>NC_136410.1:59212399-59841566 GCF_051521515.1 Lactuca serriola | reverse complement strand
CACAAGGAATTTTCATTAAAAAATATATGGATTTCATTAATAAAATACTTTGGTTAAACTATAAAATGGTAAAAAAAATGGTGACTTTTATGTATATTACTGTAACTAAAAATATTTAGATGCAGTGAAACCCAACATTATTTAACTTTTATTATTAAATTTTGTTCCATCACAAAAAAAAAAACATTTTTAAAATGATACACTTCAAATTCCCATAAACAACAACCACATACACCTTAACTTTTTCATAAAATCGGATTCCATTGCAATATCCTTTTATCTGATAAAACCAAAGAGTCGAATGTTTCTATCCATTGACCCAACCACTATGTATTTTACATCAGGATATGAACCAAACATAAACCTGTAAAGAGATTAAAAATAAATAAGAAAATAAAGAAATAAGCCAGCCTGAGATCCCTTTTGACAACATATGCATCTGACCCAACTAATCAAATATAGTGGGTGATGCAGGTGAAGGAAAAAGCATGTCTTTTCCAACATCCATTATTGTGCACATCTACCTAGCAGTAATATCACAAAGCCTATCAAACTGAGCAATTCTTCTAGTCTTGACTTTGTTTATATAAGTCACCTCCAATTAAAGGATTAGTGAAAGCTGAACAAAATCAAACAGAATAATCAGTGAACTAATAGATTGAAATGTTGACAAAAAGTACATATAATGTCTATTTTTAGACTATTATCTCTGTTTCTACTTCATTATACTTACATTTTATGAACTTATCCATATAATAGTCAACACAAACTATGAAAATTAAGGTATTGAAGTCTGTAAACGTTATTATGTATAAAAATTGTTAAATTGCAGAGTGGTGTGTGAAGAGGAAAGCATATTTATTTTGAAATATGACAACCTGTTTTGGAAAGAAAAAATTGTAGTCGTTATATCCTGGTATGGTATCTATGGGTTTACCTGCAACAATCTGCATACAAAATAATAATATCTGATTGATTATGGTTAAAAATGAATTTTAATATATTAAAGAACCTAAGTAAAAAAATATATAAAGAACCTGGTCAAAAAATCATACTTAAATTTCTTCTAATTATAACCTTAAAACTTAAAGAAGATACCAATTATAAGCCGTCCAAATACAAATAAATTATTATTTCTATAATTGAGCAAACTTTTCAATTTATGATGTTCTAATGATTAAAATTCGAAAACAAAATGCTATATTTGGATTCATTTTATAAAGTACGTATTAATAAGTAAAAATAAATGAGAGGACAATCCTATAGTTCTGTGATACTTAACTTATTATGCTTTAGAATCAGGTTGCACCCCATCTTTCCTCATCAAGACTTTCTAACCATTTGCAATTCCATAGGTGTCACTTCAAAACCAAACCTTTTACACATCACCTTGTGAAGAAAATGATTATCAAATTGTGACATCCCCATTTTCACGGCCAGAAAAGACCGATGTTGTTTATGCTTTATAAAAATCAAAGTACTTCATTTTATAAAAATGTTGCGGAATTTGTTCCCAGAAAAACATGGTAAATACGTTATTAAACATTTTCGAAGAAACGTATTTATTTCATTTTAAAACGTTTGGGATGTCATCGTTAATACAGAAACACAAGCATAAACAGAACTTACAATTATTTACACTAGTGATCTACATCTCTTTAAATCTCTCAGTGTAATGTCACTTCATATCAACACCTGTGATATAAATAAACTGAGTGGGTCAGGCTGGGAAACCTGGTGAGTACATAGGGTTTTCAACCCACAATAATATAATTATTATGTTTAAACAATCAAACAATCAACCCAATTACCCGTCCCCATTATCTTCTTTATTCTTAAGGATCTACCCTAAGAATCATCTATTTCTCATTCATTCATTCCTAAGGATCATCCTAAGGAAACAACATGAAGTCCATTGTTGCCAATGACACATTGGTCAAGCGCAGCTGCTAATATTGTCACTTAGGCTCAGCTGCCAGAATTAGGACATTTTCTATGAGGCGCTTCTGCCGGTATTGACCTTTAAACACTACTGTCATGGTCATAAGGCTACCTATTAGGCGCAACTGCCGATACTATCCTTAGAGCGCAGCTGCTAGGACGTTTACCGTAGATCTAAATCATCTACGGGTTGTGGCGCAGCTGCCAGTGCTCATCTATAGGGTACTAGGTCCACTGCTGCCAATGTATACCTATAGGGCACTAGGTCCGTACTACTAATGTTCCTCTATTTCAGCTTTTATCCATCATCATTCATCTACCCATGTTTTACCCAACATATCTTGTAGATATAAAATACTTTATACAGTTTAAACATCATTTAAAACATGTATAAAAATCTTTCACCAGCATAGACAGCAAGTATTCAGACAATATGCACACATAACACGTAAATTTATAATAAAATACTTCATATCTATGTGTAAGATGAAAGTAACTATGCACTCACTTGAAAGGCGGTGAGTCGGCACTCGGACAGCACTTCGTTACTCTTAAAACAATTATCCCTTGACGAAACCTAGTATCATTACCACTAGAGTTTAGTCTAACGCTTGACGAGACTAATTTAATAGTCTAGCTATTATTACTATTATATAAGCGTTAAATAACACTCAATATAACTCATAATAATAGCCTAAATAATTATTTTAAGGTCCTAAAAATGTTACTATAATTAAATAAAATCTATATTAAATATACTATAGGCGTAGCTCACTTACAGCGGGTTTTTATTAAAAACCGGGCTTCGCTGGAGCAGCGTTTCCGAGCCAAAAGCTTTTCTTCTCGGAGCCGTCGGGCGCTCCGGGGCTTTCTTCTCGTGATAGGGAGGTTCCCTAGACTTGGGAGGGGTTTAGGGAGGTTAGAGAGAAGTTAGAGAGAGAAAGAGAGGCTTATGGTGTGAAGAAAATATGAGGAGTTCACCCTTGTATTTATATGAGTTTTATAGTAAAGTAGTCTCTAAGCTTCGTCCGTAACTTTTGCATACGAGCTCCGTTTTTGTCTGTCTTTTTACCGTTGAGTTCCTATTAATGAGATCTTCAACTTTCATTTAGACCTCGTTGGCTAATTCTCATTCTATCTCGGATTTACAAAACTGTATCGAATTCGCCGCGCTCGAAAAGTAGGGACTAAGCTTCGTCCATAACTTTCGCATATGAGCTCCATTTTTGTCTGTCTTTTTACCGTTGAGTTCCTATTAATGAGATCTTCAACTCTCATTTAGACCTCGTTGGCTAATTCTCATTCTATCTCGTATTTACAAAACTGTATCGAATTCGCCGCGCTCGAAAAGTAGGGACTAAGCTTCGTCCATAACTTTTGCATACGAGCTCTATTATCGACGTTCTTTATATCCACGCGTTGGTATTTACGAGTACTACAACTTTCATTTAGATCCCGTCGGCTAAAAATCGACCGATCTAAAATTCAGATTTCGGGCTGTGCACTGCTATGCTAAATCTTAGAAAAATCATAACTTCCTCATACGAAGTCAGATTTAGGCGTTCTTTTTATCAATGTTCTTAGTTTAACATATTCTATGACTTTCGTTTAGATCGCTAAGGCTAAATCTCGCTCTATCGTAAATTCACTATTTACGCTTCCCGGTATCGTGCCGGTTCCGTCGCGAAACCTCAACGGGTCATAACTTCTTCGTTATAACTCGGATTTCGGCGTTCTTTATATGTACGAAAACCTTGTAACATACTCTACAACTTGGTTAAGATTATTTATTCTAAATAATCTTTTGTCGAAAAGTCGTTTTCGACCCCTAATGCCTCTAATTTGACTAGCCCGGATTTGCGGGCGTTACAATTATCTCCCCCTTAGGATGATTACGTCCCGGAATCATCAACGAAACAGGGTCGTATAATGACTCCATACGTCATCTCTTCATCCTAGGTAATAATTATAACTTCTACATTCCTTCAATTCTATCTCTTAAACTCATTGACTGTAAGAGTACTCGATCGTGCACCTGCTCTCTACCTCAGGTTAGACTCCAAATTATGACCTTCAAGTCACAATCTCGATCCTTGCTGGATATGGACTTGAGATAAGTTCTTTTATTACTACTATAGATCGATGTGTCATATTCTAATGACCTATCATCGTATGTTGCAACACTTAGACTTAGGTCTCCTAGAGTTAAATTCTAAAACCGACTATGCCTTCCTTCATGTTCTAATGTGATATAATCACACTTTAACATTAGGCATTTCTATCCACCAACTTCTTTAACAACGAGTGCGATACTTCTATTGATCGCTTTGATTTCAACCGTTTGGTTTAAGTCGGACGCTACATCAAACTTGGTTCTCTGAACCACACAACATACTCATCGTAGTCGGACTCGATTCGATATGACCACTAGGGTCGGAATATCAACAATCTTCTTAGTCATTACCGAAACGATGGTAACAACACACTTGAATAAAACGAAATCAATTACTAGCTTCTTGGTAACCTTGTGACTTTCCCTAATCCAAGTGTGAGTCCTGTGCTTCCGGTAGTATAGGCCTCTACTACCATTCACACCTACTCATACTCGTCTCAGGTATTGTCCCGCAGTTTTCCAAGTCACCATACAATAAAATCATATAACAGCTTAACACATCAAATATCAAAACGAAGGTTTTTATTATTCCTTGAAACTATTACATAGGTGTTCAAGTTCACCCTAGACTATGCCTCTAACAGGCTACATCATACGATTCTATGGCTACTTCATAACTCGATCTTTGGATGTCAAGCCGTCACTCCTGAATCCTCGCATTGTCATCTGCTTCGTCAAGGATCATTTGAATTGCTCTCGCCTTTGGCTTTGGCGGCACATTTGGCTTTGTAGCCCCCTCTCTCTTTGGGCAATCTTGCTTGAAGTGCCCTTCCTCATTACATTCGTAACACACCCTTTTGTTGAATTTACACTCGTTGGCATAATGCCCATGCTTCCCACACTTGAAACAAGTCAACTCCTCACCAAATTTTCCAGAGTGTTTCTTTTTGCACTTCTCGCACCATCTTTCTTCGCTCCCTCCTCTAAACTTCCTGGTACTGGTCTTGCTTCTCTCATCGGGCTTTGTAGACCCCTCAAACTTCCTCTTTTCACCAACCTCAATCTTGTTGGCAGCTCTTCCCTTAATCATATCTTCCACAGACTTGGCAGCCCAGATAGCTGCCTCCAGAGTAGGTGCCTGACGCACTGGCACCGCATACTCCCATGGAAGTCCCTTTGCGTACTTGTCGATTTTTGTCAGCTCATCCGGAACAAGGCGCAAGGCAAACTCCATCTTATCTGTGAAGTTGTTGGTATATTCATCAATTGACATGCTTCCCTTCTTCAGGGTTAGAAACTGGTTCTCTAGCTCGAGCAGGTTTTGAGCTGAGCAGTACTTTCGTTTGAATTGTACCATAAATTCTGCCCATGTCAGTTGCAGGGGCTTGTTGGGGCTTAAAGTCTTCCCCAAGGTATTCCACCAACGTACAACGCCTCCTCGAAACTGACGCACTGCAAGCGTGGTCTGTAGCTTCCCTCTACAACCGCATGTCATGAAAGCTAACTCCATCTCCGAGATCCAATCCATGACCCCGATCGGATCCTCCTTTCCAGTGAAAGTCGATGGCTTGCAAGTCAGAAAATCCTTGTACTTGCATCCATTCCTCTCGACTTCGTCATCTTGGTTGTTTTGTTGAATTATTGGTGGGTTGACTTCACCAACAGTTCCACTGTAGTCTCCTTCCTCAGTCTGCCCTTCGTTCAACTCGGGCTGTTCGATCTGAATAGTGGCTTCCTCTCGATTTTGCTGGAGCAAACGTCTAGTTTCCTCCATTTGACGATCCAACATCGCTTGGATCATCGCTTGCACTCCGGCCATCGTGACTGGCTCAACAGTGGCTTCCATCACCGGAATTTGCTCAATCGCTGGGGGTTGATCTCGGTTCCTATTTGCATTCACGTTTCCGCTACGGGTTCTTTCCATCTTGATCTATACACCGAATAAGGTGAATCTAGACCTTTACTTAGGATTGACGTTTAAATCATTCTTATCACTCCGAAACGTTTATATGCTAGTTCTAATATCGTAGTTAAACGCTTAGAATCCTAAACACATAAGGTTTCCAGATCCGGTCGGCAACAGACCATAGATCCGAACAAATAACAGCATATCAGGCACAAGCATTTAGCACATAAAAGCATTTTAGGCACAATTCCTAAAATAATCTAGTGCTCACACCTCACAATCATCGCTTAGCATTCTAAGTTTAAGTCTAGAAATAAATCCATATTCCTAGTTCGCTTAAACTAATGCTCTGATACCAACTGTGACATCCCCATTTTCACGGTCAGAAAAGACCGATGTTGTTTATGCTTTATAAAAATCAGAGTACTTCATTTTATAAAAATGTTGCGGAATTTGTTCCCAGAAAAACATGGTAAATACGTTATTAAACATTTTCGAAGAAACGTATTTATTTCATTTTAAAACGTTTGGGATGTCATCGTTAATACAGAAACACAAGCATAAACAGAACTTACAATTATTTACACTAGTGATCTACATCTCTTTAAATCTCTCAGTGTAATGTCACTTCATATCAACACCTGTGATATAAATAAACTGAGTGGGTCAGGCTGGGAAACCTGGTGAGTACATAGGGTTTTCAACCCACAATAATATAATTATTATGTTTAAACAATCAAACAATCAACCCAATTACCCGTCCCCATTATCTTCTTTATTCTTAAGGATCTACCCTAAGAATCATCTATTTCTCATTCATTCATTCCTAAGGATCATCCTAAGGAAACAACATGAAGTCCATTGTTGCCAATGACACATTGGTCAAGCGCAGCTGCTAATATTGTCACTTAGGCTCAGCTGCCAGAATTAGGACATTTTCTATGAGGCGCTTCTGCCGGTATTGACCTTTAAACACTACTGTCATGGTCATAAGGCTACCTATTAGGCGCAACTGCCGATACTATCCTTAGAGCGCAGCTGCTAGGACGTTTACCGTAGATCTAAATCATCTACGGGTTGTGGCGCAGCTGCCAGTGCTCATCTATAGGGTACTAGGTCCACTGCTGCCAATGTATACCTATAGGGCACTAGGTCCGTACTACTAATGTTCCTCTATTTCAGCTTTTATCCATCATCATTCATCTACCCATGTTTTACCCAACATATCTTGTAGATATAAAATACTTTATACAGTTTACATCATTTAAAACATGTATAAAAATCTTTCACCAGCATAGACAGCAAGTATTCAGACAATATGCACACATAACACGTAAATTTATAATAAAATACTTCATATCTATGTGTAAGATGAAAGTAACTATGCACTCACTTGAAAGGCGGTGAGTCGGCACTCGGACAGCACTTCGTTACTCTTAAAACAATTATCCCTTGACGAAACCTAGTATCATTACCACTAGAGTTTAGTCTAACGCTTGACGAGACTAATTTAATAGTCTAGCTATTATTACTATTATATAAGCGTTAAATAACACTCAATATAACTCATAATAATAGCCTAAATAATTATTTTAAGGTCCTAACAATGTTACTATAATTAAATAAAATCTATATTAAATATACTATAGGCGTAGCTCACTTACAGCGGGTTTTTATTAAAAACCGGGCTTCGCTGGAGCAGCGTTTCCGAGCCAAAAGCTTTTCTTCTCGGAGCCGTCGGGCGCTCCGGGGCTTTCTTCTCGTGATAGGGAGGTTCCCTAGACTTGGGAGGGGTTTAGGGAGGTTAGAGAGAAGTTAGAGAGAGAAAGAGAGGCTTATGGTGTGAAGAAAATATGAGGAGTTCACCCTTGTATTTATATGAGTTTTATAGTAAAGTAGTCTCTAAGCTTCGTCCGTAACTTTTGCATACGAGCTCCGTTTTTGTCTGTCTTTTTACCGTTGAGTTCCTATTAATGAGATCTTCAACTTTCATTTAGACCTCGTTGGCTAATTCTCATTCTATCTCGGATTTACAAAACTGTATCGAATTCGCCGCGCTCGAAAAGTAGGGACTAAGCTTCGTCCATAACTTTCGCATATGAGCTCCATTTTTGTCTGTCTTTTTACCGTTGAGTTCCTATTAATGAGATCTTCAACTTTCATTTAGACCTCGTTGGCTAATTCTCATTCTATCTCGTATTTACAAAACTGTATCGAATTCGCCGCGCTCGAAAAGTAGGGACTAAGCTTCGTCCATAACTTTTGCATACGAGCTCTATTATCGACGTTCTTTATATCCACGCGTTGGTATTTACGAGTACTACAACTTTCATTTAGATCCCGTCGGCTAAAAATCGACCGATCTAAAATTCAGATTTCGGGCTGTGCACTGCTATGCTAAATCTTAGAAAAATCATAACTTCCTCATACGAAGTCAGATTTAGGCGTTCTTTTTATCAATGTTCTTAGTTTAACATATTCTATGACTTTCGTTTAGATCGCTAAGGCTAAATCTCGCTCTATCGTAAATTCACTATTTACGCTTCCCGGTATCGTGCCGGTTCCGTCGCGAAACCTCAACGGGTCATAACTTCTTCGTTATAACTCGGATTTCGGCGTTCTTTATATGTACGAAAACCTTGTAACATACTCTACAACTTGGTTAAGATTATTTATTCTAAATAATCTTTTGTCGAAAAGTCGTTTTCGACCCCTAATGCCTCTAATTTGACTAGCCTGGATTTGCGGGCGTTACAATTATCTCCCCCTTAGGATGATTACGTCCCGGAATCATCAACGAAACAGGGTCGTATAATGACTCCATACGTCATCTCTTCATCCTAGGTAATAATTATAACTTCTACATTCCTTCAATTCTATCTCTTAAACTCATTGACTGTAAGAGTACTCGATCGTGCACCTGCTCTCTACCTCAGGTTAGACTCCAAATTATGACCTTCAAGTCACAATCTCGATCCTTGCTGGATATAGACTTGAGATAAGTTCTTTTATTACTACTATAGATCGATGTGTCATATTCTAATGACCTATCATCGTATGTTGCAACACTTAGACTTAGGTCTCCTAGAGTTAAATTCTAAAACCGACTATGCCTTCCTTCATGTTCTAATGTGATATAATCACACTTTAACATTAGGCATTTCTATCCACCAACTTCTTTAACAACGAGTGCGATACTTCTATTGATCGCTTTGATTTCAACCGTTTGGTTTAAGTCGGACGCTACATCAAACTTGGTTCTCTGAACCACACAACATACTCATCGTAGTCGGACTCGATTCGATATGACCACTAGGGTCGGAATATCAACAATCTTCTTAGTCATTACCGAAACGATGGTAACAACACACTTGAATAAAACGAAATCAATTACTAGCTTCTTGGTAACCTTGTGACTTTCCCTAATCCAAGTGTGAGTCCTGTGCTTCCGGTAGTATAGGCCTCTACTACCATTCACACCTACTCATACTCGTCTCAGGTATTGTCCCGCAGTTTTCCAAGTCACCATACAATAAAATCATATAACAGCTTAACACATCAAATATCAAAACGAAGGTTTTTATTATTCCTTGAAACTATTACATAGGTGTTCAAGTTCACCCTAGACTATGCCTCTAACAGGCTACATCATACGATTCTATGGCTACTTCATAACTCGATCTTTGGATGTCAAGCCGTCACTCCTGAATCCTCGCATTGTCATCTGCTTCGTCAAGGATCATTTGAATTGCTCTCGCCTTTGGCTTTGGCGGCACATTTGGCTTTGTAGCCCCCTCTCTCTTTGGGCAATCTTGCTTGAAGTGCCCTTCCTCATTACATTCGTAACACACCCTTTTGTTGAATTTACACTCGTTGGCATAATGCCCATGCTTCCCACACTTGAAACAAGTCAACTCCTCACCAAATTTTCCAGAGTGTTTCTTTTTGCACTTCTCGCACCATCTTTCTTCGCTCCCTCCTCTAAACTTCCTGGTACTGGTCTTGCTTCTCTCATCGGGCTTTGTAGACCCCTCAAACTTCCTCTTTTCACCAACCTCAATCTTGTTGGCAGCTCTTCCCTTAATCATATCTTCCACAGACTTGGCAGCCCAGATAGCTGCCTCCAGAGTAGGTGCCTGACGCACTGGCACCGCATACTCCCATGGAAGTCCCTTTGCGTACTTGTCGATTTTTGTCAGCTCATCCGGAACAAGGCGCAAGGCAAACTCCATCTTATCTGTGAAGTTGTTGGTATATTCATCAATTGACATGCTTCCCTTCTTCAGGGTTAGAAACTGGTTCTCTAGCTCGAGCAGGTTTTGAGCTGAGCAGTACTTTCGTTTGAATTGTACCATAAATTCTGCCCATGTCAGTTGCAGGGGCTTGTTGGGGCTTAAAGTCTTCCCCAAGGTATTCCACCAACGTACAACGCCTCCTCGAAACTGACGCACTGCAAGCGTGGTCTGTAGCTTCCCTCTACAACCGCATGTCATGAAAGCTAACTCCATCTCCGAGATCCAATCCATGACCCCGATCGGATCCTCCTTTCCAGTGAAAGTCGATGGCTTGCAAGTCAGAAAATCCTTGTACTTGCATCCATTCCTCTCGACTTCGTCATCTTGGTTGTTTTGTTGAATTATTGGTGGGTTGACTTCACCAACAGTTCCACTGTAGTCTCCTTCCTCAGTCTGCCCTTCGTTCAACTCGGGCTGTTCGATCTGAATAGTGGCTTCCTCTCGATTTTGCTGGAGCAAACGTCTAGTTTCCTCCATTTGACGATCCAACATCGCTTGGATCATCGCTTGCACTCCGGCCATCGTGACTGGCTCAACAGTGGCTTCCATCACCGGAATTTGCTCAATCGCTGGGGGTTGATCTCGGTTCCTATTTGCATTCACGTTTCCGCTACGGGTTCTTTCCATCTTGATCTATACACCGAATAAGGTGAATCTAGACCTTTACTTAGGATTGACGTTTAAATCATTCTTATCACTCCGAAACGTTTATATGCTAGTTCTAATATCGTAGTTAAACGCTTAGAATCCTAAACACATAAGGTTTCCAGATCCGGTCGGCAACAGACCATAGATCCGAACAAATAACAGCATATCAGGCACAAGCATTTAGCACATAAAAGCATTTTAGGCACAATTCCTAAAATAATCTAGTGCTCACACCTCACAATCATCGCTTAGCATTCTAAGTTTAAGTCTAGAAATAAATCCATATTCCTAGTTCGCTTAAACTAATGCTCTGATACCAACTGTGACATCCCCATTTTCACGGTCAGAAAAGACCGATGTTGTTTATGCTTTATAAAAATCAGAGTACTTCATTTTATAAAAATGTTGCGGAATTTGTTCCCAGAAAAACATGGTAAATACGTTATTAAACATTTTCGAAGAAACGTATTTATTTCATTTTAAAACGTTTGGGATGTCATCGTTAATACAGAAACACAAGCATAAACAGAACTTACAATTATTTACACTAGTGATCTACATCTCTTTAAATCTCTCAGTGTAATGTCACTTCATATCAACACCTGTGATATAAATAAACTGAGTGGGTCAGGCTGGGAAACCTGGTGAGTACATAGGGTTTTCAACCCACAATAATATAATTATTATGTTTAAACAATCAAACAATCAACCCAATTACCCGTCCCCATTATCTTCTTTATTCTTAAGGATCTACCCTAAGAATCATCTATTTCTCATTCATTCATTCCTAAGGATCATCCTAAGGAAACAACATGAAGTCCATTGTTGCCAATGACACATTGGTCAAGCGCAGCTGCTAATATTGTCACTTAGGCTCAGCTGCCAGAATTAGGACATTTTCTATGAGGCGCTTCTGCCGGTATTGACCTTTAAACACTACTGTCATGGTCATAAGGCTACCTATTAGGCGCAACTGCCGATACTATCCTTAGAGCGCAGCTGCTAGGACGTTTACCGTAGATCTAAATCATCTACGGGTTGTGGCGCAGCTGCCAGTGCTCATCTATAGGGTACTAGGTCCACTGCTGCCAATGTATACCTATAGGGCACTAGGTCCGTACTACTAATGTTCCTCTATTTCAGCTTTTATCCATCATCATTCATCTACCCATGTTTTACCCAACATATCTTGTAGATATAAAATACTTTATACAGTTTAAACATCATTTAAAACATGTATAAAAATCTTTCACCAGCATAGACAGCAAGTATTCAGACAATATGCACACATAACACGTAAATTTATAATAAAATACTTCATATCTATGTGTAAGATGAAAGTAACTATGCACTCACTTGAAAGGCGGTGAGTCGGCACTCGGACAGCACTTCGTTACTCTTAAAACAATTATCCCTTGACGAAACCTAGTATCATTACCACTAGAGTTTAGTCTAACGCTTGACGAGACTAATTTAATAGTCTAGCTATTATTACTATTATATAAGCGTTAAATAACACTCAATATAACTCATAATAATAGCCTAAATAATTATTTTAAGGTCCTAACAATGTTACTATAATTAAATAAAATCTATATTAAATATACTATAGGCGTAGCTCACTTACAGCGGGTTTTTATTAAAAACCGGGCTTCGCTGGAGCAGCGTTTCCGAGCCAAAAGCTTTTATTCTCGGAGCCGTCGGGCGCTCCGGGGCTTTCTTCTCGTGATAGGGAGGTTCCCTAGACTTGGGAGGGGTTTAGGGAGGTTAGAGAGAAGTTAGAGAGAGAAAGAGAGGCTTATGGTGTGAAGAAAATATGAGGAGTTCACCCTTGTATTTATATGAGTTTTATAGTAAAGTAGTCTCTAAGCTTCGTCCGTAACTTTTGCATACGAGCTCCGTTTTTGTCTGTCTTTTTACCGTTGAGTTCCTATTAATGAGATCTTCAACTTTCATTTAGACCTCGTTGGCTAATTCTCATTCTATCTCGGATTTACAAAACTGTATCGAATTCGCCGCGCTCGAAAAGTAGGGACTAAGCTTCGTCCATAACTTTCGCATATGAGCTCCATTTTTGTCTGTCTTTTTACCGTTGAGTTCCTATTAATGAGATCTTCAACTCTCATTTAGACCTCGTTGGCTAATTCTCATTCTATCTCGTATTTACAAAACTGTATCGAATTCGCCGCGCTCGAAAAGTAGGGACTAAGCTTCGTCCATAACTTTTGCATACGAGCTCTATTATCGACGTTCTTTATATCCACGCGTTGGTATTTACGAGTACTACAACTTTCATTTAGATCCCGTCGGCTAAAAATCGACCGATCTAAAATTCAGATTTCGGGCTGTGCACTGCTATGCTAAATCTTAGAAAAATCATAACTTCCTCATACGAAGTCAGATTTAGGCGTTCTTTTTATCAATGTTCTTAGTTTAACATATTCTATGACTTTCGTTTAGATCGCTAAGGCTAAATCTCGCTCTATCGTAAATTCACTATTTACGCTTCCCGGTATCGTGCCGGTTCCGTCGCGAAACCTCAACGGGTCATAACTTCTTCGTTATAACTCGGATTTCGGCGTTCTTTATATGTACGAAAACCTTGTAACATACTCTACAACTTGGTTAAGATTATTTATTCTAAATAATCTTTTGTCGAAAAGTCGTTTTCGACCCCTAATGCCTCTAATTTGACTAGCCCGGATTTGCGGGCGTTACAATTATCTCCCCCTTAGGATGATTACGTCCCGGAATCATCAACGAAACAGGGTCGTATAATGACTCCATACGTCATCTCTTCATCCTAGGTAATAATTATAACTTCTACATTCCTTCAATTCTATCTCTTAAACTCATTGACTGTAAGAGTACTCGATCGTGCACCTGCTCTCTACCTCAGGTTAGACTCCAAATTATGACCTTCAAGTCACAATCTCGATCCTTGCTGGATATGGACTTGAGATAAGTTCTTTTATTACTACTATAGATCGATGTGTCATATTCTAATGACCTATCATCGTATGTTGCAACACTTAGACTTAGGTCTCCTAGAGTTAAATTCTAAAACCGACTATGCCTTCCTTCATGTTCTAATGTGATATAATCACACTTTAACATTAGGCATTTCTATCCACCAACTTCTTTAACAACGAGTGCGATACTTCTATTGATCGCTTTGATTTCAACCGTTTGGTTTAAGTCGGACGCTACATCAAACTTGGTTCTCTGAACCACACAACATACTCATCGTAGTCGGACTCGATTCGATATGACCACTAGGGTCGGAATATCAACAATCTTCTTAGTCATTACCGAAACGATGGTAACAACACACTTGAATAAAACGAAATCAATTACTAGCTTCTTGGTAACCTTGTGACTTTCCCTAATCCAAGTGTGAGTCCTGTGCTTCCGGTAGTATAGGCCTCTACTACCATTCACACCTACTCATACTCGTCTCAGGTATTGTCCCGCAGTTTTCCAAGTCACCATACAATAAAATCATATAACAGCTTAACACATCAAATATCAAAACGAAGGTTTTTATTATTCCTTGAAACTATTACATAGGTGTTCAAGTTCACCCTAGACTATGCCTCTAACAGGCTACATCATACGATTCTATGGCTACTTCATAACTCGATCTTTGGATGTCAAGCCGTCACTCCTGAATCCTCGCATTGTCATCTGCTTCGTCAAGGATCATTTGAATTGCTCTCGCCTTTGGCTTTGGCGGCACATTTGGCTTTGTAGCCCCCTCTCTCTTTGGGCAATCTTGCTTGAAGTGCCCTTCCTCATTACATTCGTAACACACCCTTTTGTTGAATTTACACTCGTTGGCATAATGCCCATGCTTCCCACACTTGAAACAAGTCAACTCCTCACCAAATTTTCCAGAGTGTTTCTTTTTGCACTTCTCGCACCATCTTTCTTCGCTCCCTCCTCTAAACTTCCTGGTACTGGTCTTGCTTCTCTCATCGGGCTTTGTAGACCCCTCAAACTTCCTCTTTTCACCAACCTCAATCTTGTTGGCAGCTCTTCCCTTAATCATATCTTCCACAGACTTGGCAGCCCAGATAGCTGCCTCCAGAGTAGGTGCCTGACGCACTGGCACCGCATACTCCCATGGAAGTCCCTTTGCGTACTTGTCGATTTTTGTCAGCTCATCCGGAACAAGGCGCAAGGCAAACTCCATCTTATCTGTGAAGTTGTTGGTATATTCATCAATTGACATGCTTCCCTTCTTCAGGGTTAGAAACTGGTTCTCTAGCTCGAGCAGGTTTTGAGCTGAGCAGTACTTTCGTTTGAATTGTACCATAAATTCTGCCCATGTCAGTTGCAGGGGCTTGTTGGGGCTTAAAGTCTTCCCCAAGGTATTCCACCAACGTACAACGCCTCCTCGAAACTGACGCACTGCAAGCGTGGTCTGTAGCTTCCCTCTACAACCGCATGTCATGAAAGCTAACTCCATCTCCGAGATCCAATCCATGACCCCGATCGGATCCTCCTTTCCAGTGAAAGTCGATGGCTTGCAAGTCAGAAAATCCTTGTACTTGCATCCATTCCTCTCGACTTCGTCATCTTGGTTGTTTTGTTGAATTATTGGTGGGTTGACTTCACCAACAGTTCCACTGTAGTCTCCTTCCTCAGTCTGCCCTTCGTTCAACTCGGGCTGTTCGATCTGAATAGTGGCTTCCTCTCGATTTTGCTGGAGCAAACGTCTAGTTTCCTCCATTTGACGATCCAACATCGCTTGGATCATCGCTTGCACTCCGGCCATCGTGACTGGCTCAACAGTGGCTTCCATCACCGGAATTTGCTCAATCGCTGGGGGTTGATCTCGGTTCCTATTTGCATTCACGTTTCCGCTACGGGTTCTTTCCATCTTGATCTATACACCGAATAAGGTGAATCTAGACCTTTACTTAGGATTGACGTTTAAATCATTCTTATCACTCCGAAACGTTTATATGCTAGTTCTAATATCGTAGTTAAACGCTTAGAATCCTAAACACATAAGGTTTCCAGATCCGGTCGGCAACAGACCATAGATCCGAACAAATAACAACATATCAGGCACAAGCATTTAGCACATAAAAGCATTTTAGGCACAATTCCTAAAATAATCTAGTGCTCACACCTCACAATCATCGCTTAGCATTCTAAGTTTAAGTCTAGAAATAAATCCATATTCCTAGTTCGCTTAAACTAATGCTCTGATACCAACTGTGACATCCCCATTTTCACGGTCAGAAAAGACCGATGTTGTTTATGCTTTATAAAAATCAGAGTACTTCATTTTATAAAAATGTTGCGGAATTTGTTCCCAGAAAAACATGGTAAATACGTTATTAAACATTTTCGAAGAAACGTATTTATTTCATTTTAAAACGTTTGGGATGTCATCGTTAATACAGAAACACAAGCATAAACAGAACTTACAATTATTTACACTAGTGATCTACATCTCTTTAAATCTCTCAGTGTAATGTCACTTCATATCAACACCTGTGATATAAATAAACTGAGTGGGTCAGGCTGGGAAACCTGGTGAGTACATAGGGTTTTCAACCCACAATAATATAATTATTATGTTTAAACAATCAAACAATCAACCCAATTACCCGTCCCCATTATCTTCTTTATTCTTAAGGATCTACCCTAAGAATCATCTATTTCTCATTCATTCATTCCTAAGGATCATCCTAAGGAAACAACATGAAGTCCATTGTTGCCAATGACACATTGGTCAAGCGCAGCTGCTAATATTGTCACTTAGGCTCAGCTGCCAGAATTAGGACATTTTCTATGAGGCGCTTCTGCCGGTATTGACCTTTAAACACTACTGTCATGGTCATAAGGCTACCTATTAGGCGCAACTGCCGATACTATCCTTAGAGCGCAGCTGCTAGGACGTTTACCGTAGATCTAAATCATCTACGGGTTGTGGCGCAGCTGCCAGTGCTCATCTATAGGGTACTAGGTCCACTGCTGCCAATGTATACCTATAGGGCACTAGGTCCGTACTACTAATGTTCCTCTATTTCAGCTTTTATCCATCATCATTCATCTACCCATGTTTTACCCAACATATCTTGTAGATATAAAATACTTTATACAGTTTACATCATTTAAAACATGTATAAAAATCTTTCACCAGCATAGACAGCAAGTATTCAGACAATATGCACACATAACACGTAAATTTATAATAAAATACTTCATATCTATGTGTAAGATGAAAGTAACTATGCACTCACTTGAAAGGCGGTGAGTCGGCACTCGGACAGCACTTCGTTACTCTTAAAACAATTATCCCTTGACGAAACCTAGTATCATTACCACTAGAGTTTAGTCTAACGCTTGACGAGACTAATTTAATAGTCTAGCTATTATTACTATTATATAAGCGTTAAATAACACTCAATATAACTCATAATAATAGCCTAAATAATTATTTTAAGGTCCTAACAATGTTACTATAATTAAATAAAATCTATATTAAATATACTATAGGCGTAGCTCACTTACAGCGGGTTTTTATTAAAAACCGGGCTTCGCTGGAGCAGCGTTTCCGAGCCAAAAGCTTTTCTTCTCGGAGCCGTCGGGCGCTCCGGGGCTTTCTTCTCGTGATAGGGAGGTTCCCTAGACTTGGGAGGGGTTTAGGGAGGTTAGAGAGAAGTTAGAGAGAGAAAGAGAGGCTTATGGTGTGAAGAAAATATGAGGAGTTCACCCTTGTATTTATATGAGTTTTATAGTAAAGTAGTCTCTAAGCTTCGTCCGTAACTTTTGCATACGAGCTCCGTTTTTGTCTGTCTTTTTACCGTTGAGTTCCTATTAATGAGATCTTCAACTTTCATTTAGACCTCGTTGGCTAATTCTCATTCTATCTCGGATTTACAAAACTGTATCGAATTCGCCGCGCTCGAAAAGTAGGGACTAAGCTTCGTCCATAACTTTCGCATATGAGCTCCATTTTTGTCTGTCTTTTTACCGTTGAGTTCCTATTAATGAGATCTTCAACTCTCATTTAGACCTCGTTGGCTAATTCTCATTCTATCTCGTATTTACAAAACTGTATCGAATTCGCCGCGCTCGAAAAGTAGGGACTAAGCTTCGTCCATAACTTTTGCATACGAGCTCTATTATCGACGTTCTTTATATCCACGCGTTGGTATTTACGAGTACTACAACTTTCATTTAGATCCCGTCGGCTAAAAATCGACCGATCTAAAATTCAGATTTCGGGCTGTGCACTGCTATGCTAAATCTTAGAAAAATCATAACTTCCTCATACGAAGTCAGATTTAGGCGTTCTTTTTATCAATGTTCTTAGTTTAACATATTCTATGACTTTCGTTTAGATCGCTAAGGCTAAATCTCGCTCTATCGTAAATTCACTATTTACGCTTCCCGGTATCGTGCCGGTTCCGTCGCGAAACCTCAACGGGTCATAACTTCTTCGTTATAACTCGGATTTCGGCGTTCTTTATATGTACGAAAACCTTGTAACATACTCTACAACTTGGTTAAGATTATTTATTCTAAATAATCTTTTGTCGAAAAGTCGTTTTCGACCCCTAATGCCTCTAATTTGACTAGCCCGGATTTGCGGGCGTTACACAAATCAACAAAAATCATCTAGAAAGAGAAACCCAACTGAGGACTCATCTAGAACATAATCAATCTATGAAACAGATAGAAAAATAATGTCGAGTTAACATAAATGTTTCATGAAGATGAAAGAAAAGAAAAGGTGAACCTGACATCTAGGATTTGTGAACTCCATTATTTTTTTATTGATCCATTAATACATGCAATATATGTCCTCTAACTATTATAAAAATGTAATAACGTAGATGCACAAAAATAGAACACACATTCAACTTAATAAATAAAGATCAACTAAATTTTTTTTTTGTGTATGTCTTCTAGCAGGTTCATTAATTTCTTAGCCAACTGCTGCCTCCCAAATTCAGGAGCTATTGTGACATGAACATGCCATGACCAATCTTGCCATTCAACTTTAACCATGACTATAGCAAAGACACATACTTGTTAGATAAATGAAAATTTTAGATGAATAACTTCAACAAAGCCAGAAGATAAACATCTAAAGTTTTCAAGAGAACATATTTGAGGGAAAAATCATTGAGAACTCTTCTATGTAATTTTTTATGCACCGTGTGAAATCCAGAATCAGTTTGGTTTCTCAACTCAATAGATGAAACAAAACTCTATTTAGAAAAGGAATTCCATATAAGCTGTTAGTTGTGCACATCTCCCAACACGGTATACAGTTTATGTACATAAAGAAAAATCCAAAGTTCATTTTACACCCTAAAGCCGTTCTCGTAGTCTAAATGATAAAAAAAAATAGTGTTACCAGGTTAGGACATAAAGAGAGATGAAACATCAAGATGCACTGCTTTCACCAATGCTTTTACTCCATACCTAATTGAAGAAATTGGACCCCGAGATTTGTAATCTGCATCAATAAACACGAATTAACGAAAACGTGGAGGGAAAAAGATGGAAACAACGAGCAACCAAGAGATGGTCGGAGCTAGGGTATGAGGAGAGTTGGGGTAGGGGTAGACATTGGGAAGCCAAAGAAAGAGATGATAACTCAGTTGAACAGAAGAGAGATACATAGCAGTATCCCATCTTCATCTCCGGTTAATCGATACGTAACACAAACGGTTGTTTGGTGGTGATTTGTTGATCAGCAAGTGGGTATTGTTCCAATGGTTTTCAAAATTTGAATCTCGGAAGAAAGGTTTGGGTGATACACTTGAAATTGACGGTAATTAAGGAGATGATTTCAAAAAATATCTGTGCTGATTTAAATCAGGATTCAAAATAAAACATGTTTATACATATTGAAGGGCATATTGGGTAATTTACATTAAAATTTCATGTAAAGAGGAGACGCCAAGTGGCTACTATAGGACTCTTTTATTAAGTAGGGTGATTTACCCCAAAACTTAAGATAAAAGATGAATAAGTTGTAACACCTCTAAATTTAAGTAGGCAAGAATATAGAAATGTCAAACATAGCCCCTTATATTCAATTACCTGTATATATGTACAGAAATTTAAATGATGGGTTAGTTTTGTCAAGTAGTAGAACTTCATAACTAGAGGAAACTGTATAAACTTAGAAAAGGGGCTTCCCCAATCTGTGGAATGAATCAGTCGGCTACTACTGCATGAAACGGTGGAGAACGCCGTGTTTCTGGCGGAGTGTGGTTGCGGCACTGGCTACCGCCCTCTGTGGCATCGATAAACAACAAGATTTTGTTGCATTAGCCATCCCTGATCCCTAAGCAGTCTAGATTATAGTTTGAGTTATTAATCATCAAGATTATAGTTAATTAGCCGAAAACGATTTTCGATTTCGGGTTTCGGATTAGGGATTCGTTTAGTGGTAAAGAAGAAGAAGCAGCTTTTCATTCCTTTCTAAAATCGAATGAAGTTCTACCTTTCTGATCAACAATAATAATGTCAGAAATTCTGTTTCTCAGGTAATCTCTCTCGATCCTTTATCCTTATCTTTCTTTCATCGTTTGATTTCGGAATTGAGGTCACAAATGTGTTCAAAAGCTGTGTTCGTTATTTTCTTTTTTCCTTACGTCATACACACGATTTGTTTTCAGAATAACACAAACTTTTACTCCGTTGTAAATAAACCAGAATTTTCGTAACATAAATTTCACGCTTCCTTGAATCTCGAGCTTGCACGCTTCGAATTACTCTCAATTCACGTCTCTGTGTACACACGGGAATAAGCAGACTCATGATACGAATTGAAGTCTCAAACTTCACTGTGGTGCTTCTTTTCAAGTAGTATTTATCAATTTCGGAAGTAATTTGTTCTTCGAAGTCAATGCTAACAATCTGTTTTGCGTCTAAAGAATGGAAGAGCTGGGGCTAGGGCTTGTATCACTGCTACGAGCAGCATGGATCATTGCTACTTTACCGATTCTTGTAGCCTGTTTGCCATTGCCAGGGCTTGGCTGGTTTCGAAGAACTCTCTTAGGGTTTGCTAAAAGAGGAAAGATTTTGCAATCCAACTCTGTAAGTGACACTATCTTTGTGATGCTTTCTTATGTTTATTATAATTATCTTCAAAATCGATTCACCTTTTTGTTTTTGTGTGCATTTCAGAAACTAACTGTGCCTCAGAGATTCTTCTCTCACTTCTATGTGGTGGCCATTTTCTGGACAACATTCTTGCTTATTGCAGTGTGGTTTTATGCAATCAAGATGCTTCCATCACTAATCGAGCAAGACCTCTTTTCTACCATAACTAGTCACTTGACTGGAGGTTCACATGCTTTCCCCTTGAATAAATCTTTGTCAACTAAAGAACATGTGTACAACGTTTGGCTATCTGTGTTTCTCCTTCTGCTAATGGAAGCTCAAGTTTTGCGACGCTTCTATGAGACAATCTATGTTTTTAACTACAGTCCTTCAGCTCGAATGCACATCTTTGGTTATCTTGCTGGCTTATTGTAAGTTTTTTTTTATGTCTGCAACTGTTTATTTCCACTTCTCCTTGCTATGTTGTGTCTTTTTTTTGTGTGTTCTTGATGAAAGTGGTTGCTCTTTCTTGCATTAGCCAATATTTTATGGCTACATTAAGTGTTTGTTGTCCGGATAAATGATGTTTAAAACACCCGTGTTAAGTTATTGAGTTATTCTTTGTTGATTGAAGTGATGATTGTTAAATCAGTTTCTATACAGCAGCTCCACTTTCTCTATGTTGCACTTTTGCACCTGAAGTGTTTGATTTTGTGAAGAATCTGGTGGCTGAGTTTATTGTGAGAGGAAAAGATCGCATGTCAAGGCCTGAATTTAACATTTGGATGTTTGTCACTCCTTTCTTGACACTTCGGTGGTATTCATGGATTGGTGGAGCCATTTTCTTATGGGGTTGGATACATCAACTTCGTTGCCATGAAATTCTTGTAAGTATATATAAATGGTTGTACTGTGTTTGACATGCATTGTTTTGATATCATATACTGATACTGACACTGACACTCTTACACTAGACAAATCAAAATCACATTTCACAAAATCCTTCAACTAACATTTAAAAAAAAAAAAATTAGGGTTCCTTGCGAGAGAAAACTGAAAAGCTTGAGGACTATGTCATTCCGTATGGTGATTGGTTTGAATACGTCTCGTCTCCACATTATTCAGCTGAAATTGTAAGTCTTTTATGATTACAGCTGGTTTTTGCAATTTTGGTCCTAGAAAGTTTTCTTTTGCAGTTTTGGTCCTTATTTGAGGAACGTTTTTGCTCTCTCTACCAAGTAAAATGACTATTTTTGGTCCTGTGCTAGACCTGATCTTTTTTTTTTTGGTCCTGAAAATAGTTTATTGTATTTGGAACAAGGACCAAAATCGTTACGTAAGGACTAAAATTACAAAAAACTTTTTGAGATCAAAAGGTAAGTTTCTTTGAAAAGCTTAATCGGTGATTGATGTTGATGATGAAGGTGATCTATGGTGGTCTTGTGGTGGCTAGTGGTGGTGGGGATCTTTCTTTGTGGCTACTTTTCACATTTGTGGTATCTTTTTATGTTTCCTTTTGATCTTGGATTCAATAATAAATATAAAAGATTCACGGAATCTATTTATTACTATTATTTTGCAGGTGGCAAATCTTGTTTTTGCAGCAACCGAAACACAAAGATGGTATCGACATAAATTTGATGATTACCCTCGTAATCGATATATTATTTTCCCTTTTGTTTATTAGTGAAGGATGAGATGCTTGTGTAAACATTAAACATTATTTTCATAAATTGAAAAAATGGGGATTTGCTGATCACCCTTCCTTGAGTTGTACTTTACTTTACACATGTTATATATATCTGGATGGCTGCCAATTAAAGTTAACTGCTTCCTATTCTTTTTAAAATAATTTTGTTTGATTCTAATCTCGCTCATAGAGGTGTCATATAACATATTGTAAATTTAAAGAGTAACATTAGTATATACAATTAAACTAATATACAAATAATAAACTCAGAAAGTCAAATATATAGTGTCGTGCATGTGATATGGAATCAATTATATAGTAGGATCATAATAATTAAAGATATGTATGAATAGGGTGAGGCAATAAAATCTCCCATGATACTCTCCTTCTTCTCTATCCTTCATGTAGTATTTATAATATTGTGAAGCAATTGTCAATAAAAAGAAATTTGTTTATGAGTCAAAAGAATGGAGGAAGAGGTGGGAATGAGGCTTGTATCATGGCTACAAGCAGCATGGATCCTTATTACTTTGCCGATTGTTGTAGGCCTTGTCCCATTCCCTGGGCTTGGTTGGCTTCACACAATTCTCATGCTTGGCAACAGAGGCAAGATTTTGCAATCCAACTCTGTGAGTAATTAATTAAGACTAGCCTTGTGATGGATCGATGTTTTTGTGTTTATAGTAATTGGTATGAAATGAAGTCCCTTTTTTGATTTTGTGTACATTAATTTCAGAAACTAACTGTGCCTCAAAGATTCTTCTCTCACTTTTATGTGGTGGCCATTCTATGGACGACACTCTTGCTTGTTGCAATGTGGTCTTATGCAACAAGCAGCCACGTGACTGGAGGAGAATCCCATGCAAACAATGTTTGGCTATCTGTGTTTCTCCTTGTGCTAATGGAACTCCATCTTTTACGACGTTTGTACGAGACATTCTATGTTTTCAACTACAGTCCCTCAGCTCGAATGCACATTTTTACTTATCTTCTGGGCCTCTTGTAAGTTTAATTTCCATATCTTAATTATTCTCGGTTCTCAAGGTTCATTAATTGCTGATATTCTTTCTGATCAAGTGATCTTTGTTGAATTGAATCAGTTTCTATGTAATGGCTCCACTGTCTCTATGCTGTAATTTTGCATCTCAAGTGTTTGATTTCGTGAAGGGAAAGGGTCACATGTCGAGGCCTGGATTTGATAATATATGGATGTTTGTGACTCCTTTCTTGAGGCTTCCATGGTATGCGTGGATAGGTGCTGCTATTTTCTTTTGGGGTTGGGTCCATCAGCTTCGTTGTCATCAAATCCTTGTAAGTTTTTGCCATTTTGAAGAAAAGATGTATACTTTGTTCTTTTTGTTTTAACCTTGTGATAATTAGGGTTCGTTGCGAGACAAAACCAAAAAGCTGGAGGAGTATGTTATTCCGTATGGTGATTGGTTTGAATACGTCTCGTCCCCACACTACACGGCTGAAATTGTAAGTCTCTCATGATCTCATCAGTTTTTCAACATAAAAAGGAGCTTCAGAAAACTTTATATATGACCGATTGTCGATTGATGTTGATGAAGGTCATCTATGGTGGTCTTGTGATGGCTAGTGGTGGTGTCGATCTCTCATTGTGGTTACTTTTTGCATTTGTGGTATGTTTTTATGCTCCCTTTGAATTTGCTTTGATCCCGGAATCCAACAACAAGTTCAAAGGTTTAATTCACTGGATCTATTATCTTTGTAGGTGGCAAATCTGGTTTATACAGCAACGGAAACACAAGGATGGTACAGGCGTAAATTTGAGCATTACCCTTGTAATCGATATATAATATTCCCGTTTGTCTATTAGTGATTTGTGCATTGAAATAGGTTGGTGTAGTAAAGTTGTTCGGTTGGACCATTACTTTGTTAAATAAAAGCTTTTGTTCTAGGGTCGGAATTTTAAATATTCAAGTTCTCAAAATTCAAACCTCAAAGTTGCTAACAAAAGTATTCAAGTTCACTACCTTAACATCATGTCTTCACCCATTAAATATTCAAGTTCCCAAAATCATAGATGTTCACTGAAATATCTTTCTTTGTCATCTGAGATGGAGTCAGAATTTTAAAATAAGGAGGCTTACATTATAATCAAAGACGCTAGAGTTCTAGTGGGTAAAACTAAAACTTACAAGCAATCCCAACGAAATGCTCAATGTTTTATTTTCCGGATTGGTTCTTGGTAACAAGAACATTAAAAGTAAGGGTATTTTCAATGAAAATAATCTCTAGTAGTTCAAGGTGGCTATGTCATATAAAGTTGGTGCAATACATATATTAAGAGAGATTTTTTTTTTTTTTTTTTTTTTTTTTTTTTTTTTTTGGGGGGGGGGGGGGGGGGGGTGGAGGGCAGCAACCATGTGCCCTCTACTGTCTCTGCGATTGTTTGTCATAAGGTGGTTATGTCTTTATCAACACTCTATACAAGACAGCTTCTAGCACTTGCAGTTCAACTTCTTATTCTCTAGATTCTTCAACAGCTTCATGAACTTCATCCATATTTTTTAGCATGCGTAATTCGGCTTCTTCTTCTTTATGTTCTTCCACAACTCATTCTTCATTACAGTGATAGTACACAAAAAGACAAACCAAGAATATTGTTTTTGACTTTTCTACTTCATTATTCATTAACTTTATTATGAATTCATATATAAAGCATTCAAATAAAAATTAACATTTACTTGGAGAAAAAGCAGTCAAACACGTTTAGGACTTCTTGAGAAATTTAAAAAGATAAGATATACCAACATATAGTCAAAGAGTAAGGTAGAGGACTTAGAAGAGGACAAAGAAGAGACCAACAACTCAGCGATATATCATGATTCAAGACAACAAAACGATAGTTTTCGGCGAAAGAGGTGAACAACACCGACGATCCACTACATCGTTATTAGGTTTGTTATAGTTTGATCTTTTTGGTGAGTTCTGTATAAAAAAAAACAAAACAAAACACAACATTTTCTAGAACTTATATTAGAAACATGTGTATTTTTTTATATAGATACTTTCCTTAAATGGTTGAGAAATTATACTAGTATAATTTATGATAAGATTTTGATATTTTGATTTTCGTTCGACTATTACACAATTAAAATTACTCCACGATTGTAACCAAGTGTTGCATTGTTTGTATAGCTAACTAACATTGCTATTTTTTTTAATAATAAGACATCAAAAAACATTTTAAGAAAATACAAACACCACAACTATGTATTTGTTCATAAATTCGGAAGTCTCACATGACCGCACCACTCACACACCGTAGTGCCACCACTAGCCTCATACCTTATCTATTTCCTAATTAGCATTTTCTTTCATTATTGTTCAGTTTATTATTTTTATTAATTTTTTGATGCTAGACCACCCAAGTTTGAAACATGTGATATCAGAATCTGGATCTATCTTTAGTATGAATTACTTTATATCAAATAATCATCATTAGCCGATCTTGACGACGATTGTTCACATTATAATATTCAAGCATGTGATCCAAGCAATTTTAATATGGGACATGACTTAATTATTAAAAATTGATTATTATTATTGGGTAGCATTAAGTGAAGAAGAGATACGAATAAATGATGCCTTTTAATATTAGAAAAATATATGTATTAGAGATGTTTATAGGTTAAAACTGTTTGGTTCAACATAGTGTAACCCTATGAAATTCATATTAATTTGGTCTATCCACTTTGATTTTATTCTTTATTTTTATTTTTTTTGGTTTGAACCAATTTCACAAACCTTCTGAAATTTTCTAAAGATATAAATTAGAACATAACTAGGAAAGAATCCCACTTTAAAGGGTTGGACACGCCAAAGAGTCCATCACAGTTAGTTTATAGATATATCCGAGAGAGCTTTTTCCTAGAAAAGTACATCAGTAAAAACTATTTGTTACTAATTGCAATTCCAACACTTTCTATAAAGTATTCTAAATTTTTTACCAAACATTCTTCTATTCGCTCTCACAAATTTACTACGAACTAGAGATGCATCTCTTGGGCCACTGTCACTTGAGTTAATAACCCACACTTTTGGGCTCTCGTCAATGGTCGTAGATACTCCACCAAAACACAACAAATGTTGTAAATTGATCTCATCACGTACGTACCATACCTTTTGACTAACATTGAAGTCGATGACTATTCATCGCGATTACCTTGACACCAAAGAAGAGTTCGACCCAATGCTTTATTTCTGTCCTAGTTGATCCTGATTCGACATTAGAAGTATATTGATTTTTCCCCAATAACTGAATACTTTTGTCTGTAAATACTGCATACCTGATTCCATCCATAAATCGATTTGATTCCCTATGAGTTCTAGTCTCAATAAGACTATGAATTGCGTTTTGCCATATATATATTTTTTAGAAAGATTCCCATTAAAAAATAGAAAGAATCAAAATAGAAACTAAATACTAAATCAAGGCGCATACGCGGTACTTTACCATCATACATAATTGACTTTAATCATCATCTTCATCCAGGAAGTTGTAAATTCATCTCTTCACGGATCCATTTGCATCTGATCCGCAAAGAATATAGGCTAATAAGAAAAAAAAAACTGAAAGTAAATAGAAATACCTTAATAACACAAATAAAATAAAATAAAAGAACATTGCTTTAACAGAAAGAAAAGTAAAGTAGAATATTATAATTAATATATCACATATTTCTGATGATATAGAGCAATGGTGGGTACCTGAAACCAAAACTGAAACTGTAAGCCCGAAACTTAGTGAGTTCCCCCAAAATACTGATACACAGTAAATAGCACATATACAAATAACAACATGTAATGGGTCCACAACTTTATAGACTGGATTACCCCTGGGGCCACAGTGTGATTCTGGCTTGCCTTATGGGCCCACAACTCACACCTGGCTTGTCACTGAGCCCAGATTACGAGTCTGGTATGCCCTGTGTGACAACCCGAAACTTTTATCTTGTACACTTAGCCAATTCTATCAATGTTAAACTCGTTTCAACTATCTTTTAGCATTGTTTTGAGTCTGTTTGGATGATCTAAAGCCTTGTACAACCAAATTTTGAATTAGGGATGGGTTGGTTTAAGATTTAGGGTTGCAAATAGGCCAAACACTCCATTAAAAGGAGTGTGTGGCCGCACACCCAAGTGTATGGCCGCACACATGAGTGTGTGGCCGCACACCCGACTGTATGGCCGCACACATGAGTGTATGGTTGCACACCCGAGTGTATGGCCGCATACATGAGTGTGTAGCCGCACACCCGAGTGTATGGTCACACACATGAGTGTGTGGCCACACACCCGAGTGTATGGCCGCATACATGAGTGTGTGGTCGCACACCCGAGTGTTTGGCCGCACACCCATTATCTATATATAGATGAGGCTCATTTTCACTTCATTTCCCCTCTCCTCAATCGTACACACCCCCCAGGACCACACACCCACCCTATATAAAGGGTATATCCCTTCCCTTCATTCCTTTCACTCTTTGACAACACACTAGTCCTTTTCTCTCAAGAGTCTTCAACTGAAAACCCTTCCAAGGCCTCAAAAACGTGAGTTTTCCATCACCTAGCTCATCATACATGAAGGACCTATGGATCTAAGCCTTGAATCATCATGTTCTTCATTCTTTGAAGAAGTGCGGCCGCACACCTTCATAAGGTGGGCCGCACACTCCTAAAAGACCCTCCAAAGTGAGAGTTGGACTTCCATATTCGAGTTAGACATGAAACTAGCCTTGATACACCCTAGACTTGGCATTTTGGACATCTTTGTGTGGGGTGTACGACCGCACACACCTATGTACGGCAGCACACTCCTTGTGTGCGGCAGCACACTCCAACCACACACTCCGACCACACACTCCGACCACACACTCTGACCACACACTTCGACCACATACTCCAACCACACACTCTTTTGTGTGGCCTTACACTCCCTTCATACAATCATATGTTATTGTAACACTTGTCCCAAGTGTTTCCTAGTCCCGTAGGGTGTCACTTATCATGATTAGCTGTAATATACACTAATTATGTCCATACATGTATCGTTATATGTTAAATAGGGTCCGTTTGTGCTCAAGGTTGCACTTGACACTCAACATCCCTAACGATCTCACATTCGAATCACACGTCAAATGGTGAGTTCATACCCCTACGTTTTTTCCGAGTTTTTCATGTTTTTAGGGGGGAATACAAGCAAAAGTACAAGGAAACTTGTGCTCAAAGTATATTATTTTGTTTAAGATAATTATATTTTTAGAATGCTTTTAACACGGAAAACAGTTTTACCAAACGATTAACAAATCAACTTGTAGAAACAGTTTTCAAAACTAGAGCAATGAACTTATGAATCATGTAGCAAAATGTAACGTTTTATAAAGGATTCATGTTAATCAAAAAAGAATTTTCTATATTATTACTTGTAAATTTGTTAGTCTAAGTTGGAGACACGTCCTTGGTAACACTCACCACAAGAAACAGAATGTAGGACTAGCACTTGTGACTAGAATCTCTTGTAGGGAGAGCGTGACTGTTGTGTATAGATCTATACGGGGCTGACAACCCCGCACCTCGCTGCTAGCTACAGCCGGACCGGCAGGTCTACGAGTGACAAAGTCATTAAGGATACAGGTCGTTGCAGGCTATACCCAGTCAGTTATGGTTATAAAACTTACAACCTAGATAACATATATTTACTTTTGTAATAATGAATCAAGTGAACTAACCTCAAAGTAATAACCGATTTGATTACTAGATGGTATTAATAGTACCTTCAGGATTTAGTTCAACACGTTTTCTTTTATTAGTTTTATTTATAAAAATTGGGCTAATATAATTCACTGGGAGTAACCAAGGTTTTTAAAAGAAAACTACGTTTACCGATATAAGTATGGTAGATACTTGTACACCTCAGTTTAGAACGGATAACCAACCATCAACTTTTAGGGAAAATATAGGATTTTCCCGGGATAACTTGGCTATTCATAAACGGATTGTTTTTACATGTAACTAACGGATATTCATATTCATTCCACGACTCCTAGGATTGTACATAACTTGTATGAATCTAGATGTCATGGAAGGAATGGTTTTTCAAACACGCTTTTCATAAGAAAATATAGGATTTTCTTGAGGAACACTTTTCGTATAGCCCTGCTCGGTCTGAACGCCCCGCGTAGTGTGAAGCCTCGCACCTATAAAAGGGGTGCGAGGGCAGCCGGTTTTTCACACCAAAATCTTCTTCTCTCTCTTGTTTCTTTCTCTCTCTAAGATCCCAAACCACCCCTAAACCCTAGGAAAAATCCCTAGCACCCTAAGGAAGCCCCGAGGCTCCCGGAGTCCCGAGAAAAAGGGTCTTTCGGTTCGGAAACGCTGCTACAAGCGAAGCCCCAGTTTTCGATAAAACCGTTGTAAGTGAGCTACGCCTACGCTATTTTTAATATAGTTTTTATTTAATTATAGTAACATTATTCGGGCTATCAATATGAGTTATATATTGTTATTTAATGCTTATATAATAATAATAATAATAGTAGTAGACTATTAAATTAGTCTCGGTGAATATTGAACTAAACCCTAGTGGTAATGATACTAGGTTTTGTTGAGGAAAATTGTTTTAAGAGTAACGAAGTGTTGTCCGAGTACCGAGTCACCACCGTACCAAGTGAGTGCATAGTTACTTTCATCTTACACATAGATATGAAGTATTTTATATAAACTACGTGCTATGTGTGCATATTATCTGCATACTTGATGTCTATGCTGGATGAACGTTTTTATACATGTTTTAAATGATTTAAATTGTATACGTATTTTATATATACAAATATGTTGGGTATGACATGGGTAGATGAATGATGAGAGATAAAAGACGATGTGAGTAAACATAGGCAACTATAGACTTTGTGCCTAATAAATAACATCGGCAACTATGTACATAGTGCCTATTAGACAAACACTGGTAGCTATGGACTTAGTACCTGTTAGGAATTGGTAGCTATGGACTTAGTACCTACTCGATAAAAACTGGTAGCTATGGACTTAGTACCTATTAGATAAACACTGGTAGCTATGGATTTAGTACCCGATGAATAAACTATAGCAGCTATGGAATTAGTGTCTTTACGTACGAGCATTGGAAGCTATGGATTTAGTGCCAGTCCTATAACCCTGGAAGCAAGGGACCTCGGAATAAACGAATGCATGATAGATGACTCTTAGGATAGATCCTTAAGAGTAAAGAAGATAATGGGGACGGGTAATTGGGTTGATTGTTTGATTATTTAAACATAATAATTATATTATTGTGGGTTGAAAACCATATGTACTCACTAGGTTTCCCAACCTGAACCACTTAGTTTATTTATATCACAGGTGTTGATATGAAGTTACATTACACTGGGAGATTAAAGAGATGTAGATAAATGTAAGTTCTGTTTATGCTTATGTTTCTGTATTGACGATGACATCCCAAACATTTTAAAGTGAATAAAATACGTTTCTTCGAAAATGTTTTGATAACGTATTTATCGTGTTTTTCTGGGAACAAATTCCGCAACATTTTTATGAAAAGAAGTACTTTGATTTTTATAAAGCATAAACAAAATCGGTCTTTTCTGGCCGTGAAAAAAATGGGGGTGTCACACGTGTCGGGTGGCAGTGTGCTTTGATTGCGTTTGGACCTCATTTGGGGGATATTTGGACAAAGTGGGCCCAATGAAGCCCAAATGGGCCAAAAGGAAACCCTAATTAGGGTTTGGAAAACCCTAATGGCATAAAACCCTAATTTTGAGAATTAATCGGGACACACACGAGATTATTTATTAACTTGAAATATTAAATAATAATCATTGGCAAATTAACCTAAGTCAATATTAGACTTGATGGATTAAGTCCTTAATGGGTTAACTAAGAAGCACTTAACCCTAATTATCATTTTATGTGAAACCCTAATTTCACTTGGGCTTTGTGTTGGGCCTTTCCATTGGGTTTTGGTAATTGGGTTATTAAGGGACCATCCAAGAATGATCATATGGACTAGAATATGTTGATCGGATTCAGAGTAAGGCGCATATGAGGAGTTAGGCCCAATTTGTAAAATTGGGCCATTGGTGGGCCATAATTGGGCCTTTATAATTATGTGATATTGGGCCATGAGAATTGGATTGGAATTAATGGATGGGCCTTAAGATAAGACCATGTAGAGGTCTGGGACCAATTTGGAAAATTGGGCCATATGTTGGGCTTTGGCCCATTACTTGACTATTGGGCTTTTAGAGTGTAAGTTGGGCCTTGGGCTTGGAACCTAATTTCTAATTGGGTATTGTTTGATGTTGACAGTTCGGGAAGCTATCAACCAGCACCGATAGTTTCATCCGCAAGACTTCAGTAGTGCCAGGTGAGTTCTCCTCACTATATCAAAAAGGTCTAAGGCACCAAGGCCGACCCTTATCGGATTTGTATTTTGGTTTATTGCATGATAGTATTATTGATATACATCCTGGTAGTTAGTATGGTATTATGCTTAGTGACCTGGTATGTTGGTATCCTGGTTTATAGGATCATGCTATGTTAGTGATCTGTTGAATCAGTATCCTGGTTATAGGATGGTTGCCATGTTAGTGATATGTCGATCTGTACGTTATTTGTGCTTGCTGGTTATCATCTATGGAGTTCCATTAAGGACTGTCGGTGGTCACATAGGATAGCTTGAGAACTCTTGGTCTAGGCTCTCCTGCCTGTTCCTTGTTTGGTTGTGGCTCTAGAGTAGGACTATTTGTTCGGGTGGCTATCTCACCTCTAGTTACTTATGGTTATTCATTCCATGAGGGTTAACTGGAAGTGGGACTGTATGTGGTATGATTAGTGATCTATTAGATCGGTTTGATATGCTAGTGTATGATATATATGTGCACATGTTTGTTGGTTTGGGGGAATAGGTTGAGGCAGGTCCTGCTTCGTGCTGTAGGCCAAGATACCCAGGGCGGTCCGGATAGACCACAGGCCCAGGAGGGCATGTTGGTCAGACCGAAGGCCTGGAGAGCGGTTCGGATAGGCTGAAGGCCTCAAGGAGGGCAGTCCAGACGTGCCGAGGGCTCGGAGAGCGGTCCAAATAGACTGAGGACCGGGATTCGGTCCAGTCAGACTGATGGCTCATTATGCATGTTGTTTGATGTGTATTGCTTATATGTTTATATGATATGGTTATATCTGTATGGCGTTGGTATTTTGGGGGTAACTTACTAAGTCTTCGAGCTTACATTTATCGATTATTGTTTCAGGTATTCGGATGATCGCGGGAAGGCGAAGGCGTGATCGTGCACCTCCTTACATTTTCATGATTGGTTCTGGGGATACTCTGATGTTTAAATTATTTTGAAAGTAAAATGTAATAACTTAATGGTTTTAAATGTTTTAAAAATTTTAAATTGGCTTGAATTTTATGGGTGTTACATTTACAGCTGGTACAACTCCAAGGTCTCCAATGAATTTCTTCAGCCATATTGCCTCCTTTGCTGCTTCGCTTGCTGCTATGTACTCTGATTCGCACATTGAATCAGCCACAGTTTCCTATTTGGAACTTTTACGTGTTATTGCTCCTCCATTAAGGGTAAATACCCAGCCCGAATGAGAACGAAAATTATCTCTATCGGTTTGAAAGTTAGCATCACTATACACTGTCACTCTTAAGCCATCACTCCCACCGAGGGTAAGGACCCAGTCCTTAGTCCTTCGTAGGTGCTTAAGAATGTTCTTTACCGCAGTCCAGTGAGTTTTACCAGGGTTCCCTTGATATCTGCTGACCACGCTCAAAGAAAAGGCCACATCAGGGCGAGTACATGTCATAGCATACATGATCGAGCCAACTCCGAAAGCATATGGTACTCGACTCATTTATGCTATTTCAGCCTCTATACTTGGACTCTGAGTCTTACTCAGTTTGGTATTGCTCTGGATTGGTAAGTCTCCTCTCTTGGAATTCTCCATGCTGAAACGTTTCAATACCTTATCCAAGTAGGTGCTTCGACTAAGTCATATTAGTCTTTTACTCTTGTTTCTCAATATCCTTGTCCCTAGAATATAAGCAGCTTCTCCGAGGTCCTTCTTAGCGAAACACTTCCCAAGCCAGGACTTAACCTCCTGCAAGTTTGGAATGTCGTTTCTATGAGCAGTATGTCATCCACATATAACATGAGAAAGCTAACTATACTCCCACTAGCTTTGACATATACACAGGACTCATCCTCACTTCTAAAAAATCCAAACTCTTTGACATTCTCATCGAAACAAAGATTCCATCTGCGAGATGCTTGTTTCAATCCATAAATGGATTTCTCAAGCTTACACACTCTATTATGGTACTTTGCATTGACAAAACCCTCTGACTGATTCATATAAACATCCTCAGCCAACTTCCCATTAAGGAAAGCGGTTTTGACATCCATTTTCCATATTTCATAACCATGAAATGCAGCTATGGCTAGCATAACCCTTATAGATTTAATCTTAGCCACTAGTGAGAAGGTTTCATCATAGTCAACTCCAGGAGTTTGTGTAAAGATCTTCGCAACCAATCACGCCTAATAAGTGTGTACTTTCCCATCCATGTCGGTCTTCTTCTTGAAGATCCATTTGCACCCGATTGTCTTACGACCTGGTACATTCTCAACCAAGTTCCAAACTTGATTTTCATACATGGACTGAATCTCACTGTCCATTGCCTCTTTCCATTTAGCAGACTTGGGGCCTAACATGGCTTCCTTGTAGTTGTTAGGTTCATCCAAGTTTACTAGTGTACTATCACTGATAAATGTGTCACCTTTAGTAGTAATATGGAAACCATAAAACTCAGGTGCCTGTCTAACTCTATTGGAACACCTCAGAGGTAAGGACTCGTCAATCAGTTCAACATGAGTTTCCTCCTTGGGTTGAGCACTAGTGTTTGAGGTTGCTTCATCACTTAACTCTTGAAGCTCTTAAAGGTCAATTTGCCTCCCGCTGTCCTCTTGGCATATGAGTTCTCTCTTTCTAAAGACTCTTCTCCTTGCAACGAAGACAACATTGTCACTCGGTCTATAAAAGAGATATCCAAAGGATTTCTTTGGGTGGCCGATGAAATACATTGCTCACTATGAGGTTCGAGCTTGTCGTGAGTTTCTTTTCTCACAAAAACCTCGCAACCCCAAACCTTGATGTGGTCTATTGAGGGAACCTTCCCTGTCCACATATCGTGAGGTGTTTTGGAAACTTTTTTAGTTGGGACTAGATTAAGGATATGGGCGGCCTCTCTAAGGCATACCCCCAGAATGAGATAGGTAATGAAGCTCAACTCATCATAGAACGAACCATGTCTAGCAAGGTTCAGTTGTGCCTCTCAGCCACACCATTAAGCTGTGGTGTCCTAGGTGGTGTTAATTATGAAACAATTCCACATTCCTTAAGATTCTTAGAACTCGATACTAAGATACTCTCCTCCTCAATCGAATCGAAGCATCCATATCTTCTTGCCCAATTGATTCTCCACTTCTTGCTTAAACTTCTTGAACTTTTCAAAAGTTTTTGACTTATGCTTGATTAGGTAGACATACCCATATCTACTATAATCATCAGTAAAAGTCACATAGAAGCGGTTAGCATCCCTTGTGGCGGTTCAGAAGGGTCCACACATATCGGTGTGTATGAGATCCAACAGACCCTCACCCCTTACACAAGAACTAGTGAATGGTGACTTAGTCATCTTTCCAAGCAAACAAGATTCACAAGTGTCATCCGAATTTAATTCAAATGACTCCAAGACTCCATCCTTTGGGAGTTGGGCTATGCGCTTCTTGCTAACATGTCCAAGACGACAATGCCATAAGCATGCTTTATCCAAACTATTGGACAAATCAATATGTAATACATTATTTCCTAAGTTATCTACAACCATCACAGTTTCATATATGCCATTGCAAGGTAATGCTTCCAAATAAAATACACCATTAAAATAAGCATTTATTGAACCAATTTCATTATTAAAAAGAAAAGGTAAAACCTTGTTCATACAAACTGTGAAAAGAAATAATCTTTCTCTCCATATCAGACGAGTAGCAACCGTTATTCAAATCTAATTTAAAACATTACTAAGCAATAAAGAATAAACTCCAATCTTGGTGACAGTCGAATTTCCCCTATTTCCCATGATCAAGTTCATCTTCCCGTGCTCCACATCCCTACTTCTTTTTAGACCCTGCAAATCAGAACAAATGTGTAAACCACATCTTGTATCAAGGACCCAAGAATTAGCATGTGATGAGTTATTGGAAATAATAGTATAAATACCGTCAAAGGAGGGTTTGATCGTCCCATCCTTTATGTCCTGCAAGTATTTGGGGCAGCTTCGCTTCCAGTGCCCTTTTTCATGATAATGGAAGCACTCAGCTTCCTTTGGGTTTAAGGAGGGTGTAGCAGGACCACCTTTGGACCCACTAGAAGAGGATCTAACATGGGACTTTCCCTTGTAGCTCTTTGAGGAAGCTTTCCTCTTCTTTCCCTTCCCATGTCCAATTGCCAAGACAGGGGCAGTAGCAGTAGGAGTAGAAACAACAGATTTTCCTTTAAGACTACTTTCGACAGTACTTAAAAGACCTTGAAGCTTGCTTAGAGTCACCTCCTGCTTGTTCATATGATAATTCATATGAAACTGATCATAACAAGGAGGTAAAGAGTGCAGGATAATGTCAATTTCCAATTCTTCATCGAAATTGACATTTAGCTTTAGCAAGCAGTCCACAAACCTTTGCATCTTTTGCAAGTGGGGCGTGATGGACTCTCCATCCTTCATTTTGGTAGTAATCATGGAGGCTATGATTTCATAACTCTCATGCCAAGCACTTTGATGGTACCTTTACATCAAATCCTGGTGCATTTCATAAGGCCAAAAGTCGTCATAGGACTTCTGAAGCTCAGCAGTCATGGTAGCAATCATAATACACGACACCTTTATCGCGTCCCTCTCATGGGTCTTGAACTCAACAATCTGTTCGGGAGTAGCGGTAGATTCATCAATATCCTTAAGCTCTTTATCTAGGACATATTCTTTGTCCTCATAGCGAATGACCATTTGATGTTTCGAATCTAGTCATTGAAGTTCGATCCATCAAATATGACCCTCCCACATAGGTTCATGAGGGAGAAAGAGCCAGAAGCAGTGTTGGAGGACATCTGAAAAAAAAAGACAAAGTTTAGATTAGATAAGGACCCTTAATATAACACCCAAAATGAGATATTAAGGCTAGGACCCAACACAATATTTTACAATTCGGAAGAGGGATGTCATAATCCAATTGCAAAATATTTGAAGGTAGGTAAATGACGATTTACCAATTTCCACCATGAAAAACAAAATTGATTATTAAGCTTTAAATGAATTAAAATTCCTAGATTCTTTTGAGATACATTAAACTTTTTCAATGACATGTTTTAATCTCAATTGTGCCCTTCAAGTTTGTGAATCGAATGCCTAGGATCACAAACAAGGTGTGAATAACCATACAAATTAGCTTGGTACACTTAATGTTACAAATCACCTAATAAATGTGCCGGTTAACCACACACGCTCCATATATCCATGATTAACATTAAGCTACCCTTTGCCACACATTGTCAACCCCAAATTAGTGTGCTAGTGTGCTGGTTAACCACACACGCTCCACTAACGACTTATCATGTATGATTCGGTGTCTAAGCTTATAACTATATTTTGTATGTACTTGACCTGGTTGTAGCATGGTCCTTTTGGGTTGCCTTCACCAGAGCAACTTGAATGAATGAATAATAGAGAAAGAGGTTATTATATACGGTTTATTAATATATTATTTGAATAATATATTAAAAGAGGAATCATATTATTTATTTAACATTGGTCAAGAATTAATTATGTGGTCAAAAGAGGTTAACTGAATTAAAGGGAATAAAGTTGTAAATTAGATGAGGAACCCTTGCAAAGGGGTTGGACGAAATCTTATGGGAGCCCATAAGGATTTCATCCAAGGGCTAGGTTCTGGAAGATTCGTGTGGGCTGCTTAGAGCCTAAGCAACCGGACGAGGTCTTTGATTGAAACCCTAATTCTTCAGCTATATAAGGATACCCTTGGCATCCAATTTGCGACTACCACAACCCCAAAAGGATTCAAGAGCCAAAAATTACCTCTCCCCTATCTCTCTAAGATTATCCAATTGTTTTGGTGTTTGTGATTCATTAGAGGCATCACATTTGAGGTGCTAGGTTCTCAAAAGCTTAAGGATCTTCAAGCTACAATCAAAGGTATCATCTTAAGATTTCGATTTTGTTGTATGCTAGATTAGGGTTTGAGAGCTTTGGATGATTATTACATGTACAAATAGAAAAACCTAGATCCAAAGCTTTAGGGTTTGCATGTGCACCATAGGATTGATGTTTTGCTCATAACCCAACATTAACAAGGTGCAAAGTGCAATTTCATAGAATAGAACCATTTCACATTTTTCCTAAAGTCACTAAGATTGGGAATTTATAAAAGTTTAGTTACTTTAATAATTATCATTATACTTATTAATGAGAATTAGTGTCCTCTCGTACCCATTCGGATAACAACCCTCCACCAGTCAAGGAAGCGGTGGGTGAGAGTGGACACCTAATAAACCACCATTTTATAGGCAGTAACCTTATACCCCCTTATAGATCGGCTTCGTGAATGTGGCCTACTAACGTTAAGACTGACTTGTCTTATATATATATATATATATATATATATATATATATTAAACTTTAATATTATAATAGTATAAGGGTTGAATTTTAAACTTTTAAATTTATAGGGTTTAGAATTAAAGTTTCATTAATGTAACTTTTCAAGTTCCAAAACTTGAGGGCAAGTTTTGTAACTTGTCAAGACTTTTGAAATTCATAACTTATGGACTTTTATGTTCCATGAATGAGACCTTTCCAATTCCAAACTTGAGGACAAGTTATGAAACCTTTCAAGACTCTTTGAATTGTATAACTTACATTAGTTAATGGTTTCATAAATAAAGACTTTTCATATTCCATAACTTGAGGACAAGTTATGAAACTTTTCAAGAACACATATGGATCAAATTAACTAGTCCAATTATGATATGATGATCATTTACCAATTTGACCTAATTTGATTCATATTCAAGATAGTATCAAATTTTACAAATAACTAGTATTTCACAAAAATCAAGTAGTTATCTTAGAATTTGACAAACATCATGTTATTGGATGGGGATTAAAAATACCATATCATTAAAATTGAATTTTATGAACCAAAACAATTTGTGGTAATGTTTCTAATCCATAACAAGCAAAAAAACTCAAAGATTCTGCCTACAGATGCATCAACTCGTCGAGTGCCATAATGGACTCATCGAGTTCAAGGAAAAGATCTTCCAACTCGTCGAGTTCAATGATGGACTCGACGAGTTGGCCCTGGCAGAATCCCGAAATGCAATTTTTTCAGCTTTGAAAATTACACAGTTGCATCAATGCAATAGAAAACATCCTAGGCTCTGATACCACTGATGGGTTTTATGTACTCTAACATTCCTATGGTACACATACAACCCTAATGCTTTAGATCTAAGTTTTCTCTAATTATACATACAACATTGTTTTCCAAAGCATAAAGCCTAAACCAGCATGCAAGGTAACAATTTAAACCATAAAAACAATTAGAAGAGTACGTTGTGTAGTAGCTTGCTTGTCTTTGACCTTTAGGAGCCTAGCACCTCAAGTGTGATGCCTCAAATGTATTATTAGAAACCAATAAAAAGAGAATGGACTTAAGAGAGAGGCTTGAGAGCTCAAAATTGGCTAGCAACTCTTAGTGTGCATAGGGTACCCGATTTTAGGTGTTAGGAGTTTCTTATATAGTATAGGTTTACATCCATGCAAACCCTAACCCACCATGACCCTTCATATTTCATAGACCCTTTAGGCTAAACCTTTATGGACTTGCATATAGGTTTAGTCCAACTCTAATCAACATGGGTCATGAGTCCAACTACAAGAGTTATTAATTTACTTAATCAGTCCCCGTAACTTTAATTAATTTCTTTTGATCACTAAATTAATACCAAATTAATTCTTAATCAATACTAATTAAATAATGTGATTCCTCAATTAATATAGTATACTTATAATATATTTATAAACCACAATAACCTCTTCTTCAAGTATCCATCCTACAAAGTTGTTCCAGAGTGTTACAACCCAAATTGACCATGCTATTATCGGGTCAAGTAAATACCATTTATAGTTATGGACTTAGACACCTAATCTAACAAGATCAATTAGGGTTACATCGATATTCCTCATATAAAAGTTCTCAATGAACTGATCATATGAATTTGGAAGCGAAAGAAGAACCAAAACAATGTCTTGCTTCCTTGGGAAAACGACACCCATTCTATCCATCTTGTACGATTTCTTTTCAGAACACGCGTGTGACATCCCCATTTTCACGGCCAGAAAAGACCGATTTTGTTTATGCTTGATAAAAATTAGAGTACTTATTTTAATAAAAATGTTGCAGAATTTGTTTCCAAAAAAAGATGATAAATATGTTATCAAAGCATTTTCGAAGAAATGTAGTTTTATTCATTTAAAACATTTGGGATGTCATCGTCAATACAAAAACATAAGCATAAATAGAACTTACATTCATTTACACTAGTGATCTACATCTCTTTTAAATCTCTCAATGCAAAGTAGCTTCGTATCGACACCTGTGATACAAATAAGTTGGAGTGGGTCAGGTTGGGAAACCTGGTGAGTACATAGGGTTTTCAACCCACGATAATATAATTATTATATTTAAACATTAAACAATCAACCCGATTACCCATCCCCGTTATCTTCTTTAATATCCCTTAAAGAATTATCTTAAGGGTCATCTCCTATATCATATTTACCTCTCATCTTTTTACCTCACATTTCCTTATTTGCTCGTTCCTAAGGCATGAATACGTAGATACGTCACCTGAACTCGTAATTCATAGTAAGGGTTAGAGTATCATCACATGAATATACAGTCACAACATCACCTGGACTCGTAATTCATCACCTACAGGTTATAAGTCTGTTGGTGTTTCCACGGGTTGTCTAGAATAGTCTGTGGCCGCCATCTATACTCTTGTAGATGACTACATCTCCAAATTGTCGGACAAGGTTATAGTATCTTTCATCCTACATCACCGATTCATCATCACTTATCTATCACCTAATTATCATCACTATCTCTCATCATTTTATTTCATCACACACCAACTATTTCATCTAACCATGTTTTATCCCAACATATTTGTAGATATAAAATAAATATATATTTAAATCATTTAAAACATGTATAAAATCATTCATCCATCATAGATAACAAGTATTCAGATAATATGCACACATAGCATCTAATTTATATAAAATACTTCATATCTATGTGTAAGATGAAAGGGACCATGCACTCACTTGAAAATGTGTTGAATCCGAACTCAGACAGCGCTTCGCTTCTTAAAAATAATTTCCTTCGACGAAACCTAGTATTATTACAACTAGAGTTTAGTCTATTATTCATCGAGACTAATTAATTTCCTCTTCTTTCCAACTTCAACTTTGTTGGCGGTTGTGTCATTGATCATTTCTTCAATAGACTTAGCAACCCTAATAGTTGCCTCAAGAACAGATGCCTGACGTACTGGCACAATAAGTTCATCCTTACTTTGTTGAAGTAAACGTTTTGTTTCTTCCATCTGTTCACCTAACATCGTACGTACCATTGCCTGCACTCCAGTCATTGTGATTGGCTCAGGCTGTGGATTATCACTTCCGAACCCACTTTGAGTACTCGGAATTTCGATCTATACACTAATCGTAGGTGAATTTAGATCTTCATTTTCGTTAGATGTTATGTCTTCGAAATGTTTATATGTTAGTTCCAATATCGTAGTCATACGTTTAGAATCCTACACACATAAGGTTTCCAGATCCGGTCGGCAACAGACCATAGATCCGAACAAATAATAGCATCATTATAGCTATAACACAAAACATTTAGCACATAAAAGCATTTTAGGCATCCTTCCTAAAATAAACTAGTGCTCGTGTCTAAATTATGGTAGACACTCATCTCACAATCATCAATTAGCATTCTAAGTTCAAGTCTAGAAATTCTACAATTTCTTAGTTCGCTTAAACTAATGCTCTGATACCAACTGTGACATCCCCAAATTTCTCGGCCAGAAAAGACCAATTTAATTTATGCTTTTTAAAATCAAATCAGAGAAATCTTTATAAAAGATGTTGCGAAATTGGTCCCCAAAACAAAATATGATAAAAGTTTGTCAAAACCTTTCTTTAAGAAATATATCATTTCCTTTTATATCAAAACCTCGGGATGTCATGTTCCGATACAGATCAAAAGCATAAACAAGACATTATAAGCCTTTCGACAGTTATTTGTAACTACTGGCCTATAATCCAAAATTCACTCATCATCATCATCCGAATATGCTCGGGGTCCTCTACCTATAATATAAACAGCTGAGTGGGTCGGGCTTGGAAGCCTGGTGAGCATATAGGGTTTTCAACCCACAATACATAAATTTATTATGTTTAAACATCAATCAATCAACCTAATTACCCCAAACCCCATTATTTTATTTATTTCTTAAGGGTTTACCCTAAGAATCAACTACCACTCCTTCCTAAGAATTCATCCTAAGGAATAGACACAAAGTCACCTCGTGACCGGGGTTTATACAACGGGCACTAATTCCATAGCTGCCAAAGTTTATTCAACATGTGCTAAGTCCATAGCTCTCATTTATCGACAGTATTATTTACAGGTGTTCTCTCCTACAATACATGTCAATGGGTTTTAGAGTACAACAAATGAACATATAGTTCATTACACCTACAGGTTGCGGGCCTGCTAGTGTTCCATAGACTGTCTAGAATAGTCCATGGTTGTCATCCATACTCTGCTGAATGACTACAACAACAACAACAACAACAACAACAACAACGACATCGAGGCCTCTCACCTTTCTAACACACATCAACTATTTCATCTACCCATGTTCTACCCAACATATTTTGTAGATAAAAATTATATACGGTTTAAAACTTGTATAAAAAATCAATTCAATAGTCACCTCAATTAAACAATTAATATATTTACACATAACACGTATTTCAAGGTAAATACTTCATATCTATGTGTAAATTGAAAGTAACTACACACTCACGTGATTTAATGAAAACCGGGCAGCAATTCGTTTCCTAAAACGATCGTTTCTAATAAAACCGGGAGTTTTATTGAGAAACCGGGCTCTGCGAAAGGTCGGGCTTCGAAACCGAAAAGATAGATTTTCCGGGCTTCACAGGCACTTCGTGGCGTATTCCGGGGCATATAATCGATATCGGGGCTTCGGGGGATGATAATATGAAAGAAATATGGAGAAAGGGGCTAAAAATGACAAGTTTTCAAAATACCCCCGGGAGGTCTCGCACCCTTCTATTTATAGGGAAGAGCTTCTGATCGGACGACTGAGAAGGAGCCACACGTCGCAGATCCGAGGGCTCACAGGCGAAGGCTCGCACGAGGGCTGCGCGTGCGAAGGGTTGCTGGCTTCGTGTGATTGGTCTGAGGCGTGTGTCTGATGCGCAGGTGGTCAGCATGTGCGAGGGTCTCGGTGGCACTCTCTGATTGGACTGCGTAGTCGTCTTACACGTGTGATGCTCGGATCTAGTTGCGAGCTTCGGATTGGTCAGCAGCCTCGGTTTGGACAGATGCTCGGTTCGGATTGGGTCTCCTTCTTGGTCGAATCAGAAGCCTACACGCGGGTCGGATCACGTGGGTTGCATGCGAGGATCATGTGGCTACTGTTCATGCAAGGGTGACTCAGCAGACTTCGGTGACTCAGCAGAACACGTGGCACTTTTTCAGCGAGGGTGACGTGGCAACTCGTGACTATGCGAATTTTCTCGATTTTCGCGCCAAAACTTCTAAAATCCATAACTTTCGCATACGAGCTCCGTTTTTGACGTTCTTTATATGCACGTGTAGCTAAAATTACGCTCTACAACTTCCGTTTAGACTTCGTCGGCTAATTTTGACTTTAAATTTTATATTATTATTTTTAACAGACCGGGACAGGAAATCCGTTAAAAATTCATAACTTCTTCATCCGACGTCTGCTTTCGTCAGACTTTTTACCGTTGTGCTCCTAATAACGAGACCTTCAATTCTCGTTTAGGTTGTGTCGGCTAAAAATCGCTCGATCTAAAATTCGAGTTTTTAGCTGTCTACTGCTAAGCTGAAACTTCGAAAAATCATAACTTCCTCATACGAAGTTAGATTTGGGCGTTCTTTTTATCGAACTTCTCGGTTTGTCGAATACTACGACTTTCGTTTAGATTACTAAGGCTAAAAAGTAGCTTATCAAAAACTCACTTTTTACGACACTCGGCACCGTGCCGGTTTTGTCGCGAAAGTTCGACAGGTCATAACTTCTTCGTTATAACTCGGATTTCGGCATTCTTTATATCCCCGAAATCCTTGTTTCGACCACTACAACTTTATGTAAAGACATCGGGCTTATCTCACACTTTAATTTTGACGTTTATTTTTATTTTTAATTAATTAAACCCTAATAATTAAGCATAAAACACATAATTCACATAAAATTCACATAATTCCTTTTCATTTCTTCTAAATGTGTTACAAAGGTTAACCTAGACCATTATGTCAATATTAATGCCTAGCCTAGAAACACGGGCGTTACATTCTATTTATAGCGTGAAAAATGGCTGAACTTGGTGCCACATATCTCTATCTAGTGGCAAGACTTGGGGAGAAAGCAATGGACATGATTGTGCCACATCACCCATTTTCGCACAACACATTTATGACTTCTAAAATCCGTAATTTTCACGTACGACCTCCGTTTTTGACGTTCTTTATATCCATGCGTAGGTAAAAATAAGATCTAAAACTTTCATTTTGACTCTGTCGGCTAATTCTCGACCGATCTTAAATTTAACAGTACGAGGAGATTATACTGTTAAATGTCCGCGTAAAATTCATAACTTCTACATACAGACTCTATTTTCGTCTGTCTTTTTATCGTTGAGTTCCTATTAAAGAGATCTTAAATTCTCATTTAGGTCGCGTTGGCCAAAAATCGCTCGATCTAAAATTCGAGTTTCAGGCTGTGCACTGCTAAGCCAAATCTTAGAAAATTCATAACTTCCTCATACGAAGTCAGATTTGGGCGTTCTTTTTTTGTATGTTCTCGGTTTAACGTATACTACAACTTTTGTTTAGATTTATAAGGCTAAAAATTCATCCATCATAAATTCACTATTTACGTCTCCCGGTGCCGTGCTGGTTTTGCCGTAAAACTTCGACGTGCCATAACTTCTTCGTTATAACTCGGATTTCGGCGTTCTTTGTATGAATTTATTTTAGGTAGGTAAGGATTTTACCAATTCCAATCTTATGAAACTCCTAGATCTTTTGAGTTTCATTCAATCGTATAAATGACATCTTTAATCTCAGATTATGCTCTCACTTTTTTGACCAGGATGCCGAGGATCACAAACGAGGTGTGAATAACTATGCAAACCTGCTTGACAACCTTGATGTCTTTTACCATCTGAAATCGATGTGCCGGTTAACCACACACACTCCATCAACAATGATAATTTTCAACATTTCCATCATATTTCTTTATAGCCCTTATTAGTGTGTTGGTTAACCACACACGCTCCACTAACGACATATAAAGCATGATGTGCATGTTCATGGATTAGCATACTTTTCACATTTTTCCTAAAGTAACTATATTTAGGATTCAAAAGGTTCTAATACTTTTAATAGCATTATAATTTTAATGAGAATTAATGTCCTATCAAATTCGTTCGGCTAACGACCCTCCACCATACAAGAGAGCAGTGGGTAAGAATTGATACCCAATGTCAGTCGTTTTATAGGCCGCTTCTTTAAACTCCCCTTATAGTATGGTTTCATGAATGAAGTGTACTAGCGATTCGACTGACATAGTCTTATACATATAGTAATTATTAAACTTTTAATTTTACATATAGTATACGGTGTATTTTAAAACTTTTCAAAATACTAAGTTATAATTTAAATTTTGAAAATTAATAAATAGTTAATTTAAATTTAAAATAAACCAAATGATTTAATATTTATCTAAACCCTAGCCCAAAATTTCAAAATCAATGGGTGGATGCTAGGGTTTCGAAAAACCTTGACCCTAGTCGAAATTCTTGGATTTAAGGGTTTAATGTCCATAAAACCTAATTGATCTAATTCAACAATTATAGCAGTTTAATTGAAAACAAACCAAATGCTCTGATAGCACTGATAAGATTTAGGTAAACAAACAAAAATAAAACCCTTAAGTTTGTATGTAACCTAAATAGGATCTATGTTTTCTCTATTGAACCTATAACTAAGATCATCAAAAGGAACCGTAGAAACCCTAGGATATTTTCGGAAAAATAGAGGAGAGGGTTTTAGGATTACATACCTTTTAGTTGTTATAGCAAAAATCTAGAAATTCCCCTTGAAGGTCTCTTGGAACCTAGCACCACAAATGTTGTGCTTCTAATGGAATCACGCCCAAAGATAGCAAGAGGATAACTTAAGAGAAAGGAGAGGGGATAATCAATTTTTGTCCAAGGCTTGTAGAGGGAAAGGATGGATGAAAACAAGGGGCTTGGGGTTCCTTATATAGTTGAAGATACTTGGGGCCAAAGCTAAGGTTTAAGGGATAAGCCTTAGATTACCTTGCTTGGTGACCAAGCAACCAAATCCCCTTATCCAAGGGGCCTTGGACGAAATCATCTAGGCATTAGCCTAGATGATTTAAGTCCACCTCATTCCATTAGGTTCTAGAGCGTTCCTTCCTTAATTATCAATAAATAACCAAATAGTCCTTATACTTTTAATTAATCCAATAAATCCCAAAATTAATCCCAAATAGTTTCTGATTAATTATTAATTAAATAATATGATTTATAGTTAATATATTATTTTCATATCACATAATAAACCATTTAACTAATTTATTATTCACATAATAAATTAATCTCCCTCTCTCTAAAAAGTCATCATGTCCAATTGCTAGGTTTGAGGGCAACCAAAAAGGATTGTGCTACTATCAATTCAAGTATATACCAATTTGAGTTATAGGGTTAGACACCTAATCCAACAATATTAGGTCTTGTATTATTAGCAAGATACTTTAGTGCATCAATAGCACTAAGATATGGTATTTCGGGACCAAGAAGTTTTTCATGTTTTTCACAATGCCAAAATTTGTCCTTTTTGGCATCTAACTGCCTTACCACCATCGGGTTACTCAATATATGTGAGTTATTCATATAAAACCTTTTAAGCACCTCTTTCTAGATAACCGAATTGATGTACAAAAAACTCCATTTTTTATGTGCTTATTTTCTTTCTAGATAACCGAATTGATGTACAAAAAACTCCATTTTTTATGTGCTTATTTTGAAGACCTATTCAAAATTTCATTTTACCAAGATCTATCATTTCAAATTTTTTCTTTCAAACAAGAAGTGACATTTTCCAATTCTCCAGGAGTTCCAATTATTTTCAAATCATCTACTTAAACAACAATTATAACAAAATTCTGATCCGGATCTTTTTATAAATACACATGGGATTATAGGATCATTTTTGTAGTCCTCTTTCAACAAAAATGTACTTGAACAATTAAACCATGTACGAACACACTGACATGCGACGCTTTAAGGAAATCAAGTGATGTGATGATCAGGGGGAGTTGGAAACATATTGTACTCTTTTCCTTAGCTATGTTTTTCCCACTGGGTTTTCTTAGCAAGGTTTTTAACGAGACAATTGTTCCCAATATCTATTATTAATCATGTACTCTTTTTCCATTATAAATGGTTTTTCCCATGAGATTTTACCTATTAAGGGTTTAACAAGGCATGATACAATCGTCATTCAAGGGGGAGTGTTATGAAATATTATTTAGTGAATGAATATTGGATTCCCCTAATCCCCCCCCCCCCACATCACTCTCCATAGCACCACTTGTCCTTTCTGGGTAGACAAGAAAATCGACAACCTCCAAATGTGCCATTTCTGGTTGATTTTCTTGAAAATCAATTTGAATAAAAGTTGTTTTGATATTTTATTTTTCTTTAGATTTTTGAGAAGCTTGATAAAGATCAACATAATGTTTTGGAGAGTAGCATGTATGAGACCAATGACCGGTCATTCCATATTGTTGAAAAATATTTTTAACTTTGTTTTTGCGTTGACCACTTTTATCATTATTATGTGAGTTTTTGTTATTTTCCAACTTCTGGTGGTTACTTGCAATCTAGTTATTGTTGTTATGATAATTATGAAGACCTCCACGACCTCGGTTAGATAGATATTATGATTATATGATGTTGCATTCACTTCAGGGAATAAACTAGAATCGGTCGGGCATGATCGGTGATTTTTCATCAATAGTTCATTGTTTTGTTTATCCATATAAAGATATGAGATTAATTTAGATTTTTTAAACCTTTCTCACGACATTGTTGTTGTAGGAGCATGTTAGTAGCATGAAAAGTAGAAAACATTTTCTCTAGCATGGTTTTCCATGGTGAAAATACTAATCAAAATAAAGACTTGTGTGTTAAGGAGTTGTTAGTAACGAAATTCCATAAAATAAGTTGTAAGCATCGTACATGTGAACTTAAAAAAAAATACATACCTGAAATTGACAAGAACAAAAGGAGTTATAGCTCTATGGTAGAGTCGAGCTGATAACGTGTTATAATGCTCACTAATAATGGAGAGTGATGGGGGAAGAACGGGAATCCAGTAGTCATTCACTAAATAATAATTCATAACAAAAAGTTAATTATAGTAATTATATTTTTCTTTATTATTTTCTTCTTATTAAATTATTCATATGCAAAAGGGTGTTATGAAGCGATTTTTTTTAAACATATTGAATTAGGGAAGAGCAGCGGGACAGGGTACCCGCTTATAGAACCGGAACCGCCTCAAAACTGCCGGTTCCAAATTTGGAACCGCTGGGTACCCGCCAGAACCGGTATATATATAGATATAATTTTAATATATATATATATATATATATATATATATATATATATATATATATATATATATATATATATAGTGCTAGGTTCATGTGTTCCTATCATATACTGTGTGCTCGTAAGCACAAATCCAGACCATCGGATGAAATATAATCAATGATCATGATCTGAGAGTCTATGATATTACAATAGGGTAACATGTACCATATAATCACACAAATTTCAGCATAAGGGTATTTTGGTCAATTAACCTATATTAAAAAAGAAAATTTTCGGATATTAAGGGATAATTAATTCCCTTATTTTTAAAAATCTAAATTTTTTTAAATTCATTCAAATATAAAAATCTGATTTTATTCTTTAGAATAGTAAAATGCTAACAATAAACTAGTAAATATATTTTTGATTTTATTTTTACAGAATATAGTTCAAATTCAAATATTTATGAAAATTAACTTGATATTTTTTATTTTATGTTTGCAGAATATGGTTCCATGCAATATATTTTTTTTATAACAAACATACTTAAGGAATTATACAACATATTATCAAGAACAATATTTTCTAAAGAATACAAATTTTATTCTTTAAGAATCACTAATTACATTAACTTGTAAAGAATAACACTACACTGCTAGAAAACAAACCTTTAATGACACGCAAACAATGACACACGCGGATTTACGATACGCATTTTGCACGTGTCCTAAAAATAATGTCAGCTTTCCAAAATATAAAGGATAGATATGCGTGCCCTAAAATTAAGTGTCCAACAAAAAAATTACAAACATGGAGGGCACTTAAATTAAACGGGTGTCATGTAGAAATGTTGTTTTATAAAAATTTTAAAGCGCGTAGGGGGGAAACCAAATCCCCCAAAAATTTGAAGTACATCGCCTTCCTCTAGCTATGCACTTTCTCCTGTAGATCTTCACCCACCCATGACCTTCATTCCATCCCTCCATTCTCTCTCCAAACTTTAAGCTATCGCCTGCACCATTGAACCCTAAAATCACAATCCACCTTCCTCTCCCTCTGCACTCTCTGCACCCATCGGATCGACCTTAATTCTCTCCCTCCTTCTCTTTACAAACCCCTTCTACCCACCGATAATCACACTCACCCCAAATTACTTGCATTCCTTCTCTTTTAAAACCCTAATCCAACATATCACACTCCATATTGTACAACAATACCTTTCACAGACCCCTATCTGCATATCTCAATCGTTGGCTCCTCAAGCGATGAGTCCTCTCTGCTCGCCGCCGTTAGCCATCGCCTCGCTAACCAACGGCCGAAGACCATCGCACCCCACAGCTACACTGGAGACCTTCAATTTATCAGCTACAGGTTCGTTTTTCTTCCATTTTTTCCTGGTTTCATTTATCTTTTTTTTCTTGCTGTCGGTCTTCCTTCTTTTAGGTGCTTTTTTGTTATTCCTTTCTTGGAGTCGATAAAAAAAACCACCACCGTCTTTGGTGGTGGCCATTACTCTGCGTACGCAAATGAAAAAGAAAATTAACTGTATTTTATGTATCAACTCTTATATTCATTTATATTCTTAGCTTTAATCAAATGATTATCTAATTATGATTCGGATTATTTAAAGCTAAAATAATTAGATTTCTACGATTATTTGGCTGTATAGCTTTCGCATCCAGGGATTTCCCAAATCACATGACCGTGGAAATCTTAGAGGCAGATTATTTGTTTGAGACAGGTACAATGATGACGTATGTTGGGTTAGCTCCACCAGGAGATGTTGGATCATCAAGAAACCGGAGATCAGAATCGTGTTGATAAGGTATCTGTAATTTAATTTTGATGTGGTTAACATGTCACTTTGTCTTATAAATTTTGAGTATCAACAAGTAGCAAATTGATATGTATAACCCTTTGGATAACTAAAAAGCATGATAGTAGATGAAGCCCTCTTCATATTACACAAAAATTTTGTGATTCTAATCATAACTTAAGTTTTGTATTTAATTATCAATATGTCAAATGAAATGATAGAAGAAAAACATGTTTAAGCGTTGTGTTTTATCAATGGTAAAATGTTCATAAAAAAGCTGAAATTTTAACTTTTTTTTTGTGACATTTTTACAGGAAAATTACGACTCTGTCTCTCATCCTCCAAAACTATACAATACCAACGGTTTTGCTTTCTCCTTTGCGGGAAGCGGTAAAATTGTGTATTTGATAATCAGTTATCTATATGATATTTTAACAACTTTAGTAATAAAATTTATGCAACCAACTTACATGTTTTTACACAATCATATAAGATAATGGTGACAAATTGAGACATGACTACATAAAAATGCTTAAAATTTCATTCCTAAGCCAAAGGTTGTTTTTTTGTTCTCATGGAATGGAATTATAAATTATAAATTATAAATTATAATATAACCTATTTTTATTTGTGTAACATAAATAAATTACAATCTTACTTTCTAAAAGTTACTAATTTCTTTATTATTATAATCTTATTCGTGTATTAATGAACTTTTATTCATTTTGTAAAGAAAAAAATTATTAATTATAATCAAATTCTCTCTTTTAATAAAACACTCCTAAAATTAACACTTTTCATTATTCTATAAACCATGTTGCCACGTGTCGTTTTTCTATACCGATCTTCTCTTAATTTCCCGCTCAAAATCTCAATTTCCAATTTCCTAATTACTTAATTAGATTGCATAAAATCAGGAACTTTCTAAACTGACGCCTATAGTCTATAGACCAGCAAAATGATTTTATGAATATAACGCCATATCGTGTCTTCTTCTATGAAGATTTATACATCGCCTCCCTTTCATAAGCCGAAGCTGCTCACTAAACCCTAGGACCTCACTGATGCCCCCTATCTCAATCCTGAAATCATTTATCATCTGACATTTCAATTGTGCCTCTTTCTCTTCTCGATACTCTAAAGACGAAGATCCTCTGAAATCTACGTGCTTCAAACCTAAGCAGAGAGCATCAGGTTTGAACTTCTCTGATTTTTACACATTTTTGTGTTTAGATTTTTTCTCTTTCAACTTAGTTTTCTTCTATCTCAATTCCTTGTATCAAACATTAATTTCTGGTGGTGCACAAGTAATCTCTTTCATAATATTCATTCTCTTTATAGATTTGATTTTCCCCCTTTTCAGTTATTTTGTGATTCGAAATTCTTTTTTGCAATTTTTCATCTTCATAACATTATTATAATACTAATACCGTTCATGTTTTGAGCTTATAGAGAGCATCCATGGATTAGAGAAGATGGAGAAGCATCAGACAAGTCAATCAACAATCGACGGTTCAACCCTTTAGGGTGAAGCAATTTCGAGCCATCAACAAACTCGAGAAAATCGATCTTTAAGGTTTTTTTAATAACACAACTTCCTCAGATTCTAGTATACATCTTAACCCTAATTGTGCAACGAGCATAATTTTTAATAAATTTCTTTAGGTGATTGCTGGAAATATCAGCTTGTGAAATCCATGGACTCGAAAAAAGTGGCACAATCAGATGAACTTAAAACCAGGTTGGCTAGACACGAGACAAAACTCACTAAGTCTGAAGCTAGACAACTCATGGATGTTGTATGCTTTTTCTAACTTTCAAGATTTTAAGATTGTCATATAATATTGGTTTTGACTTACGTAACTGTTACAGGCCGATGTGCATGGAAATGGATCAATTGAGTTCATCAAAACAACAATGCATAGACACCAACTAGATTGTGAAGAGGATTCGTATAAAACATTTTAGCATTTTGATACATATGGAAGTGGGTATGCATTTCAAATCTTGTGGGTATAGTGTATTTTTGTAGTTTCTCCATCTTAATTTTGAAGAAAAAAAAAGATTCACATCAGACTGTGGTAATTGATAAATAATCTTAAAGTTGAAAGTTTTAGGGTTGCGAAATGGGAATGTATTTTCTTTATTACAAGTTTTTATGCCATGCCATCATCCATGTAGGATGTCCGAATGTTATTTGAAAGTCTAATGTTTTAATGAATGTACAATGTTATAGTATGGAAAAAAGAGTGGTATATATGTTTTATTTCTTTCATTTAACTCATATGATAAAGATGCAATGACCCCAAAAATCTTCTATAAATTTTTGCTTGAACTTTTTTGGGGACAAAATGTTCCTTTGAAAAAAATCCAATATTGTTATCAAATATTCATGATATATGCTAGATAAATTATAATTTATTTACTGGATCACAACTAATAATATGTTAGTCCGTTCTTTGCTTTTATGTTCCATAAAAATATTTTCAAACATTGTTTTTCTTTCAGATAATCTTTATTTGCTATTAGAGATTCAACAAATATAGGTTGCTATTTCTTTGAGTTTGACTGCATTTCGATTTAGATGTAGTTTTTTGGTCTTTTTCTTCATTTGATATTTTTGTTTGGCCTTTGTATTGAAGCATCTTGAGGATTTGTTTTGGGAATTGTCTATGTTAGCAAGCTAATAAGGGAAGTTTTGGTCAACATATGTTGGATTTTTGCTCAGCATATGCTCATGGAAATAGAAAGAGATCATATTTCTAACTACATTAGACAATAAGAGGATTGAAGGTTCCTTGGATTAGTTGCACCTATATAGGATCGAAGCTTCCACCTAAAAAGGATTAGTTCCACCTATAGATGATTGAAGTTTCATTGGAGTTTTCACAACTATTGGTCTTGAAGCTCAGCTGAGGGACCATTCTCTTGATCATCTGTTACACGTATTAAGAAGACTGGTAGCATTTCTAAACATTGTTTTTTCTTCATTAATAGTTGAATCAAATTAAATGTGTACAATTAATTTTTTTCTTAAATGGTGCTAATATTATATTAACAGCTTTTTGAAGTTGTGAATTGGAAGCATTGAAAAGACGGATCCTTACAAAAATTTAAAGAAAATGGTGCTTATAAAATGCGACTGATATTTCAACTAATGGGTTCAGTTTTGTTGTCAATTTAATTATTAACATCAAATTTTCTATTATTGATTGAATTGATTAAAAATCTAAATGTCTTTATTTTACTATTTCAATTTCATTTATACGGAGAAACGTTTTCATACAAATTGAAAAATACGAATCGATGTCAATAATTGTAATGGTTATGAAATATAATCATTATGGAACAAGGTAATTCGAAGTATAATTTACATTTAATTTCCCATGAAAAAAAATATTATATATCTTAAACATAAATGATTTCTTTCTAATTTGATAGAACATGCAATACTATGGTCAACTATAGATATGTATTCTAAATATAATAAATTAGTGTTATAACTTATAACTATAAACTTAGATAATAGTTGCTAAAAAATAAAAATTACAAATAGACGATTATTATCTTAGCAAAGGTAATTGAGGGGTACAAATAAAATTTCCATATATATATATATATATATATATATATATATATATATATATATAGAGAGAGAGAGAGAGAGAGAGAGAGAGTTATGTTCAAATGTGGATTGACATCTACTATGCGGACGTGTGGACAGTGCTATTCTGTAATAATGACAAAGAAAAAATGTTGTTTGGTAATGTGAATATGTTCAATCTTATATAACTATTGTTATTATCACACATTCTCACTAATTAAATCGTCTACAATGTTATTATAGACTTTTATTATTATTATTAATATTATTTTCATTCTGTCAGAATGTTTATTGAGTTGTATTCTGTAAAAATGAAAATGAATAAAAAACGATGCATGAGAACAAAAGTAAATAATAATTAGTGAGAAATCATGAAAATGACGATTGTGGTGTAAGGTTGAACGTATTCACATTAGCAAACAACTTATTCTCTTAGAAATTCTCATAGAATACCATTGTCCACACGTTCGCACAATAGTTGTCCATCCACATTATAACCTAGTCCTATATATATATATATATATATATATATATATATATATATATATATATACATACTAGATGTGTGCCCGCGCAAAGCAGCAATGATAAATAGTTTTTTTGGCGAATAATTTTCTTACAGGAAAATAATTATTAGATTTTGTTATTAGTTATTATGCAATAAGAAAAATTATCACTTTTAATTAAAATATTTATGTTTAGAACTTATATTTATATTGTATGTTTATACTTAGATGTAATTAATTATTATCTATATCTAGTTTAAGAAATGTAAATGAACTTATCAAAATTAATTTTTTAATCACATTCTTTAATTAAAGTCTTCAAAATTTTGGTAAGTATTAATGGTTTTGTTATGCATAATTGATTTGTACAAAAAAGCTTTGTATCTTGTACCTTTTAAAATTCAAGATATGAGTAATATGGTTTGTATATATATATATATATATATATATATATATATATATATATATATATATATGTATGGAAATTTTATTTGTACCCCTCAATTGTCATGACTAAGATAATGATTGTCTATTTGTAATTTTTATTTTTTAGCAACTATTATCTAAGTTTATAGTTATAAGTTATAACACTAATTTATTATATTTAGAATACATATCTATAGTTGACCATATTACTGCATATTCTATCAAATTAGAAAGAAATCATTTATGTTTAAGAAATATTAATGGTCAATCATTATACTTTTATTTTTATTGTATTTATTTCTCACCCGTGGTATCCACAGGCTATAACTTATTAATCTATAAGGTAGAGTTAAAAGTTAAAACTTAACATCTAACCAAACACACTAATACAATATCATTGACAATCATTTTTACTTTACAAGGGCTAAAAAAGTTCGACCAACAAACAATATTGGACCATTTCAATAAACGTGGGATTGGGATATCAGAATCACCAATGGGCACACAAGCAGTCCAGGTGGCACATGCGGTGGCAACTCCTGTGCCACCACCCATGACTAATAATGGTTTAATAATTACATTTATTCTTAAAGATTAAAACTAAAAATGGTTAAAAAAAACATCAAAATCTAACAAAAACACTAATCCATTCTGAAAGAATATTATTGTTAAGAAACACTTTATACATTCTAGCAGAATACATTCTGTTAGAATACTACAACGTCCCATTTTTCACAATAAAAAAATTCCTATTTAAATTAAAGAAAACACCAGTCGATAATCCAAATTAGTAATAACATTTATCTTCAAACTCATTTAATAGAAAATAAGAGTTATTAGTTCATTGCGGAAAACCATTGCTGACAATGTGTGTTTGTACAGTTACGCCTCGACCCAAGCCCGATCAATAAAGTACCTGAAACCATGAAATCAAACTGTAAGCCAAAGCTTTGTGAATTTCCTAAAAATACCACACATAACCAAACATATAGAACGAACAACGGGCCCAATCAATCATTGGACTGGAATTCCCAACTATATCGGGTTTGTTGGCCTTACCGCCTCAACCTAACCGCTCATCCCAATCCTCCATTCCTATGGCTTACAACTGGACCGCATCAGGCATCTTGGCATTCATCACAAAATAGTACCACCTCAACACAACCAAACACAACATGTCGACTTGTAAGAAAACAAGGATCAAGTAGGCAGATAATATATACAATCATCAAATCACATAACTCACTATGCCTACTGGACCTTTCATGACACACTGCTCTACTACCATCATACCACTACTACAACATCCTATCATATATATATATATATATATATATATATATATATATATATATAACACATACATAGATCTAGCAGATCACTACAGTGCCACAATGTCCTACACACAAGTATACATAACTGACAATCTAAAGAATGCATAACCATAGGTACCCAGAGGTGAGATAGACACCCGGATAATTAATCCTCCTCTAGAGCCACAACTAAACAACGAACATGCAAGAAAGCCTAGATCAAGAGTCCTTAGTCTATCCTACGTGACCGCATACAATCCCTATGGCACCCCTCTACTAAAAGATAGCCAAAACTAGTGGGCCGACATTGGTGCCTTCGACCCATTGGTGCAATGATGAGAACTCACCTCGATATGCACATAGGTTACCATAGTAGTAACAAAGAGCTCCACTAGCTTCAACCCACTTCTAATCCCCTATAGGAAGATACTTGAGTTAATACTCGATCACATGCCATAGTCACTTGCAATAATGGCAAATAGGGTTAACATAAAATGATGATTGGGGTTAAGTGAGGACACTTAACCCATTAAGGATTTAACCCCTTTAAGAGCATCATCAATTAATGTTTGACCTAAACAATATCAGGGTGCAATAATAGTCCAGATAATAGTCTAAATACGCGCCCCAATCATCGTGTCTAAAATAAGGCTTCCTGTTTTTAGGGTTTCCCTCATAAAACCATAACTAGGGTAATGTTTCACACTTAACCCCTTGGGGACTTAATTCATTAATTCCAATATTGCATTATGTTAATCGTAGGGTATTATCGAGTATAACTTAAAGTCCAATTAACAGTTCAACACGGGTCCCGACAAAACTCCAAAACTAGGGTTTCTTGACATTAAGGTTTCAAGTCCACGATGCATTCCTTCAAGGGTTTAGGGTTCGAGTCTAACAACCACCACAAGCAGTGGAGCTAAACGACGCCGGTAAGGAGGCAACCACCACCTCACGATGACGGTGGTGGTTTTCGAGTGTTAAACCCAACAACCACACATACATAAAAGCTCCTACAATCATACACGCACACACTAGCACCAAAAAAAACACAAAAAAATACCCAATACAACCACCAAGATGGTGGCAAACGGTGGCAAGAGGTGGCAGCCACCACCTCACGGTAATGGTGGTGGGTTTCTTCGGTTTTTCAGCTAAGCAACACCCATACAACTGAAACACACACATACACTCATGCGAAAAATACACAAAAACACAACCACCCTCGTGGTGGCAAGCGATAGTCGAAGAAATGATAGGGTGACAATCACATGGCGGCGACGGTAGCGGTTGAGAAAGTTGTGTCATTTCAGAAAAGGGAATGGGGAAGAGAGGGGTTGCAGCTCGTCCTCACCAGAGAATTGTTTCATTAGCCACAAATTTTTGGTTCGCTCCCGCTTCCTTCAATCTCGACGTTCAGCTTGTCAACCCTCGTTCCCGTCGACATAAGTTGTAGTAGTGGTGTTCGACGAAGGAGCTAGGCGGCGTCTGGGGATAGCTAAAAACAAATGGTAGTCGACGAAACCAGCAACACTCGATGGCTGCCATCCACTCCTTGTCGGTCTCAATTTCTTTTGTCGTAGAGGAGAATTAACGGTCAACCAAGGAACGTTAGGAGTCGCTCGGTGGTTCTAAGCAGCAACAAATGGTGATGGTGACGGATGGAGGTATGAGGAATAAGGTGGCGACTGGCTAAAACACTAGTGTTAGTGTTTGTTGTGTGCTCACTCCACCAAGAAGACAAAGGGGGCGTTGGGTTTAAGTTCTCGCGTCTCCTCAAACTTATAATTCATTTAACAAGTTTATCCCCTGCCTTTAAGAACCCATTTCAGCTTAAGTCCGATATTTACCATACAACCTCTGCTTCCATAAATATTTACATATCTAGTCCAAATATTACAATTTATACCCCATTGTCTAGAAACTATAACCTTTAACTTATTGTGGTAAACACTCCGTTAAATTATTATTGCTTTAGGGCTAAAAAATAATTAATTAAATAAAATAATTAAATACATCCCGGGGTTTAGGGTTTATTCTGAAATGGGATGTTACAACTCTCCCCCACTTGAATCAAATTTTGTCACACCCCAAAACCGGAATGGCGGAAACGTTCTGGGGTGAAGGACGTCATGTCAAGTATCACAACATATGCAGTATAGTAATCAAAGTACAACAATCATTGCATTAATAGTAATAATTTTACATAGGTTACATTTAACAATAATATCAAAGTAAATACGGAGAATAACATAGAGTATAGCTCGGTACAAGGATGTCTTCGTAAAAGGTCCCGAAGTGTACCTGTCTATCGATGACCTGAGAATACAAGTTATTTTGAAAGCGAGTATCAGCATTTTTAAATGCTGGCGAGTTCATAAGTATTTAATGACATTAGTATAAATACAGGTTTTTCTTCAAAATAAACTCAGAAAAGGTGGTGATTTAGAATCTACTGAGTGTTAGAATTCTTTCCAGAAAATCCTACATTTTCAAATTAAAAGCAGTCTTCTACCAAGACCCAATCGTTCTACGTTTAAACCAAGGAGTATCTCTATCCAAAGCAGTCTTCTACTAGGACCCGGCGGTTTTATGTTTTAAGGAGTAATTTCCCCATAAATACTATCATTATCAAAATATAGTTTATAAAACAAGCTTTGAAAACCTTTGGAAAATCTATCAATAAGAACTTATGAATTGATGTCAGTTTATAAAACAAGCTTTGAAAACCTTTGGAAAATCTTTAATAATCTAAAAAGATTTATTCATGCCTTACACGAGATTTGAAAACGAGAGTCAAAAACCTTTACCTGAATAAAGCAGCTTAACAAGCAAAATCTATTTTGCTATACAGTTATTAATCACATGTGATTGATCTAATAACTCTATAGTTCAACTTGTATTCCCCCCCCCCCCATAAAAGCATTTAAAATCATTTAAAAGGTTGATTCAGGGGTATGAACTCACCTGACTTGGGTGATTCAGATGAACGTTCGGTATAGGATGCTATGTGTCAATTGGGGACTTGAACACACACTCGGATCCTATTTAACAAGTAATGATACATTTAAGTATCTAATTAGTCATTTAATAACTAATTAATCAAGTAAGGATGTCCTAATACATGAAAAAACTTTGCTACAAGTGCTAGGAGTACCAAGGGTTGCATATAAGGAGAGTATATGGACTCACATTGGAGTTTACTCTTCAAATGATGGCCCTTAGGGGTGTTTACGGTTTCTGGACCATAATCCCCATGAGTTTACGGCCGTAAACTCATGGTAGTGGTGCCATGGGGTGTTTAAAGGTCTTATCTCACTCAAGGAGTTATGCTAGACTCGAATCAAAGGCTATGGAAGTGACTAGGGCTCAAAATGGACACTTTATGGAGTTTACGGTCCTTGGACCACTCCCTTGGGTGTTTACGGTCGTGAACACATGGGTTTACAGCCGTAAACTCATGTTTGTCCATTTATCTTGTCTTTTGGTGGTTCTAACTCATGCATGCAAGGTTCTAGTCACTTATACGAGCATAGGAAGGTGTTAAGGGCACTTAAACACCATTTGGAGGTGTTTACGGTTTTGGGAGGCCTCTCCAAACCGTAAACTCATATGAACATCGGGAAATGATGATTTTCGAGTGTAAACATGTTCATACTGAGTACACAAGAAGCTAGGGCAAGTGTACTTACGTTCTAGGAGCTTGGATGATCGTTTTTGGCCAAGAACACTAGTGTGTGTTCTTGGTGTTCTTGAAGAACACTTGAAGATCTAAGCAAAAATCAAAAATCCATGGATGAAGTGATGTAAAAAGACTAGATTAAGTGTTATATGAACGAATCTAGGCAAGAAACACTTACGTCTTGGCGGATTTGACGGAAAAGAAATATGATACTTGAGAGGATTTCTTGAGTGTTCTTGAGGTGAAAGTTGGAAAAATGAGAGAAAATGACTAAGTGTCATATTTATACTCTCGGGGGTTTGTGGTCGTAAACTCCGAGTTTTCTCCCGTAAACTCTAATTTTTTGGAGTTTCGCGACTTACGTTAAACACGGCAACTCTAAATTTATACCTTCTTTTTATTTGATCGCCTGACGAATATAAAATAAAATATTAAAACGGGCTTAAATCCGACCAAAAATGTTTTGAGATAAATTTGGCCTATTTTTGAAGTGCTTAATTACGGAGATAAAACCAACGGAAATTTCGGGTTGTCACAAATTTCGTTCTTGAAATTCGTTCTTACAAATCTTTCATAAACATATACCCGTCCCCTTAAAGGTTTCCCAAACCCAAATCTCTTTGTATAAGTCACCAACGGAACAATTTCTTGTGATCCTCAAGCACAAAGTACCTACATCATTGACACACGATTTAATATTGATCGAAACACTCACATATGATTCCCTCCATCACAACAATGGAACATCACAACCATACTATCTGTCGTAAGGCCCATTTCCGATTCAACATGGAGAAAATCGCGGAACTCTTGGCTGACCGACGTTAAGCTAACCTCGCATATAAATGCACCAATGCAATGGAAACTAAGCGATCACATGCCCAAATAGACCATGCTCCTCCTTAGCTCCAATAGCTCTGCTCAATTATCCATTGAGAACACTCAAGCTTATCCTCGATCCCTAATTCACAACCACAACACTCATAATCCCAATCAAACAAGAACAGACAAGAAGTCCTAGTCCCGATCCTCAACCCGGGCTCCTAACACCTTAGAGTCTAAAACACAAGAATTCCCTACTCATTACTATCACAACTAAAGCTAAGACGACTCAAAAGGAAATTCACTAACTGACGGTTAACCCTGATGCGAAACCAGAAGATCGAACTGTTGGATTAGTGTCTAAGTCCATAACTATTTTGGTATGTACTTGACCCGATGGTGCATGGTCCTTTTGGGTTGCCTTCACTAAAGCAACTTGATAGGATGAATTATGGAGAGAAAGGATTAAATATGATTTATTAATATATTATGAGAATAATATATTAAAGGAGAAATCATATTGTTTAATTAATATTAGTCAAGAATTAATTGGTAATTAGTTTTGTGACTAAAAGAGATTAATTAAACTTAAGGGACTGGAATTGTAATTATAAGATAATTGCAATTTGGGCCATGGATTGTCTTAAATTAAGGAGTGGACGAATTCTATGGGGAAACCCATAAGGAAATCGTCCAAGGCCCTAATTAAAGGAGTCCATGGGTTGCTTAGGGCTTAAGCATCCAAATTAGGGTTTCCTTGTTAGATAACCCTAATTGCCTAACTATATATAAGACCCTTATGACCCAAAAACGTGGTGAAGCTTTCTTCTAGGGTTAGAACACATTTTGGGCAGCCTCCATCCTCTCTCCTCTTCATCCTCTTGCTTATGGTGTTTGTGAACCATCAGAGGAGTGACAATTGTGACTCTAATCTTTCTAAAGTCAATACAAGGAGATTTGCGATTGTTGTTGCTACATAACAATCAAGGTAACATCTTAAACCTATTCTCATGTTAATATGATTACTTGAATGCTAGAATTAGGGTTTATAGTCTTGGATAACTTGCATGTACAATAGAGAAACCTAGATCCAAGCATTAGGGTTTGTATGAGCACATAAGATGTCTTATGACCAAAACCCATCAGTGGTATCAGAGCCTAGACTGGTTTCTATTGTATTGATGCATTATATGTTTGAAAAATTCAATTTTTTGGTGTTCTGGAGGCTGGACTCGCCGAGTCCATAGCTGAACTCGCCGAGTCCATAGTTGAACTCTCCGAGTCCATGCTGACTCGACGAGTCAACTCGTCAGATGGAGTAAACTTTGGGATTTCTTGCTGTTTTTGCTTAAGGATAGTTGCCTTATCATATTAGATCAATATAAATCCGATTTTATGATATATTTGACTATATTCTTGATCTAATTGAAGATATTTATCAATTAATAAAATATTTGTTTCCTTATGTGATAATTGATTAATTATTTTGATTAAATTGGTAAATTATTTTGCAAGAAATCATTAAAATAAATCAAATATGGATAATTATGCGATTAAATGTTAATTTAGATTATTTGTTATTTGATCCTTGTGCTTTGAAAAGTTTCATATTTTCCCTTTTAGGTTTTATAGTTTAAATTTGAACCCAAAAAGTTTTGTTGTTTTGAAATTTAAATAGATGAAACCCTAATGTTTTGAAAAAGGTTTCAAAACTTGCCCTCAAGTTTTGGAATTTAAATTTTGATTAATAGTTTAATTTTGATGTATATTTAAATTCTAAACCCTAATGTTTTGAAATGTTTCAAAACTTGCCCTCAAGTTTTGGAATTTAAAAGTTGATTAAAAGTTTAATTAGGAATGTTAAATTCTAAAACCCTAGTAATGTTTTGAAAAGTTCAAATCACTCCCTTATGGTTTTATTAATTAATTAAGGTGTATAATTAAAAGAGGTTTAATAAATCCATAAAAGTTTAGGTTAACAATTTAATTGAATTAAAAGTATAATTGTTAAATTAAACCACCTAGTATTTTAAAAGTGTAAAATACACCCTATACTATATATATATAACATTAAAAGTCTAACATTATATATGTATGAGTAAAAGTCAGTCTTACCGTTAGTAGGCCTCATTCACGAAGCTGGTCTATAAGGGGTGTTTAAGGAAATTGCCTATAAAATGGCGATTGAATGGGTATCCACTCTTACCCACCGCACTCTTGACTAGTGGAGGGTCGTTAGCCGAACGGGTAGGATAGGACGAAACCTTCCATTATAAGTATAATGAATTATTAAAGTCACTAAATGTTTTCATAAAATTCCCAATATATTTACTTAGGCAAAATTGAATTGATGCAATTCCATGAAATTACACTTTGTGCCCTTGCGAAGACGTTAGTGGAGCGTGTGTGGTTTACCGGCACACTAAATGGTTCTAAGCAAAGGTAGAAAAGGGTGACTCAATGTTTGTCATAGTTTGGTGGAGCGTGTGTGGTTTACCAGCACATCGAATAGGTGACTGTAACATGTGAGGGCACCATGTAAGTTTGCATGGTTATTCACACCCGCTTTGTGATCCTCGGCATCCCAGTCACAAACAAGAGGGGCATATCGAGATTTAAACATGCCATTGAAATGTTCAATGAATCTCATAGGATCTAGGAGTTTTCATAGATTTAAAGCTTAAATTTCTTTTTCGTTTTTCATGGTGGAAATTAGTGAATCGTCATTCACTTACCTTCAAATGTTCTGCAATTTGGGTTACGGCATCCCTCTCCCGAGTTGTAGAATATTGTGTTGGGTCCTAGCCTTAGTATTTCATTTGGGTGATTTACTAAGGACGCAATCAATCAACTAACTTGAATTCGTTTTCTCCCGTTTTGTAGATGTCAAAGTTCGACAACTATGGTCTTCCCAAATCCCGTGGAACAAGCTTTCCACATGAAGATGATATTCCATGATTCGATCGAGGAACAAGAAATCATGCTTCACTTCCTCCACCTCCTCCAACTATTCTCCCTAACCCACAAGTTCAAAGGCTTGAAAAGTTCAAGATCACTCAAGCCCTTTTGGCAAGTAAACATAAAGAAGGAAAGCCGGTGTGTGCACACGTCCTAGGGATGAAGTCACACATTGATAGGTTAAGAATGTCGGGATCCGTTGTCTGTGAAGAAATGGCTGTTGATTGGGTTCTTTAGTCACTTCCTAACTCATATAGTGAGTTCGTAAGAGAGTACTATATGATGAACTGCGACGTGACCCTTATAGATCTCACCTATATGCTTATTGCTGCTGAATCAGAAATGTTTTGGCGCAATGGAAAAGCAAAGTTGATTGGTGAATCTGCCTTCAAGACCTCTATGGATATAGACAATGGAAACGAAAATACATGCTATGATCGAAAAGTTTGATCATAAGAGAAAGACAATGTCTGAAGTAGTTCCATGTCATGTTCCAAAAGAGTCAATCTGCTTTTATTGCCAAGAGAAAGGGCATTGGAGACGAAGCTGCCCCATTTACCTAAGAGATCTAAGAGATGGGAGAGTCGAAACGTATGGCTCTAATATAGGTAAAATCCATTAACTAACTCTTTTAAGCTTCTATTCTAGATTCTTAATACATAATGTGATAAGATTGCAATTGATGTTTTGTAGGATCGAAGAAAAGAAAGGAAGCTTAAGGGAAGAAGTGAGCAGAATCTAACCGTGAAGGAATGTATTTCGATCGCATTTCTCGAAGATTAGATTTTTGAGCTACTACTTAGAGTTAGAATTAGATTGCTAAGAAAGATGTATTAGCATAGTTTTTCAATGAATTGCATTGTAAGGACAAAATTTTCCGCAATAAAATAAATTTTGATTTTATATTATTTATTTATCCTTGCAATGGCGTATATGAAAAATTGATGTTTGAATATTAGCAATAATGGATTTGGTTCTTATTATGTTATTTATGGAAAGTCGAGAATTTACCAAATAGGGAGAGTTTCTCATCGCCCAAGTTTCAATTGGACAAAAACTTGAAATCATGCAACTTGGTTGCACGATGAATGAGAAATTTCATATTTTGGAAATTAGACTAATTCATTGACAAAGTGTCAAGTGAAAGACTAGGAGATCGAGCACACAAAGTTTCGTGTTGATCAAGTCCACCATAAGAGTAACAAAGATATTTGTCATGATTTACTAAAGGTTTAGTAAATATGATTATACTTACAAGATTGAGTGTAATTCTGAATTGATTAAAAAATGTTTAAATCAATAGCAGAACGAATAAGAAGAATCAAGTAGGCAGAAAGATAAAAGTTTCTCCATTCTAAGAAGAAGGGAGAGTACCTTTTATGCTTTATGATAAGTCTTAATGATTAAGAATCATATCTCAATTGATCCTCTAAGTGAGTCTTAGTACAATTGTATGTTTAAGAAGAGGAATCAAGGATTGGAGAAATGGTTAAATCAAGAGATCAATCATACTTCGTTCCAAAACAAGTCTTAGAGTTAAGATTGCGACATTGAGTGATAAGTATTAAGAAGGTTTATAGCATTCATCAAATATGGAAAAGTTGTGATGTCTTGGATAAGACAAAGACCAACTAGGACCAATTTATGAAATGTTTTGATAAAAACTACGCTAACTCTTGAATATTTGTTTGTCAAGAAATGATTATTGACAAGAGAATCTTATATGTCAAGGAGTCAGTGGGAGTCTTAATGGTCTTGAAAGGTTTCGAGAACAAATCAAATAAACCTTATCGATCATCACTAGCACACGAGTTGAGGTTTACAACCTATCATGTTGACATTATTTTGTTTCTATTCCGTTCCAATTGAGTTAATTATGCATATGAGTTCTATGAGTTCTCGTTCGAATGCATAAAAGGCAAGGACCTTGATCAATGAAGAGTAAATTGATAGGAAAGGGTGAGCTACTTAGCTACTTGGAAGACGTGGTGGGCAGCTGTGCTACCATAAGGCAAGAAATCAAGATTAAGAAAGTTCGGTCCATATGAGTTTGAATTTGTCGTAAACTTTGGTTTTGACAAATTCACATGGATAGGAACACATACATCATTAAAATCTAAGTGTCATAATATTTCCTCCTTCATGAAAATGATTGTGAGGAAATGCTTTCACTAAGAAAGATTTTAAGAAGATAGTGATTGTAAAATTGCATTCTCGAATTCGATTATGGTTACGGTATCCCTTTCCATACTTTGAATTGTGAGGTTTGGCAATTGTTTACACACACATATATGAACTATCTAAGGCAAAGGTGTATAAGTTCAAGAAGCCTTGATAAAAGATTATCAAAGCACTAAGTATTAGAAACATGAACTTAAGAAATTCAATAAGCATTGTTTTTCTGAAAGTTAAGCTGTTTCTGAATACATGTCAAAGCTAGTGGGAGCATAAGTGTTATGTTTTATAATAATCATCATGATAGTGGGAGCATAAATGTTATGATTGTATGATTATTAAGGCACATATTGCAAGTTGGCAATATTAATTATAGAAAACAAGAGTAATACCTTGCAAAGTCGTAAGGGTTGTAAAGTTGTTTTGCTATAATTAAGGGAGAGAATATTATGCTTCATTTCAAATCTAAAGGATTAGGTTGAGAAATGTTAATAAATTTAGTCAAAGGTACATAGTGTGTTCTTAAAATTTCGATTATGATTACGACATTCCTCTTCACAATTCGAATTTTGAGAACATAGCAAATAAAACATTATGCGTCGTGTCCCATACGCTTCGGGTATAGGATCGATTGCAAATGCTTTAATATTTGACCATTCTAAAATTTTCCAAATGTCTAGCGCATTTAGAGGGAAAAAGGACAAGAATCAGTTTTGACTAAAATAATTAAACGACTATCAAAGGACAATCCAAAGTTCGACGAGGATTGGTTGCTTGTGAGTAGTTGGAAGCATGGTATTGAATGGACCATATAGACATTATTATGAATAGAAAAGATTCTATTAAGAATGAGTTGTCATATGGAAAATGTGGAAATGTTTCCATATTGGATGGACCATATCGACATCATTACGAATAGATAAGATTCTATCAAGAATGAGTTGTCATATGGAAAATATGGAAGCGTGTCCATATTGGGAATTGAATATTGAAAATCTATGTCTAGATTAGAAACTTTTATGCAAAAGGATATTCAAAGGAATGTACTTTGAGTGAGAGACATCATATCTAAGGAATTGTCTTGTAACAATCTCCGATAGAGGACTTTGTAATAACATTGGCAATAGTCTTTGTGACTTTGGTGCAGTGACATTACGAAAGGATCATTGCATAGGATGTTAGAATCTAGCATATTTTATAAGTAACAAGAACTTAATATTCTTACACTTATGAAAAAGGATTTGGAGTTGTGAAATGAGAATAATTGGAAATGTGTTCAATTTGATCTATTTCACAAAGTAAGAACCATAGATAAACATTGTGTGCATGCTAAGAGCATGGGACAAGTGTAATAATTCAAGTAAGAAGTTGATTACCCGAAACGACAAATAATGAGTAATCGATATGGTGATAAATAAAAGGAGTTTTATTTATACTCAAAGGTTTGAGGCCATATGGGATTAGTATTATTCTCGTGTTTCACTTTGCATGTTTTGACTTCCTGAATAATTTAATTGGTTAAGAACAATCAAATTATTCAAACGGGCCACAGTCGTTCATATGTTGGAAGTAAATATGAATGAAGACTATCGTGAATTGGTGTGTGGATTGTCTAAAAGATTATTAGACATAAGCAAATGTTTGCTGCAACGTTCATGAGTGCTTATGAATATGATTTGAGCATTGGATTAAACCCACGCTCACTTAGATCACTCCATAGATTGTATCACGAGTAATTGGTGAGACGATAACATCTTATATTCTTGAAACCGAGATGTGTGAGTTGTATCTTGCAAATTGGTTGCACATTGATAATATGTAAATGCACTAGTAACTTGGTGTTATAAAACATATTGTTATGTGTGATTCGGTGAGTAAGTGCAAGCGAGCATTGAGTCAAAGTTTATCCGTTCCTTTTATCCAAAGAAAGGATAAAAGCGATATCTTTAATTGGGCCCCTCGATGATTTAGTGATGACAAACGTAAATGCTCGGCCGGGCTAGGGCTAATTTGATTTGTTCAATTAGTCGGTTGTTATAAATCGGAATTCGAGAAATAGTACAAAGGGAATGATTTGAAATCATGTCTCATATGATATCTAGAATGGAGGAATATATGATCCCTTATCTAAGGACACGCGTATCTGATAAGATCAGAGTTGACAGCGGCTTTGGAAAGCTACGATTGCAGATCAGGATCTGAAGTCATACGCATAATAGTTATTAGACTTATCCAAGTGGGAGACTGTTGGATTAGTGTCTAAGTCCATAACTATTTTGGTATGTACTTGACCCGATGGTGCATGGTCCTTTTGGGTTGCCTTCACCAAAGCAACTTGATAGGATGAATTATGGAGAGAAAGGATTAAATATGATTTATTAATATATTATGAGAATAATATATTAAAGGAGAAATCATATTGTTTAATTAATATTAGTCAAGAATTAATTGGTAATTAGTTTTGTGACTAAAAGAGATTAATTAAACTTAAGGGACTGGAATTGTAATTATAAGATAATTGCAATTTGGGCCATGGATTGTCTTAAATTAAGGAGTGGACGAATTCTATGGGGAAACCCATAAGGAAATCTTCCAAGGCCCTAATTAAAGGAGTCCATGGGTTGCTTAGGGCTTAAGCATCCAAATTAGGGTTTCCTTGTTAGATAACCCTAATTGCCTAACTATATATAAGACCCTTATGACCCAAAAACGTGGTGAAGCTTTCTTCTAGGGTTAGAACACGTTTTGGGCAGCCTCCATCCTCTCTCCTCTTCATCCTCTTGCTTATGGTGTTTGTGAACCATCAGAGGAGTGACAATTGTGACTCTAAGCTTTCTAAAGTCAATACAAGGAGATTTGGGATTGTTGTTGCTACACAACAATCAAGGTAACATCTTAAACCTATTCTCATGTTAATATGATTACTTGAATGCTAGAATTAGGGTTTATAGCCTTGGATAACTTGCATGTACAATAGAGAAACCTAGATCCAAGCATTAGGGTTTGTATGAGCACATAAGATGTCTTATGACCAAAACCCATCACGAACAATTCCACGAAATCCTGAATGCAAAAAAAATAGCTGAAAACTGAATCATGGCATAAGGTCTTCGTTCTACTAGGTCTTCACTCTTCCCCACTTGAGATATGCTATATTCTGAAAACTTCACAATCCTTCAATACCCATACTAACTTGAACCCTACCACTTAATCCCAACTACTGATATCCACATCCGCATGAGAATCTGAACCACACAACATTCATAAATTTCAATACGCATACAACCGAGGGAAAATATGATTAATCAATTCATAACAAGATATCAATTTAAACAAAGCTAAATAAGATAATTTCATTTTAATGATCATCCAAGATTACAACTAAGCCGTGAAACACAAACAGAAATTACAGATGAATACCAATACCACCATAACTACTGAATAAAGATCTACCAACTCAACTCTCGGTCGTCAAGACTCCGGTCATCCCATGAAGATCGTCGGGTAACTGCCAAGGCAAGGGTGTAAGATCCATCACCTCACCGAAAACGAGAAAAGGACACGAGCTCTAATATGGCCTTCTTGGCTGCAATGGAAACAAACTCGCGCACTACGCCTACAATCTCTACCAAAATGGCCCTCCTCGCCACACATGTGACATAAAAAAGATATGTACCTCCCCTCCGTTGATCCCGAACTCCTGCCAACGGACTTGAACCACTTTGCTACGGGATATAATAGAACCGGAACCTGAAGCTGCTCCTTTATCTGGGTCTCTATCTTAATCTCCCGTCTCCTCGCTGCATACTAAAGCTCAACGAGGGTACTTGAGCCCTTTATTTCAAAGAAAGAAGAAAACATTGATATGTAAGATCGGACGAAGTATCTACAACAACATAATATGGTTCACCAAGTTAGCAGGAACCGCACCCCAGCACACCATGGTGCGGTTGAGGTGGGGGATTTCCCAACATAGGGTGTATTTCCTACATTCTATCTCTCTTTTTATGTTTTTTATTAATTTTTATTTTTTTTAAGTTTTTAATATATATATATATATATATATATATATATATATTAGGTTACAACCCGTGGGAACCATAGGTAAAATATTTATAAAACATTTAAATTATTTATAAATTTTTTTTAAAGCTTCTTGTATTGATTATTTAAAGTTTATATATATATATATATATATATATATATATATATATATATATATATATATATATATATATATATATATATATATATATAGGGAGGGTTCACTTGAGATTAAACAAAAATAGAGTTCTTGAGATTCAACCTCAGCCACATATTTCTCATTTGCCGCTCTAATGCTCCAGCGTACCGGCAACAACAACGTATGCCTAATCATAAATGATTATATGGCAGAAAGGTATAATCATATAGGATTATAGATATTTATACGTATATGCCTAATCATAAATGATTATACATATATGTCTGTTCACAGATTGAGTAATCATAAATGATTATGACAGTTTGCGGCAGAAGAGGTGGTGGTGACAAAGGTGGCGGTGGTATAAGTAACGGAGGTGACTGTGGTGGGGTCGACTGGTGTCAGAGGTGATGGTGGTGGGGATGGTGGCGGAGGAGAAAGGAACAAACGACACTGTATAATCATTTTATGATTATACCAGGCCTGCCATGCCGGTACGCCAGAGGGTTAGAGCGGTAGATGTGAAATACGTAGCTGAGGTTGAATCTCAAGATCTCTATTTATTATTAATCTCAATGAAACCTACCTCTCTCTCTCTCTCTCTCTCTCTCTATATATATATATATATATATATATATATATATATATATATATAGTCAATATCAAATAAGAAGGAAATTTTTGGAAGGAAGATAAGAAGTTTTTTCTACATATTTTTTTCGCGAACAAACAAAATGAATCATTAGATGATTCATTTGTAAGATGATTCACAAGAAAAAATTCTCAAAAAATATCTCGATGATTCATTTGTATAATGATTTTGTTGTTATTCACTAAAATTGTCATAAAAATCAATTTTTTCTTAATTTACTTAAAAATGAATCATAAAGATATTTTTTTGGGAATTTTTTTTCTTGTGAATCATCTTACAAATGAATCATTTAGTGATTCATTTATTTTGTTTGTCAAAAAAATATGTAGAAAAAAAACTTCTTACCTTCGTACCAAAAAAATTTCTTACCGGATATATATATATATATATATATATATATATATATATATATATATATATATATATATATATATATATATATATATATGAAAGGGTTATATGGAAAATGAATGATTAGGGCAACACATATTTGAACCAATGAAAACATGACAACACATAACTTTAGATAACTATATAAATAACTTCCATAATACATTACTTGTCAATAAAAAAATGGACGCGTGTCATTTGATTACTGGTTTCAACATACATTACCGTAGTTATTTGTTTTCCATAGAACTCATTTCTCTCTCTCTCTCTCTCTATATATATATATATATATATATATGTATGTGAAGATATTTAATATAATTATAATTTTTAAAATATAATATTAATTTGAATAACAAATATTTAATAAAAATAAACAAACACAAAACAATAAATTACAAATTAAATGGTACAACCCATGGGAACCACAAGTAAAAAAGTGGATTTATATTTTTTCTAAACATAAGTGATTTTTTCTTCATAAATTCACAACTGCTAATCAACATAATAAAATCAAAGCTAGACATGATACGATAACCCAAAACTAACCTGACATGAAATAACTTGGTTTGAGTAAAAGATTTTGATATGTTTAATTAAATGGGTTGACATACACGAAAAGAAAACGGGTAAAATTAAGGTTAAAACTTTAATACTATTTGATAATATTTAATTTTTAAATAAAATTATAATTTTTAAATTTCTTATATATTGTAGAATTATAATGGCCAATTTCAGTAAGAAATAATAAAATTTTGGGCTAAAAACCAAATAGTATCTCTGGAATCACATTTGGAATCAATCTACTTTTTTCTCAACCTAATTCATGTTTCCCTATTCCACATTCCAAAATCAACAATCAAACGCACACTCCGGCTCCTACAATCGACTCCTTCTCCGCTTCCATTTTTCTCCGATCGGCCTCAACTACAACTCTACAAATCGAACCTTCAATCCGGTGTTGCCTCCACCTTAATCTTCGTCCGGTTCTGTCGCAGCTGGATCCACTCTGCATCCGCCTCCGATGCTAATCGCTACGCCAATGGTTCACCTACGTTGCTGCTGTCTCGGTCCGTCGTCACTTCTTCCTCCGGCTTCTTCCTTGGTTAACTCTCACTCAACTTACACCAGGTGATTCGATTTTTTCATCTCTTTCTTACTTTATTGCTAAATAACATAGACCCAATCTGAAACTAAGATTTGGTTAAACCTTAAACAAAAATAAGGATTGAAGGTGTTTGGTGTTGGAACTTTATTGTTGTTTCAGGTTTTTCAGAATATGCTTTGTTTTAGATTTTATTATTATTATTATTATTATCAGATTATGCATTTTTTCAGATATATATGGTGTTGGAAAATACTGTTTTAGATATAAATCATCATTGAAAGTAACCATCGAGCCTTATCATTGCTCCCTTCCTTTTTGTACATATAAATCATCATGTGAGACAGATTGTGATTAAAGAAATTATAGAAATGAATTTGGAATATTGAATATTTGTAATAAATGTAACTATTTAAGCAACATTAATAACAACTTACAGGTAATTCATAGACAACGACAAATTTGTTCAAATAATTTACAGAAAGATATGCACATGGTGGCCCAAAGTTGAATTGAGAATAAACTTGAGTCAAGAAAATCCTAAAAAAAATCAAGTAGTTACCTCATATGTCATATAGAAGTTTATAAACCATCCCGAATGTTTGTTTATCATCAACTTTCTAAATTATGGATGTTGTGGTGCCTATATTTAAGAAAAATATATGCCAAAATCAAGAAACATTTGTGCTTAAATATAAAAAAACAGTACCAAAACAAAGTCTGGAAACCGGAAAAGCACCGCCACCATCGCCCTGTTCGATTTAGGGGCCAGGGATCGATTCCAATGGTTATTTTTTCTACCTATGTGTGGACTGAAAGAAAACAAACATTTATTAAATAACTAAAAAAGAAGAACACGAAGATAGGAGATAAATTGCAACTAATAAGTGCATACCTACCAATTAATGTGTTCTTGAATAAGAAACTTCTTTGAAGCATTTCAACAAATAGGTTATGTATATAAAAATTTCACCCCTTTGTCTCCCCCAATGCAACAGCCTGAACCTCCATTACCAGTTTCAATTTCAGATAGCCCTTAATCATTTTCCACACCACCATGATAAGAGTTGAATATAAAGATTACACAATAACATAAAAATTCTATTGAAAATAAGTTCAAATATTAACATAAATTACATAACTTAAAGTTGAATATATTAAAAATAATAATACTTACACTATAGAACGAATATATTATAAACTGATAGATTATATGCACATATTAAGCATTATACACATAAACAAAAAGATGAGATATGAATTTGGTTTACACCTTATTTCCATTGAAAATTTTCAAATTCCAAACTTCAACACATAGTTAAAGAAAGAAAACGTCTACAGCTTTTGTGAAATACTCTTTAGTAAACACATTTAGATCTTGTATACCAAATTTACAATGAAGTTCTTTATTAATCATGATAACAAAAATATAGGTAGCCTGGACCTAACAACTTCCCATTTTGGAAATTTTCATGTTATTGAAATTACACCCTAAGTTTCTGTTACAACTAATTTACAATAAATATAATTGTTTATTGTTTCAGATTGATGAAATGTTTAAAGGAAAATCATCAATTATAAATTACTTAGGTATCCAAACATCATTAGAGTCGAGGAGGCAACAGACTTCTTTTATGATATAGCAACCATCAGAGTAAGAAGCTTGCAAGGAAATGATTTGAAGACTAACATGATTATATCACATATCCAACCTTTTTGAGATGGGAATGTTGTAAAGCACAAAACTAGAACTTATCATTGGTAAAACGTTGTGTGAATGTAAAAAAGAATTGTCCTTACATTTTTCATTGCAGCTCTTAATGACCTACTTACATGCAACACGAAAGAAAGATAAAAACCGAGAAACCTCACTCAAATTGAACACAAGTTAAAAAAAAACTTAGAGAAGAAGATTGTGAATTTATCCCAACACAACATCTATAATGTTGTTCTCGCTCCTTATTTTCTCAATACCACCCATAAAGTAATAAAGTGGCGGGGCGTGGTTTATCAGGATCAAAAGCCTTTGCAAAACAAAATTTAGAATTAAAGTGAATGAACTGAGGCACATAAGGGGAGATGGTTTTCTCTAGTAGATTATGGAGTAGAAGAGAAAAGAGGAAAAATACTCATGGAAGCTTTTGAAGAGATTGTGTTCGTGGTCTCGATAGAGGAAAAGAGGGTCTAAATTCACCTCCAAACAAGAAATCGACGAGTATTCCTTCAGCCGATTTAGGGCTGGAAACGATGTCGGAGGTGGGTAGCTAAAGGGGGAGGAGACTGAGTGTTGATCGACGGTGATGTGAAGAAATGGGGAAGTGGGGTGGTTTTAGGGATTTTTAATCGGAAGATAGAAAGAAAAGCGGTGGACAACAATCCAATCCCTATTGGCTTAGACCAACTCCAACCACAAAACACTAAAAAAATACTAAAATTGTGACTTTGTAACACTAAAATGCAGTTTTCACTTCAACCATACACACAAATTTTACATTAAAAGTAATATATAAAATAAAATAATAATTATAATGGTGTTAAAAATAATAAATATAATAAAATAATGGAGTTATATTGAAAAAGTATATTTGGTGTTGGGAGATAGACACGCCAAATTTGGAGGTCACTAAGAGGTTTCACAAAAATGGTGATGATTTTGAAGGTCCATTAGAATGGTTTTTAAAAGATTTGCACCATTTTAGTGGTCCATTGGAGTTGCTCTTAGACAGTAGGTTATGGGGACATCGTCAACCATTAAGTGCCATTGGTAGCTGTAGTCAATTGAAATGAGTTTTGCCTCATAGTTTTTAAAAAAGAATAAAAAATAGACCAATGAACAACAAGAAGTAGGGGTGTGTATGAGGCAGTTTGATTCGGTTATTGGTTAAAACCGAACCATAACCATTACAATTGGTTAATGTATTTTGGTAACCATTAGGTAGCGGTTAATATTGGTTTTGGTTAACGGTTTTAATCGGTTAATGGTTAATATCAATTAACCAAAATGGTCAACGATGACATGAAAGTAAAAATAATTTTCTATTAAAATTAAAAAACATAAAGTTCTATCATTATAAAAAATAAATGATTGTGTATATATAATTGTATTGATATAATATTACTTATCATATCTAACTCAAACAATTACCCTTTAAAATTTCAATTCTTAATATAATTACAAACCATATATTTAATATTATATTATATTAAAAATATTTATTAATATTATTGGTTCGGTTTGGTTTCTAATGGTTCAGTTTTAGATGAAAACCATAACCGAACCATATGCATTCAGTTAATCAAAATTGAAAACCGAATCATATCTTTTAGTAATGGTTCAGTTAAAATGGTTCGATTATATCAATTAATTTGGGTATAATTCAGTTAATATGTTCACTTCTAGCGAGAAGTTTTCATAAGAGAACACGCAATTTATATATATATAAAGAATTGTAGAATAGTAAAATTTATAATGAATTATTTTTTAAATTTTAGTAACCATATATATTAAGTTTAAAACTATTATAACAGTAAAGATTATAATATTGATAAATAAATATTTATATGTTCACAAAATTTATTTTTCTTTCTTTAAAAAATGGCGATAAACTCCCCAAACAGTTAAATTTTGGTGTTTCCCAATTCCCACTTTTCCTCCACCCCCAAGTTAGTTGACTCCGCAAAATCCCTAGGTCTCCGTTTCCAAAATCCACTGATCATGCACAATCGAAGTCGACTGTGGACCATCATCCCGCCCCTCTGGCCTCCGTTTCTCTTACTAGGCCCGCCGTCGAGCTTGTAGTCCATAATCTTTGTCTCTCTACTCAGTCTCAGTCAAGCTTCTAGTTCATCCCCTTTTTCCTCCGTTTATCTGCTTTCTGTCGCTCTCTCTCAGCCTTCTCTTTTCTACTCCACTCCGGCGGCGAACTACTGGTAACCCACTACGATTCAGACACCCTTCTTCGTATTTTCTATCCAGAGGTAAATGGCTCGAAACAAGGTAAAGTTCATCTGATTTTCTGTTTCCAAAGTATTTACACTCGCCAATATATCACTTGCTGTTCGTTTAATTCTTTGTTGCTAAGCTTTTTAACATAAATGTTTGATGATGTTAATTGCATATATGTCTAATCTCCACTTAATATAGTTCATCTTTTTTTTCAATGGAGTTACTGTTGCTGGTTTCAGATGACCGCTAACACCTATTGTGGTTTATATTTATATGTGAAACTGATGTTTATTGTTTCTATAAGTCAAATTACAGAACTAATAATAGTTATGATGGTTACTCAAAGGATTTATCTTACCAATTTCAAGATAACATGAAAGTAATCCTTTGATATGTATTTTTCATTAGTCACAGAACTCTTTTTTTTTTCATAGCGCCAACTTAATTAATTTAGTTATATATTTTATTAATGACACAGACTATCCATACCCCTTTTCCTTCTAGCAACAGCCCTTCATTATATTAACTTTTTCTTTAACTATCTATACCCATTTACCTTCTAATAATACCCCTTACTCATTATATTAACTTTTTCTTTAAATGATTAAAATGATTAAGTAATAATTTAATTCTTTTTGACTATACTGATCAAGTAATTATTTGATATGCAAATAATTGATTATCTATTTAATCCATTTAATAAAACATTTTTTATATTTTAAATTTATAAAATGTATTACATATATTATTTGTATGTAAACTATTCAATCTATTTAATAAAACATTTTTATATTTTAAATTTATAAAACAAAAAACGTTTGTTATATATTATTTATACACAACTAATAAAATTATTTTATATAAAAGAATTATATTTAACACATGACAATAATAAAATAATACTTCAACGCAACGGATTATAAAAAAGTTAAAATATATTTGTACTTAATCAATATGTATCCAAGGTGCTACAGAACTACGAGGCCTAAGTTGATTGTATAGTTGATTGTATAATTCAAAACGAGACCAATACATAGTTTCCCATGTAGATGCTGACATGCTTCTATGGGCATTCCAATACATTGTGGTAGGAGGCATTGGTAATTTCCTTTCAAAAACCCAACATATAATTGTTGCCATTTACATATGCCAATGTAATGGCTCTGCGGGGTTGAAACTCCTCGGGACCTCTCCAAAGAGGGAAACATGTCGTAGATTGTTCGTGGCTTAAACAGTGAACGATCACACGAAACATGTTGGAAATCAGGTAACCAGTAAAAGGCATATGCAACCAATATCGAGAAGGTGCAGGTGTTTTAAACCAACACAATGAATCATATACCTTGTTGAACCCGTCAGTAAAAACTCTATGGTATGTATAATATTGACTCTCTAACTCTTCAAGCAATTGTTTTCGATTATAAAGCCACTGGTCTTCATTGTACCCCAGACAAACGGCTACTGCTTGAAACCCACACTTTCCATCACCTTCTACATCATGTATGTCATCAAAGTAATCATTAAATATATCTGGAATATTTCTCAGTTGGAATGGATCATGGCTCGGTGGTTTATCAGTTAAGTCAGGTTCTTTATTTAAATCAAACCCAACAAACTTTGATGTGGTTGAGAAGTTGTATTTACTAGGAGGTTGATTTGGAGGATTAACTTTATTTTTTTTTTGATGTTTCTTCACACTTGGTCGTCCACGAGTGTTTTTTTGAATTGTAGGTTCTTCGATGTTAGTTTTTTGTGGATCATATATCTCTTGTAACTTTCTCATATAAGGTTGTTTCCCGACTTTTGATTGCTTCTTGAAGCTTTCTTTAAAATTTTCAACTATATCATCACACAAAATATTGTCGTCTACTACAAATGTTGTATCTGAAATATCAAGCTTCCTCCAAAAGATATCTATTGAATCCAATGGTATATCTTCACCTGCATTGAAATATAAAATAATTATTTATATAACATTTTAAAAACTATCTGTATGTGGTAGTTGAACGTACGAACCTGAATTCAAGTAGGCAACAAGTATGCAAACACATGGTAACCCACAACTGTTACGAAGTTTGCAACCACAATTTGAGGAGTCTAAATTTAGATCATTCAACCTTTGAAGCTCTCCTAATATTATATCTAAAGCTTCATTCGAAACAAAACCAAGCAGTAACCGGAAACACTTCAAATTGTGGTGATTGTAGCGATAACATATGCTGTTTTCAAAACTTTCGTTGATCGAAGTTACCTGTGACTGCACAATTTAAGTAATCCGTTGCACAAATATATCTAGATTACAATTTGGGAAGTCCAAAAATTTCTTTAACTTGGAATATGCGCTCTCAACTCTATTGGATGTGCGGTTTCCAAAATTTAAATGTTGATCAACCCAAACGTACACAAACATTTCTTTGTACTTATTTAACCATGTATTCTCTACGTATCTCAAAACACTTGCGAAGTAAAATAAATTAACAAATAAGTACGTAAATAGTAATATGAAGGTTTTGATTTAAAACATAGTCAATAAACAAAGCTTATGTGGATAATCTGAGAACATTGATTGAAGTCGCTCATAGTTTTCCATGTATGCCATCCATGTTGGAGACCCAACTAGTATGGCATGACACTACATGTTTTCCTGTTAAATTTACCACCAAACGATTCTAATCAACAAAAACCGTCGTACAAACAGATGGCCCTCCATATGCCGTGTAGGTGTATGATTATGTTCATCACATTTTACCCTTAGCATCCATCAATCAAATACTTTTGAATACTTTCCTTGCAATTCAAATTTACAATTAGTCTTTCTGCTTCCAGATGTTCTAATTGTGTTAATAGCTTTATACTCTCCACTAGGATCACATGCAAGTATGACTTTATACACGAATCCGTTCACATATGTTTTTGATCTTTTCGTGATAATGACATATCATAGAGATCGTGTTGTGTTTTGTGTCCATTCAAACAATTCCTCACGAGACCTGAACATCTGAAATTGAATTTTATCTGTTTTAGAATATATTTTTTATTTCAAAACATCACAATCTAGTATAATTATATAACGTGATCGCAAGGAGGCAAAGTTGATTCCAAACAACTTAAACATATTTATATACAAAAATCACGGTAGATATGTTAATATGATGTTTCACAAATACAAAAAACATAAGATTTCATAAAAAATAATTCAGTATTTTTTAAATCGAAAAAATAATGTATTAACATAAAAAAATATTTGCAATTATTTAAATAAAAAAATGCAGCTCTAATTAGAAAATATGTCTGATTATACTTTGTCAATTGAAGCTTTCACATGAAGCAATTATTTAAACTTCGAACAAAATATGTGCATTTATTTAAACTTCGAACTAATGATTAAAATGAAATATTTTTAAACTGATGGGCTATAAATATAAAAGTCTAAGATATAAAAATATTACTTTCTCAAAATCCTAACAACATAAATCGACCGCCAAGAAGAGAGTGACATACCAGATGCAATTTCCGACGGTAAGAGTCGAATTCCGACGACTTCTCCGATTAAATGGTAAGCTGTTTCAGACAGCTTCTCCTACTTTTTCAAGTCACTTGATGATGTTCATAGCCACTGGTCCAGCGCTTCATCGGCGGTCTTTCTCACGGTGTTCCAGTCGTGTTTCTCATGACCTCTCTCACTCTCTCTCTCTCTCTCTCTCTCGTTTTGTCTTTCCGGCGATCTCTCGTTCAATACAATAATGAACAATAATCATCAAAAAAATTGTTCACCACAGGAACCAACTTCAATCAACAAACTGTCGTCGGCAACAACTAACCAGTGGTAACCAAACCACACCGGAGATAGAAAGGGAGAAAGAGAAATTGTAAGAAAGACCACTGGAACCACCATTTACCATCGTTAAACACCTTTTTACCATTGTCAACCATCGTTAACCACCATTTAACACCTTATGAATACCTTAAACCATCGTGACCAAATTGAGAAAGGCGAGCCACTCATCATTTACGCCGGAGACATAACGATAGATCGTCGGAAAGACAGAACGAGAAAAAGAGAGATCGTGAGAAACATGACTGGAACACCGTGAGAAAGACCGTCGACGAAGCAACGGACCAGTGGACGTTCATGAAGTGTTGGACCAATGGCTATGAACGTCATCAAGTGACCTAAAAAAGTAGGAGAAACTGCCTGAAACAGCCTACCATTTAATCGGAGAAGTCGTCATAATTCGACTCTAGTTACCGGAAATCGTATATGGTATGTTACTCTCTTCTTGACGGTTGATTTATGTTGTTAGGGTTTTGAGAAAGTAAGATTTTTATATCTTAGAATTTTATATTTATAGCCCATCAATTAAAAATATTTCATTTTAACCCTTAGTTCGAAGTTTAAATAAATGCACATATTTTGTTCGAACATGTTATCTAATTAGAATTGCACTTTTTTATATCGGACATGTTATCTAATTAGAGTTGCACTTTTTTATTTTTTATTTAAATAATTGCAAATATTTTTTTATGTTAATACATTGTATTTTCAATTTAAAAAATATTGAATTATTTTTTATGAAAGCTTATGGTTTTTGTATTTGTGCAACATTATATTAATATATATATCGTGATTTTTGTATATAGATATGTTGAAGTCGTTTGGAATCAACTTGTCTGCTCGCGATCACATTATATAATTATATTCGATTGTGATGTTTTGAAATAAAAAAATATATTCTAAAACACATAAAATTCAATTTCAGATGTTCACGTCTTGGAATGAATTGTTTGAATGGACACAAAACACAACACGATCTCTAGGATATATCATTATCACAAAAAGATCAAAAGCATATGTGAAAGGATCTGTGTATAAAGTCATACTTGCATGTGATCGTAGTGGAGAGTATAAAGCTATTAACACAATTAGAGCATCTAGAAGTGATGTGTGCAAACTCACTTAGTTTTAAACCTACTTTTAATTATCAAATAACACACAAAAGGCAGTGAACCTATCAATTGTGGTATAGCTAAATAAGCAGGATATCGATCACAGGGAACGGTAAATTGAAATTAAAAACTAATTTAATCTAAGTTAATTAATAAGTAGAGGGTTTTCTCTAGTTTTACAAGATTAGAAACTTACTAATTATTACTAATTTAAGAACTAGAAAATAAAGACTTAACTAAATTCAATAATTGGAAAGGAACTTCTGTTTAGTTCAACTCGGTTGACTCTATGGTTGATTTCAAGGTAATGGTGCAATGGATTAATTCTTTTGTTGGTTACCGATTCAAGTGATTAGATTCGTGTTCACTACCCTAATCCTTAGCAAATAAACTAACTTAAACAGTGGCCAATTGTCTAATTTAATTAAATTCACTAGATTAATTATTCGGGTCAAGTTAGACTTGCAATAGTTAACTAATTTATTCTTTTAATTAACTTCTTGTTTGATGGTCATCTTACAAACTTGCACATGAATTTACTCAATTTTCTTATTAATTCTAGTTTCATATTCATTAATCCTAGACATATAGCATAGTGATCACATAGTATATGAGGTTAATAATCAATAGATGTTCATGCTAATCAATTATCTTCCTATTAACAGAAAGTTAATTATTATTCACACACAAGGTTCTTTAGCAAGCTAAAATAACAAAAATTCATTAACTTAGAATTAATCCTACCAATCAATCAAACCATATTGTCAACTTTGTATCCCCAAACAGAAGTCTAAAGGTTTTAGCTCATAATTGAAGTAAATAACAGCAAACAAACAAAGTCAAATTGCTTAACCATAATGATAAAACAAAAGAATAAGTGGAATGATGAAATTTTGCCTCAATTACTCTCCGGAATTGAATTCTAGCTTCTTTCGTCGTCTTCTAGGGTTTTTCTGCCTTCTCAATCGCAGCTAAACTCTTCTGAATCATTCCAGAACTCCCTCATCGTTCTGAGGAGTTATCTTTATATATACGAATCGACTCGTCGAGTCAGGTGGTGACTCGTCGAGTCCCTCTCTCATTCCCCGTATTGTGATAACTCTCTGGAATCCTGAGTCATTATCTTCTCGATTCTTCGATTGGACTCGCCGAGTAGTCGATCTGACTCGCTGAGTCAGTGCCATTTTTAGTGTTTTTCTTCTTTATTCCATTCTTGATCTCTCAACCGCTTCTCCTGCTTCCTTCTGCTTCCGAGCTTCATTTTTGGACTGAAAATATAATTCAAACACTTTTAAGTACCTTTTGTCCATAAAATGCAATAATTTAGCTAATAAATGAATAAAAATCTATACTTAATATGAACTAAATATGCACATATCAAGAAGCATAAAGATTAATTGTAAATTTGAATTTCAATGAAAGTATTCAAAAGTATTTGATCGATGGATGCTAAGGGTAAAATGTGATGAACATAATCATGCACTTGCACAACATATGGAAGGTCATCCGTTTGTACGACGATTATCTATTGATGAGAATCGTTTGGTGGCACATTAAACACGAAAGCATGTAGCGCCACACCATACTAGTTGAGTATCTAACATGGATGACATACACGAATAACTATGAACGACTTCAATCAATGTTCATAGATTATCCACGTAAGCTTGTTTCTTGACTATGTTTTAAATCAAAACCTTCATATTACTATATATGTACTTATTTGTTAATTTATTTTACTTAGCAAGTGTTTTGAGATACGTAGAGGATATATGGTTAAATAAGTACAAAGAAATGTTTGTGTCGGTTTGGGTTGATCAACATCTAAATTTTTGAAACCACACATCTAATAGAGTTGAGGGTGCACATTCCAAGTTAAAGAAATTTCTGGACTTCCCAAATTGTAATCTAGATATATTTGTGCAACGAATTACTTAAATTGTGCAGTCACAGGTAACTTCGATCAACGAAAGTTTTGAAAACAGCATATGTTATCGCTACAATCACCACAATTTGAAGTGTTTCCGGTTACTGCTTGGTTTTGTTTCGAATGAAGCTTTAGATATAATATTAGGAGAGCTTCAAAGGTTGAATGATCTAAATTTCGACTCCTCAAATTGTGGTTGCAAACTTCGTAACAGTTGTGGGTTACCATGTGTTTGCATACTTGTTGCCTACTTGAATTCAGGTTCGTACGTTCAACTACCACATACAGATAGTTTTTAAAATGTTATATAAATAATTATTTTATATTTCAATGCAGGTGAAGATATACCATTGGATTCAATAGATATCTTTTGGAGGAAACTTGATATTTCAGATACAACACTTGTAGTAGACGACAATATTTTGTGTGATGATATAGTTGAAAAAAATTAAAGAAAGCTTCAAGAAGCAATCAAAAGCTGAGAAACAACCTTATATGAGAAAGCTACAAGAGATATATGATCCGCAAAAAACTAACATTGGAGAACCTACATTTCAAAAAAAAAAAAAAACACTCGTGGACGACCAAAAAAAGAAAGCCAATCCTCAAAATCAAGCTCCTAGTAGATACAACTTCTCAACCACATTAAAGTTTGTTGGGTTTGATTTTAATAAAGAACCTGACTTAACTGATGAACCACTGAGCCATGATCCATTCCAATTGAGAAATATTCCATATATATTTCATGATTACATTGACGATATGATGTAGAAGGTGATGGAAATTGTAGGTTTCGAGCGGTAGCCGTTTGTCTGGGTTAAAATGAAGACCAGTGGCTTTATAATCGAGGGATTGGAAATCCTTAGAGGGTTAGATGGATTGGAAATCCTTCCAATCTTAGGTGCTGTAAGAGCTTAGTCGAATCAAAGTAGGGGAGAATCATTCGGGTATCCAGAATTCGAAGTAGTTGTGAAACTAGGAGGAGTTTCGCATTCCCATCGGGGAAGACGGTAGCCCAAGTGATTGTTTGAATTAAGGATTGTGTGGATGGGAGTTTGGAAAACTTCCCAATTTTTGGGTTCATGCCTTCTTGGTGTCGGGTAGCAAGCTTTGGGGATCCAGTTATGACTCTAGTTCAGCTCGGGTGTTGGGTCGAGTGTGTGCTCAACTTTGGATGTCTTCAAATTGATAGATTAGCGGTAAGGCTTTGGGCGACAGTTTGTAAGACTGCGGGGGGCCGTAGCATTCACTAGTTCGTAGAAAATGTAGGAGTGTTATAAGACTGCATGGTGGCCCATCGCATTCACTAGTCCGCATATAATTTAGGCGTGTCATAAGACTGCGGGATGGCGCATAGCATTCACTAGGGGTTGGTTGTGTGAAAGTGTTGTAAGACTGTGGGGTGGCTTGTAGCATTCATCGGTCCCTGTGCAGCGGGAGAGTGTGACAAATTTATGATTTGCTCGTGGTTCTTCGGATGGTTTGGGCCAGGGTGGGCCAGTTCGTAAGGCCGTGGGCGAGCCACAGTGTATCCGTAATCAGGAAATGGAAGGTTACGGGAGACCAAGTAAGATGTAAGACTACAGTTGGTCTTGTAGCGTTCAGTTTAGCATTAGATTTGGTGATTAGATGGTTTAGGTAGTTGTTGTCAGTCGGGGTTTTCTTTAGGAAGTCACGTGTGGCGACTGTGGGAGTGTCTTTTGGCTTAACATTCGGGCGGGAATTCAGTATTTTAGATAGTTGGAAGACAAGTTGGGACCAGGGCGGTCTCGACTGCTTGTGGGAAGCAACAAAGAGGTAGCGTGGTACTTCGGGCAATAGTTGTGATTTGAGGTTTCGTGTGGGAGTAGGGTGACTGGTTGATTGGGAAATGCTAAGCCACTCGCAGTGGGATTAAATAATCTCAGAGTAATTAAATTGACCTTGTTGCGCAACTCTCGTATGAGTCTAACCGTTGCAGGGATGGATCTTCTACTCGAAGGATTATTTGACCCTTCTATCGAGTATAAGTGTTCTATAGTTGTATAAGGTCAGTGACTTTGTTCCCTTTGAAGCAACAATGTGATCGGGGGTTGGAAGAATTTTGTTTGGTACAAAACTCTATGAGGTTGGCATGGTGGCGGTTCGGTGTGGGAGGTCTGACAGGGAGTTAGACCATTGAGACTTTAGGTTTCAGATTTCAGGTGAGGTAAGATTGGTTTTTATTCAAGAAATTAAGGATGCATTCTTTATCGGGCTTGAAGAAGTATTCTACGGATGGTTTCAGTAGATCTGGATAGGCCGTTGTATGATCTGGGTTAGAAGTGTTATGTTGGTTTGTTATTCGTTGATAGTTTGGCATGGAGTTGTTTCAGCATGGGTGGTTTGTCGGGGAGTCAGACCATTATAGATTTCGGGTATCAGAAAAGTAGAAGTGGTTCGGTTGCAGGGGATGAAGGTTTGATTGTTGTCTTCGGGATGAAAGTTTTGGTTTAGGTTTTGGTTGTCTTGGGAAGATATTCTTTTGCGCAGAATTTTCGATTGTGTTCCTCAGGTTTTTTGTTTTGATATGAGCGTTAGTAAGGAGCAATTTCGAGGACGAAATCTAATTTAAGTGTACAAAGAGTTGTAACACCCGAAATCTAAAAGATTAATTGTGGAAGAAAATCCCATTTCCTAGGGACCAACACGGCGAGTTGATGGTGGGAAACTCGACGTGTTGGAAGCTTTTGGGATGCACATTTTTATGGACCAACTCGATGAGTTGGTGAAGGGAACTCGGTGAGTTCGACGTTGATTGAGAAACCCTAATTTTTAGTGTGTTGCATCCTATTTAAAGGCCTTAAGTTATTTGGTTGGCCTCCTTACCAGCCTCCTTTGTCCAGAAACCCTAAAATCGAGCTTTACCTTTCATTGTTGAGTGTGAGAGCTTGAGGAGACCCTTGGGTGTTCATTTTTGGTGCATGTTGAAGGAGCTAATGAATTAGGAGTTGCTTGGCCTGAATAAGAAGTCTTGGATCCAGAATCTCTGTCTCATTTGCTAAGTTTTTGAGGTATCAAGTTCTCACCTTGCTTATTAGTTGCTTAGATATCTTCTTGGGTTAGATTTTATGCTTTTTAGCCATGGTTGGGTGGATGTTGGGGATTAGGATGTCCCAAATGATTATTCTTTCAGATCTAAGGTCTACATGAGCTCTTTTGGCATAAATGTGCCAACTTTATGGATTTAAGGACTTCATGCGTTCATTAAGTCCCTTATTAAGCCCTTTTTGAGCTTTTGAGCTCCTCATAGTCATGCTTAAGCGTAAAGTTGGAAACTTTATGTGGCCATCTAGCCTTATGGGGTCAGATTTGCATTTTAGGTTTGTCTTTGATGATTAAGTGTTTAATGGTTAACCCCTCACTCTTTTAAGTCTAGGGTTTGGGTTTGGACCCATTTAGGTGGTTCCTAGGGGTAAAGTTTCCAACTTTACCCTTCTTGATCTCATTTTGGTCGAGATCTGAGCTTTGGAGCTCCTGGATTCGATGAACGCATCTTAATGCATTAAATTGTTGGGTCTTGGGCGAACTCGGCGAGCTGACTTGGTTTTCCCCATTTTAAGTTGATAGAGAAACTCGGCGAGTTGTTGGTCAACTCGGTGAGTTGGGTCAACATGGATTGTTGATCTTGATTTTTTGACTTTTTATCTTTGAACAAGTTTGTCCCAAGGGGTACTTGAGGTAATCTGAATTGTAAGTAAGGGAATTATGGGCTTAAAATAAGGCCCATATGGGGATTGGGCCCAATTTGGAAAATTGGGCCATTAGTGGACTTTTATGGACCGAGTAGTTTCTGGCATTTTGGGCTTGAGTTATTAATGGTTCATCGGGATACAAAGTGTTTGGACTAGAAAGATGGTTGGGCCTTAAGGCAAGGCCATGTATGGGGTTTGTGCCCAAATTTGAAAAATTTGGCCATTGGTTGATTATTGGGCCTTTGGGACTTTCAAATTATAGTTTGGGTCATATATTTGGACAAGGATAGGTTAGGGGTAAAATGGTCTTTTTACCCTAGGTATGAAGTTGTGGTTATGGATTGGAACCCAATTGTTAATTGGGTGTTGTTTTGATTAATCAGTTTGGAGGTGTCGTCAAGGCAGCAATTAGGGATTTCTTTCAGTGTGCTTCAACATTCGAGGTGAGTCTCCTCACCGGATTTGGTGGTTCGAAGGCACCAATCCCGGCCCAAGTTTATATTATGTTGTTAGTATGCTAGGTGTCTTTGTGACTCTTGCATGTGCCTGTGTTTATATGTTTCCAAGCTAAGGCCCGATGCCGAGCAGGGACTGATGAATATTTGTATGCTATGTATCTATGTGATTATTTCATGTGTGTGTTAGTTGATATATGTTATTGAAGGTTGGGCGGGCCCGTTTTATCGAGCTCAACTCGATGCTGAGCGGGGTCCAATGCCGGGCGGGGACCCACTATATGTTTATTGTATGTTTCTTGTATGATATGTGATATTTGGGGAACTCATTAAGCTTTGTGTTTATGGTTTTCAATTTATGTTTCAGGTACTCTAGTTTTCAAATGAAAGAGCTCGGGACGATCGCAACGCGTGCACCCGTGTTTTCTGCAATATGTGATTTTTGGGAACGAACTTTGATAATTGTTTTATTTGAAATGCTTTTCAATGTTTGGACAAAGATAAAATAGAGTTTTGATTATAATAAAAATGAACTTTTTATCCTTGATTTTTGGGATGTTTCATACACCTTGCAAATCAACCCAAACCGCAAATAATCTAATATGTTTGAAATGTTCTTTAGTATTTATAATTTATCGTTATCATCATCACAAAGACAAAACTAGAAACTGTAAGTAATATAGTGTATTTCGGATGAGACGGTTTTATCCTTCAAACAACCAAAACGTAAGAGAACAACCCAGATCTGATACTCTTTTTCAAGAAAAAAATGAAACCGTGAAGGAAAAACTAAACTCTCTTGAGAGACATAATAACCAAATTCGAAAAAGAATCATTTTTATTTATCTGTTCTTAAGTTGTAGATATGAAAAAAAAAATAATAAAAAAAATAACCTCACTTCAGTATCAGGGCATGAAGAAAAAGCTTTATCCTTAAAACAGCCAAAACACCCACAATAACATGCACATATGTTATCCTACAGAAGAAGTAAAACATGAAATCGTTAACAAAAAACCTTGAAATCGTAAAATCAATAACAAAAAACTCACCTAAGTGTTTTTATGTCTATTCTTAAGTTATAGAGATGCAGCAATTGGTTAAGAAGCCTGTTGATAGAAGAAGGAAAGATTAATCTAGAAAGGAGAAAACGATATTAGTTCTAGGCATTTGAATCGAGTCGTAAGAGTCATGAAAATAAAAATTATATACAAAAAATTATATATAACATCATGTGTAATCAAAATATAAGCCGAATATTTAAGAATATTTACTAATATGTTACAAATCCACTAGTTAGGGTCATACACCTCATAAAGTATACAAAAAATAACCAGTGATTTAGTAACAAAGCAAATGAAAAAAAGACTTGGTGTGTTTGAATCATAAAACTAAACTTCAGGTATAAAATGGTCCTCATCATCTTCATCTTTAACCACCGTTATCTCATGGAAACCAATATCATCTCACTCCTCCTCATCCTCATCATCTAAGTCAACAAGTTGGCTTTTAGCTTTGTCTTTAACATTAGGAACTTTGTTTAGGTTCCTTGGTCCTACAAATAAATAAAGCTTGTATTTATTAAACTTGATACTTATTAATATTATAATATATAGACATCCCTTTGTATAATTTACATTTAATCCTTTTATTAGTACTATTTCTTTCATCTTCTTTAAAACATTCATGAACATCCATCCATGAGATATCTTCGGGGAGGCATACATCCTCATTTTCGGTAATCCATTCATCATTCGACTCCATGTCCGGCAAACATATTGGATCATAGGTCTCCCCTCTTTCTTTTCTCTTTTGAAGTCATGTATCAAGGTTGATGTTATATTTAACAAACACCAATGCATTTAACCTTTTTCGCTCCAAACGGTTCCTTTTCTTGGAGTGTATATGGTCAAAAGTGCTCCAGTTTTTCTCACATCCGGTGGCACTACATGTGAGGCTCAAGACACGAATAGCAAGATGTTGAAGTTTCGGGCACTCGTCTCCATAACTTGACCACCATTTAGCTACAATTTAATAAAACAAACAAGTAATAAGTAATAATGTAATTATTATATATTTTACTAGGTTATAATTTTCCTAAAAATTACCATTTGCATTTTCTTCCTCACCACGGCTTGGCACCAGATGGTGACACCTGGCCACGAATTCATTGCGTTCAGCAAGGGAACGCCCCACATTAAGCACTTAATCAGTTAAGACCCATGCATGACTTAATGAGACCCAACACTTAATCAGTTAAGACCTCTTGCCAAACTTTCAGATTTGGTCCTAAAAGGTGACTTAATACGTAAAGTTGGATACTTTACACCCATGCATGACTTAATGAGACCCAACACCAAAAAAGAAGTTTAATAAAGCTCTTAACACTTCATTGACCAATATATTTCGAAAAGTTTGCATTTTTATGAACAAGGGACCTCCATGGAGCTAAGATCTAACATCCATGGCTTCCTGAGTAGATCAAAAGCTATGCTTTAGCTCAAAGACCCAAAAATGCATAAACAAGGTCCCAAAACTAGATCTAGCATAATGAACCATCAAGTAGAGAGTTTTATACCTCAATTAGCTTGCGATGATGATGATGAAGCTGGATGTACAAGCCCAAGCTACTCCCAAGCAACCACCAAGAGTTCTTCTTCTTCTTCTTTCACTAAAACACCACCAAAATCTCACTTACAAGCTCAAAACTCACAAGAGGCACTTAGGGTTTCGTTTTTAGGGCATAAGGTGACGGAGGATGATTAATAGAATGTCCAAGAGTGAGATAAGTTGTTTAAATTGGGTGTAAACCCTAATTTTTCGGGTTTGCCCTTGCACCACGTATGCGGGATGTGGGTGAAACCCGCGATCAACTAATGGGCTAGTACGCTAAGCGTACTCATAGAGTATGCCCAACGTACTAGCTAGGGACCAAAATGTTAACGATTTGCATTAAAGGGGCCAAAAGGAAACTTACTAGATTACAAATGTTACACAATCAATCGGTAGGTTTTGGAAGAATCGAGGGAGGTGGTGGAGGGGGAAATGTGGGCGGCGCTGTCATACCCCCGAACCGAACGACGGAAACGTCCGAGGGCTCTTGTGACTTAAATTGAATACCATCACAATGATTATACATGAATCATAACATCATTCATCACCATGCATTGAAATAGTACAACTGATATGGTTTACATCTATTACATTGTTTTAGTCATTACAATTTCATAACATAAACCGTTCGATAGGAAATCTAAGCAAAACACCATGACATAACTTGGTACTTATTCTTCGGCTTACCTGTTACCTGAGAATACAAGTTATTTTGAAAAACGTCAACATATGAAGTGTTGGTGAGTTCATAAGTAATGTTATGGAAAAATGATTTTTGTGAAGATTGCAAACCCAGAAAATCCGATATTTTCTAAAAAGAGTATTTGTTTATAAAAAACGTGTGAAGATCCGTAAATATGCTTGTCGATTTTGAAAACATGTATAATTGTTGAACTTTGTATACATCACATAGGTTAAAATGTTGAACTCCCCGGGAAAACCCGATGTTTGTTTTCCCAATACGTAAATTACATGACTTGTTTATTGTTATACCGATATGACGATCATTTTTGATTACCCAGGTGACATTGGATTAATTAAGGTTTGTGAGTTGTTACAATCACGCATTATTGAAAATGACTAGTTTATAACTACAAATTACGAACGATCCTTAAGGCGTCGTCCGTACTCCTCACTTAATCCAACCACCCTGACTTCTCTTGATTTACGCCACAAATCTGTTTACTCGATTTCTCATAAGCCCAACAACCGAGGAGAAAGGAGGGTACGAAGCCCCCTTTATTTCCATAAGTTATTCAAGGCTACCGGGAATGCGAAAGGCACTTGACCCAACTCACATTTGACTTCTCGACCTCACTAGCAGTACTAATGGACCATTAGGGCCCAATAGCACAATAGAGCTATTGAAAGTCCTTTTACATGAAATTAGGTCATAGAAGGCCCATTAACACATAAGCGCGTTCCCTTCAGGGCCCAAAGATCATGTTATTGGGCTAGCAAGGCCCGACAAGCACGATTTGAAACTTTCAAGCCCAAAGATTGAATGTTGACTCCTCATAGTTATCTCGTGTTTATTGAAATCCTATGGTTTATTGATTTTTGTTTTGTTATTGATTCGAGACCGAATCAATTCGTTTAGTAACGATATTGGTTGTTGAGAGTGTATTTGTTTTTATGTTTCGTCGGTAGTCGTGGATCTTGTATTTTGTCTTAATGAATTAATTCATTTAAAAGTAAGATTTTTAACTTTTCACAACCTTTCTTTTATAAAAATAGCACTTTTAGTCCTTTATATAAAAGAATTTCATTTTAGTCCTTAAAACATTATTTTGACACTTTTGTATCATAAACTTGTTGAAAAGACATTTTTAGCCCAAATTTATTTTGTAAACACCTTTAGTCCTTCCAGAATGATGTTTTCTCGGTTAAAACCCCCAATTTCGCAACTTTTATAGTTTTGGCCCAAAATAGAAATTTTTTACATTTTTGATCCTTTTTGAATTTGAAAAGCATTTTTGACCATTGGAATAGTTTTAATACACTTCAAATCCCCTGTTTTACATAAAGTTGCATTTTCATCCCCTCAAACTTAAAAATCTCGCATTTTGAGGCTTATTGGGCCGAAAAGCCCAAATTTAGCCCATTAAGTTCGAAATTTACATTTTAAGTCCCCCAAAAATGTTGTTGTTCAGAAATTTTTTTTATAGAAACTGTTTGGACCCTTTTGAACCTCCAGAAATTATAATTTGTCAGTTTGGACCCTAAGTTTTGTATTTTTGACATTTTAAGCCCAAAAAATGGGTTTTATGTTCAAGTATGTTCATCCTAACCATATAAACTATTTTTCTTGACTTGATTAGTATAAAATAGTTTAAGTTATGTTTATTTCCTTCCTCATGTTTTAGATCTTGGTTTTTACACACTTTTTGGATAACATATTCATCACAAACACATGATATCACACACATACATGCATCAAATCACACATAGCATACATTTACACATAGATCTACACATTTACTTGTATTCTCCCCCCATAATACTCATAAAAACCGAAAAGAACGGGGTATGAAACTCACCTTGAGTTGTGGATCGGTTTTGAAGAAGATTTGGAGAAGTTTGGTGCTATTTTCGGCCCTATCAAGTTCCTTGGATGGATCTCGAACTTAGTGGGTTCTAAGATGCAAGATCATGAACTTGAATGGATTAAGAGATGATTTTTGATGAAAAGAAGTAGCTAGATTATGGATCTAAGCAATATCTTACCTTAGATGATGAGTTTTTGTGGAGAATATCCTTGAAAGCCTTCTAGATCTCGAAAGTTTTGAAGAAGAAGTGAGAAGATGTTCTTGAAGACTTAGAGAGAATGGAGTGAATTTTTGTGAGTGTGTGTGTGTTGTGTTCGGCCGAGAGCAAGAAGGAGAGGAGAGAAGAGAGAGTGAGTGAGGTGACTATGCATGAGAACATGAGAAAAATGCATGGTTATCCCATGAACAACTGTGAGGTGGCATCAAAAGTCAACACCTCCTCTTGGGTTGGGCTTGGGCCGAGAATAGAGAGGGAAGAAAAAAAGATTTGGGCCCTTAATGCTTAAGCACTTATTATAATCCATTTAGGTGAATTTTTGGCTCAAATAAATCTAGGAATGATTTTTATGGCCTATTAGGGCTAAATTAAGTTAATTATGGCCCAAAATGGTCCATTTAAATAATTTATTTCATTCTAGGCCCGATATGGCCCAAAATATTGAAATAAATAGAAGTGGGTCCAATTAGAGCCCATTTAAGAGCTCTAAGCCCATGATATTCCAATTGGAAGCTTATTGGTCCATTGGGCCCAATAAGGAAATCCTAATCCAAAATGGACTTAAACAAGGATTTCTAAAGTTTCCAATTGTTTGTTGACTATTTGCAGTGCTTGTATGAAGTGTTTGATTGAAATTTTGTTGTCATAGAGTAAGTATCATGCATGCTTTAATGTTTTTGATTCATAATTGACATAAGTGTTGTAGTTACAAGGCACCGAAAATTTCTAGTTGTGACAGGCGCCAAAGTTAAGCCTGACCCGATGAATGGTACCCGGCTCGCTTGGGGGTACTGTTCATAAGCACACTTATAATTAATTGTATATATAATTATAACACTTTAGTACTTACTTGGATGTCGTTATGTAATTTTTTTTGTATTTCGTGTTTTCAACATTTAATGTCGTCACATATCGATTTTTCTACACACGTGAATGCCAATTTTAAAAAGAAAATACAAAAAATGATATTATCGGCGTCACATACTATTACCGACGGTATTACCGGCGACATATGTATTACCAACGATAATGTTATTAGCGGTGACTATTATCTTTAATGACGACATATTAGAGCAATATCGATTGACAAATACCGACAACGCTTCACCGTTATTAATTTTACCGGTGAAAATGTGTAGTCTTAGCAGCAATGTTTGTCGCCGCTAATGCCTTGTTTTCTTGTAGTGAGGATCCTCTTATTTATTTTTTTATTTTTTTATTTCAAAATGGTTTGTGTTCATCAAATCATATAAACCCCCCCGACCATCTTTTTCACACACACGTCACAAATGTTTAAAATGTTATTCACTTATTTGTATGGAACGTTTCTTTCAATAACAGCGTTATTTATAAAAACGTCTTTTCAACATAACTTTATCTCAAAAGTATTTTGTAAAAAGTTTTTATGAAAACAAATTGTAGACAATATTTTTTATAATCATTCTTTCGAACATTATTGTATAAAAATATTTTTTCAATCATTTTGTAATATATATATATATATATATATATATATATATATATATATATATATATATATATATATATATATATATATATATATATATATATATATATATATATATATATATATATATATAGGGTTAGGTTACTTTGTTTTCACTATCTATTGTGTGCATTTATGATTGATTCTGGACCAATCATTTTAGTTATTTTAAGAAAGTAATTAATGCATATTACATGTTGAAGATATAATAGATATTAATTAAATCTTCAGCATTTAATATCCATTAATTATTTTTTTAAAATAATTAAAATGATTGGTCTATATATATATATATATATATATATATAAGAGTTCATTTGAGACGTACATAATTTTGTGAGACCGTTATATCAATTCTTTTAGTGAAATATTCTAATATTATAGTCATCGTAAAACTATAGTATGTATAATGTTCTAAAATTATATGTTCTTAGAATATTTCAATGTAAATTTTGTTAAAAATATTGTTTTAGAATATCAGAATATTACATATATTATATTTTTTGAATAACAAAATATTAGAATATATTTCATTAGAAAAAAATACGAATCTTGAAATTCAACGTCAACTACATATTTTTTTTATTTATTTTACGTTCTAACCCTACGGCGTACCGGTACGGCCGGAGAGTTTATAATCATAAATGATTATGTAGTGTCATCCGTTTCTTATTTCTCCGCCGACTACCCCACCACCACAACCGCCACCACCATGAAACAATAAGAGTACTTTGTGCAAAATTGTGTTTTAGCACATTGAACCCGGCCAAAATTTGACAAACATGATCATATTTGTAGTTTCCTCTATTAGATTTATATGTTTTTAAAGGAACTAGAAACTATTTTGTGGGCGCTTGTTTAGCAAAACTAATGGATAGCTGGTAGTAGTTAGCAGGTAGCTAGTAGTTAGTAGGGTTTTGTTAAAAATTACCGTGATGTATATTTTGGATTTGATTAAACACTAGAAATTTATAGTGGCAAACCAAACTTTCTATTCAAAAGGGAGTGTTTTGCATTCTTTAATTAATATAATTTAAATGTATCGGATCTTATCTTTCTGCTCACTTAGTCCTTGTGCACGCCATTTCAAGATTCTTTTTTTTCCCCCATTTTCGTGTAATTAAAGAATGGAAGAACTGGGGCTGGGGACCGTATCATTCATACGAGTAGCATGGATCTTTGCTACTTTGTCAATTGCTGTAGCCTGTTTTCCATTGCCTGGGCTTGGTTGGTTTCGGACAGCTCTGTTGGGGATTATCAAAAGAGGCAAGATTTTGCAATCCAAATCCGTAAGTGAATATAATAGTCACATACAACAATCCTATTCATAGTAATAAAATATATTTTCATCTTAATTACGATTTTTTTTATGCATTTCAGAAACTAACTGTGCCTCAAAGATTCTTCTTTCACTTTTATGTGGTGGGGGTTTTATGGACGACAATCTTGCTTGTTTCTTTATGGTCTTATGCAATAAGAGAACATGTATACAATGTTTGGCTATCTCAAGCTGTATTTCTCCTTCTGCTAATGGAAGTTCAAGTTTTGCGACGCTTCTATGAGTCAATCTATGTTTTTAACTACAGTCCATCAGCTCGAATGCACATCTTAGGTTATCTTCTGGGCTTATTGTAAGTCTCACATATCTGCAACAGCTATGTATGTTATTCCGGATTCTCAAGATTCTTTTGCTGATATATTCAAGTTAATTACCCATTTTATAAATCAGATACTATGTACTAGCTCCACTATCCCTATGCTGTAATTTTGCACCTCAAGTCTTTGACTTTGTCAGCGGAAGAGTTGGCATGTCAAGGCCTGGATTTGATAATATATGGATGTTTCTGACTCTTTTCTTGAGGCTTCCATGGTATGCGTGGATAGGTGCTGCTATTTTCTTATGGGGTTGGGTACATCAGCTTCGCTGTCATCAAATCCTTGTACGTTTTTTCCTATATTTTAATTTGAAGAAAAGATGTATACTTTGTTCTTGTTGTTTTAACATTGTGATAATTAGGGTTCCTTGCGAGACAAAACCAAAAAGCTGGACGAGTATGTTATTCCGAATGGCGATTGGTTTGAATACGTCTCGTCTCCGCACTACACGGCTGAAATTGTAAGTATCTCATGTGTACATGTTCTATAACCTCCGTTTTTCAACGTAAAGGAGGTTCAAATTACAAACGCTTGATGTTAATGATGAAGGTGATATATGGTGGTCTTGTGGTGGCTAGTGGGGGTTCGGATCTCTCTTTGTGGTTGCTTTTTGCATTTGTGGTATATCTTTTACATTCCCCTCGCACCCGAATTCAACTATTCAAGTATTTAAATTTAAATATTTCACCCGATCAATCTGTTATCTTGCAGGTGGCAAATCTTGTTTTCGCAGCAATGGAAACACAAAAATGGTATCACCAAAAATTCGACGATTACCCTCATAATCGATGTATTATTTTCCCCTTTGTTTATTAGTTAACTTGCGCTTTCTAGATGCTTGTGTAGTTGCGTATGGGGTTTGCTTGGACCATCGAACTATCCCTGTATATTCGCTTAATTACGTGTGACTCATGTATTATATTAGACTCATGTATTATATGAGTTTATTTAAAAAAAATTAAATATGAAATTTTAACAATTTGAAAAGTTTGAATTTATAAGAAAAATGAAAAAAAAAATTGAATTATTAAAATTAATGAGTCTTTAATGTATTGAATATATTATATATATAAACCCTTTCTAATAAATATCTTACATATATATTATCTTACATATTAAATGTGAAATTTTAATTTAATAAAATAAAAAATTCACTAAAATGACAAGTGGAAAATAAAAAATTCAAAAATTCTAGAAAATGTCATGTGTCCAAATGAAGGAGTAGATAACATATGGCAAAAAGTTCTTTATTTATTAAGAAGAATTAGACCATAATCTACCCATATATATATATATATATATATATATATATATATATATATATATATATATATATATATATATATATATATATATATATATATATATATCATGTGTGTAGAGTATAAATTCGCCTTCCAGTAAAATTCTTTTAGCTTACATACATAAGACTGGAAGGAGTGGGTGGGATGCTTCCCTCACTTTTGGTGGGTCATACCCCTCTTTCCCTCACTCTCTTTTCCCTCACCTAAAAGCCAAGGAATGGGTGGGAAACCCTTCACTCACCTTTATATATATATATATATATATATATATATATATATATATATATATATATATATATATATATATATATATATATATATATATATATATATTAAATAAAATACTTTTTTTTGCTTCATAATTATTAAATTAATATCAAACATAAAATTTAATTAAAAATAAAAAACATTTCATTAAGTAAAATAAAAATTACATTAACCCTAATATTTAAAAAAGTAGAAAAAAAAACCGCAAAAAAAAAAAAAAAATCAAACAACCTACAACATAGTAAAAATTATTAATTAATATCCTAATTTTATCTAAACCTAGATATGTCACTTGGAATCATCGTCTTCGTCCTCGCCCTGATCATCTGCATCATTCTCCCCAGCGTCACTCTCGTCGTCAGAATCTTCACTCTCGATGAACATATCAGAATCCTCGTCTGATTCGTCAAACAAATCATCGTGAGATAACTCGTGCGGGGGCTTAATATGATCCCTATAAATGTGCTCCACCAAATCAGCATAAAGGGCCTGATGAATGTCGCGATTGTGTACTTCTCTTCTATTCACCCTATACTCTTGTGTACCAATGGCTACTCCTTCGACATTTGGCAAAACTTCATTTTCGTTGTATCGGCATATCGCTCTTCCTTCGTCTTCAAGAATCATATTATGCAATATGATACATGCATACATTAAGTGTTGTAACCTTTTCACCTCATATGACCATGCCCCGACCGTTAGTACTTGCCAACGTCTCTTAAGTACACCAAATGCTCGCTCCACATCCTTCCTAGCTAACTCTTGCGCCTCTTTAAACTTTTTCCTTTTCGGGTCGTTAGGACATGTAAATGATTTCATAAAAACAGACAAGGGAGGATATATACCGTCAGTAAGATAGTATCCACGCTTATATGCTACCTCATTTGCTTGAAAAGGTACATCGTGTGACTTTCCAAGGTAGATATCGTTGAATACAGGCGACTGGTCTAGCACGTTGATGTCATTGTTTGCACCAGCTGGACCAAAGAATGCATGCCATATCCAAAGATCATGTGATGCGATAGCCTCTAGAATGATCGTCGACTCTTTGTGGTCGCCTCTCATTTACTGGACACGCCATGCGTTGGGGCATAATGACCAACTCCAATGCATGCAATCGATACTACCTAGCATTCCAGGGAATCCATGTTTGCCTTCATGCACCGTATACAATTGGTGGATATCGTTGATAGTTGGTTTGCGCAAATATTGTTGCCCGTAAACCAAACAGAAGCTTTGCAGAACTTGTACACAGAGTCCCTCATGGTACTCTCTGACATCCTAAAATACTCGTCCCATTTGTTTGCGTCAATGTCGTATGCTAGCTGACGAATTGAAGCTGTGCATTTTTGAATGGGAGAGAAACCTTTTTCCCCTTGCATCCATTTTCCATTGGAAATATGGAAAGCAGCCTTCCAAATCGCCAACAATACGTAAAAATAGTTCCTTCCTCATCCGAAACCGACGTCGAAACTTTACAGCGTAGACGGTGTCATCTGCAAAATAATCTTCTAAAGATGATCGTGTCCAGCTTTGTGATTTCTACGTAACGACGGCTTTCTTAGGTTAGGTCGTGCATGTGATGTTTCACTAAGTCGGTTTTGATAGTATGCAACCGTTTTTGCCATGACGGAACCGATAAACTTAGCCTCCTCAACTGCTGTCGAATCGGATGATGAAGATGATGACATTTTGAGTAATATTTTTTAGAGAGAAATATAGAGAAATATAGATTATGGTTTAAAAAATGATAAAATGTTTGAGTATTTATAGATTAAGAAAAGGGAAGGAAAAAAGAATATATATATATATATATATATATATATATATGTGTGTGTGTGTGTGTGTGTGTGTGTTAACGGCTATATAGCCGTTTGAGTAAAAAAGAAAAAAAAAAGAAAAAAAAAATTCATCGGCCAATGGTTAGAAGAGAGAGAGAGAGAGAGAGAGCGGGACTCTCTCCCCCCACTTGCTTCCCCCGGTTCCTTTCCCACACCCACGGTGCGGTGTGCACAGGTGCAGGATCGGTTCCCGCTCCTTTCCCTCATCCCACTCCGTCCGGCCTAAGGGAGGAGGGAGTCGTTCCCTTCCAGCCCACAGACACATCAATTTTTGTCTCTTCCTTTTCTTCATCTTTCCCAACCCACAACACACGAAAAATCCTATCTTTCTCAACCCACTCAATTAAAAAAATACAAAACAACTAAAGTACAAGTTTTAAAACACACGATACAAGAGAAAATGAGAGAGATAAAGGAGAGAGATATGATGAAGTGGGTTAGTGAAACCAATTAACCAACCCGTTGAAGCGGGAGTGGTACCGCCGGTAACTCTATTGCTAATTAAAATTTTACCTTTGATTGTTTTATATATTTTTTTAATTGAATGGGTTGAGTGGGTTCAAAAAGATAGAGTTTACGTGTGTTGTGGGTTGGGAAAGATGATGAAAATAAAAGAGAAAAAGTGATGTGACAGTGGGTTCAGTGGGTTGGGAGGGAAAGACTCCCTCCTCCCTAACATAAACAAAGAATAGACATACAACATAAACATCACACATATACATAAACACAGTCAGATACCTACGCATACAGTTGCATACAAACGGTCACATATAAGCATACATACATTCACACACAATCATAAAAACACACATACTTACATACATATACATAGAGTCACATACATAAACACAAATTCACATACCTACGCATACAGTGACATACACACATAATCATATACTTGCACATACAATCACCAAATAGGTTACCAGTTATTTTAAAAAATTTAATGGTATCAAAATGACTAAAATATCCTTGTATTTTCCACACATTGATGTAAAATTAAGATTAGGACCAAAAGAGAGCTTACCATGCCAAACTCTCATTCAATAAAGATCTCCATCCACCTGAGCATCTGGACAATAATGAAATTCATTAAAATGAAATTCATTAAACCTTTATTACATAGATATAATGTAATAGATACAAGCATCTATGAAAAACAGGGCCCAAAACAACAAAAAAACAAAGCATGAAGCTTACCAAAGGAAATAAGATGTGATATTTTCCGAACATCCATAAGAAGTTCCAAAAAGTTTAATATTGTTTGAAATCAAAACGTCTAGGTAAAATTTGTTACCTGGAAGTGGAGCGACAAAAACCCTTAGGTAACAGTCACCTGAGTTAGAAAATGAAATGTAGAGCTTCAATGTCTGTTACACCAGATATAAATTAGAGTTATAAACATAAAATAATGATATAATAGTCAGCTGAGTTGGATACAATAGTTGTTTTTCAAACACACCAAAACCTACAAGATATACTTATTTCTTCTCAGTTGTGTTGTTACCATAAAATCTGTCTGTTTATGATATAAAGAAAATGAAAAGGGAAAAATATTGAAATTAGTATATACCAACCTTCAATGTCTTTTACACAAGTGCTAACATCCATCCCTAAAGGAGACCATATCTTCATCTAGATGCGGAGAGAAAAAAGGGGATTTTAGGGTTAGAGAGATAATGTCTTTAAGGATAAGACGATCAAGGTGAAGGAAATGATTCATGGAAGTCTATTTCAAGTTTCAATATTGAAACCAAAATGCATCAAAACTTCATAATCTTATTCATAACTTGATACATGGATATCATTCACGCAAAGAAAATAAGAGAAACTTACAAATAAGAGTGTTTCTTCCTTTTATGAATCATAAAATTGGGAGAGTACTGATAAAATGTGTACATGTAAAAACCAGTTATTTCCATTCAATAAAAGTAAAAGAAAGTTAATAAAGGTCAAACAATGTTTAACTAAAAATCAATGTTATAAATAAAAGTCTATTAGTTTAAATTAAAGGATGTATCATTATTGAGTTGAAACCACATTTTAACCTTATTACAGTAAATCACAATTAGCCATGAGGGAATGCTTATATAAGTTATATATACTTATATTGAAAACCATGTTGAAGTAAGTTAGTAACAAGTCAATATAAGTCAAAAAGGCTAAGTTAAAACCACAAATAAGACACCTCATATTAGATTTCGGTATTTGGAATCTAGAAACAATTGAGTTTTCGGTTCTAGTACCTAGGAAACAAGTGGTTTTCGGCTTTTGGAGTCTTAGATCAATTAGGTTTTTCAGTTTTGGGTGTTCTACTAAGACCGAAAACTACCTTTTGTGAGATACATTAGGTGATTTCGGTCATGCTAGGACCGAAATCTAATTCTTTATGGCCGAAATCTCATTCCTAGGCGGTGTCACACAATCCAAAGTGATAAAATGCACCTCCCAATGCACATCTCAAATCATCTAATCCTCATATATATTTTATAGGCTGAAATCACACTCATTTATTCCATTTCATGTTCGAAATCAGTTGCAAATCCTCTCAAAACTCATAAACATTTCTTTATATCTTCATAAGTCTTACCCAGTAACCTTCAAATATCCATATTTCACCCAAGAACACTTCACATCTACATCCAAAATTCCCAAGAACTCATTTACACTTTGTAAGTATTTAATACAAACTACTGTTAGTTAACACTTTAAATTATTAGATTATCTAATTTATACCCGATATTATGTGTTAATATAAATTAGGATACGGTTAATCTATACGTGTTCTAACCCGAGGATTATCACAACCCAGTCGTGACCAACCAAGAACACACACTCAAGGTGAGTTCATACCCCTACGTTTTCACGATTTTTCAATTGTTTTAGGGGGGATACAAGTAAAACATAAGAACTATTGTGTTCATATCTAAACTGTTTTAAATGATTTCAATTGTTGTTTTTACTAATATATATATATATATATATATATATATATATATATATATATACTAGATGTGCACTCGCGCAATGCGGAGGAGAATAAATTTCAGGGAGCAGATCTCGAAAGGCGAGATGCATTCGTAAAGACATGTGATAAGCACAATGTTTCTTTTGGTTTATGCATAGAAGCAAAAAAATGATTCTAAGTCTAAAAATCGGTTTTTTTGGTTTCCAAGTTTAATCATATTAGTTATTAGGTTAATTGGGGTTTTACTAAAAATGACAATTTTAGAAAAATCAATTAAAAATTTCCTATTTTTTTAGACAAATCACTTTATATAATGGTCCACAAGTGACTTTGAAGGTATATTTCCATCGTATAAATGAGGATTTAACATGTTAGTGTAAATTAGATGAAGATAGAGGGGATGGGCCAATATATACATATCTAGTGAAAAAATATCCAAACAACACATGCACTATATCTAATTTAAGCGAATATAAAAAACAAAGAAAGATACTTAAGTCGTTCACTATCTAACAATCACAATATCCAGGATTGCATTCAATTTTTACACAACAGAACGAATGTGTTACTATATTATGTCTTACACATCCACTTTCTTCATATGTTGCTTCAATACACACCAAATAATAAGGCTATGCTAGTCTCGCACCCGCGAGAAATTTGTTACTTGAAGCCATGTCCTCAGATCACGATAAAAACACGCTATGTTAGTTCCATGTTTGTGCTAGGAAAGAATAAATTATTATTATTATATGGCTATTGAAATTAAGACTTCTTTCGAAAACAATATCTTACAACAATAACCTACTCGGAAAAATTAGTTTATGAAGTTCCAATGTTATTCGGTGAACCATTATGATGCATGTGTCCTATATAAGTCCATAGTTAATTTGATTTGGTTGTTGGACAATTATAAGAGCACAAAATATTATAGATAATCAAAAGGGGTTGTATGTAAAAATAGATAGTGTTCTGATATGATATTCATTTATTAAGACATAAAATCATACAACAGATACAACCTCATATATTTTATTTTATATTATAACAATGAATTGGATATGAAGGTTTGCATACCTACAACAACACACGAACAACATGCCTAATAATAATGGCTTCTATAGAGAAAAAGGGTCAAGAGCAAAAAAGTGATCGGTGCTCAAGTTGAAATCCTGTTTTTAACACATAAAGTTCTTACTAAGTAGTTTAATCAATCAATAAAGGACTAACCTTCGAAAAAACGCAAAAGAGTTCATAAAGTAGAGTATTAAGTTGTTAACCATCCAAGAAAAAGCATATTTTTTTAATGGAGCATACATGGTCCTTCACACACTTCCAAGTTTCAAAGCATGTCATTCTCCACTTGTTAGATATAAACATCCCGAATTGTGAAAATGGGATATATACATACTTAAATGTTTATGGGGTTCTTTTGTTGATGAAGTGAGCTACTTCTTCCTTCACATAAACTTCCTTTAATTATGAAACATCACATTGACTAACAAAATGTGTACATGATATATTAACATTTTATTCAAAATTAATAAATGTAAATAAAAAGTTAAATTGAAAATCATGGGAGGTTGCATACCGAAGAAAAAACATATATGTGGACATTTAGGTTGGGATGATGTAGAACGTTGTATAAAATTTTAAGAATTGCGGGCAGATGAGTTCAATGGGTCATGAATCATATTTATAGAGGAGACCATAAGGTATAGTCAATTTAATAAAATACCATAGTTACATTTGGATATAGGAGGAAATCGTGATCAGCATATGGGAAGTTAGTAATTGACAATTAATGGAGTGTTTTTTATAAGGTTATTAATGAGTTCTATAGAAAAAAAATATTGGTACATTAAGTTTCTTGTTATGTATCATTTAATAGTTGGGATTTTTTCTCAAAATTGGTCATCACTCGTTAATTTGATAAGGCTAACATCGATCATTTATTCAACTGTCTTTTCAATCATAATTATATAAGCATTATGTATATATATATATATATATATATATATATATATATATATATATATATATATATATATATAACTATTTAAACATGTTAAAGAAAAAGAATATTTTGCAATTTATTTTTATTGTCGATCGTAAAAAAATGATAAATTTCACAAAATATCATTATCTCAGAATTTCGGATAAACATATTCAAAGTTGTTAACAATACAAAGGTTTTCTTTCAACAAAATATACTCGTTAAACTATAATATGTATAGTTTATGGAAACGTATACTATTTTACTAAGTTCATAATACAATACATAAACAAACATATAAACTATAATAGGTATAGTTTATGAAACATATGTACAAGTCATTCATTACAAAAAGGTTTTTAATTATTCTACACGTAACCATCAACATAGCTTTGTGAGACACACTTCAAGTACTTATTTAAAGTACCAACAAAAGACCTGAAATTATAACCAGAGTCTCCTAGAGGGAGAGCGTGTGATAACATCTTTGGGCGTAAAGGTTTGAACAAATTTTCAAAATTAGGCACATCAAGAACTCAAAATCGGAGATGAACAATTTTGAAACTAATATGAAATTGATGAGAAGAGGAAAATGATCTTTAATTCGTTGCCACAAATCAATTGTACCTTCATGTATATGCAACTGAAAGTGAGGTTAAAGGTATTAATGAATCGATTTTAAATTTGGATATGATCAGAATTCCTAATATTTAGATATGAAATTCATATACTATACATGTGAAGAAGATAAAGTTTGATATTGAACCTTAAATCGATGGGAAGAGCTTTGGTTTTTTTTTTGGATAAATCGATTTACCTTAAAGAATTGGTGATCTACCGAAAGCAAAGATCAGAGGAATAATATAAGCGCAAACCGTTGTATTAGGAAACTTAAATTAAATTTGGATATGATCTTAGTCCTGACCATTTTACCTTGGTTCGTCGACATCATTTCCTTTCTATTTCTCTAATCAACAACGATCGCAAAGAGTGTTGAATGACTTTTAGGGTTTTTAGAGGGAGAAAAATGAGGTATATCTCAATCGATTTTCATCCTGATTAATTGGGATTATCATGAAGATGTGTAACGCCCGCGAATCCGGGCTAGTCAATTTAAAGGCAACAGGGGTCGAAAACGACTTTTCGACAAAAGATTATTTAGAATAAATAATCTTAATCAAGTTGTAGAGTATGTCACAAGGTTTCCGTACATATAAGGAACGCCGAAATCCGAGTTATAACGAAGAAGTTATTACCCGTTGAAGTTTCGCGACGGAACCGGCACGATACCGGAAAGCGTAAATAGTGAATTTACGATAGAGTGAGATTTAGCTTTAGCAATCTAAACGAAAGTCGTAGAATATGTTAAACTAAGAACATCGATAAAAAGAACGCCCAAATCTGACTTCGTATGAAGAAGTTATGATTTTTCGAAGTTTCGGACTAGCAGTGTACTGCCCGAAATTCGAATATTAGATCGAGCGGTTTTTAGCAGACACGACCTAAACGAGAATCGAAGGTCTCGTTGAGAGTAGCGTAACGAGAAAAATATGGGTGAAAACGGATGTCGGATGAAGAAGTTATGAGGATTTAACGGACCAATCGTGTCCCGGCCCGTTAATAATATAAAATTTAAAATCGAGCCAAAATTACCCGACGGAGTCTAAACGAAAGTTGTAGAGTACGTTCCCACCTTCGCGTGGATATAAAGAACGTCGAAAACGGAGGTCGTACGCGAAAGTTATGAATTTTTAAAGTTGGAAAGGGAACTTGCGAAACTGATGCATGAAGTGATGACGTGGCCGAACTCCCAGCCGTCGGATGAAACCGCTTCTAATGATGACACCTGGTGCGAGGGTTACGCCCAGCGTAGCGAAGAGACGCCTAGCGTCCGGAGTACGCCCCGCGTCCGAAGCTGGGTACGCGCAGCGTACTTGATCTGGTCCGGGTCCGAGAATGGGTGCGAGCCAGCTGGTGCGAAGCTGGCATCCTTATCCGAGAGAATGCGCCGCGTAGCCGAGGATTACGCCCTGCGTAGTCCGAGGCCTCGCAGCTATAAAAAGGGGGCGAGGGTCTCCGGATTTTTCACACTTTTTCAAACCAATTTCTTTCTCTCTCTAAAATTCTTTCTCTCTCTAAAGGGTTTTAACCCCCCTAAGCCCTAGTTAAACCCCTAGCACCCTAGGGAAGCCCCGAGGCTCCCGGAGTCCCGAGAAAAATGAGTTTTTCGGTTTCGAAACGCTGCTCCAATTAAGTCCCGGTTTTCGATAAAATTCGCTGTAAGTGTGCTACGCTTACGCAATTTTTTATATAGCTTTCAAATAATTATAGGAATGTTATTAGGTCCTTAAAATAATTATTTGAGCTATTATTATGAGTTATATTGAGCGCTTAATAATAGCCAGACTAATTAATTTGTCGCGGTTATCGTTAAACTAAACCCTAGTGGTATCGGTACTAGGTTTTATCGAAGGAATATCGTTTTGAGAGTATCGAAGCGCTGTCCGAGTACTGAGTCACCACCTACTCAGGTGAGTGCATAGTTACTTTCAGCTTACACATAGATATGAAGTATTTTACGTGCTGTGTGTGTATATTATCTGTATACTTGCTATCTATATTGGAAGAACGTTTTATACATGTTTTCAGTGATTCAAACTGTATAAGTATTTTATATCTACATAATGTGCGGGGTAAAACACGGGTAGATATAATAGTTGCTGTGTGACAAAATAAAATAATGAGAGGCCTCGTTATAGCTGTTCTTGATGATCTAGTCATCTAGCGGAGTATAGATGACAACCACGGACTATTCTAGACAGTCCAGTGGAACACTAGCAGGCTCGCAACCTGTAGGTGTTTATTCGAACTGTGTGTTTAACCGAACTGTGTGTTTATTCGAACTGTGTGTTTATTCGAACTGTGTGAACTGTGTGCTCACCAGGTATACTCCATCCCAATGATAGTCCTTTGACTAGGTCCCTTGTGTTAGATGTTTTAGGGACGTAATGTGAGGATAACGGGAATGGGTAATTGGGTTGAGTGTTTGATGTTTAACAATAATAATTATATTATTGTGGGTTGAAAACCCTATGTACTCACCAGGTTTCCCAACCTGACCCACTCAGTTTATTTACATCACAGGTGACGATATGAAGTGACATTACACTGAGAGATTTAAAGAGATGTAGATCACTAGTGTAAATAATTGTAAGTTCTGTTTATGCTTATGTTTCTGTATTAACAATGACATCCCAAACGTTTTAAAATGAAATAGATACGTTTCTTCGAAAATGTTTTAATAACGTATTTACCATGTTTTTCTGGGAACAAATTCCGCAACATTTTTATAAAATGAAGTACTCTGATTTTTATAAAGCATAAACAAACCGGTCTTTTCTGGCCGTGATTTTGGGGATGTCACAGTTGGTATCAGAGCATTAGTTTAAGCGAACTAGGAATATGGATTTATTTCTAGACTTAAACTTAGAATGCTAAGCGATGATTGTGAGGTGTGAGCACTAGATTATTTTAGGAATTATGCCTAAAATGCTTTTATGTGCTAAATACTTGTGCCTGATATGCTGTTAGTTGTTCGGATCTATGGTCTGTTGCCGACCGGATCTGGAAACCTTATGTGTTTAGGATTCTAAACGTACGACTACGATATTAGAACTAGCATATAAACGTTTCGGAGTGATAAGGATGATTTAACCGTCAATCCTAAGTAAAGGCCTAGATTCACCTTATTCGGTGTATAGATCAAGATGGCAAGAACCCGTAGCGGAAACGTGAATGCAAATGGGAACCGAAACCAACCCCCAGTGATTGAGCAAATACCAGTTGTAGTAGCCGCTGCTGAGCCAATAACAATGGCCGGAGTGCAAGCAATGATCCAGGCGATGTTGGATCGTCAAATGGAGGAAACTAGACGTTTACTCCAGCAAAATCGAGAGGAAGCCACTATTCAGATCGAACGGCCCGAGTTGAATGAAGGGCAGACTGAGGAGGAGAACTACAGTGGGACTGTTGGTCAAGTCAACCCGCCAATAGTTCGACAAAACAACCAAGATGACAAAGTCGAGAGGAATGGATGCAAGTACAAGGATTTTCTGACTTGCAAGCCATCGACTTTCACTGGAAAGGAGGATCCGATCGGGGTCATGGATTGGATCTCGGAGATGGAGTTAGCTTTCATGACGTGCGGTTGCAGAGGAAAACAACAGACCACATTTGCAGTGTGTCAGTTTCGAGGAGGCGCTGTACGTTGGTGGAATACCTTGGGGAAAACTCTGAGCCCCAATGAGCCCCTGCAACTAACATGGGCAGAATTTCTGGTGCAGTTCAAACGTAGGTACTGCTCAGCCCAAAACCTGCTCGAGCTAGAGAACCAGTTTCTAAACCTGAAGAAGGGAAGCATGTCAATCGATGAATACACCAACAACTTCACAGAGAAGATGGAGTTTGCCTTGCGCCTTGTTCCGGATGAGCTGACGAAAATCGACAAGTACGCAAAGGGACTTCCATGGGAGTACGCGGTGCCAGTGCGTCAGGCACCTACTCTAGAGGCAGCTATCTGGGCTGCCAAGTCTGTGGAAGATATGATTAAGGGAAGAGCTGCCAACAAGATTGAGGTTGGCGAAAAGAGGAAGTTTGAGGAATCTACGAGGCCCAGTAAGAAGATCAAGTATGGTTCAAAGGAGTCTAGCGGAGGAGGAAACAAAGTGAAATGGTGCGAGAAGTGCAAGAAGAATCACTTTGGGAAATGTAGCGAAGAAGTGACTTGCTACAAGTGTGGGAAGACCGGACATTACGCCAACGAGTGCAAAAAGGTGTGTTATGAATGCCGTGAAGAAGGGCATGTTGCTAAGGATTGTCCGAAAAAGAAAGAGGCGGCAAAACCAAACATTCCACCAAAGGCAAGAGCATTTCAAATGATCCTTGACGAAGCAGCTGACGATGCAAGGAATCAGGAGTAAGGATGGATATATAGAGATCAAGTTATGAAGAAGCCATATAGATAGTGTCATATGATGTAGCCTATTAGAGGCATAGTCTAGGGTGAACTTGAACACCTATGTAACCGTTTCAAGAAATAATATGAAACCTTTGTTTTGTTATCTGATGTGTTAAGTTGTTGTGTGGTTTCCTTGTATGGTGACTTGGAAAATTGCGGGACAATACTTGGAACGAGTATGAGTAGGTGTGAATGGTAGTAGAGGCCTATACTACCGGAAGCACAGGACTCACACTTGGATCAGGGAAAGTCACAAGGTTACCAAGAAGCTAGTAATTGATTTCATTTTATTCAAGTGTGTTGTTACCATCGTTTCGGTAATGACTAAGAAGATTGTTGATATTCCGACCCTAGTGGCCATATCGAATCGAGTCCGACTACGATGAGTATGTTGTGTGGTTCAGAGAACCAAGTTTGATGTAGCGTCCGACTTAAACCAAACGATTGAAATCAAAGCGATCAATAGAAATATCGCGCTCGTTGTTAAAGAAGTTGGCAGCTAGAAATGCCTAATGTTAAAGTGTGATTATATCACATTAGAACATGAAGGAAGGCATAGTCTGTTTTAGAGTTTAACTCTAAGAGACCTAAGTCTAAGTGTTGCAACATACGATGATAGGTCATTAGAATATGACATATCGATCCATAGTAGTAATAAAAGAAGTCATCTCAAGTTCGTATCCAGTAAGGATCGAGATTGTGACTTGAAGATCATAATTTGGAGTCTAGCCTGAGTTAGAGAGCAGGTGCACGATCGAGTACTACATACAGTCAATAAGTCTGAGAGATAGACTTGAAGGAATGTAGAAGTTATAATTATTACCTAGGATGAAGAGACGACGCGTGGAGTCATTATACGGCCATGTTTCGTTGATGATTCCGGGACGTAATCATCCTAAGGGGGAGATAATTGTAACGCCCGCGAATCCGGGCTAGTCAATTTAAAGGCAATAGGGGTCGAAAACGACTTTTCGACAAAAGATTATTTAGAATAAATAATCTTAATCAAGTTGTAGAGTATGTCACAAGGTTTCCGTACATATAAGGAACGCCGAAATCCGAGTTATAACGAAGAAGTTATTACCCGTTGAAGTTTCGCGACGGAACCGGCACGATACCGGAAAGCGTAAATAGTGAATTTACGATAGAGTGAGATTTAGCTTTAGCAATCTAAACGAAAGTCGTAGAATATGTTAAACTAAGAACATCGATAAAAAGAACGCCCAAATCTGACTTCGTATGAAGAAGTTATGATTTTTCGAAGTTTCGGACTAGCAGTGTACTGCCCGAAATTCGAATATTAGATCGAGCGGTTTTTAGCAGACACGACCTAAACGAGAATCGAAGGTCTCGTTGAGAGTAGCGTAACGAGAAAAATATGGGTGAAAACAGATGTCGGATGAAGAAGTTATGAGGATTTAACGGACCAATCGTGTCCCGGCCCGTTAATAATATAAAATTTAAAATCTAGCCAAAATTACCCGACGGAGTCTAAACGAAAGTTGTAGAGTACGTTCCCACCTTCGCGTGGATATAAAGAACGTCGAAAACGGAGGTCATACGCGAAAGTTATGAATTTTTAAAGTTGGAAAGGGAACTTGCGAAACTGATGCATGAAGTGATGACGTGGCCGAACTCCCAGCCGTCGGATGAAACCGCTTCTGATGATGACACCTGGTGCGAGGGTTACGCCCAGCGTAGCGAAGAGACGCCTAGCGTCCGGAGTACGCCCCGCGTCCGAAGCTGGGTACGCGCAGCGTACTTGATCTGGTCCGGGTCCGAGAATGGGTGCGAGCCAGCTGGTGCGAAGCTGGCATCCTTATCCGAGAGAACGCGCCGCGTAGCCGAGGATTACGCCCTGCGTAGTCCGAGGCCTCGCAGCTATAAAAAGGGGGCGAGGGTCTCCGGATTTTTCACACTTTTTCAAACCAATTTCTTTCTCTCTCTAAAATTCTTTCTCTCTCTAAAGGGTTTTAACCCCCCTAAGCCCTAGTTAAACCCCTAGCACCCTAGGGAAGCCCCGAGGCTCCCGGAGTCCCGAGAAAAATGAGTTTTTCGGTTTCGAAACGCTGCTCCAATTAAGTCCCGGTTTTCGATAAAATTCGCTGTAAGTGTGCTACGCTTACGCAATTTTTTATATAGCTTTCAAATAATTATAGGAATGTTATTAGGTCCTTAAAATAATTATTTGAGCTATTATTATGAGTTATATTGAGCGCTTAATAATAGCCAGACTAATTAATTTGTCGCGGTTATCGTTAAACTAAACCCTAGTGGTATCGGTACTAGGTTTTATCGAAGGAATATCGTTTTGAGAGTATCGAAGCGCTGTCCGAGTACTGAGTCACCACCTACTCAGGTGAGTGCATAGTTACTTTCAGCTTACACATAGATATGAAGTATTTTACGTGCTGTGTGTGTATATTATCTGTATACTTGCTATCTATATTGGAAGAACGTTTTATACATGTTTTCAGTGATTCAAACTGTATAAGTATTTTATATCTACATAATGTGCGGGGTAAAACACGGGTAGATATAATAGTTGCTGTGTGACAAAATAAAATAATGAGAGGCCTCGTTATAGCTGTTCTTGATGATCTAGTCATCTAGCGGAGTATAGATGACAACCACGGACTATTCTAGACAGTCCAGTGGAACACTAGCAGGCTCGCAACCTGTAGGTGTTTATTCGAACTGTGTGTTTAACCGAACTGTGTGTTTATTCGAACTGTGTGTTTATTCGAACTGTGTGAACTGTGTGCTCACCAGGTATACTCCATCCCAATGATAGTCCTTTGACTAGGTCCCTTGTGTTAGATGTTTTAGGGACGTAATGTGAGGATAACGGGAATGGGTAATTGGGTTGAGTGTTTGATGTTTAACAATAATAATTATATTATTGTGGGTTGAAAACCCTATGTACTCACCAGGTTTCCCAACCTGACCCACTCAGTTTATTTACATCACAGGTGACGATATGAAGTGACATTACACTGAGAGATTTAAAGAGATGTAGATCACTAGTGTAAATAATTGTAAGTTCTGTTTATGCTTATGTTTCTGTATTAACAATGACATCCCAAACATTTTAAAATGAAATAGATACGTTTCTTCGAAAATGTTTTAATAACATATTTACCATGTTTTTCTGGGAACAAATTCCACAACATTTTTATAAAATGAAGTACTCTGATTTTTATAAAGCATAAACAAACCGGTCTTTTCTGGCCGTGATTTTGGGGATGTCACAAGATGTATTTGATTTTATGGAGTAGGTCTTAATTAAAAATGCAGACACAACAAATGAAATTCAAATTGGAGAAGCAAAACAACAATATGTGGCATAATATTGATTTAATAACTTGACACATGGCAGAATGAGATTAATCTTATTTTTTTATTAGAGAGGGATAAATTTATATTTACTACTAATTCCTTTTCGGATGTTAAATGTGAGCGTCTACTCATCTTTGACCACACACTCTCTCTCTTTCTCTCTCTCTCTCTCTCTCTCTCTCTCTCTCTAAAAATAGATTACTCATCTGTACAATGGGAGCTCTCTCCACTTATACAAGTATATATATATATATATATATATATATATATATATATATATGCAAGCTCAACCCATAACCCAAATCGAATAAAGGAAAGCCTAAGATACAATCCAATGAAGAGCTTTACACCCTAGCATCGGGGTTTCTGATAAATCTTTGTATGTTACGATATAAGAGTAGTTGCATGCTAGTTAGACTGTTAGAGTAATAGGAGGTAGATGATCGTTTAGTTGAGTGGCCTAGGGGATGCATGTAGTCATGTAGGATAGCCAAAGAACTCTTGATCTAGGATTTCTTGCTTGTTCTTTTTTTGGTTTTGGCTCTAGAGTGGGAGCACATGTTCGATTGTCTATCTCACCTCTATTACATATAACTATGCATTCATTAGTGATCTTCTAGTGGTGCGTAAAGTATTGTATGAGGCTCGGTATGCGATAGTGAGCCTTCTCAATATATTATCTACATTAAAGTAGTATGCATGGCAGACTAGCTGAGTTTTATTTGCTAATTATTGTTATGTGTATTTATTGAGTTGTAGATAACCTCCAGACTGTTGATAGTCTGCAGGGTTGCTGATAATCTATAGGTTTGTTGTGAGCCCATTGAATTGTTGATAGTGCACAGGACTGCTAATAGTCTTAGGGTTGTTGATAACTCATAGTTATTTATATTGTTATGTTGTATGTGATATTCATGATTGGTGATAGTCCTCATGTAACATCCCAAAAATAAGACCAAAAAGTTTCATTTTTAATTTAATAAAATCAGTATTCCAAAAACATCATCAATACAATCCAGATAAAAACAAGTGTATCAATTGTTATATGAAATCTGAGTAAATCACAAAACACGGAACGAGGTGGTGTGTGCCCTGCAATCATCCCGAACTCTTCCCGCTGAAACCAGAAATACCTGAAACATAAACTGAAAACCGTAAGCACAAAGCTTAGTGAGTTCCCTAAAGCACCACATACCATACATATCAACACATAATGGGCCCCACCCAGTATCGAGCCCAGCATCAAGCCCCGCTCGGATTACATATCTGTCAATCACCAGGCTTCGCCTGATATCAGGCCCCGCCCATTACACACATAATCATATAAATATATAATCTTACTAGCACATGCAATAATCACAAAGACCATAGCATACCATACAGTCATCAAGCCCCTCCCGACATCGGGCCTTGCCTAGTAAGCATAAAAACACATACTGATAACTAACATACAATATACTCATCAGGCCCCGATTGACATCAGGCCTTACCCGGTAAACATACCATCACATAACACATGCAAGAGTCATGCAGACATCTAGAATCCTAACATATAAACCATGGTTCAGCATTGGTGACTTCGACCCGCTAAACTCAGTGAGAAGACTCACCTCGAACTGCTGGACCACACTGATAAATCCACGGTTGTTGGTCCGACAAATCCCGAGCTATCAATATCAAATAACATCCAATTAATACTTAGATTCCAATCCATAACCATCATCCCACAATTAGTTTAAAAAGACCATTTTACCCCTTATCTAGTTTGGTCCAAGACTAAGGCCCAAACCTACTATCCAAAAGGCCCAAAAACCAATTCATCATACAAGGCCCAAACACGGCCAATTTTCCAAATTAGGCCCAAATCCCTTCCATAGCCTTAACCCTTGCCCAATAATATTCCCAAACTAAAACACTTGAAATCATATGGCCCAACAAAGCCCTAAACCTCTAGGCCCACAAGAATTGCTTAAACCAAAGCCCAAACGATTTAAGGCCAACTTTGTTGAGTACGCAGGGCGTACTCATCTCATACACGCAATGTACTTGTGGACACCAGCGTACGAGGCCGAAGCTTTGCGATCATTCCTTCTTAGTATGCTAAGTGGACACCAGTGTATACTCTGCATACTTCACTTCGCACTAGTACGCCCCGCGTGGCCGCATACTCCCTATGTACACACCGCATACTAGGGTCACCCTTAAACGCTAAAATACTTTGAAGGCCATAACTTCTTCATTATAAATCCGATTTCGATGATCCTTATATCCATGAAAAGGTAATGAGAAGCTCTACACTTTAATCAACTCATACTTTCCTTACAATTTTCTGAACAAAAATCCAATTGCTATAAAAGCCCGAGTTGACATATTACCAAAATACCCCTTGGCTCCAAAACACAAACCGAACCCCCAGATCATCTAAATTACATCACCCACCTCCAAATGAGTCCATATATCAATTCATCAAAGTTTCTAAGTCTGCTAATACCCGATCTTTGATCACCACCCCGAAATAAGAAACGATTCAGAACAGGACGTTACACCTCAAGACTGTTGATAGTCTCAGGGTTGCTGATAACTTACAGTTGATTATTATGTTGTGTTGTATGGAATATTTTGGGGGAATTCACTAAGCGTTAGCTTACAAATGTGGATTAAATGTTTTTCAGGTACCATTGGTGATCGTGAGAAGGCCAATGTGTGACTATACACACCCATCAACAACATTGGGAATTTCACATTTATTAGATTACTCTGATTTTCAAACAATTGTATTTTGGAACAAATGAGTTTTCTTAACTTGGGTTTTATGAAAATGATGTTTTACCTTAATTAAAAATGAAAACATTCATTAGTTAAAATGGGACATTACACATCTAAGTGACTTAAACTCATCTTGACCATTTTCATGAAGTGACAACTTCATAAACATATTAAATTCTTCTAAATGACCATTTTTCTCTTGTGGTCAATATTGGACTAAAATTCAAACCACTCTAAATTTTGGATTCTTACACCTATTGTTAGCAAAAATAATATAAATAAGGTCCAAAATCTTTTGGACATGCATAGATAGTCCAAAATCATATATTTTGTGGTTTTGTCCTTGTAAATATGAAAAGACCGTTTTATCCATTTTATTTCGTTTTTACTCTTTTTTCATTTTATTTAAATATTTTAAAGTGTTTTAATTAATTAGAAATAAAATAGGCCCCACCCAACTTAAGCCTACCTCTCTCTCTCTCTTACACACGCTTCCATCATCTTCCTTTCATCAGTTATAGCGCATAAGGTTCTTCATCGGTTCCATCAACTATTCCAAAGAAACGCTTCAATTGCAAAATTGATCTAGAGAAACCTATGATTTAAGAATCAAAAGACTCCCTGAATGATCAATTTATTGAAACGATTTTGACTTGGCATTTGGCCAATATGCACCTGAATCGAAGACTCCTTGTCGTCTTTCTCACCCGTATCAACACACACATAGACACCCCATAAGTATCAATGATTTGGAGGTGCTTGAGAACTTCGATTTTGATTTTTCTAGGTTTTGCTTTTTCTGGGTTTTGAGGTTCTTAAAAGCTTCGATGAACACACAATCATAGATTATATTTAGCTCAAAGTTGGTTATAATTCTTTTGAGTTTTATATTGTGTCTTTGAACTTTCATTCACTAATTGGATTAGTTTTAGTTAGGTTTAATTTGATTAATTGGAGTGTAACAAGTTCACAGGTTCAAAGTTAGGTTTCTGAGTTTAGTTTAAAGCTATATTTCACAATTTTTCACCATCGATTTGCAGGTATCTATTGTAACACCCCCAGACCAGAATGGCGGAAACATCCGGAGGCTGGTGACTTCATTGTGTAGTATCATAACAATTGCATATAAATGAAACATATCAAATCCAAAACAACATACATAAATATAACAAGCTTACATTGTTTTACATCATGTTTATGTTTCCAAGTGTACACAAAAGAAACATCAGTAAGCAAATTTCCCAAAATACAGCAAAATAAGCTTGAATCCGCAATCCATAACATGTTTATTGATTTCCTGAGAATACAAGTCGTTTGAAAAGCGTTAACATAAAATATGTTGGTGAGTTCATAAGCATTTGAGTATAAAAACTTTGATGATAGTTTAAAAATCCAGAAAATCCAATATTTTCTTATCAAGTGGTTGTAATTCTTGTTTCAAATCGAATATAGTTGCATGTGTGTCTTAATTCATTGTTTTACATAATCGTACAAATCGTTTTCTCCAGAAAATCCTATATTTTCTGATGTATAAAATAGTAATTTTGGTAATAACATAACACAGGTGCGAAAAAGTCTCATTGAGGTAGTCAGAATAGTTGATTTTTAACTGAAGATGAAATCTGTATAATTACATTTTTGATATATTCTAGTGAGTCGTTATAACCATACTAATATGACGGAGTGTCTGTTATGACGTTCTTCAGGCGTCGGTTTTGTTCAAGACATTTGTCACCCTAGACTGGCCGGTCTAGTTGTAGCGAACAACGAAGGTGCGGGGTGTCAACCCCGTATAGATCTATACACAAATTCCCGCTCTCCCTCCAGGAGACTCTAGTTATAACTCTTACAGGACTTAAGGTGTACAATATTGTATATAATATATGTACTGTGAAGATTTCGTCTGACTAGAATACTTATAGTTTCACGCAAAGCATTGAAATTCATTATTTATCAATAATGAATACTAGTTGTACTTGTTGACTAGATATTCCGTTTCGTTTCATTTATTGAAAATGATCCGCTCTAAGTATTTATCAAATCAATTCAATATTAACGATGTCGGCTAAAATGGCTCTCCTCTCTATATATTACTGAGTGAGACCCCATTTACCGGGAAAATCTTAAGTTATGATTTGTGTGAAACTTACGACTTCTGTGAAATTATGGCAGTAGTTTTTTGACATACAAGATTTCATGTCATAAAGGTTCTATTTGCATATATTCTAGATGAGATCACTTATATCCAATTTTTATAAACAACCCCTTAACAGTTTGCAAAAAGCCATTTATGGAACATCAAGTTCAAATTTCGAAATTTCTAGACTTAGTGTCAACCTTTCAAGGTCTATTTCAACAACTTTCATCTCTAAATATGAAGAGCATGGATACAAGGATACATGTTAAACACCCCCAAAAAACTTGGGAGGCTCCTTTTGTAAATTGTATAACTCATATAATGATTAAAATATTATTTATTTTCATGGGTTCTGTGAGACTTCATGTTCACAAAGAGTTATAAAACAAGATAAAAATAGTAATATTTCAACACACATATTACACACGTACACATGCAATCATTCCAGAATTTAGAACAAGAGGTGACTTGTACTCTCCCCCAAAATAAACAAAAACTAAGGAAAAAGGTGGGGTATGAAGCTCACCTTGGTTTAGCTCGTTGGGTGATTTGAAGAAGTGTAAAGAGTTTCCAAGTTCCAGCACTTGGAAGTGTTCTTTGAACTTCAGAAAAATTCTAAGAATAAATTTAGGTGTAAGTATAGTGAAATCTTAGGAATGGTGAGGAAAAATCACTATTCAAGGAGGATGAACACTTACCAAAGATTCTGGAATTTTTCCTTGAAGGAATGAAGCTTGAGTCCTGATGGAGTTTGAGAGAATTCCTGGGAGTTTACTAATGAGAAAGTGGGAAGTGGGACGGGGAAGGAAAAGAGATTCACGTATCTAAAGGGGAAGGATAAGGAATGACTTGACATTTGCATGGAAATCTGGTGGGTAGGGCTTATTTCCTAAGGGTAATGTGTATTTAACTGGGATTTGCATGGGAAAATGGAGGATTGAGCATCACATCACAAGGTCAAACCCCTTTATCTTCTTAGGATCCTCTTAAAATCTTGGGTTTTTATTTTATATAAATATATTTAAAATATTTAATTTTGGAATAAAATAGGAGTTTTAGGGGTCTAGGACATGAAAAATACGAGTTTGGTGTGATTTCCGACGTCAAAATGCCTTAAAATAGTGAAAAAGTCCGAAATGGTGAAAATCCGAAGTCATTATTAAATTTCTGGAGCAAAGGAGGAAATTCTGAAGCAAACAATGAAGTTCCGGAGCAAATCTCGCAATTCCGGAGTGCTCTTCTCGGATCCGAAGTTGTCTGATCAATTCCGAAGCCATCCTCCAGATTCTGGAGTCATGTGAGCGAGGTCCGATCCGTCCAGTAGTCTTCCGAAGCGAAGTTCCGAAGCAAGAAGGGGGGGGGGAAGTTCCGAAGTGGTGAGTACCTTCTGATTCCTTAGAAGGGTGTCCGGACTAAGAGGGTTCCGGAACAAGAGGAGTCCTTTTGGGTTCTCTCCTCCGGTTTTGGGCAGTTTTCGACTAAGGAAGATATTTAGGGAGATTTGGGAGAGATTTCACATACTTGGAGAGATTTAGGAGATATTTCACATACTGGGAGAGATTTTACATACTGGGAGAGATTTGGGAGAGATTCCATATTCTTGGAGAGATTTGGGAGAGATTTGATATTCTTGGAGAGATTTGAGAAAAGACTTCATTTCCTTGGAGAGATTTGAGAAAAGACTTCATTTTCTTGGAGATATTTGGGAAAAGACTTCATTTTCTTGGAGAGATTTGGGAGCGAGAAAGATACAGTGGGAGAGATTGGGAGAGACTTTGTCGGGAGCCTTTATTAGTGTTTTTTCTTCGTAGTGCAAGGTCCTTAGACTTAGATACATTCTATTTTGAGTGTTATACACCTCGAAGGGCACTCAATAGTGCTTTAAAGAGCTATTACTTCCCTAAATCAAATTAGGGTTTTAAATTTTGAACTTTTGAGACTTTCAAGCGTTACTTTTCATTAGGAATTATAGTTGAACATTAGGAAACATAAAGAATATCTTAACATATAAGCACTAGTTGAGTTGACCAGATGGTCCGTTGACCTTGACTTGACTTTGACTTTGACCAGAAATTTGTCGGTTGTCACATCTATGTTTATCATTGTATATGTATGTTGAAGAAGATGAACACAAAAAACGAATTCGTGCCGGTGGTCTGTGAATACGAAAACAACCTAAATTTCAATTTTTTTCACAAAGGTTTGAAGATTGGGAATGTGGGGTTCTATAGATTTTTTCCAGCTTCATTTTGTGTTCATGATCTTCCTCAACATCCATCTTCATCAACATCTAGATTTCCATCTTTGATTTTTTTTCTTTGAAGATTTTAATTTTTTTGAGCTTTCTATTAGGACTAGATCACTATTTGGTTTGCTTTTTGATGTTGCACATGGCATCGTACACATACACACAGAGGGCCTATTTTATTTTAATTTTTTAACATTTTAACATATTTAAATAAAAAAAAAGGATAAAACGGTCTTTTCATATTTACGAGGAACCAGGAACCATAACCACACAAAAAATCCCATTTTGGATTAGGGGTGTTCGTTTGGATGGATCGATTTGATCCGATCCAATCAAACGAATCCAAATTGATTTTGGTTTTCAAAACATGGATCCGAATAGTGCAAACTAAATTCAAATCCGATCCGATCCGATCCAATTACAATTCGGTTGGATTGGTTTTTATAATTCGGTTTTCAAAAAACGAAAAAATTTAAAACGATATATAATTATAATATTACTCAATTTTACATAAGAAGTGAAACAAATTATTTGGTTGTGATTTTGAAATTTATAAATAACTACTAAGAAACTATGTTATAGTTAAATATTTCATAGATATAAATTTTTTAGAGAAAATGCATATAAATATTTTTTTATCGGGTGAAACATTATGAACCAATTTTAAAGAATAAATTACAAATTAATATATATATATATATATATATATATATATATATATATATATATATATATTAAAATAATTAAATAATAAATGTTTATTCGGTTTTTTTGGACTATTCGGTTCTTATTTTATAAACCAAAACCAATCCGAAATCCAAAATAATAATTCGGTTTTGTTGAAAACCAATCCAAAAATCCGAATATCCGAACCAAATAGTCCAATCCAAATTGTCCAATTGGACAATTCCGTTTTATCCAAATAATGAACAACCCTATTTTGGATTATCCATATAAATTCAAAAGATTTTAGGCATTATCTATATTTTTTTCGTTAACCACAAGGACCAAATTTACAAAATTTACAGTTTATTCTTTTTTATTAAATAAGGTTATGAAAGAACAAATTTTAATAACATTATCATAAAAGATAATTTTTTATTTTTTTTTAAACGGTTATAAAGTTAATATGTATGTCGTGAAAAACGTTTTTACAAACAATAGTATACATGTTTTTCAAAACTACAACATAAGAAAAAGGCTAATAGGAAAGCTAGCAAATTACTACAAATTACATGAATACGAGAAGATATCAAATGCAAATAGTAGCAACGAGCAGTGCTCATGGATACTACTCTTGAATAATACTGATATACACTGCTTGATAGCAGCGATGAACATTAATGGGTTAATGCTCATGAATAGTAAGATTAACAATGTTAATATAACTATAAGGCCATCTTTAATGGAAACCCATACAAAGCTATATGAATTGCCATATAAAAAACAGAATATTCACATTCAATTTAATTCTTAAAAAATTAATAAATATTCATTACAATTCTATTCAACTCAACAATCTCTCGCCTTTATTTTATATATATTCAAATTTAATCTTTTAAACTCTCTTACAAGTCTCATGGATGGCATAAGGGTTATTAAACGAAAGAGAAGGTGTGACCGACATTGAAAATCAATTTAGCCTTTGAAAATCAATTAAAATTACAGAAAGAAGATCGGAAATTGTAAGGGTCATTAAATGATGCAGAAGAGGATGTGACATTAGTAAGGTCATAAAAGTGATGCAGGAAGAGGGTGGAAGTACAGAGAGTAAGTTGCGTTCGCCATGATTAATGTAAGAGTAAATTACAAATATGTTCCTTACGGTTTGCCCCAATTTGTATTTTTAGTCCAATTTTTTATTTTTTTGGTATGATTGGTCACCCAGTTATAGCTCAGTTAAAGGCCTATATCCCTCCTTTTAATTTTTATGCTATTTTAGAAATTGTTTTAAATTAATGGAGCGTTTCTATAAAAAGTGGAAAATTAATTAAAAGCCTAAAGAGTCACCATCACCGTCGACTATCACCCATTTCCGTCGATGCTCCTACAACTCCACCCTCAAGCTCTTTGCGACTCTGTCTCTCCTACCACCGCTCTACTCCTCCGATCATCTCTCCTTCTTTTTTAGCACTATGGTCTACCCTGCCTTCCAGATCTGTCCCACACGACGTCGCTCTGGAGTCTGGTCACAACTTGTCATTATTGTCGCCGGTTCCTTCTCCGACCTTGAAATACTCTTCTACCACTACGTTTAAAAGAGAAACCTTATAATCTCCATTACCGACCTCCTATTTCTTGATCAATTAATTAAGGTAGCAAAACCGAGAGTGGATTCATGTGCTGGATTTTAGACAATTTCAGATGGATGTTTGCAGATTTGGTGAATAATTCAGAAGGGAAACCGCTTCACTCTACTGCTACACTCACATGAGTTGTATTCGTTATTTGTAACATCATTGTTAGAATCTCCCTATTCGTCAAACGTCTAATCCATTACGCCAGCAAAGTGTGTACTTAGGTTTTTCCTTAGACTAGAGGGTGTGGGTGCTGTTTCAACCGCGGTTTCGCCACATCATCACCCAAAACATCACCCCCACCCTGCGGTCTCTACCGCACATTCTCTCTCTTCATCCAATTTCTACCGCACTCCCATTCTCATCTCTCCTCCTTTATTTGCTTCCTCTCTCCTCTCTCTACCAATCATTTTCTTTCTTTTTTTTCCTTTTTTTTTCTCTCTCCTAGCCATTCCCCACTCCCTTGCTGTGGTATCAAATTGATGAAATAAAAAAAATATGAGGTGGCATCTATGTGGCATAGAAAGGAGTGCGGTTTCAGTGGCACCACTCCCTCCAGCCTTAGACTAGCCGGTGTGGTATGCGGTTCTACGCCACGTGGGACAGGAACACCGCCCCTAGGGTGCAGTTTGGGGCGGTCGAGACCGCACTGCGGCCTTTGAGGACCGCGTTTGCTGATTGGCTGCTCCTTTTTCCTTTTGACCGTTCAAAGATTCGTATAATTTAAATTTTTTTTTTTAACCTTTTACTCCATCTATATATACATATGTTATCACTTTTACATTTACACAACCTTTAAACACATATAAATACAATCATTTCATCCAATTTTCTTTGAAAAATGTCATCTTCCAAACGACCTAACAAAGAAAAAACACCAGTCAGAAATACCAACACCCCAGTACCTTCGTTTGATCAACCGATTTTCTCATCTCCGTATTACCACTACGGCGGTATGTTTCCGTATTTTCTACAACGACCAGGGCAACCACAACTACAAACACCACCACTACCACAACCCGACTCAGATTTTAATCCATTTGATTTTTTGTCCCAACCCGAGTTTGTGCAACAAACACAAACACAACCAGAAACGGTCGTTTCTGATTCTGAACCGGAATTCGTTACAGAAACTCAGCCCACTCGAGCAGCGAGTAAAAGAAAAGAGAAGGCAGAGGCTAGATGTTGGATTCGCGTTTTACACAGGTTCCATAAAGGAATGAACCGTGGAGAATACCGTTCAAAACATCAAGTGTACTCCAAATGGGGGAAGATGAACAAGGAAGTCATGTTGTTTAATGACTTGTGGAACAACATGAAACGTCAATGGAAAAGTGAAGAAAGTGATGAAGTCATTTTGAAGAAAGCCTTGAAAGTGTATCAAAAAGAAAATCTGAAGGCTTTCAAGTTTCTTAAAGTTTGGAATTTTTTGAAAGATAACAGGAAATGGCTGAGTAGCAAAACATCTGACCAACATATCGACAGTGGGTCAAAACGCAGCAGAACATCTGAGTCCGACCACACTACATCAGATGCTCGTGTTCAGTTTGATCTGAACGAAGATGAACCCGTTCCAGTTTCACCACCTTCCCGACCATTGGGAAGAGACAAATCAAAAAACAAAGGCAAAGGCAAAGCGTCGGATTCAGATGATTTGAAAGAAATGGGAACCGACATGAAGGATATAAAAGAGAGAATGGACAAGATTTTGAAAATTGCTTCTGAAAGAGAGTTTCGGAAACAAAGGGAGAGCGACATGCGAATACTAGCAATGGACACGTCGAATATGACCGGGGCCGAGCTTGAAGTGGTTTTGGCGATGAAGGAGGAAGTGAAAAACCGTTATATGAATCGTGGCTAATTTCTAGTTTTTTTTTTCAAGTTTTTAATGGTTTCTTGTGTGTTTTTTTTAAAGTTGTTGGTTTTTTGTTTCTACTTTGTTTTTCTAAATTTTTAGGTTTTTTTTTTAAAAATTAAGTAATGTATGGTATTTGTATTTTTAATTAATGAACTATTATGTTTTTAAAATTATGTTTTTTTATTAAAAAATAAGTTTTATTAAATTAAAATAGTTAACAAAAAAAAAAGGAAAAAAAAAAAAAAACTAAAACTGTGGCACCACACCCTTAGTGTGGCAAGAAACCACACTTAAGTGGTAAAATATGACGTGGCGCTTACGTGGCGAGGGAGGGAGTGCGATTTCGGTGGCACCACTCCCTCTAGCCTTATATGTGAAATGGGGTTTGATTCACAATTCCGGAATTTGAGTGAGAGAGAACAGAATATGAAAACAAATTCCAACCTGTTTGGTGTTCGTGGTCTAGGACTCTAGGTTCAAATCTGATTTCATGAGAAATACTACCATTTTTGAAAACTCATGGGAGATTTTTGACGAAGAATATCAAGTGGTCCGGAAGACGATGGTGAGTGATGGTTGCAATATGTATGAAGGAAGAAATTAAATGGAAGGGGCTGCAATGGGGTAGGAGTTGTTTTAGGAACAGATGTAATTGGTTAAGGCGTTGATTGTGATCGACGACGGTGGTGATGGTGGTGCCTGGTGGTCATTGGTTATTGGTGGTGGTAATGGTGGCGGGTTGATTGTGACCATTTACAAAAGTGATCCTTATAATTTAGAAAAATGATCAAATAACGGATAAGACAAATGACGGGTATAATAGTCTTTTACTTCTGACTTAGCATGTAATATATAGCGAAGTTAGTCTCATGACAACAAGATTTGGAAACATAAAGACTAGTCATGTCAAAAAAATAAAAGTTTGACTAAAACTACACATTGGAAAACCGGATGGAGAAAATCTGTAATTTACATTTAATATAATCTACAAGGGATTGGATTTTCTCTTTCTACTCACCCAGTCATAGTACAAGCTATTTTGGGGTTCCCTTTTTTTTTCCATTTTCGTATAAAGAATGGAAGAGGTAGGGCTGGGGATGGTATCATTCGTACGAGCAGCATGGATCTTTGCTACTTTTCCGGTTGCCGTAGCCTGTTTCCCATTGCCTGGGCTTGGTTGGTTTCGCACAGCTTTATTGGGGATTGCCAAAAGAGGCAAGATTCTGCAATCCAAATCTGTAAGTGAAACATGTGCAATTTCTAATAATAGTAATAAACTATATAGTCATTCTTATGTATTTATATCTGATATTTCTCTTTTTATGCATTTCAGAAACTAACTGTGCCTCAGAGATTCTTCTTTCACTTTTACGTGGTCGGGGTTTTGTGGACGACAATCTTGCTTGTTTCAGTGTGGTCTTATGCAATGAGAGAACATGTGTACAACGTTTGGCTATCTGTGTTTCTCCTTGTGCTCATGGAAATTCAAGTTTTACGACGCTTCTATGAGTCGATCTATGTTTTTAACTACAGTCCATCAGCTCGAATGCACATCTTTGGTTATCTTGTGGGCATATTGTAAGTTTCTTCACATATCTGAAACGTAACAGCTATGTTATTCCCGATTCTCAAGATTCTTTGCTAATATATTTAACTGACGATCTTTTTTTATAAATTAGTTTCTATGCACTGGCTCCACTCTCGCTATGCTGTAATTTTGCACCTCAAGTCTTTGACTTTGTCAGTGGAAGGGTTCACATGTCAAGGCCTGGATTTGATAATATATGGATGTTTGTGACTCCTTTCTTGATGCTTCCATGGTATGCGTGGATAGGTGGTGTAATTTTCTTATGGGGTTGGGTCCATCAGCTTCGTTGTCATCAAATCCTTGTAAGTTTTTTCCAATTTGAAGAAAAGTTGTATACTTTCTCCTTGTTGTTTTAACCTTGTGATAATTAGGGTTCCTTGCGAGACAAAAGCGAAAAGCTGGAGGAGTACGTTATTCCGTATGGAGATTGGTTTGAATACGTGTCGTCTCCACACTACACGGCTGAAATTGTAAGTACTTCATGTGTGTTCTATAACCTGCGTTTTTCAACATAAAAAGGAAAGCTCAAATTACAAGCGATTAATGTTTGATGATGAAGGTGATCTATGGTGGTCTTGTGGTGGCTAGTGGTGGTGCAGATCTCTCTTTGTGGTTGCTTTTAGCATTTGTGGTATGTTTTTTACATTCACCTCGCACCTGAATTCAATATAAATTCAAAGTTTTCACCCTATCTGATGATATATATATATCTTGCAGGTGGCAAATCTTGTTTTTGCAGCAATAGAGACACAGATATGGTATCGCCATAAATTCGACAATTACCCTCGCAATCGATGTATTATTTTCCCGTTTGTTTATTAGTGACTTGAACTTTGAAGATGCTTGTGTATGTTGTTCGCTTGGACCATCTTATGCATCTGTGTGTTGTTCGCTTAGACTTCATTTAATTTAGAGAAAATAATGTCGTTTGTCATCTATATCTCACTCCATATCATCCACATATCATCGACATATAAACATATATTTTATAAAGCTATATTTATTTCTATTTCTTTTTCGGATGTAAAAATATCGTCACGCCATTTAACTTATTCATTCAATCTATATTTTATTACATTAATTAAATCTAAACGTTAAAAAATAAAATCTTAGTTGTATACTTGATAAAACATAATCAATATAGATTTTTTATAAAACTTAAGAAAAAAAAACTTAGATGGGTTTTTAAGATTACTTATTTGAAGTGTTAATTGACCTATTAACTTATTCCCTTTAGCACCAGCCATAAGTAGTTTTTAATGTTTGGATAAAAGTATTTTATAAATATTCATTAACTTAAATAAGGAGTTTTTAATAAGTGACTCTTCTTATTTAGACTTATTTACCGAGGTTTTTAATAAGTTGTTTTATTTTTATACAAATGTTTTTTTAACAATCAAATTTACATAAAAAAACTAGCAAACAGCTAGAGGGAAAAACAATTAATACAAAGAGTTATAAAGAAGAAGGTTTTGCAACCACTAGATTTATGAAATATTACTTTTATTATATCTATTCGAAAACCAATTTAAAGAATGCCAATTTAAAGAATGAATGATGATACTTTCAAAAATATAATTTTTCCTCATGTTATGCGTCTGGAACACCACACTATTCCTGTAAAACCAAATAACCCAAATCATGGTGATAATAATTACTTCAACAACTCTAAAAATAATAATTACTTCAACGAAAAATAAAAATGTATCAAACACTAAAAATAGACAAAACTATAAAATTGGTCCATGTGGTTTCATAAAACGTTTCCGACTTGCATGGAATGTCCAAAATCAAAAATTTTCTTTGATTTTAGTCCATTTTAGTCATTACAAAAGCTGAAAAAAACTTTTTTTTTTACCCTTTTGACTCTCTCTCTCTCTCTCTTCAATTCTTTCTCAGTGAAATTCTTTCTCTTTTCTCCATTTTTATCCTCACTTTTCATTTTCAAATGCAATTAAATGAAAAAAAAAAAAACCCAGATCAGAGAAGCAAATCCATGTAAAAAATGGAATAAAAATCAGTGAAGCATTAATATCAACTTGCCCATTTCCCGACCATCTTCTTCTTCCTCTGTTAATCAACCCTCCTGATTAAATTGATTGAACCCACCTACCTCATCTCTATGTTGTGTCTCATCAAAGAAACTGGGTACGATGTCTCTGGCGAGACCAAGCGTTCGTCACCGACCTTGCCTTCACCGACAACTTAGGAAGCTAAAACTTGTGGCTTCCCTTATTTAATCTCCACTCTTGCAATTTGTTAGGGGTGTCAGACCCAACAAATAAAGGGGTACGATATACTCCAAAATAATCCCACTATATTGCACTAAAAGGTAGTACAAGGCAAGCAAGGTCGATCCACAGAGACACGGGATAATTAGTCTATACATCTTTGCGCAAGGTACTATGGTCACCAACAGTAATAAGGGGGGTTTAGAATGCAGTGACTAACAAACAATTTTAAAACACGAGTAGACAACTAAACGAATGAATTAAGTTCAGATTTTGTAAGGACTCCAACTCCATGTATGACAATTTAGCAATGTGACTCAAAGGTAACACAATATTCGTTCAATTCTATTTAAGTTGGTACTTGAAAGTGCTAATAAGCTCTAACACTTCCCATTCACCACATTAATTAACCAAAACAAGCTCTTTGATTAACCCTAACCTTATTAAAACAAGCTCTTAGAATTAGATTATAAGATTGGATGAAGCTTTATGTGAATGTTCCCAACAACACCCAATACTCCTCATAAGCTCGGGAGTGTAAAAGTGTATGAATAAGATTTACACTAAATTCATTCAATAGAGATCAATTTAATGCTTGTTACTTGTTCAATTTCACAAAACAATTACGGATTTTGTAAAAGAGATAACTTGAATGACCTAACCCTAATTTAAATGGCCAATAAGAATCACAATTAGAATCAAACATTCAATTGAAGCAAAATCAAATTCATTAGATAGAAATTAAGAACAAACATCATGTCATATGATTGAAGTCACTACCAAGAAGTCAAAACATGAAATTGGAGAAGTTAGGGTTCTAGCCACACATGGCTAGAACAAGATCACAAGTCTAAAGGATAAAATTAAGTGTAATTACAACTTACAAAAACAAGAAATAATGTTTCCAAATGATTAACGGACAAACCCTTGCAAAAACCTTCGAATTCTCCTCTCCAATGGTGCTCTGATATGTTGTGTGTGTGTAAAAATGGCCATCAACCCGTAATATGAAAGATAGGAAAAACTGCCAAAAGTTAGTTTTTGGGTCGAACACGGCCCATGTTAAAATAGGCTAAACTGACACGGGTCGTGTTCAGCAACACGCCCCGTGTTAATTTGCACTAAACTGACACGCCCCGTGTTCAGCATGGTCAACAGCTCCCATTTTGGTCAAACATGCACGCCCCGTGCCCACTTTTTAGTGTAAATTCAACACGCCCCGTGTTCCCCTCTGACTCCGAATCCAAACTTGATTTTTCCAACTTTTTCGTTCTTCGCCCGATCATCCCGAAATCTTCACCAATGCTTCCCGACACTTCTCAAAGCGCGTTCCAACCTCCGGTTTACCTGAAAAATACATGAAAATGTGCAAATAAGGTTGTTCTAGAGACTAACATAAAATGTGATTAAATTCAAGACAAATGAAGGACAATTATGCTAAATAGATGCATGAAATGAGACTAAAAGGTGTGCAAAAAGGTGCACAAATTGCACCTAACACAATTAAAGGTGTTCTTTTTCTTGCCGATCTTACCCCTCTTTGTGGAACTCAAAAACGCAGAAGATGAGGTGATGTAAACTGAAAACCCTTATTTGATCTCCATTTAAACCAATGTCGGAGAAGATGAAGTGGTGGCTGAGCGATGTCATCAAATGTATTGACTCGTAGAACCAACACCTCTATTAGCGGGTTTCGTTTGTGAGAGATTTGATTTGCAGGATGTATATGTGTAAGGTTTCGGTTGAAGGTAAAGGTGAGGAAGAAGAAGATGGGAGGGGGTGGTGATGAACCTGCATCAACGATATGAGTCTACCTCATCAGATCGTTCGATAACAATGTGTGTTTTAGGGTTGAACCAACAATTGTTTATGAGCCTTACCACCAGAAACAATATCTAAATCTGTAAACATGTGTGTTGAATCTAAAATCAAGGTGCGCTAACTTTCTGAGATAATCTCCTCCTTCTTCAGCACATAAACAAATACACACAATAAAATTAATGTCGATTTCGTAAATGTGTTCTAATTTCGTCATCGGTTTGACTTGGAAATTGAATCAAAACTGTGTATGTGTGAGAGTGTGTGTTTATTGTAGAGAGAGAGAGAGAGAGAGAACGATGGAGGTGGGTTGGGATAATCCTTTTCTTTCCTTTTTTTAAATTAAAATGGTATTAAGTTAATTATAAAAAAAATACAAAAAAGAAAATGCAAGGGCATAACCGTCATTTCAAGTTTTTTTGGACTAAAATCAAAGGAAGTTTTTTATTTTGAACCTTCCATGCAAGTTGGAAACGTTTTAGACTCTATCCAAAATTTTTATAAAACCACAAGGACCAATTTTGCAGTTTTGTCTTAAAAATAACTTATCAATTTATTTCTTTTTTATACCGAATAAATTAATCAAAACACTTTTTCTAAAACTATGTTTTGACACCGAATTAGTTAATAAACACATTTACAACGAACATAAACATAAGTTGTTTTAAATAAGCAAATCTCAAATACACCTTATCCAAAAAGTTTTCAAAATTAATATATTTAATATTCGTCTCATTGTCAATGTAGTCGTTTCCTCTAAATAATTTATAAATAATATTTATCCGTTTTTATTAAGCATTTAGAAAAATAAAACAACAAAATGACATATCGCTCTTGAATTGTAGGAAATGCCATAATCATAGCTTTGGTCGTAGTAGGTTTTAATTATATGAATATATTTTTGGTCTATGAATTTTTTAATTTTTATTTTTTTCAAAATTTAAATGTATTTATTGATTTATCTAAAGTACGATTTTGCCAGCTACGTGTATTTTGACAATTGTATTGATAAAAGTTATGTATCTTTGTATTTGTTGATAGATAAATATATAAGATCGGTGTCGGATGAAAACGTATTATGTGTGAGCAAATTCATACATAGGGAAGGTGTTTAAAAATAAGCATGAAAATTAAAAAAACTGAAATTTATACTGAAACATACATAAAAATAATGTAACTACCCAAAAACAGTGATATATATATATATATATATATATATATATACCATTAATTTCATTCATCATTTATCTCCAAGTCAAACACATATACAAAATCAAAAACATTTGAGTACAAATATCCAAATAATGCGGAAATCATAAGCGGAGGGTGTTGTGTCGTCACGTCGGGCTCTTCTCTTTCGTACTAGAAGTACTTGAACCATAAATGTAAACTGTAAGCACAAAGCTTAATGAATTCTCCAAAGTACCACATACCAAACATACAATTGGGTCTAGCCTTGGGGTATATTCCAACCCAATACATAATTATGGGCCCAGCCCTGGGGCTCAACCCTAGGGTTTCTTCCAACCCATTCATACAAAAATGGGCTCAACCCTTGGGTTTATTTCAACCCAACATGCAAACACATAGAGCCATAAGCATCTAACATCATACATACACAATTTAGGAGTTCGACATTGGTCCCACAAGCACAGTGAGAAGACTCACCTCTAACTGAAGATAACTGAATCGCACACTCGAGCTGTTGCTAACACGGCTCCTCAAACTAATCATAACCCAATAACAACCCTAATTAATAATCAGTAGTTAACCTATAATTAATATATGGTCAGTTCTATGAAGTGTTTTCTTGCCGGGAATCCACACAAACTTTTGAATATTTGTTTTAGCTCGTCAAGGAATGCTCCTTAAAAGAAAAACTCATATGTCAAGAAGTTAGTGGGAGTCGTATTGATCTTGAGAGTTTCAAGAGTCAATCAACAATAACCCTTTTAGTTATCATTAGCACGTGACCCGAGGTTGATAATTGGTCGTGTTTAATTGACACAATCTTATTTATGTGCACTTTTAGCTGAGTTGGAAATGCTTATGAGTTCTATGTTTTCATTCAACTGCAAAAGCAAAATCGCGTTGGTCAGTGAAAGTACATTGGTCAATATGGATGAGCTACTGACAACATGGAAGCATTGGTAGGCCTTTGAGCTGCCAGAATGCAAGAAATTATTTATAAAAAATAGTGAAGTTCAGTACATAAAGGAAAACTAAATTTGATTTGGGTTTGTCCTAAATCTTGTCTTACGACTGTAGGTTGGAAATGATATATTCACATGGATGGGAACGTATGCACCATAAAATCTAAGTGGCAAAGGTTTCGCTCTAACTCATGAAAATGATTATGAGGAAATACTATTGCTAATAGATTTTGAAGATCTGATCTATATGTTAGTTGTGTAAATTGCATTCTCAAATTCACAATATGATTATGTAATCTCTCTTCATATTTCAAATTGTGAGGAATAGCAAGGAATTGTTTGAACTTTCAAGGGATATATCTATCTATCTTGAAAGGGTTTAAACACACAAACACATTATCCAACTAAGGTGTATAAGCTTAAGAAGTCTAGTTGGAGACTTATCAAAGCATCGCACAACAGAAATCTGCACTTTCTTAAGAAAGTCAAAAGATATTGATTTCTAGAAGTCCAGTTGATTTCTGGGGAAATGACAAAGCTACTGAAAGCATAATTGTTATGTTGGTATTGCATGTTGACAATATTGTTTGTATGGAACAATGTATCTATTTTTGCAAGTTGCGAAGTTCGAAAAATGTTTCGTTATAGTGGACTTAAGGGAGATGACACTCATACTTCATTTCGAGTCTAAAGGTTTAGATCGTATGGGTTAGTAGAACTTAGTCAAATACATATATGAATATCATGTTGAAATGTTTTAACATAGAAGATTCCATATATAGGAATACTATAGCAAAGAATTGAACATATATTAAATCCTTCTATAGAACATAATGAGCCAAGTCTCATATACTTCAGATATAAGATCGATCACATATGTTATAATGTTCACTTATTTTAATTTTTAGAATGCCTAGAGCATTGTGTGAAAAGGATTGGAATTTTTATGACTAAAGTTGTTAAACAATTGTCAAGAACATTCCGAGGTTTTACTAAAGATTGGTTGCTTGTGGATAGTTAGAAGTATGCCATTATTTAGAAAGGACCATAGTGGCACGTTTTGGATTGAGATGATTCTTGGTCAGAATTGATGGTCATATAGAATATGGAAATGTTTCCATAATAGGATATGTTTTCAAAATCTACATATGAGTTTGAAATCTTAATGCAAGATAGGTGTTCAAGGAACGTATCTTGAATTGAGACTTCATAATCATGGAATTGTAACAAGTTCCAATGGAACATTCTGTAATATCATAGGTTCAATCTCTATGACTTCAGAGCCTCAACATCACAAGACGTCAATTCATTTAAAGTTGGAATTCCACTACATCTTAGACAATGATAAGAATTTGGAATTATGAACTTTGCATCATTGAAATAGTGTCCAATGGATCTATTCACAAAGGAAAGACCATATAGAGGCATAGTATACATGTTCACAACATAGGCATGAATGATTTTATCTCATTCAAGTGGTTAGTTAATTACTCGAAACATTATACAATGAATAAATTCGTAATTAATATGGTGATTAGATAATATGTAATATTTATATTCAGTAAGTTTGAAACCATAGTTAATTAATTTATTATTGAGTTTCACTTTGCATGTTTACTTCCATGAGTAGTTTTAATATTATTCAAAATTAAACAGTCGCTCATACTTTTGGAAGTAAGTACTGAGTTAAGACTGTCATGAATTGATTGTAGATTGTAGATTGAGGTTAAGACATTGCAATTGGAATTGATACGGTATTCATGAGTACTTTGAAAATAGAGATTTTAAGTATTGGATAAACCCACACTTAGAGATTACTTCATGGGTTTTACCATAAGTAATTCTAAGACGATAATATCTAATATTATTAAGCGGAGATATATACTTCGTGGTTTACGTTACTCAAATGCATCTCGTAACTGGGTGTTATAAAGAGTAATTCCATGCATGGTTTGGTTAGTAAAATGTATGAATATATAGTCAAAATAATTAGTTCCTTTTGCCTTAATAGGAAAAGCAATATCTTTGGGCCCCTCGATGATTTTTTGCCAACATCTGAAGTGTTTGGCCGAGCCCATACTAAATTGATGTTTTCAAATAGTAGTCTGAATTCAGTCATCATAAATCGGGAGAATCGAGAAATAGAATCTTGGACTATGATATTGATGCTAATCCATGTCTCATGTCCATACGATATCTTGTAGAAGGCAGAAATAGAATAAAGGTATATTCTTGCAACTATATTTAGAGAATTATCCAAGTGGGGGACTGTTGGATTAAAGTGTCTAAGACAGTAACTAAATTGGTAAGTTCTTGTAATTAAAAGCAAAGTCCTTTTTGGGTTGCCCTCATAACTAGAACTTGGTTAGAATAACATTTATAGAGAGATGGTAATTTATTAAATTATTGTATGATTGATAAACTGATTGGAACTTATGAGGAAATAACCTTTTGATATATTATGTGATTAATATATTAACTGAAAATAGAAAGTTAGTTTGTTAATTTGTATTATTAATAAATTAATATTAAATCAATTAGAATTAATTAATTATTAATCAGAATTAATCTTGAATTAATTCGGGATTAATTGGAATTAATTAAAGGTCCAAGGATTGAATTTTAGTTGTTCATAATTGAGCAAGGAAAGAAAATTCTAGAACCCATATAGCAGTGAATGAAATTTGGGAGTATTCTAGGGTTTCTAGAATATTCTTAAATCTAATAAGGATGCCATATTTGAATAGAATAAAATCTGAATATTTTATTATTCAAATCTAGAGTTTTCCTTGTCTCGACCACACTATAAATAGGACCCCAAGAAGGTTTAATTTCATGCATACTCTTCCTAGAAAGATACGTTGGCCGAAAATCTACTCATTCCTCCTTCCTTTCACCTCTTGTTTTCTAGTTCTAGGGTTTGGGTGTGAGCCATTAGAGGAACCATCCTTTTGGTGCTAAGCTTTCCAAGACCTACATAAGGAGACTGAAGTGATTTGTTTACTACAACAAATCAAAGTTATGTAACCTAATCCCATGATTTCGATTTCATTAGGGTTTATGCTAGTTTTGTTGTTCATAGTATGTTTGTCTTCAAAGTGTTATGGCATAGATCTTTTATAGGATGCATGTACCATATTAATTGTTAATTGTTTTTCGACATTGTACATGATTTTGTTTTCTATAAAAACCAACAATATCAAGAAATTCTCCTAAGCTATCAGGCATCATGAATCAGACAATTCTATCATGCAATTCATGAAGATCCATAGCCTACAAACTAGCATGCAATTCTATCATATCATGAATACATAGAACAAGTGTGGATATCTTTGCGAATACTTTCCTTGGCTCCATCTTATTGTACACAATGCATCTTCTTTGTCGGTCTTTATAAAGTTAATTTTGCAAATTATTTTGTAGATCCTTAGTTTGAGTCTGGAATCACATAAGTGTTCATCCAATTCTCTCAAACCAGGGCTCTGATACCAACTTGTAACGTCCCAAAATCATGGTGAAATGTTTCACTTTTCAAAAAACATTTTTATAAACCACAAGTCATACAAAACAATATTGTGAAAACATAGTCATAAAAATCAAAGTACCAAAAACCTTTCTCAACATAAATCCAAGGATGATGTGTACAATCACGCCTTAGCCTTGACTTGATCATTTGATGTACCTGAAACCATGAAACCAAATTGTAAGCCAAATCTCAGTAAGTTCCCCCAAAAAACCCCACACAACAATACATAAACAATGTGTGCACACCAGGCCCACCGTATAAAACTAGAGTGCCCCTGCGCCCACAGTCTCCTGAATGGATTTCCCCTGGTCTACAGTCTCTCGAATGGATTTCCCATGGCCTACAATCTCCCTACTGGATTGCCCATGGGTTTGTTGGCCCACATCACAAAGTCGTATCGCCTCAACCCAACTACACTATGTCGACATATGCAAACATGAAATAAATGACCAGCAAGTATAGGAAATCATATAGATTTACCAATTCACATACTACTATATCATAGCAACATCCTATATACAAGAATACATAACATAATCTAGTCGGTCGACATTTGTGCCTTTAACCCACGAGTTAGAAAGAAACTCACCTGAATTACTCAATAGAAGCCCAACAGCTACCTCAACAATAGAACAACCAACCCAAGCTTCCTAAATCCAAACCAAGACCAACCCTTAGTCAAATACTCAATTCTACCCAAGTTTGTCCAAAAGGTCAAACTGGTCAAAAAGTCAACGACCAAAGTCAACTCCAACTGATGCCCATGTCGTGGCTAACCCATGGCCATGTACAAATAAAAAAGACGTGATAAGTCACGCCACCATGTCGTGGCCTTCCTTGGACATGTCATGGTCTTCAGTTTAAAAGGCTTTTCTTCAATAATGGACTAATCCATAAGGACCAAAGCTAAAAATCATTAGATCTGATTCCTGATTGCTTCATAATGGATAAAATTTTCAACTTTTTTCATTAGGATGATCTAAACCACCAAGATCTAGACTTTAAGTCTCAAAGGGACCCAAAATGCATCTTTCTTAACTTAATACATTAAGCCCAAGTCTCCCATTTTTAGATCTGAATCAACAAGATGTCTAGATGGACAAAGTTACCAACTTTATCCATAATAATGTAACAATCATTCAAGATCTAAACTTTAATACACCAAAGTGGCCTAAAGGACCAAGATAACTTTAATACACCCCCGAACCAGACGGCGGAAACATCCGAGGGCTCTTGTGACTTAAATTGAATACCATCACAATGATTATACATGAATCATAACATCATTCATCACTATGCATTGAAATAATACAACTGATATTGTTTACATCCATTACATTGTTTTAGTCATTACAATTTCATAACATAAACCGTTTGATAGATAATCTAAGCAAAACACCATGACTTAACTTGGTACTTCTTCTTCGGCTTACCTGTTACCTGAGAATACAAGTTATTTTGAAAAACGTCAACATATGAAATGTTGGTGAGTTCATAAGTAATGTTGTAGTAAAATGATTTGGTGTAATTTGTAAACCCAGAAAATCCGATATTTTCTTAAAAGAGTATTTGTAAAAAAAAAGTGTGAAGATCCGTAAATATGCTTGTTGATTTTTAAAACATGTATAGTTGTTGAACTTTGTATACGTCACACAAGTGAAAATGTTGAACTTCCCAGGAAAACCCGATGTTTTCCCAATACGTAAAATACATGACTTGTTTATTATTACACCGATACGTCAAATGTTTTTTATTACAAGGGTGGCGTTGGATTAATTAGGGTTTGTGAGTTGTTATAATCACGCATTAGGAAAATGTCTAGTTTATAACTACAGATTACGAACGATCCTTAAAGGCGTCGGCCGTTACTACTCACTTAATCCACCCACCCTGATTATTATTGTTTATCGTCCTAAATCTGTTTACTTTGTTTTCTCATAGCCCAACAACCGAGGAGAAAGGAGGGTACGAAGCCCCCTTTTATTACCAGGAGTTATTCAAGGCTATCGGGAATGCGAAAGACACTTGGCCCAACTCGTATTTGACTTCTTGACCACACTAGCAGTACTAATGGGCCATTAGGGCCCAATAACACATTATAGCTATTGAAAGTCCTTTTACGTGGAATTTGGGTCATAGAAGGCCCAATATCACGTAAGCATAATCCCTTTGAGCCCAAAGATCATGTTGATGGGCTAGCAAGGCCCAACAAGCAAGATTTGAAACTTTCAAGCCCAAAGTTTGTATGTTGACTCATTGTAGTTATCGTGTGATTAACGAATTACTTTGGTTTAACGATTTTGTGTTGTTATTGATTCGAGACCGAATCAATTCGTTTGGTAACGATATGTATTATTGAGAGTGTATTTGTTTTCCATTTTCGTCGGTAATTCGCGGATCTTGTATCTTAATTTGATTGTTTGTAAGTAGAGTTTGACCCTTTTCATTACTCTTCCTTTTATAAAAATAACACTTTTGGTCCTTTTATATAAAAGAATTTCATTTTTAGTCCTTAAAACACTTTTCTTGACACTTTTGTATGATTTATTTGATGGAAACACGATTTTACCCCAAAGTTTATTTAGTTGACAGCTTCAGCCCCTCCAGAATAGTGGTTCTCGGTTAAGGACCCATTTTTCACAACTTTTACAATTTTGGCACAAAATCTAAAAAGTTTGCATTTTTAGTCCTTTTTGACAATGAAAAGCATTTTTGAACTTATAAACATTTTATTATGCTAATTACTCCCTGCTTTACAGAAAATTTCATTTCCAGCCCCTCAACTTATAAAATTTCGCATTTTGGGGCTTATTGGGCCGAAAAGCCCAAAATTAGCCCATTAGGTTAAAAATTTACATTTTAAGTCCTTAGAAATTTCTAAAAATCAGGAAAATATTTATGGAAACTATTTTGGCCCCTTTTAACCTTCAAGAAACCGTGACTTGTTGATTTTTACCCCAAGTTTGTATTTTTGACAATTTAAGCCCAAAAATGGGTTTTATGTTCAAGTATGTTTATCCTAACCTTATAAACTATTTTTCTTGACTTGATTAGCGTAAAATAGCTTAAGTTATGTTTATTTCCTTTCTCATGTGTTAGATCTCGATTTTTACACACTTTTTGATAACATATTCATCACAAAACACATGATATCACACACATACATGCATCAAATCACACATAGCATACATTTACACATAGATCTACACATTTTCTTGTATTCTCCCCCATATAACTCATAAAAACTGAAAAGAAGGGGCTATAAAACTCACCGTGAGTTGTGGATCGGTTTTGAAGAAGATTTGGAGAAGTTTGGTGCTATTTTCGGCCCTATCAAGTTCCTTGGATGGATCTCGAACTTGGTAGGTTCTAAGATGCAAGATCATGAACTTGAATGGATTAAGAGATGATTTTTGATGGAAAGAAGTCAGTTAGATCATAGATTTAAGCACCAACTTACCTTGAATGATGATTTTTATGGAAGAAATTCCTTGAACACCACTTAGATCTCGAAAATTTGGAGAGAATGGAGAGAGAGTTTCTTTGAGAGAATTTTGAATAAAGTATGTGTGTGTGTGTTTGGATTCGGCCGAGAGCAAGAGAGAGGAGAAGAGAGAGGTCTTGAGGTGATGTGTGCATGGAGATATGGGATAAGTTGCATGGAAAACCATTAGGCAAAAATGAGGTGGCCATGAGAAGTCAACTCTTTCTTTCATTTGGGCTTGGGCCAAGATTTGGAGAGAAAAAGGAAAGAATTGGTCCCTTAAATGCCTAAGTCCAAATCATAGATAATTTAGATAACTATTGGCCAAAAATAAATCAAGAAATGATTTTTATGGCCCATTAGGGCTAATTAGGTTATTTATGGTCCAATGAGATCCATTAAGGTGTTTTATTTCATTCTAGGCCCAATATGGCCCAAAATGTTAAAATAAATGAAAGTGGGTCCAATTAGAGCCCATTCAAGAGTTCTAAGCCCAAGATAGTCCAATTGGAAGCTTATTGGTCCATTGGGCCCAATAAGGAAATCCTAGTCCAAAATGGACTTAAACAAGGATTTCTTGGTTCTCAATAATTTGTTGGCTATTTGTAATGCATATATGATGTGTTTGATTGAGATTTTTTTGTTAATGAATAAGCATCTTACATGCTTTCCCATTGTTGGTTTACATTTGTTATCTTTGTTCAATGTTTACAAGGCTTCAAATTCCTAGTTGTGACATCATCCCCCCGTTAGAGGGAATTTCGTCCCGAATTTCTTTTGAAAGCCCGATTTGAGAATGTTAGAATAGATGAGGGTACTTTTTCTTCATTTGATCTTCGCGTTCCCACGTGAATTCTGGCCCACGCTTCGCGTTCCACCGTACTTTCACGATCGGGATGCGACTTTGCTTAGTACGCTTTACCCCCCTGTCCATGATTTCGACTGGTTCTTCAACGAACAGGAGATTCTCGTTGATTTCAATTTTGTCAAGGGGAATGATGAGAGTTTCATCGGATAGGCACTTCTTTAGATTGGAAACATGGAACACGGGGTGTACATTGCTGAGCTCAGCGGGTAGCTGCAGTCTGTACGCCACCGGACCAATTCGGGCAAGAATCTCGAAAGTTCCAATGTATCGTGGGTCAGTTTCCCCCGTTTTCCAAAACGAATGACCCCTTTCCAGGGAGAAACTTTTAACAGCACTCGATCCCCGACCTGAAAATCTAAGGGCTTTCGCCATCTATCAGCGTAGCTCTTTTGTCGGTCGCGCGATGCTTGTTGTCGAGCTCTGATTTGAACTATCTTTTCCATGGTTTCACGTATGATCTTTGGTCCTGTTAAAGTCTTGTCTGATGCTAGTTCCCTCGCTAGCTAGGTGTCGCCCACCTCAGCCCAACACAACGGTGATCTACACTTACGTCCATATAGCGCTTCGAAAGGAGCGACTTTGATGCTTGAATGGTAACTGTTGTTATACGAGAATTCAACTAAGGGTAAGTGGGTATCCCAGGACTTCCCAAAGTCTATCACGCATGCGCGAAGCATGTCTTCGAGCGTCTGAATGGTTCGTTCACTTTGACCATCCGTTTGTGGGTGATAAGCAGTGCTCATGTCGAGATGGGTTCCCAGTGCTTTCTGAAGTGATTGCCAAAAACGTGAAGTGAACCTACTATCTCTATCCGAGATGATAGACATAGGTACTCCGTGAAGCCTCACGATTTCTCGAATGTATATTCTTGTCAGTCTCTCCATCTTGTAGGATTCTTTTATTGGCAGGAAATGAGCGGATTTCGTCAGTCGGTCAACTATTACCCATATAGTGTCCAATCCATCTGACATCTTGGGTAGCTTGGTCACAAAGTCCATAGAAATCCCTTCCCATTTCCACTCGGGAATTACGAGTTGCTGTAATAACCCCGACTACTTCTGGTATTCCACCTTTACCTTGGCGCAAGTAAGGCATTTGCTGACATAGGTGGCAATTTCTGCCTTCATGTTAGGCCACCAATAATGTTGTTTAATATCCAAGTACATCTTGTCCGAACCCGGATGGATGGAGTATCGCGTCTTGTGAGCTTCACTCATAACCACCTCCCTAAATCCTCCAAATTTAGGGACCCAAATACGGTTCATGAATAGTATACTCCGCCTTCTTTCACCTCTAGATGCTTCTCCATTCCGCGTAACGCTTCGCTTGTTTTGTTTTCCACCTTCATGGCGTCTGACTGGGCTGCCCTGATCTAAGTGGTTAGGTGATATTGGATGGTTATTGAGAGAGTTTTCACACGACGATTAGAGTACTCTTTCCGGATCAAGGCATCAACTACCACATTAGCCTTGCCTGGGTGGTACTTGATTTCACACTCATAATCGTTTAATAGTTCAACCCATCTTCGTTGCCTCATATTCAGCTCTTTTTGATTCAAGATATGCTAGAGACTCTTGTGGTCCGTGAAGATGGTGCACTTCGTACCATAAAGGTAATGCCTCCAAATCTTCAGGGCAAAGACCACTGCTCCCAACTCTAGATCGTGGGTTGTGTAATTCACTTCGTGTGTCTTGAGTTGCCGGGACGCGTAAGCTATCACCTTTCCACGCTGCATGAGAACGCAACCTAAACCCTGGTTTGAAGCGTCACAGTAGACTACGAAATCTTCCGTTCCCTCTGGTAGTGATAGTACCGGGGCACTGCAGAGTGCTCGCTTCAGAGTTCGGAATGCAACTTCTTGTTTGTCCGTCCATTTGAATGGTACGCCCTTTTGTGTAAGCGAGGTAAGTGGCTTGGCGATCTTAGAGAAGTTTTGAATGAACCTCCTGTAGTAACCTGCTAGTCCTAAGAATTGGCAAATTTTTGTGGGTGTTGTCGGGACTGCCCATCCTTCGATGGCTTTGACCTTAGAAGGATCCACATGTATTCCTTCCTGACTAACAACATGACCCAAAAAGTTCACGCTACGGAGCCAGAACTCACACTTGGAGAGTTTTGCGTATAGCTTCTCAGTTCGCAGGGTTTCCAGGATTTGTCGGAGATGTTGGCCATGCTCTTCTTCGCTTCGAGAATAAACTAGAATGTCGTCAATGAATACAATAACAAAGTTGTCGAGGAATGGTCGGCATATTCGATTCATTAGGTCCATGAATGTTGCAGGGGCATTCGTTAGACCGAAGGGCATTACGACAAATTCATAATGTCTGTAACGAGTTCGGAAAGCGGTTTTGGGAATATCCTCTTCCCGGACCTTGAGTTGATGGTACCCAGATCGTAGATCTATCTTATAGAAGTAATTGGCTCCTTGGAGCTGGTCAAATAGATCGTCGATTCGTGGGAGTGGATAGCGATTTTTGACAATGAACTTGTTTAGTTCCCTGTAATCAATGTACATCCTAAAAGATCCGTCTTTCTTCTTGACAAAGAGGACTGGAGCTCCCCATGGCGAGAAGTTAGGTCGGATGAATCCTTTGCCCAGGAGTTCACTGAGTTGGCTGGACAATTCCTGCATCTCAGCATGAGCTAATCGGTAAGGCGATTTAGCGATGGGAGTAGCTCCTGGAACAAGATCGATTCAGAATTCAACTTGTCTCTCTGGGGGTACTCCAGGAAGATCTTCAGGAAATATGTCTGGGAATTCACGTGCTACAGGAATGTCTCGAACGTTAACCTCTTCCTTGGTTTTATCCACAATATGCGCCAGGAACGTCAAATCGTTCTTTCGCAGATGATTCTGTGCCTGGACGCACGAGATAAGACGAAGGTTTGTGCTAGGTTTGTCTCCATAAATAACTAGGGTTTCATGATTTGGAAGGTGAAGGCGAACGGCCTTCTCGTGACACATAATTTCAGCATAGTGGGGGCTTAACCAGTCCATGCCAATAATCACATCAAAACTCCTAATGGAAACAGGCATTAAGTCTATTTGGAAGACGTGTTGATTTAGAGTTAGGGTACATCCGATGTAGACTTCCCCAGTGGATTCGGTTTTCCCATTGGCCATTTCCACTGTAAAGGTTTCATTGAGCTTCTGGGGTTGTTGTTTTAACAAATGTTTAAACTTATTGCTCACAAAACTTCGTTCTACTCCGGTATCAAATAGGATGCATGCATAAGTGTGGTTTAGGAGGAACGTACCGGTAACAACAGCGGGATCCTAAATCGCTTCTCCCTGACCCATGGTCAGCACCCTTCCTGTTCCTCCATTTCCGGGATTGTTGTTGTTGGGGCAGTTTCGACGGAAATGACCAGTCCTTCCACATCCATAGCAGGTGTGGCTAGGTCCTGCATTGTTTCCGCCATTGTTGGTGTTGTTGTTGTTGCGGTTATTGTTGTTGTTGTTTCCCTGTTGTTGGTTATGAGGAGGGTAGGTCCTGCAATACCTTGTCGTGTGCCCCTTCTGATTGCAACTGTTGCACTGCATCTCTCTACATTCTCCATTGTGATGAAGACCGCACTTGTTGCACTTAGGAAGATTACCGGAATAAGGTCTAGGAGCACTTGGAGCAGCTGAGGCTGGAGCATGTGGTGTGGATGGAACTTGAGTGGTCGCAGCATTAACTGCCACTGTTTGCTGCTTCTTGGATGATTCGGAGCCTTGACGTCCCTTCCTCTTGTTGTTCTTCCCCTTCTTGCTATCATTTTCCTTCTTAACTTCAGTCTCCACTGGCTTCTCACCCTTCTTGTTGTTGTGGTCATACAGCTTCTTGGCCAATCTCTTGGCACTGTCGAAAGTTTCGGGATTTGCAGCTATCACGTTTCCTTGGATCAGGGAGGTTAGTCCCCAGATGAATCGCTCAATCTTCTTACCTTCTGAGGTGATCATGCCAGGGCACAGTAGAGACAGTTCGCTAAACCTTGATATGTATGCATCTATACCAGCGTTTCGGACAATGAGATTCCACAGCTCTTGTTCCATTTTCTGAATTTCACCTCGAGGGAAATACTCGGCCATCAACATTTCTTTCATCTCTGTTCATGGCATGGAATTGGCTACAGGGAGTGTCATGGCTTCCACGTGTCCGTTCCACCAAGTGAGCGCTTGGTCAACGAAAGTGCATGCGGCAAACTTCACCTTCATCTCCTCAGGGAAATCGCATATCTCGAATACCGATTCCACCTTCTCGATCCATCATTTCAGGGTGATCATTCCTCCAATGTCGTTAAAGGTTCGTGGTTTGGTGTTGGTGAAGTTTTTGTAGGAACATGTTTTGGTGGGTCCTTGATTCATCTCGTTGTTTGAACTTCCGGCCCCTTGTCCGTTGACTCCTCCATTGTTCCCTTGGTGAATTTGTGTCATCGCTGCGGTGACCGCAGCAGATACAGCAGCTTGGAATGCAGCTGAGTCGACTTCGGGTGGGGTTGGCCCAGGGTTTCCGCAAGTGGGTCGTTGAGGCATCTTTCTGTCATGGAATGGAAAGATGTTGAGTGTCTGTGGTTATTGTGAGGTTGTGATCCTATAAACTAGGTGTGTGGCACAACTTAATTAATTCCACAATTTAGCATACAATCATGGATACGTAACACATAGCAGATTATAACATCATAGTAAAACATGTAAAATCTTTCATTACTATTACCCGCACTTTGATACATGAAAATTTTGCTCGAAAGAGCATACATAAGCGGTACTAGTTTGACAGCATAACGGCTCTATGAGTAGTGTAGTCACTTAAACATAGAGTCGGGGTATATAGCATAGATCCTAATGACATAGTAAGATAAATCTATCCCTAGAACTTCTATGGAGTGTCCTATGACAGTGGCGAGATCATATGCCGAAGTGTTGAGCCAACAACTAGGCCATCTCAGTCATGTCTCCAATGACCTCATCCCTCTCATGCTCAGCTCGCACTGCACATGCTTCCATGGCGAACAGCTGTTGTCGCAGGGCGGCAATCTCAGCTTCGGGGGAGCGATTCTCCCTTGCAGGATTTTCTAGCGGGGCGGGGTGGTCCTGTTGCGCCTCGCTGACAAATGACATGGTGTGATCTTTGCCCGAGTCTTGTTCTTCCTCCATGTCATCATCGGCCCCCTCGAATTCGTAGTCGGTGTCCTTGTACTCGTCAGGACCAACGTCGTGTGCTCCCCCTTGATTTTCTTCAGGTTCATCTTCGAGCATCCCGTGAGCCACCAGGACTTGATGAAACTGAATGCCCTGTTGCTCCCCTTCCATGAAGACTGGGAGGAGGTATACGAATAAACTATCATTACTCCTATGATTCTACAACTATTGCATAGATTGAGTGGAGGTTCCCTTCTTGGGGATAAAGGGGTATGTTTTTAGGTTCCCTAGCTATCACGATTTCCTCAGGACATCTGATAGTTGTACCTTGGAGGGAATGTAGTTGATCAGGCTACATCCACTCCTTGATACGACTAAGAACAGTCCTGGCTTAACCGAGATACTAGCATTATCTTGTTTGGTTCGGTATTATGTTCTTTTTCCTAATACAAGCAAGGGTGTTTTTTTTATTCTTATGTTTTACTTGTTTTATTCAGAGTTGTGTTAGTCCCTCTTTTTGGCTTATAGTTGCATATCAATGTGTGGTTAGATATGCTAGTTCACTATAAACAGAGCTCTGATACCAACCAGTCACACCCCCGAACCAGACGACGGAAACGTCCGAGGGCTCTTGTGACTTAAATTGAATACCATCACAATGATTATACATGAATCATAACATCATTCATCACCATGCATTGAAATAATACAACTGATATTGTTTACATCCATTACATTGTTTTAGTCATTACAATTTCATAACATAAACCGTTTGATAGATAATCTAAGCAAAACACCATGACTTAACTTGGTACTTATTCTTCGGCTTACCTGTTACCTAAGAATACAAGTTATTTTGAAAAACGTCAACATATGAAATGTTGGTGAGTTCATAAGTAATGTTGTAGTAAAATGATTTGGTGTAATTTGTAAACCCAGAAAATCCGATATTTTCTTAAAAGAGTATTTGTAAAAAAAAAGTGTGAAGATCCGTAAATATGCTTGTTGATTTTTAAAACATGTATAGTTGTTGAACTTTGTATACGTCACACAAGTGAAAATGTTGAACTTCCCAGGAAAACCCGATGTTTTCCCAATACGTAAAATACATGACTTGTTTATTATTACACCGATACGTCAAATGTTTTTTATTACAAGGGTGGCGTTGGATTAATTAGGGTTTGTGAGTTGTTATAATCACGCATTAGGAAAATGTCTAGTTTATAACTACAGATTACGAACGATCCTTAAAGGCGTCGGCCGTTACTACTCACTTAATCCACCCACCCTGATTACTATTGTTTATCGTCCTAAATCTGTTTACTTTGTTTTCTCATAGCCCAACAACCGAGGAGAAAGGAGGGTACGAAGCCCCCTTTTATTACCAGGAGTTATTCAAGGCTATCGGGAATGCAAAAGACACTTGGCCCAACTCGTATTTGACTTCTTGACCTCACTAGCAGTACTAATGGGCCATTAGGGCCCAATAACACATTATAGCTATTGAAAGTCCTTTTACGTGGAATTTGGGTCATAGAAGGCCCAATATCACGTAAGCATAATCCCTTTGAGCCCAAAGATCATGTTGATGGGCTAGCAAAGCCCAACAAGCAAGATTTGAAACTTTCAAGCCCAAAGTTTGTATGTTGACTCATTGTAGTTATCGCGTGATTAACGAATTACTTTGGTTTTACGATTTTGTGTTGTTATTGATTCGAGACTGAATCAATTCGTTTGGTAACGATATGTATTATTGAGAGTGTATTTGTTTTCCATTTTCGTCGGTAATTCGCGGATCTTGTATCTTAATTTGATTGTTTGTAAGTAGAGTTTGACCCTTTTCATTACTCTTCCTTTTATAAAAATAACACTTTTGGTCCTTTTATATAAAAGAATTTCATTTTTAGCCCTTAAAACACTTTTCTTGACACTTTTGTATGATTTATTTGATGGAAACACGATTTTACCCCAAAGTTTATTTAGTTGACAGCTTCAGCCCCTCCAGAATAGTGGTTCTTGGTTAAGGACCCATTTTTCACAACTTTTACAATTTTGGCACAAAATCTAAAAAGTTTGCATTTTTAGTCCTTTTTGACAATGAAAAGCATTTTTGAACTTATAAACATTTTATTATGCTAATTACTCCCTGCTTTACAGAAAATTTCATTTCCAGCCCCTCAACTTGTAAAATTTCGCATTTTGGGGCTTATTAGGCCGAAAAGCCCAAAATTAGCCCATTAGGTTAAAAATTTACATTTTAAGTCCTTAGAAATTTCTAAAAATCAGGAAAATATTTATGGAAACTATTTTGGCCCCTTTTAACCTTCAAGAAACCGTGACTTGTTGATTTTTACCCCAAGTTTGTATTTTTGACAATTTAAGCCCAAAAATGGGTTTTATGTTCAAGTATGTTTATCCTAACCTTATAAACTATTTTTCTTGACTTGATTAGCGTAAAATAGCTTAAGTTATGTTTATTTCCTTTCTCATGTCTTAGATCTCGGTTTTTACACACTTTTTGATAACATATTCATCACAAAACACATGATATCACACACATACATGCATCAAATCACACATAGCATACATTTACACATAGATCTACACATTTTCTTGTATTCTCCCCCATAAAACTCATAAAAACCGAAAAGAAGGGGGTATAAAACTCACCTTGAGTTGTGGATCGGTTTTGAAGAAGATTTGGAGAAGTTTGGTGCTATTTTCGGCCCTATCAAGTTCCTTGGATGGATCTCGAAGTTGGTGGGTTCTAAGATGCAAGATCATGAACTTGAATGGATTAAGAGATGATTTTTGATGGAAAGAAGTCAGTTAGATCATAGATTTAAGCACCAACTTACCTTGAATGATGATTTTTATGGAAGAAATTCCTTGAACACCACTTAGATCTCGAAAATTTGGAGAGAATGGAGAGAGAGTTTCTTTGAGAGAATTTTGAATGAAGTGTGTGTGTGTGTGTTTGGATTCGGCCGAGAGCAAGAGAGAGGAGAAGAGAGAGGTCTTGAGGTGATGTGTGCATGGAGATATGGGATAAGTTGCATGGAAAACCATTAGGCAAAAATGAGGTGGCCATGAGAAGTCAACTCTTTCTTTCATTTGGGCTTGGGCCAAGATTTGGAGAGAAAAAGGAAAGAATTGGTCCCTTAAATGCCTAAGTCCAAATCATAGATAATTTAGATAACTATTGGCCAAAAATAAATCAAGAAATGATTTTTATGGCCCATTAGGGCTAATTAGGTTATTTATGGTCCAATGAGATCCATTAAGGTGTTTTATTTCATTCTAGGCCCAATATGGCCCAAAATGTTAAAATAAATGAAAGTGGGTCCAATTAGAGCCCATTCAAGTGTTCTAAGCCCAAGATAGTCCAATTGGAAGCTTATTGGTCCATTGGGCCCAATAAGGAAATCCTAGTCCAAAATGGACTTAAACAAGGATTTCTTGGTTCTCAATAGTTTGTCGGATATTTGCAATGCATATATGATGTGTTTGATTGAGATTTTGTTGTTAATGAATAAGCATCTTATATACTTTCCCATTGTTGGTTTACATTTGTTATCTTTGTTCAATGTTTACAAGGCTTCAAATTCCTAGTTGTGACAAAAATCATGAGCTTGGGACTGACTAACTGCCACTTTGTGGCCACGTTTCTCCACTCCACGACATGCCACACCGTGGAGCTCTGATCTCCACTCCATGGGGACGGTTTTCACCCAAATCCATTCCAGCTTCAATCAGTCATAACTTTTTCGTTTCAACTCCGTTTTAGGCAATCTTTATATGCACGAAAAGGTAGTAACAAGCCCCACAACCCTATCTAATTACTTTTGAATTAAAACATACTGAACTAAAATCCTTAATTCATGAACGAAGTATGAAACATCACTTTTCCCATTTTACCATTTGACTCCAAAACACAAACTTAAGTTCATGTTGATGTAACTTTAAATTAGCCCAAATGCAATTTTTAATTTTAAGCCCAATTTTTCAAAATGTGAGTTGTTTAAATTTTTAATTGCAACGTGAGCTATTGGAATTGGGAAAAAAACATGATTTTTTTTTTATTACTAGATTGTCGATTGCTAGACATCGAACTTAATCATTTGTAAAATTTGCCCCCCCCCCCTCTACGACATGGGCTCTGTGTTGTTGCCCACCTCGCACACTCGTAAAGACGCTTATATAGAAAAACACTATGTCATGTGTAAAATACATGTCACTACGAGTGTTTTTTCGCCCGTTGACGAATATTATGTTGGTTGCTATACGTTGGAACTTTGTTTAATAATTTGTATTGTGGGACTTGTCCCACATTGGAAGCAATAAAGAAAAAGCACATCCTTATAAGCCTAAACCTCATTAGTTGTGGTGTTGGACTATCTTAATTGGACTCAAATTAGACTAATATCAAGAGAACAAGATGGGCATTGGGCATTTGGGGTCTTCCTGAATAATTAAATATATTTTTTTAATTACAAAATTAATTTTTTTTATTTTTATTAAATTCGTAATTACTTAATTGACAGGTATAATGACAACTATTTTCGTTTTTTGACACTTTTCTACTATCATAATCAAAACCTATATATACTTGTTTTTAGTTATTTGTGAAGGGGTACATAAATCATATAATGCCACAAAAACTCTTGCAAATTCGTTTATGAAGACGAAGGGAACATAGAAATTTTCAACAGATTCAAGATTACTTCTTGAATTGATTGTTGTATCCTCAAAATAAATCCATACCCTGGAAATTTCTGTTTTAGGACACTATTTGCCGTCCTTAATCTTTTACAATTTCGAGTTTGTATTCTATTTGAGCCCAGACATCACCTTTACATTTACTCAAATCTATATTGGAAGTTTGGAACCCTTTTAAATAATAAAATGAATGTTATCAATATTACAAAATATATTTTTCTATATTTTCTTAACAAACATTCTATTGGTATACTAATAAAATCAGTATTCATGTACATATATTTCTTGCATGTATATTTTATTTACGTCGTAGTTTAACAAAATAACTTCATATTAACTAAATTTCCAATAGTTCTAAAATAATTAAAAAAAAAATTAAAACTTATCCAGAAAATTGTTGCATTTAATAATTAATCGTTCCGAAAAAAATTTATAGATCCAATCGACGTGATCTCAATGTAAAGACAAGTGTTGGAACGTGAGAGGAACAACGCATAAAACGATCTAACACGTTGAGATTAGAGATCGAGGCAAAGAGATTCAACTCTGTCTGCACTTCTCTGATCCAAATTCGATCAATTTCACTCCCAATTCCGATCAACAATGGGTTCCGATTCATTCAGTGGTGATGAAACCGCCCCTTTCTTTGGATTTCTCGGCGCCGCTGCTGCCCTCGTCTTCTCCTGTATGTCATTGACCCTAACCTCATCAATTTCATCTTTTGTTCTCGTTACAACATTTAGATCTGAAATCCGGTATTTTCATTACTTAAGCTGTGAATTACCTCATTGAATCGTAGTTTATTTTATTGATAATCGTTTTAATTCTCCGAGTCGTTTTTCGTTTATGGATGCCGTGAATGGTGTGTTTTAATCGCTTGGTTCTACGTTTGTTTCCCGATGTAAGAATTACGGATCTGGATTTCTGTTTTTTGATCGGATTGTTTGTGTAGGTATGGGGGCTGCGTATGGGACAGCGAAGAGTGGTGTAGGTGTGGCATCGATGGGAGTGATGAGGCCTGAGCTGGTGATGAAGTCCATTGTTCCAGTTGTTATGGCTGGTGTGCTCGGTATCTATGGTTTGATTATCGCTGTCATTATCAGTACCGGAATCAACCCTAAGGCCAAGTCTTATTATCTTTTTGATGGCTATGCACACCTTTCCTCTGGTTTGGCTTGTGGTCTTGCTGGTCTTTCAGCCGGAATGGCCATTGGAATTGTTGGTGATGCCGGTGTTAGGTATTGTTTCCATTTTCCCACCCAATATTGATCTGTGTTCCTGCTATAATAACATATTTATGCATGTTTGTTGCCAAGAAGAAAATGATAAAGTCAAGAAATACTATCTATGTGTTAATGAATAGGGATCATGTAATGTAGGATTAAGAGATACATGAAGTGAAGTAGCAAGAGGGTATTAATCTTGTTTTTGTTATGGATTGCAGAGCAAATGCACAGCAGCCAAAGCTTTTTGTGGGGATGATTCTTATTCTGATCTTTGCTGAAGCCCTGGCTTTATATGGTCTGATTGTGGGGATCATATTGTCTTCACGTGCTGGTCAATCCAGAGCAGATTAAGATTTCAGGAATCAAGAACCACACGGTATGTAGTTATTCTGAGAAATGAAGATTCATGATGAACAAACAAATTCTCTAAAATTTTCTGATTCGTAGCATTTCTGGCGTTATTTGCATTCTTTTATGGTGTTTTTATATATGGCGACTTTGGAATAAGACCATGGTTTGGTTATAAACATGTGTCGCTTTTGTACTCCTTTTATTTATGTTCTGCTCATTTCTTTTGAAATAATATGATGAAATGAAACAATTGTCCTATTCGATTACAGGTTTAGTAAATATTATTAGAAAGTTAACAATATTAGAGGGCTCAATTGACAGTTGATTAACTGGAATAACAAACGTCCATCCAAAATGAAGAAGTTGCAAATCATAGGACCCTTTTATTCGTTTTTACGAGTGTTTGGGATTGCTTTTTAACCTTAAAAGTCTTTTTTGTAAAAGTCATTTTTTATTTTAGTTTTTGAAGGAGCAAAACCTAAAAGTTGTTTTTAAAAAGTGTTGTCTTCCAAAAGTTGTTTTTAAAAAACTTTTAAAAATATCATTTTCTTCTTGGGAAAAAGCTGTTTCAAAAGGACTTTTCTAAAGGTAGAAAGGTACTATTGTATACATACCAAACTAATCCTTATATATTATCATATTTCGTTATGGTCTTACTTTTTAGATAATCGATATAATTATTATTTGACTAATTTTTTAATTTAATTATTTATAAACTAATCGGTATTGCTTTATAATTTAATAATATTTTTATTACTAACTTTATTAAAAATTAAGATAATAAAAAAACAATAATTTTTTTTATAATATAATAATATGAATAAAATTATTAAAAAATTCCAAATAAATTTTCAACAATTTTTTTATTCTTGTTTTTAATCATAAACCCACAAATTTAATATATATATATATATATATATATATATATATATATATATATATATATATATATATATATATATTATTTTCCATAAAACTAATATCATTTTTTTGAATGGCGGGGTCAGTGGTTAAAAGTTAGTATCACACACTCATCAAACGTCCGGATTAGAACGCGAATTCTCTAATCTAAGAGACACACTCATCAAACGTCTCGATTAGAACTCGAATTCTCTAATCTAAGAGACAGACTACCAACTGTGTTAGTCCATCATTGATTGTAAAAAAAACATATAATAATATTATAAGAAAAATAAAATTCGAACAAATTTTTGTCTTTTTTCTAAAATTTTAAATATTACATAACAAAAATCTGAGAAAAAAAATAAACAACGACTAATAATCTATAGCCACCTGTTATATCTTGTATACACGTGATGAACAAATAATTTTAGTGTCAAAAAAATGATAAATACATCGAATAATGTTATATCTTGTATACACGTGATGAACAATTGATTTTATTGTCAAAAAAAATGATAAATACATCGAATAACTATACACATATAAATAATAGATCAGATATTATACTTAGTCGGTAGAAAAAATATAAATAATATTATAATAAAAATAAATTAGCCAGTTTTCTTTACTTTCTATTTTTATTAACTTATAAATAAACTTATTACTTATTTAATAATAATAATTTAGATATTTTACCAATTTATATAACAAAATTTATGTTTCCCCAATATGTACACAATAAACCGATGAAATTTTAGTAACAATATTGAAAGTGTTTGTTTAAAAATATTCCTTGAAAATAGGGTTTGCTCATTATTTGGATAAAATCAAATTGAAAAATTGAAAATTTTGGATTGGTCTATTTGGTTTGAATTTTCGGATTGGTTTTCAACAAAACCGAATTATTGATCTATAAAATGGGAGTTGATATTGTCACGGTAATTATTGATCTCTCCACTGAAAATCTATATAGATTGACAATTATGCCCTTAATTACTAAAATTTTTTATCAAAAAACCCACACATCTGAAAAGTAAAGACTCCAAACCACGCATAACAAACATGCAATTCTTCCTCCTCATTTGGTGCTGGTTCGGTCGATTCTTTTTCAGCCGCCAACATCGGTACATGTAGTAGCCGGAAGCTGATGGTGCACATGGTTTGCAACATATTCAATTCAAATGAGTGTAGTACACTCATTAGAAGCTTTAATCAATGGAGCCATGGTGGGTCATGGTGGTGGGGCTTCTTATTTTGAGCTTTGAGTGAAACTTGAAGCGGTGAACACCATCAGAAGAACGTCAGGTGTTGATATCACATAAATTGTCCAAAAAAAACCTTCTTTTCTTCTTTTCTCTCCGTGTGATATAAATCCAGCAGCTGGGTTTGTTTTTTTATTTTTTTCGTGTACAGAAACATAGCAGAGAGTGAGAGGGCTTTATCCAACAATGTGAGCCCATGTTTCAGTCGGCTCCTCTGTTCTTTAGAGTTTCGTTAATGATATTGAAAATCCCAGAGATGTAAATGATGGGTTGAATTACAATTTGGTTTCTCAAAGTTATCAAGATCTACAAACAGAGGTGGATCTTAAACCTAATTTGATTATTGTTTCTCTTTGAATCCTCAATTGCAATCACCTTATTATCCGAGACAGAGTACAAGTCAGGCAAGCATAGATCGATAGTACAAATTCATATATTAGGGAAGCTCACTTGAGCTCGTCCATGGCGATGAGTTCTAATAATTTGAGCCAACAATCTAAAATGGGTTCAAGTCTTTTGAGATAAAATTGCTCTCCCGCTGGGTTAATCTCTTACCTCAATCACCCAAATGGTATTGTTCAATGTTCTTGATTCTATTCATGTTTTTCTCCTTCAATTTCTTTAATTTATTTTCTGGGTATGTTATGAAATCGTCATGGAAAACTACAAAAAGAAGTAACCAATAAAAAATTGAATAGCTCGGGCCAAGTAAACCACCAGAAGACCTTAACGAAAAGAAGCGAGACGATGAATGATGTGCTCTAAATTCTAATTTTGTTATTAATAATGCCATGAGCAGACCGGATAAAACACCCATATTGGCACCAATTTTTTTAAACACGGAGACGGTGTCGAGAACAGATTGATTGTAACCTCGACCGGATGAAATGCCAGTTTGCTGGCCACTGTAGCTATCTGCCTATCCATTTTTTGTTTTCCATTACTAATTTGTTGCCCTTTAAATCCATATACCATATCCATAGAACATGCCTGCAATGATTTTGGTTTATACTTTTTTATAATATCAATAGAACAACAAAATTAACATCGGATGATGGGAGTGGTAAGAACTGGTGTGCCTTTTTTGAAACACAGATAAGGTTGCTCTTTTTTAAATGAACAGGGGCATAATTGTAAATCTTTAATTTTTTTTTCAGTGGAAGCATAATTTTTTTTGGCAACATCACCTCCTTTATAAAATAAAACTGAGTAGTTTAAAAAACCCTAATAACAAATTATTATTTATTTATTTATAGTATATATCTATCATTATTTATTATTTTATTATTTTTCAAATAAATTCAAAAAAGTTTCACCTAAAAAAATCTTAATATTTATTTTCTCTTAATATATTTTATCTATAAAATATTAAACTTTAATATACTTTTTGAGTAGTTGTTTATAAACTTTAAAACACAACTAAGTTATTTGTTTTTTTTCTTTTATAAAGTTGGATAATATTCTAATTATATGTAATTTTAAAAATATTCTGATTTTTAAAAACCAAATTATAAAAACTGATCCAACTGAATTGTAATTTGATTGGATCGAATCGGATTTGAATCTAGTTTGGACTATTTTGATCTATGTTTTGAAAACCGAAATTAATTTCGATTCACTATATTGGATCGCATCGAACTGATCCATCCAAATGAAGACCCCTAAAAGTAAATGTCCAAACTCAACAAGTTAAATAGGTTGAAAATAATTAATATATGTGTGACGTAAGCCACAAACACAAACTTATTTTTTATTACAATATTTAGGGCGTGTTTGGCAAAACTAGCGGGTAGCGGGTAGCTTGTAGCTTGTAGTGTTTAGTTAAACGCTACATGAAGTAGAATTTGGATTTTGGAGCATTTTGTTTAAACTACACGCTAGAAGCTTGTAGTGCCAAACAATGCATTCTATTCAAAACAGAGTATTTTGTCAAACGCTAGAAGCTCTTAAACGCTCCGTGTCAAACACGCGCAACATCTAAAACTCAAATATGGTATTCCTAAGAATCGAAAAATAATTTATGGTCTTTAAAGTATTTATATTGTTGTATTTTAGAAATACGTTATTCAGGTTTTGGATTAAAACAAAAAATCTACTTCTTATTTCTCACTATTAATGCACATGATTAAATATTGAGAATAAAATATTGAAAAACATGTAAAAATATTTATGTAGGCCTCCTAATGTCCAAAACTACATTTTTTTGAATTTTTTGTTTTTTTGAAAAGCTCAAAAGTCAAAAAATCATTTGAAAACAATCCCAAACACCTTCTTAGTTTAGGCTTCGATGAATAGCATGCGTCAAACTCCTCCCCAACATGTAGCATGCAACAACACCATCCCTTAACATATGCTAAGGGTTTGAGCCAATGTGAGGTTGCTCGTTCACCGGCATGAGGAGAGAGGAGAAAGATAAAGAGAAGGTGTGTGGTTTTTTTTATTGTTTTTTTAAATCAAATAACACAATACCACTCCTTAACATACCTTAGCATTATGTTATGTTTATATGGCATGCAGTGGCGGATTTAGTTCAGAAGGAGTGGGGTGCATGGCCCCCACTTAAAAATGAGACCCACCAGGAATATATATAAAAAAATAAAAACAAAGTTTAATTTAACCATTGGTTCCCACTGAGAAAAAATTGGTCCCCACTTCCAACATTTCACTTCTCTCTTCTGATTCTTCTCTCCTGTTTTTTTCTTTTGAATTTGACCTAGCATACCAATTAACAAGAACTAGAAATAGATATTAAATTAGCCCTCCAAATCCACAACCCACAGTCGTCAGAAACTTAGCACAGCTGAACAATGCCATTGCAGCACCGTGGAGGCTTGACGGACTGAGTCCTGACGTTGGTCACGCTCACCACCGGTTGACCGACACCATCCGCCGCCACACACGACCCACCATAGTCTTCGGAAAGTTGTAAATTTATTCCCCTGATTTTGTGTTCAATTTTCAGAAATGGGTTTGATATTTTTAAATTTGATGTTGAGTTCCATTTTTAAACTGAAAAATGTTTATTCTGCTTTTGATATTTTGATTTATGAACTAGTTTTTGCTTTGTGAACTAATTTTTCTTTGATTTGATACTCTCGACCGATTGATTTGTGTTAAATGAGTTTGAAATGATAAATGTAGGATATGGGTTGGTAGGAACCTTAATAGTTAGCCTTAAGTAGAACAAGTTAAGTAAACAATTTGATTGTCTCTCCTTTCCTCCTGTATATGCTAAAACGGTTAAAGTAAAGAGTTGCTTCACTTCAACATGAAATATACTCGTTTATGCAATCCCAGGTAATCATAACGGATGTTTTCGAAATCGATTTTGGGGTAACCAGACTATTTCGGGATGGTCAACGGTCAACGGATTGGTCAATGGTCAACCGTGCACCCCACTTGACTTTCGGGCTGGATCCGCCACTCCCTTTAACCTTGTAGAAAATGAAGTTTATAAATGTTTGAAAATGCTCAAAGTATTCCCAGAAAGGCTCTTTTGGTCATAAATCTCCTAAAAATAGTCAAAGTTCTACGGTTGTGATTATTTATTTATTTATTTTTTATGAGAATAGTATATTTTGTGATTTTTAAAATATCTCAAAATTAGCTAAGATAAATATATCTTAAAAATGTAAACCAAATATGGTGCACTAAAATTGGTTGGAATGTAATCTGTAATGTACTAATGTAAGTGTAACCTATGAGGGCTTATTAAAAAGCCCAACAAAGACTATTTACTTAACTATTCAACTTCCAAATAAAAAATCTATGTATTATCTTGATTAATATTATGATATAGTTTTTTTAAACTCGGCGAAAATATTCAAAACTTTGCGAGCTTTGAGGATTTTAGGGAATGCGCAAGCTTTAAGACAAGCACTTTTTTCATGTTACAACAGAAAGTTATTTTTTATGAGTTTATGAATTCTTTTATGGAGTAAGTCGTTCATTTTGTGATAGATGCTGAAAATATGGTTATATTGATATACTACGTTTCCAAATATTGTCATGTTATTGAATAATTCAAAAGGCATCAAGAACACTCGGTAGAATATTTGGCTTATTTTTTTTGTGGAACAATTTTAAGGAATAGTATAATACTTCTAGGAGTTAACCTTTGCGTGTTTGACACGGAGCTTTTGGAAACATTTGGAAGCTTCTAGCTTTTGGGCGTGTTTGGCACGGAGCTTTTGAAAGCGTTTGGGAGCTTCTAGCTTTTAGCTTTTAACAAAACGCTATAGTTTAAGCAAAAGTTTCGTTTGGCAGTACGAACGTTTAGCTTTTAGTTTTAACAAAACGCTCCGATTCTAAAAGCTACTTCATGTAGCTTTTAACAAAACGCTCCGGAGCTTTTGAAATCAATTTCCATAATTACCCTTAAAAATATATTTATATATATTTTTTATTTTTAATCAATTGTCCTTTTATGTAATTTTATATATTTCAAAAACTTCCAGCTACTTTTGTCAAACATTCATATAACAAATAAAAGTTATAGCTTCCAGCTACCAGCTACACGCTACCAGCTAACCGCTACCCACTTCCAGCTAACAGCTACTTTTGCCAAACACGCCCTTTAGCTTTTGATAAAACGCTCTAATTTAAACAAAAAACTTCGTTTGGTAGTACGAGCATTTAGCTTTTAGTTTTAACAAAACGTTCCGATTCTAAAAGCTACTTCATGTAGCGTTCAACAAAACGCTCCTGAGCTTTTGAAATCAATTTCCATAATTACCTTAAAAATATATTTATATATTTATTTATTTTTAATCAATTGTCTTTTTATGTAATTTATATATTTCAAAAACTTCCAGCTACTTTTGCCAAACATTTATATAACAAATAAAAGCTACAACTTCCCGCTACCAGCTACCTGCTATACGTTACCAACTACCTGCTTCTAGCTACATATTTTTCAGCTTTTGTCAATTTTCGTTCCTTCTTTCTATCATTTCTGATTTTGGTCACACAACTTTCACTTTATTCCATTTTCAGTCCCCCATAATCTTTTTATTTGGTCCCTCTACCGCCTATTCACCTCACGTCCTTTTCCTAAATCGATTGCTTCCATCTGTTGTGTTTCTTTACATTTCTCCATACATATTCTCCATCACATTTTTCCTCCATCGACTCCACCTCTAGTTGCCTCCGCTTCTCCCAATCAAATAGCACCGATCAGGACTTTGTCAACAACGTCTTCGTTGCCTGTGTGCTTTCGTTTCCCACCATTTATCACCGCCATATGACCTCTTTGCTACTATCATTTGTCTTCACGTAATTTCTTCACTTCTGTGTATCCTCGCTGACTCTCATCGATCATTCTCTTCTTCATCAACAAATGGTTTCCATAGGTCAAAATATGGTCGCTCACTACAAACCGAATCTCGACCTCAAATCGAAGCTTAAGATTAGGGCTTTTTTTTCTGAATTACAAATTTTGGATTTCGTGTGGTGTGGAAATCGAAACACTAAAACAAACGTCTTAATTTCGTTGAAAACACAATTAAAATACTTGATTAAAATTCAGAAGGTAAAAACAATTTTAGTTTCGCGGTGACTATTAATTTTGCAAATAACTTTCAACATGATTGTTTAAATTGTGTGTTGTTTAAACTAGTACCGAAAATCATTAATAAGCTAACAATTTTCTTTTGCTAAAATATTTAACCAAAACAAGCTCTTTAAATTGAACCTTACTTTTTACTGAATTAACTAAATAAACTTTTAATTAATTTAGAAAAGTAGCATTAGCCATAATGTAAAATTTCTAGTAAAGTCCAATACTTCTCACAAGTTTTGAAGTGTAAAGACTTGTATGATAAGTTTATATTAGAGTTAATCCTAACACAGAACTAATCTAATATTTGTTACTTTTACTGATTAATAAAAACAATTACGGATCTAAACAAATTAGATAACTAGAATGATTCAATGGCAATTAAAGTGACCAACATAAATTAAATCCAAATAAAACGTTCAAATAAACATAAAACTGATCAAACTAAACAGTAAATACAATAAAAAGTTGTGTTTAATGATTACTTGCATGAAAAGTCGAGTCTTTTGCAAAACTGAAATCTAGAGTTTTTAGTCAGATATGGCTAAAAACGAATTACAGAGATGAAATTAAGTTCTAATCGATTAATATTACTAACGGATAATACAGACCGAATCGTGTTCTTTAGATCTTTGTTTGCAGTTGGAATCTTCAGAAATCGTCTCTCTACATCTAAAAATCGCCTCTGGTCGAAAGTTAGGTTTACATGAATGTTATAAGGGTCTATTTATATGTCTAGAAAAATTTTGACAATTTTTGCGATCGCATATATGAGAAAATGCGATCGCATTTTTTATGAAAGTGCGTGCCGAACCAATTTAATGAAGTACAATGCCATTTCTGAACTTTTTGGAACCTCGAAACAACAATTGTGATTGCAGAAATGGGAAATTCGATCGTATTTCTGGTCATAAATCATCACATCGATTTTTTTTTGGCAATTGAAACTTCGAAGCATGAATGCGATCGTAGATATTGAAAATGCGATGGCATTTTTTCCTTTTTGTCGCGGTTCTGTCGTAATTCTTCCTTTTAAGCATTTTGAATTCATTTATCAACATCCTTCTTCAGTTCCAACTCCAATCAAGCTCCAATGCTTCCTAGAACACATCTCGAGGTGTTATATTCTCATTATGCTCCGATTTACCTTGAAAAACATAACAAAATTGAATAGTACGGTCATTCTAAATACTATGAAATACACAATTTATAGAAATATAAGGGAGATAGTTAGCAATTTATAAAAAAAAAACTGACAAAATCGTGCTAAAAGATGCATATAAAATGCATCTAACAACATACATTTATTTAGTTGTTTCTATGTAGCACTGTGTATGTGACCATGTGTTTGATATTTCTATATTAGTTTGTTTTCTTTATTATTCATTTTCTTTTGTTTTGATATATAGGATACGAAAAGATCTGGTGACAGGGGTTTGGTTTTGTGACATTTGCTGAAGATGGTGTTCCAAATCGTGTGGAGGTCACATGAGAATTGTAGACAACTGGTACTTGATTTTTTATTTTTATTTTTTTTAAATAACTTGTAATATTTTTTAGACTAAATTACAGATTTTTTCTACAAGTATGTGGCGTAGTTCAAGTTTTGTCTTTGTTATAATTTTTATGCTTCCTTGGCTGCTAAATCTAAATACTTAGTTGTTACTTTTATGTAAAATGACAATTTTGCCTTAGACCAAGCTCCAGAAAAATACACCATAAAGACCAAGTTTTTAAATTATTTTTCATTTATTGAATATGAAATGTTTTAACAATAAACAACTTACATTTCTTTGTTTAACCAATGTTAATGAAAATTATAATGGTATAACAAAAGTGCAAGCTTGACTGTTTGTGTCGTGACACTTGTTAAAGGATTGGGTGGTTTGGTTATACAATAGGTAATGATTTTGGATTCTCTTTTTACTGCTTTTTTGGTTGTGGGTCGGTTGAATAACATAGTGTTTGGTGTGGCGAAATTAGGAAATGAATGTAATTGTTTGTTTATAGTTGAATGGATGGATCATAATTGAAATAATTTAATTCTTTATGTTTTGTTAATTTGAAAAATGGTGTTTTTTTTTTTTTTTTTTTTTTCATTCCAACGTCGATTGGAATTAACAATTATTAATTCTAATATTTTCTGATACAAGTCTATATTATACTTTTTATTATAAATTATCTTATTATAATTATATTAAATATTTATTTCACAAAGTTAACAAAAATATATATGCTTTATAGAGAATGTCTATGCTGTGGAAAATATTGTCATTATAATTAAATTAAGTATTTATTTGCAAAATGGACGCTCCGATTTCATTGTGACAAATTTCCAAAGATGGGCATTTGGTGATGTCACGTCACCGTTTTGGTTCGACATAATGGTCGTTTAACAGTCGTTGATCAGCATGGTAAATTTTCATGTGCAACTATCTCCAAGAACATACAGAGAAGGACAACTCTTTTTTCATATGAGGAACCACTATGAAGAAGACAAATGATCTGGTATGTTAACGCATCTTAATTTGTTGTTCTATTAGCTTCAGAATTGCTAATTATGCAAGTCTTGAATGTTGGTTCTTTTTTTTTTTTTTAAATATTTTCAATGATTATTTTCTTTACCCCTCTGATGACTAACATTAATTACTCATTAAATCCACGAAGAAAAAAACTCCATAATTCTAGGAATCCACAAACATATTTGTGGTCGTTTTGCACATGTATTATTTGATTAGTAGCCAAAGGGAAAGAGTCTAGCTGACACCCGAAATCAAACGACACACGATGCACTCATCCACTCATCTTTGTTTTCTTTCAGCTTCTCTTCCGATTCCAATTTCGAGTAAATTCCAGGAAAATACAAGAGCTGGAGATTGCAAAACACCCGACTCTATGGGAGGCTAATGGTGATGTTTGTAAGAGTTTTTTAGCTTTAATTTTAAAGTTAATCAAAATTCTGTTAATATAAATTTATCTATTAAACTATATATTAAATCAAATTTCTATTTACTGAAATAAAATATCAACTAAATGGGTTGTAAGGACTCGATGATAAGTGTTTTGACACTCGAAGTTGATTTTTAATCTTATAAAACGATACTACATTGTCCAGGTTCTATATTGAGCAATTCTCATTGATTCCCAGTACAAGCTTATTTTTAGTTTCAAAAATTGATTTTTCTTTATTGATGTTCCGTTTTTAATATTTAAAAAACTAATAGGTCAACTGCATATGTGGTGATAGAAGTCTGGAGAGGTGTAGTAATTAATATGTAGAACGAACATGGTATTTGGGCAGCAATATTTTTGCATATACCCTATTAAAGTAATAAATAAACAAATAAACAGTAAAAATGTATGTTCATGTATGAATTATGAATTTGAGACATTCACATTGTTATAAATAGTTTTCATCATGAAAGAAGCAACATATACTTGGCATATGAAGTCTACAACAAAAGTCATGACTAAAATTGTCAGTCTACTTCGAAATGCTCTCATCTCATATTGACCTCAAATCCTTTTAAGCTATCTATAAGAAGTTTCTATTTCCAAAATCGATATACAATCTGAACTGAAGAATGTTATGAAAATCTATGTTTCCATTGTTATCATTCTATAATTTATAGATTTGAATCCTTTCTTGACATATTTGGTTGAAACCCATTCAAACCATCGCCAATGACACGCGCTATTTTCTATTAATGCTTAGGATTCAACAAGATTTAATGATTTTATGTTGGTGTAGTATTACTCAACATATTTTGATTCTTATGGTGGAGCATCAAACCGTGTGCTTTTACAAAATTAAATTCTTATTAAAATACCGTTAAGTTTATAACTCTAACCAGTAACCAATCTAAGTCATATTAGGTTTTCTAGTATTTAATATGAAAACATGCTAAAGTTATGAATGATTGTTGCACTCCACCACAATATTTGTAGATAAGGAATCTCGTATCACATGCACCACCTTAACCTTAACATGTGTTGCCCATATTGGTTTTTTATTTCTAGTTTTCCTTTTTTTAATAAAACTAATTAGGTCCATATGAACTTTTCTCAATATAAAAATGTCCCAAATAGATGACACAACATTAGGTCCATGTGAAATTTTTCTATATAAAAATGACGCAACATGAAACAAAATTAAAATTATAAAATAAATGATTTTCCATAAACGAAGGAAATGTTGATTCTCCCTTTAAAAAGCTTTAAAAAAATATACTTTTGATCTGTATAACAGGATTATATTAATCAACAAATTTGATGGTTATCTTTTTAAACAATATAGAATTTTGTTATGAGTAAATTATTGGTTATTTGTGAAAATATAGAAAACAAAAATAACATTGCATATATGTATAAAAACAATCAGTTTTTGAATATAATGTGTCAAATATGACGATTCTTTCTTTATTTATAATTTGTGCACACTTATTTAAAACCATTCATTATTCATTATTGTAACAATAATAAGATATGATTATCGAAAAGGTATCTTTCAACAATGGAAGGATTTCGATGAAAAAGGTTTCACTGTAAAAGACAAGGAGAGCATAAAATATGAAATTATAATAACTCCAAAATATGAGTATATAACGAACAAATATATCGAAGTAACGAGTTTGTATTTTGAATCATAGAGCATTTTAATAGGAAGTTCAAGTTTAAACTAACAAAAAAAATTTCGAATTTATTTCATAAAATTAGTTTTGTGTCAATGGTAGTTTTCTGAATAGTAATTTATCTTGGTTTAGAAAATTTGCCACAAATGGTTTTCTTTTTAAAGTTTTGCCATTTTTTTTTTTGGTTTTGGACTTTTGCCATATAAGTTTTTAGATTTAAAGTTTTGCCATTTAGTTCCTATAAACTTTTTTTTTTTTTTTTTTTGTTTTATATTTTAAGAACAGACTATATATTTAAGATTTCCATATGTTGGTAAGTTTTCACCTATATAGAAAATAAATTATAAAAATGGTCTCAGTAATTTATAGAAAAGGTTTTTGTCTATTTTTTTTTTATTTTTTTTATACAAAAATAGTCAATGTGTTTAAAAATTATAAAAATAGTCCTTACATAATAGAAAGTTTGCAGATTACGCCCACTGCATGCCCCCACAATATATTGTCATGTTTCGACTCTACACTTTTTGGGTCTGGATCTGTAACATCCTGGGCTTTCAGGTATTTTTCAAATTCTTTCTTTTGTTTTTAAATCTGTCATTTTGGGTCCTTGGAGTATAAAGGAGTAGCCTTAAGAAGCCCTAGTGGCAAAATGATAATTCTTGGGAACTTGAGTGGTACGTTGGGCCGTGGGCATACATTAGTACGCTAGGCGTACTAATGTCCGAGTGAAACCCTAATTTTTAGGGTTTGAAGAGTATTTAAGCACCTTTATGGATCATTTTGCTTCACTCTTTTAGCCTCCAAGTCCTTGAGCCGATTTTTATCAAACCATAACCCATAAGTGAGTGTTTTGAGCATAAAGTGTGTTATTTGTGTGCTTAAAGGAGAAGGAAGTGCACAAGGAGTCAGGGAAGGAAAGCAAGCTTGTAGATCTTGGATCATTATCTCATTTGCAAGCTTTAGAAGGTATAAAGTTGCTACCTTGTGTTTTGTTTGCTTAAATCTCATTATGGTAGCTTTATGATGTTATTTTGTCCCTAAAAGTCCTATTTTTGTGCATGTTCGGTTTTGGACGGTTTAAGTTGTCCTTCTAGACCCTAGGAAGGATCCTTAGTCATAAAAATGAGATCCCAATGGCCAAAAGTGTTTCATGCATTTGGAAAAAGGGTCTTAATGGGTTAAGACCTCGTATTAAGAACTTATGGGCATGTAAAGTCATAAAGTTGGAGAGATTATGACTCTACATTGCATTTTGACCAAGGATCTTTAATATGGGCTTAAGTGCGTAAGCCATTAAGCACTTAATAGACTTTTGGATTTGCGAGAGTATGCCCCGCGTACTTGGTCAACCACCCCGATGGTGGTCAATGTGAGGTTCGTGTATGCCCTACGTACCTTCGGTGTACACCTAGCGTACGTCGTCTATGTGCTTTTGAGTTTGGGCTTCGAGTTTTGGGCCACTTTTTAGGCTTGTATGGATTGGGCCCTCATTGGACTTTCTGAGTATGAGTGTTTTGGGCCAGTTGGAGAGTTTGACCTTAGGATAAGGCCCAATAAGGGATTATGCCCAATTTGAAAAATTAGGCTAATTGTGGGCCTTGAAGTAAATTGGGCCTTTGAATGAAAATTGGACATTGGGCCTTGGCCCAATTTGGGAAAGGGTAAAGTGGACATTTACCCTAAGTATGAATCTTTAGTCAAGAATGGTAATCCAATTGTTAATTGGATGTTTATTTTGTTGTGATAGTTCGGGATTCTTCGTGAGACAGCATTCAGAGGTTTTTAGTTTGGTTTGACATTGTGAGATGAGTCTTCCTCACTGTACTTTAGGGTCGAAGGCACCAAGGCTGGCCCATTGGTTTGATAACCTGATAGTGTTGATATGCTGAGTATGGAATATATATATATATATATATATATATATATATATATATATATATATATATATATATATGCATGCTAGTTTGGTAGATCGGTAAGACTACCTGAGATACTGTCTGTTTATCTGTATATGAGATTACCTGTTATATGTCGACATATGGTGTGGGTTGGGTTCAGGTTGTACTGTTCCGTGTTGTAGCCAACAAACCCTAGAGCATACCAGATATGAGCTGAGGGCCGGGGAAGGCATGCCAGACTCATACTGAGGGCTCATGAGCATTCCAGATACGAGCGGAGGGCCAGGAAGGGCATGCCAGACTCGTACTGAGGGCTTAGTGGTATTCAGTCTGAGGACTGATCAGCCCGAGGAGCTAGCCATACACAAGTTGTGGGCTTATGGAGCAAGCCAAACTTATGCTATGGGCTCATGGGTAATCCAGTCTGTTAGCTGTGGACCCATTGCATGTTGTCGTTATATTTGTGCTATTTGTTATGTGCTGGTATTTTAGGAGAACTCACTAAGCTTTAGGCTTACAATTTTGGATTATGTTTTAGGTACTTCACAGGATTGCGGGAAGGCGAAGGTGTGCACCTCCTCATTTTTTATTTCACGATTTTGGGATTTCTCTGATGTTGAACTTATTTTAAAAACAATTTGTAAACGATGATGGTTTTTGAGTATGTTTTAAAAGTTTAAAACTTTTGAGAATTTTATGAATGTTACAAGTTGGTATCACAACCTTGGTTTGAGTGAATTAGAGGAACACCCGTGTGAATCTATTCTCAAACTAAGGAAAAAGATTTTAAAATGATTTTCAAATGGTTTTCAAAATATTCAAGGAGAATGCAGTGTGTACGATCAGTCGGAGCCAGTAAGCAGACCCTAAAATACCATATTGTTATTGATATTGTGATACGTTAAAACATCATACTAGTGATAGGCTAGGGATCCTCAGGAATTGCTTGATAGAATTGCCTGATTATATGATGTCTGATATCCTAGGACCTTTCTTTTATGGAATTGACATCATTACTGTTGCTGGTTAGTGTATGCATCATGGTCATACATAACTAAGATCTTATAGCCTGAGAATGTTCGGTTTGGTCTTATTTCCCATTCTTGTTTGATGAAGGGCCTAGGGAAGGATCAGATATTCGAATGTCTGTAGGGTCCAACGTTATGTATGGCTATCATACACGAGTGCTGCAGGGTTGGTGGAAGTTTCATGGATAAGTTGTGTGGGGTCAGCCGACCAGTTTTGAGATATTTTGCCTTTCCTTTAGGGAGTGAGGATTGAGTGTATGGTTATACTTGTGAGTATTGTTAGGGTGTTGTGATGATCCTCTGAGACAAATACGGGTAGGTGTGGAAGGAAGTATGGGCCCGTACTACTGAAAGCACAAGACTCATACGCATAACAGAGAAGTCACAATCCCTATGGCTTTGTTGGGAGTTGGATCCCCTTTATGATATGCGTGTTATCTGATATCCTCCTGGTTTATTTTCAGTATGGTGACTACGTGTCGAGTTGAGGCAGGATTCGGGTTGGGATGAAGAGCTTGCTGTCAGGGTGACTCAGCTGCGTTGGATAAAAGGATCACGAAGATCCTACAGGAGAAGGTTGTTTCTTGGTTCCGAGCTCAGTTTCCAGAGATGTTTGGGTTTATCAAGACCGCCATGGTTGAGTACTTTGATGAGCGTTGTGCTTTGTTGTCTGAGACTACTGTTGTTTCAGCCACTGCAGCCGTTGCGGCTGCAGGGGTTGGTTCGAGTCGGGCATTTCAGTATCGGGATTTCGACAATACGAAGCCCCCGACTTTCGATGGGGTGCAGGACCCAATCATCGCCATGAGGAGGCTATCTGATGTGGAGGGATGTTTTTTCACTTGTTTGTGCCCTGCTGACTAGAAGGTTAGGTGTGCTCTGAACCTTCTCAGGACCAGAACAAAGGATTGGTGGAGGCTCGCTACCAGTTCTTGTTTTACTGAGCAGAGAACCGGTGTGACTTGGGAGAAGTTTTCTAAGATGTTCTGCTCCTGGTATGTGCTGATGGTGGAGAGAGAGAGAGAGAGAGAAGGGGGAGGTTAGTTCAGGAGTATCTAGCCTTGAGGTAGGGTTCTGAGATGGTGACGGAGATCATCAAGATGTTTACAGAGAGGGCTATGTTCTGTCCTGAGTTTGCTGCATCGGAGCAGGCTCAGATGACCCGTTACTTGAGCATGCTTAATACAGAGATCAGGCGTTTTGTTTCTACTCAACGCTATGGTTTATTTTTAGAGATGCAGGAGGCCGCCAGGCGGTGTGAGATTGAGATTGATCTACATACGAGAGAGCAGAGATCAACCCTGGTGCACTTGCAGCCTACGCCAAAGCGGTTTAAAATCGCTGATGTCAGATCTGGGGGCCGGAATGGCCGCACTTGTGGGAAGTGTAGCAAGGCGCATGCGGGTGTTTTTCAATCGTCGTCTGGGTGCCACAATTGTGGCCGGTAAGGGCACATGGCGATGGATTTCCGCCAATAGGCTCCAACACTCAGTTCCAGGATTTGTTATCATTGCGGCCAAGTTGTCCATGTGAAGGCCAACTGCCCATCTCTTGCCGCTAGGCCGGTGTAGGCTCCAGTGCCGACTACTTTGAAGATCACAGATGGGAGTCAGGGTAAGGCGGAGCCCCTGAGGGCTCGAGGGCGCGCTTTCCAGCTTATCGCTGAGGAGGCCAGAGCATCACCAGATGTTGTTCCTAGTATTTTTCTATCCCTTATCTTATTGATCATGTTTGTATTATGCTTATATATTTGTACCTTTGGTAGGTACGTTCCTAATGAACTTCTTGCCTGCTTTAGTGCTGTTTGACTCGGGTGCGAGTCTGTCCTTTGTTTCTCGATCTTCTAGTAGGGAGTTTGCTATGCCCTTAGGGGAGTTGGAGTCTTCGTTGCGAGTTTCTATCGCCAACAAACACGAGGATTCTGCTTCTTTGGTATATCAAGGTTGCGTTCTGGAGATCTTCAGGGTATCCTTTCCGATCGATTTGATCCCTATCCCCATAGGGGATGCCTGCGTGATTGTGGGTATGTATTGGCTGAGCCATTTCGGTGCTATGATCGTTTGCGAGGGCCAGCGCATGGTAATTCAAACCACAAGTGGGGGAGAACTGGTTATTTATGGAGAGGACACCATGATGGGTTAAGGGCATGGTGTTACAGTCAGGGCTCGGCAGTATATTCAACACGGGTGTGTGGGTTATTTGGCTTATGTGGTGGATACGTGTGTTGGGGATCAGGTTTCAGTCTCATAGGTCCCGGTGGTCAGGGAGTTCTCCAAATTATTTCTGGAGGAGTTACCCGGTGTGCCTCCTGAGAGGCAGGTCGAGTTCAGGATCGACCTTGTACAAGGTGTGGCCCCGATTGTCAATGCGCCGTACCGTTTGGCATCACCTGAGATGCAGGAGTTGTCATCTCAGTTGCTAGAGCTACTAGACAAGCAATTCATTAGACCGAGTAGTTCTCTGTGGGGAGCGTTGATTTTATTTGTCAAGAAGAAGGATGATTCACACAGTATGTGCATCGATTACCAGGAGTTGAACAAGTTAACGATGAGGAACTGTTATCCCCTTCCGCAGATTGAAGACCTCTTTGATCAGTTGTAAGGTGCATCTTAGTTCTCCAATATATATATGAGGTCCGGATATCATCAGGTCAAGGTGATAGAGCAGGACGTGGAAAAGACCGTGTTACAGACTCGTTATGGGCATTACAAATTCGTGGTAATGCCATTTGGGCTCACCAATGCGCCTGCAGTATTCATGGATTTGATGAATCGGGTATGCAGGTCGATGCTCGATTCGTCGGTTATCGTGTTTATTGATGATATCTTTGTATATTCCAAGACCAAAGAGCAGCATGAGGAGCATCTTAACGAGCTTTTAGGGGTTTTGAGGCAAGAACGATTTTATGCTAAGTTCTCGAAGTGTGAGTTTTGGTTACGAGAGGTTCAGTTCCTTAGACACCTCGTTAACCAGGACGGGATATTGGTTGATCCGGACAAGATCGAGGAAGTAATGCAGTAGGAGGCTTCGAAATCTCCCTTAGATATTAGGAGTTTCTTGGGATTGGCAAGGTACTACCGGAGATTCATTCAGGATTTCTCCAAGATTGAAGTTCCCCTCACTCGTCTGACAAGGAAAGGGGTGGATTTATGGTGGGGCCCTTAGCATCAGACATCATTTGAGACCCTTCGGCAGAGGCTATTAGAGGCCCCAATTTTGACCCTCCCTGAGGGAATGGAGGATTTTATGGTTTTCTGTGATGCATCCATCATTTGGTTGGGGGTGGTCCTCATGCAGAGAGGACAAGGGATAACTTATGCTTCGCGGTAGTTGAAGCCGCATGAGACGAGGTATCCCACCTATGATCTTAAGTTGCGGGTTGTGGTTTTTTCCCTCTAAATTTGGAGGCATTATCTTTATGGGGTCCGTTGTACCATCTACATGAATCACAAGAGCATGAGGCACATTATGGATAATCCGAAACTGAACATGAGGTAGCGCAGGTGGCTGGATGTATTCAAGGATTATGACTGCGAGATCCTTTACCATTCGGGTAAAGCGAATGTGGTGGCGGATGCCTTGAGCTGCAAGGCGGCTGGACCTTCTAATTGTAACACCCAAAAATTCAAACTAATTTAAACTTTTAAAAACATTTCAAACCATTAAAAATCATTACAACTTTGTTTTCAAAATGTATAATATCAAAGTTTTTCCCAGAAACATAGACAAAACATGAGGAGCTGTACGATCACGTTTTTGCCTTGCCACGATCCCCTAATGTACCTGAAATAATAAACTGAAACCGTAAGTTCGAGAGCTTAGTGAGTTCCCCCAAAATACCCATACCCACATCCATACACATATAATCGAAAACAACATACTATGGGTCCAGTCAACCATCGGGTTGGAATACCCCAGGCCCTCAACCATCCGGTTGGAATGCTAACACACTATGGGTCCAATCATCCTCGGGATGGAATACCCCAGGCCCACAACCAACAGGTTGGAATGCCCACACACTATGAGTCCAATCATCCTCGGGATGGAATACTCATGGCCCACAACCTACATGTTGGAATGCCCAGGTCTATTGGCCTTCGCACAGAGCAGATAAGCCTCAATCGCCAAACACACATGTACACATATAACAGGTAATCACATAGCAGCCTATAGACCATACTTGATCTAACGGATCACACCACACATCATACAATATTATCCTACCCTCTAAGATACCAATCTAACAAATCGTACTAGCATAACATAACCATATAACAATCCAAAGGGCCGGCCTTGGTGCCTTAGACCCTTGAGTATTGTGAGGAAAACTCACCTCGCAACTAACGTCTGAAACTAGAAAGCTCAACTCCCGGATCGCCAACACGAACTCCACCACCAATATTTACCATAAAAACCTTTTTCATAAATCTCCAAATTACCATAATGCCCTCAAAAGTCAACTGGTCAACTCTTGGTCAAAGTCAAAGTCCACAGTCAAAGCCAACAGTCCACGTTGACTCGACTTGTCGAGTGTAATTCACCGACTCGCCAAGTCCTTCTTGAACTCGAGAAGTCGTGAAATACTTGATTGTCTCGTCGAGATCCCCTTTAACTTGCCGAGTTCATATGTGTCCAAGAATTTGGGAGAAACCCTAACCGACTCGCCGAGTTCAAGGCAATCTTCAACGGACTCGTCGAGTTTGTTCATCAACTCGGCGAGTTCATGACCATCTTCATATGACTCGCCGAGTTGACTATGCAACTCGACGAGTCCTTGCAGACCTTCATCCATGCAAACACTTTTTAAGCCATGCCAAGGTTCCAGATTACAGATCCAAGCTTCTAAGGCATGTTTATCACGTAAAGTTGCAAACTTTACACACATGCAAGGCCCTAAAGGCTCTAAATAACCAATCTAAGCTTCTAATGGAGTTTTACACCTTAGGAAGGACTCGTCCTTGCAAGAGCTGGAAATTTTATGGACTTAGGACTCAAAAGATGTTCAGATCTGAAGTTTCAACTTCAGATCTAGCTTCCATACCAAAAATCCCTTCATGAATAACTAAAGCAAACCCTAGTTTCCACATATGAATGATTCTAGAAGAAAAAGAGGTTAAGGTAACAGCTGGTTACCTCCAAAACATGACCACACTGAAGTAGAATCTGGATCCACACAAAAGTCTTTATGCTAGCCCCTTGATCTACAAATTTCCTTCCCAAAGTTCCAAAACACTCTCCAAGCTCTCACTCATGGAAATTAGGGTTTATGGGTCTCAAGGGTGATAAAGGACAGTGTGAGGCACTAATGGTCCAATATATAGGGTGCAACAACCCTGAAAATTAGGGTTTCCACTGCCAGCTCCTACTCGTCGAGTCCCCCATGCCGACTCGGCGAGTCACTCGTTAATTGACGTGTCCTGGCTCGCTGCTACTTGGTGATTCACAGCGTCAACTCGTCGAGTAGACTTTAAAACATGAAATTTAAATGGAGTGATAATGATACCTGATGGTTGGGATGTTATAATTCTCCCCCACTTGACTTAGACTTCATCCTCGAAGTCTGCTGCAGCGAATAACTCTAGGTAATGCTCCCTCATCTCAGCCTCCGACTCCCATGTCCACTTGGATCCCCTCTGATGCTCCCATTGTATCTTCACTAGCAGAACCTCCTTGTTGCGTAGGACTTTCACTTTCCTTTCCAAAACGGCAATCGGTTTTTCAATATAATTTTGGCACTCATCTACATGAATGTCATCCAGTGGCACCACTACCTCCGGGTCCATAATGCACTTCCGCAACTGCGAAACGTGGAAAGTACTGTGGATTCGACTAAGCTCTTCCGGCAGCTCTAACCTGTAAGCCACCTTGCCAACCCTGGAAATGATCCTGAACGACCCAATATAGCGGGGACCCAATTTTCCCCTCTTCCTGAAGCGGATCACACCCTTCCAGGGCGAGACCTTCAGGAGTACCATATCGCCGACCTGAAACTCTAATTCGGATCGGCGTCGGTCAACGTAACTTTTCTGCCGACTCTGAGCGGTCTGCAACCGCTGTCTAACCTACTGGGTCTTCTCGGTAGTCTGCAAAACCACCTCCGTCCGACCCATCACCCTGTGACCAACCTCACCCCAACATATCGGGGTGCGACATTTCCGCCCGTACAACAACTCGAATAGCGGGGCGCTAGTATTGGAATGATAGTTATTGTTGTAGGCGGACTCTATAAGCGGTAGGTGAGGAATCCCAGCTCCCACCGAAATCAATGACACACGCCCTCAACATATCCTCGAGGGTCTGAATGGTCCACTCACTCTGACCATCAGTCTGTGGATGGAATGTTGTGTTGAAGTGCAACTGTGTGCCCAACTCCTCGTGAAACTTCTGCTAGAAATAGGAGGTAAACCTGACATCCCGTTCGGAGACAATGGAAACAGGAACCCCATGGCGAGACACGATCTCGCGAACGTACACATCGGCCAATTTATCTGCCGATGAGCTCTCCCGTATGGCCAAGAAATGGGCACTCTTGGTCAATCGATCCACGATGACCCATATAGCATCAAACCCCTTCGCCGTCCTAGACAATTTGGTAATAAAATCCATCGTGATCTATTCCTATTTCCACATGGGGATCTCCAGAGGCTACAGCTTTCCATGCGGCCTCTGATGCTCGGCCTTGACCATCCTACAGGTCAAGCACCTCTCGACGTACCAAGCGATTTCTTACTTCATGCATGGCCACCAATAACTCAAACTCAAACCCTGGTACATCTTAGTTCCCCCCGGGTGAATAGAGAAATGAGACTTATGAGCCTCCACCATAACCGTTTGCCTAACCCCACCAGATATCGGTACCCAAACCCGACCGCATCGGGTCAATAATCCCCGACTATCCTGCTCAAACCAGGTATTCTCACCCTTGATCCTCTCCAGCTTCCAGTTCTTCGGTCACATGCCCTCAACCTGGGCATCTATGATCAAACTCACAAGCGGAGAGTCTACTGCTAGCCTCATACATACCGCTGGGGTGGAAGACCTAGCTGACTTGCGGCTCAAGGCATCCGCAACCACATTCGCTTTACCAGGATGCTAAAGGATATCGTAGTCGTAGTCCTTGACTACGTCCAGCCACCTGCGCTGCCTCATGTTCAGGTTTGGCTGATCCATGATGTGTCTGAAACTCTTGTGATCCGTGTAAATGGTACAACGGGCCCCATAAAGGTAATGTATCCATATCTTGAGGGCGAACCCTACTGCCCCCAGCTCCAAGTCATGCGTAGGGTATCTCGTCTCATGCGGCTTCAATTTCTGCGACACATAAGCTATCACTCATCCTCTCTACATGAGGACTGCCCCTAACCCTGTGATGGATGCATCATAGAAAACCACAAAATCCTCAACTCCCACTGGGAGTGTCAAGACTGGGGCCTCGCACAACCGTTGTCGGAGGGTCTGAAATGGCCTCTGCTGCTCAGGGCCCCACCGAAAATCCACCCCCTTCCTCGTCAGACGAGTGAGGGTACTGCAATCTTGGAGAAGTCCTGTATGAACCTCCGATAGTACCCTGCCAATCCCAAAAATCTCCTGATGTCTGAGGGAGATTTCGGAACCTCCTACTGCATAACCGCCTCGATTTTGGCCGAATCGACCAAAATCCCCTCCTGGTTAACGAGATGTCCGAGTAACTGGACTCTCATAGCCAATACTCATACTTCGAGAACTTGGCGTACATCCGTTCTCGTCTCAAAACTCCCAACAAATCCCGCAGATGCTCCTCAAGCTGCTATTGGGTCTTGGTATACATAAAGATGTCATCTATAAACACTATGACTGAGTAATCGAGCATCGGTCTACAGACCCGATTCATCAGGTCCATGAACACTGCTGGCGCGTTGGTGAGCCCAAACGGCATCACCATGAACTCGTAATGTCCATAACGAGTTTGAAACGTGGTCTTCTCCACATCCTCCTCTCTGACCCTGACCTGATGATACCCTGATCTCAAGTCTGTCTTGGAAAACCAAGATGCACCCTGCAACTGATCGAAGAGATCGTCTATCCTCGGGAGTGGGTAACGGTTCTTTACCGTTAACTTATTCAATTCTCGGTAATCAATTCACATCTGGTGCGAACCATTCTTCTTCCGGACAAAAAGAATCGGTGCTCCCCATGGATAACTGCTAGGTTAAATGAACTGCTTGCCCAGCAGCTCCTGTAGCTGTGACAACAACTCCTGCATCTCTGGTGGTGCTAATCAGTACGGCGCCTTAGCGATAGGGGCCGCACCTGGCACCAGGTCGATCCTGAACTCGACCTGCCTCTCCAGAGGTACTCCGGATAATTCCTCCGGGAACACATCAGCAAACTCTCTAATTACCGGAACCTCTGAAACTGATGTCTGATCTCTCACCCGCGTATCTACCACATACGCTAGATAACCCGCACACCTGTGATGAATGTACTGTCGAGCCCTAGTAGCTGAACAGAACCCTAATCCCACTCTGGTGCCCTCGGCATATACAATCAGTTCTCCCCCACTTGGGGTTCGAACTACCAGACGCTGACCCTCACAATCAAGCATAGCACCGAACCGACTGAGCCAATCCATGCCTACAAGCACGCACACCTCCCTCATGGGGATCGGAATCAAATCTATCGGAAAGGACACTCCGAAAATCTCCAAATCACACCCTCGATAGACCGCAGAAGTAGAAACCCCGTGTTCGTTGGCGATAGACACTCGCAACGGACACTCTAACTTGCCTACTGGCACACTGAACTCCCTACTAAATAACTGAGATACGAAGTACCAACTCACCCCCGAGTCAAATAAAACCAAAGTAGGCAAAGAGTTCACTAGGAACATACTAACAACCACATCTGGTGTTGCTCTGGCCTCCTCAGTTGTAAGCTGGAAGGCACGAACCTGAGCCTTCGGAGGCTCTGCCCTGATTGGTCTCCCATCCGTGATCCTCAAGGTAGATGGCGTTGGAACCTGCGCCGACTTGGCGGCTAGTAGAGGACACTGGGCCTTCATATGGCCCACCTGCTCACAATGATAGCAAAGCCTGACTCCGGAAGTCGGAGTCGGCTGCCCGCAATCCCTGGCCAAATGGCCATGCTTGCCACATCGGTGGCACCCACTCTCTGTCCGACACATCCCTGAATGAGCCTTCCCGCACTTCCCACAAGTGCGTCCTGGTTGTCTCCCAGTGCTCGTATCAGCGGTCTTGGACTGCTTTGGTGCCGGCTGGGACTGTGTCGGGGCCTGCCGCTACTCCTTCGATTGCAGCTCAATCTCCAACTCACGCCGCCTAGCGGCCTCCTGCAACTCCAGAAGTGTATCACATCGTTGGGTAGACACAAATTGACGGATGTCAGTCTTGAGCATGCTCAGATATCGGGTCATCTGAGCCTGCTCGGAAGCAAACTCCAGGCAAAACATCGCCCTCTCAGTGAACATACGGGTGATCTCCGTCACCGACTCCCCATCCTGTCTCAAACTCAGAAACTCATGTGCTAACCGCTCCCGCTCGACCCGCGGAATGTAACGGGCGCGGAACATGTCTCTGGACTGCTCCCAAGTAACAACAACTCTCTGGTCATTAGTGTACGACCCGGTCGCAAGTCTCCACCAGTCCTTGGCCCTGGACCTTAGCAGGTTCAGAGCACACCTGACCTTCTGGTCAGTAGGACACGATCAGGTGAAGAAACACCCCTCCAGATCCGAGATCCACCTCATAGCCTTGATGGGATCCTGTGTCCCATCAAAAGTAAGGGGCTTCATGTTGTTGAAGTCCCGATACTGAAAAGTCGGACCGACTCCCAACCCTGCCGCTGATACAGCTGCTAAAGCTGCTGCGACAGCCGCCTCAGTGAGGGCTGCATAGTGATCGTCGAAATACTCCACCAAAGCAGTCTTAATAGACCCGAACATCTCTGGCAACTCGGCTCGGAACAAAGCAGCAACCTCATCATGCAGGATCTCTCGGATCCTGTCATTCATCTTATCTGGCCTCATATGGCCAATAGTCTCGGGCGCTGTCGGCGCCCCCTGTTCGCCCTCTCCCTCTCCCTCTCCTGATCCCGAACCGGATCCAGTCACCAAGCGTCTGGTCATCACCATTTTAAAACATAACACGAGACATAAAATAATCCACACAGAGAACTAGGAACCAACTCCCGACTAAGTCCTAGGGGTTGTGACTTCCTTGCTATGCGTATGGGTCCTGTGCTTTCAGTAGTACATGCCTATACTACCTTCCACACCTACCCATATTTGTCTCAAGTATCATCACAACGCCCTAACAAAATACATAATCATAGTGAGCGCTCAATCCTCACTCCTAGAGGAATGCTAAATATCTCATAACTGGCCTCCCGACCTCACACCCCCCCCCCCCCATCCATGAGACTTCCACCAACCCTGCAGCACTAGTGTATGCTAGCCATACATAATGCTGGACCCTCTAGACTTTCAAATATCCAATCCTACCCTAAGCTCCCAATAAAAAAAAGAACAGAACATAAGGCCAAATCAAACATTCTAAGGCTATAAAATCTTAATTATGTATAACTGTGGTGCATATACTAAGCAACTACAGTAATGATGTCAATCTCATATAAAGGAAACCCTAGCCTAGCAGGCATCATGTAATCAGGCAATTCTATCATGCAATTCCTAAAGATCCCTAGCCTAGTACTAGCATGTTGTTCTAACATATCACATAATCAAATAATTGTATGGTATTTTGGGTTCTACTTATTGGCTCCGGCTGATCGTACACCCTGCATCCTCCTTTACTTATTTTGAAAACCATTTTAGAAATCATTTTGAAAACCTTTCTTTGATTTAAGACTGGATTCACACGAATGTTCCTCCAATTCACTCAAACCAAGGCTCTGATACCAACTTGTAACACCCAAAAATTCAAACTAATTTAAACTTTTAAAAACATTTCAAACCATTAAAAATCATTACAACTTTGTTTTCAAAATGTATAATATCAGAGTTTTTCCAAGAAAACATAGACAAAACATGAGGAGTTGTACGATCACGCTTTCACCTTGCCGCGATCGCCTAATGTACCTGAAACAATAAAGTGAAATTGTAAGTTCGAGAGCTTATTGAGTTCCCCCAAAATACCCATACCCACATCCATACACATCTAATCATAAACAACATACTATGGGTCTAGTCAACCATCGGGTTGGAATACCCCAGGCCCTCAACCATATGTTTGGAATGCCAGTCTGTTGGGTCAAGGTTGGTCACATGGTTATGGGGCGAACTGAGGTGGTCCTTCAAACTACAGAGATGATCCAACATATCAGGTAGAGATTGCAGACTGCTTAGAGTCGGTAGAAAAAGCTATACCGACCGACGCCGATCTGAGTTGGAGTTTCAGGTCGGCGACATGGTGTTGTGTTCTTAAAGGAGAAGGAAGTGCACTAAGGAGTCAAGGAAGTAAGGAAAGCACGTAGATCTTGGATCATCATCTCATTTGGAAGCTCCAAAAGGTATAAAGTTGCTACCTTTGTGTTTTGTTTGCTTGGATCTCAACATGGTAGCTTTATGATGTTCTTTTGTCCCTAAAAGTCCTATTTTTGTGCATGTTCGATTTTGGATGGTTTGAGTTGTCCTTCTAGAGCCTAGGAAGGGTCTTTAGTCATAAAAATGAGATCCCAATGGCCAGAAGTGTTTCATGCATTTGGAAAAAGCGTCTTAATGGGTTAAGACCTTGTATTAAGAACTTATGGACATTTAAAGTCATAAAGTTGGAGACTTTATGACTCTAGGTTGCATTTGGACCATGGATCTATAATATGGGCGTAAGTGCTTAAGCCATTAAGCACTTAATAGACTTTTGGATTTGTGAGAGTACACCCCACATACTTGGTCAACCACCCCGATGGTGGTCAATGTGAGGTTTGTGTATGCCCTGCGTACCTTCGGTGTACACCTAGCGTAGGCTTTTGAGTTTGGGCTTCAAGTTTTGGGCCACCTTTTGGGCTTGTATGGCTTGGGCCCTCATTGGACTCTCTGAGTATGAATGTTTTGGGACAATTGGACCTTAGGATAAGGCCTAGTAAGGGATTAGGCCCAATATGGAAAATTGGGCCAATTATGGGCCTTGAAGTAAATTAGGCCTTTAAATCAAAATTGGACATTAGGCCTTGGCCCAATTGGGGAAAGGATAAAGTGGACATATACCCTAAGTATGAATCTTTAGTGAAGAATGGTAAACCAATTGTTAATTGGATGTTTATTTTGTAGTGATAGTTTGGGATTCTTCGTGAGACAACATTCAGAGGTTTTCAGTTTGGTTTGACACTACAAGGTGAGTCTTCCTCACTGTACTTTAGGGTCGAAGGCACCAAGGCCGACTCATTATTTTGATAACCTGATATTGTTGATATGTTGAGTATGGAATATATATGCATGCTAGTTTGGTAGATCGGTAAGACTACCTAAGATACTGTCTGTTTATCTGTATATGATATTACCTGTTATATGTCGACATATGATGTGGGTTGGGTTGAGGTTGTACTGCTCCATGTTGTAGCCAACAAACCCTAGCACATACCAGATATGAGCTGAGGGCCGGGGAAGGCATGCCAGACTTATACTGAGGGCTCGTGAGCATTCCAGATACGAGCGGAGGGCTGGGAAGGGCATGCCAGACTCGTACTGAGGACTTAGTGGTATTCAGTCCGAGGACTGATCAGGCCGGGAAGCAAGACATACATAAGTTGTGGGCCTATGGGGCAAGCCAGACTTATGCTATGGGCTCAGTGGTAATCCAGTCTGTTAGTTGTGGACCCATTGCATGTTGTTATTATATTTATGCTATTTTTTATGCATCAGTATTTTGGGGGAACTCACTAAGCTTTTGGATTACAGTTTTGAATTATGTTTCAGGTACTTCAGAGGATCGTAGGAAGGCGAATGCGTGATCATGCACCTCCTCATGTTTTATTTCATGATTTTGGGATTTCTTTGATGTTGAACTTATTTTGAAAACAATTTGTAAACGATGATGATTTTTGAGTATGTTTTAAAAGTTTAAATTTTTTTAGAATTTTATGAATTTTATAGGATCCAATTAGGATTCGAATTTCAGTGAGGACTACAAGGACAATTCTCATCCAATCGTGTTCATTAAGGGTAATTAGGCCTTGGCCCAATTGGGGAAAGGATAAAGTGGACATATACCCTAAGTATGAATCTTTAGTGAAGAATGGTAAACCAATTGTTAATTGGATGTTTATTTTGTAGTGATAGTTTGGGATTCTTCGTGAGACAACATTCAGAGGTTTTCAGTTTGGTTTGACATTACAAGGTGAGTCTTCCTCACTGTACTTTAGGGTCGAAGGCACCAAGGCCGACTCATTGGTTTGATAACCTGATATTGTTGATATGTTGAGTATGGAATATATATGCATGCTAGTTTGGTAGATCGGTAAGACTACCTAAGATAATGTCTGTTTATCTGTATATGATATTACCTGTTATATGTCGACATATGATGTGGGTTGGGTTGAGGTTGTACTGCTCCATGTTGTAGCCAACAAACCCTAGCACATACCAGATATGAGCTGAGGGCCGGGGAAGGCATGCCAGACTTATACTGAGGGCTCGTGAGCATTCCAGATACGAGCGGAGGGCTGGGAAGGGCATGCCAGACTCGTACTGAGGACTTAGTGGTATTCAGTCCGAGGACTGATCAGGCCGGGAAGCAAGACATACATAAGTTGTGGGCTTATGGGGCAAGCCAGACTTATGCTATGGGCTCAGTGGTAATCCAGTCTGTTAGTTGTGGACCCATTGCATGCTGTTATTATATTTATGCTATTTTTTATGCATCAGTATTTTGGGGGAACTCACTAAGCTTTCGGATTACAGTTTTGAATTATGTTTCAGGTACTTCAGAGGATCGTAGGAAGGCGAATGCGTGATCATGCACCTCCTCATGTTTTATTTCATGATTTTGGGATTTCTTTGATGTTGAACTTATTTTGAAAACAATTTGTAAATGATGATGATTTTTTAGTATGTTTTAAAAGTTTAAATTTTTTTAGAATTTTATGAATGTTATAGGATCCAATTAGGATTCGAATTTCAGTGAGGACTACAAGGACAATTCTCATCCAATCGTGTTCATTAAGGGTATTTAGGTCAAAATATTATCGGGACCTATCCAAACATATTTTGAGGTGCTGGCAAGATTGAAAAAAAGGACCCCCAAAGTCATAAATATAATTGTATTAAAAAATAGACCTACCATTTACAAAAATTATTAATGATATTATAAATATTTCTTGTTATATTGATGACTTTAGGTATGTCTTCAATAACTTTAGCTTTGAAAAAACTTATCTTAATAGATACAACACTAACAAGAATAGTTAATAAGATATTATCTGCAAACAAACATTTAGGTAATAATCAAAATTTTAACAAACTCTAAAATTTCAACCAAAACTACTAATATATTATTAGCTAAAGTCATTTACAAACTCCAAAATTTTATTTGTTCTTTTTCTTCTGCTTCTTTTTCAAAAAGATTGTATGATTGTTAATAAATAAATTAGACTAGTTTTGATACAACCAAATTTTGATTTCTATCTTGGTTTTGTAGAGCTGCAAATTCAACAAGAAAAAGTCAATTTAAAACATTAAAATTGTTAAACCTGTGAATATACAGACAGACGTCTGAAAGTTCTGATTTCAAACTTATTACGTTAAATTTGATACTTTGAGTCTAAAAGAATGTAGTCTAAAATCTGATATAAAAATTACAAATAGAAATCAAAATATAGTCAATAAATCTGATATACAATTACAAATAATAATCATAATGGAGTCTAAAATCTAAAATAATGAGAATAAGAAATCTGATAAAAATTACATACATAGAAAAAAAGAGAACGGGAAACTTATATTTTGCAAACTAGATATTGAGAACTCGAGAGTAGAAATACAAATAATGAGGATAATTACATACACATCAAAATTCGAATTATGAGCTGATAAAGGAGAGTGGAAAATCAGAAATTAATAACCAAGGAGTGAGAAACATAAACATTATACTCTGCAAAATTGTTGTCGTTAGATACTTGATCAAGATTCTACATATAAGAACCAAAATTATGTAACCTAATGCCACTTTTGAAATCTCAGAAGCAGAAAAATGGGTAATCTGATGCGAACTCACGATAACTCAGAAGAATAAAGGAGGGTATGAAAGAATTAGTAATTACTAATAACTTGGGTAATTTGATGGTGCATTAATACCTGATAACTAGCGTGTTTTGATGTCGATTCACGATTTGAGGCATGATGTCGATTCACGAAATCAAGATCTTGATTTGGTTCACATTCCATCATGATGTCGATTTGGTTCCAATATGTCACGGTCGAGATTCTAGACTCTTCCGGAGTACTTGAGAAAGCGCAAGAACTTACATGTACGACCCAATAGACCCTGGAATGTCCTTATTTTCTCTAGGACATCGAAGAACGATCTCGCACATTGCATGAAGACTTGTAAATACATGTATCTTGGTAGCATAGTCTAGATTAATTATGAATGTAAGATTAATGTAGTAATATCTAGAAATTTCCCTAGAGGGGGAAGAACAAGTATAAATATGGGAGGAGCTTATTTGCACCAAAACGATCAAAAGTTGCTTTATATTCTCTCGAACTCTTATAATACAAGTTCTCTTTTATTTGTAGAAACTTAAAAGCCTTAATCTCTTGCTTACTAAGTTGTTAGTACATCCCAAGGAAGCATAGTAAGCCTGACTTAGTCAAAGTTACACTAAGTGGCACACGGTGATTGAATCGTCCCATGACACATGGTGTGAGAGCCAAGTTCTACAAGCAAGATATCATAGTTATGGAAGGAGGAAGCGAAGTTTACAACATTTCCCCCCTCTCGTCGAGGAGAATGGAAGGAAGTACAAGAAGAGGGACTAACCGGTAGATGCCTTGGCAAGCTTAGAAGACAAGCTTACAAGGGTGGAGATTAACATCGGCGAGATCCTTGAGTTGAAGGATACTGTCGATCAGTTTGTAGGAGATATAAGTGACACAAGTGATAGAATGAAGGAGTCCATCGGTTTCATCAAGGAAAAAGTCCTTGTGTTAATCAATACTTTGCTAAACGAGTTTTGTGAGAAGATATGCGCTCTAAAAGACGAAGTAAATATATGCAAAGCAGTGATAGCCGGAGGAGTTGTTACGAAGACGATGCCACACACAGAGGAACCTAAACCCTTGAAATATGGAGGTAATCAAGATCCTAAACTACTCGAATAATTTTTCTGGTCCCTAGAATGTTATTTCAATGCTATCGGAGTAAAAGAGGACAAGTCCAAAATAGACACGGCCGTTCTACAGTTGAGTGAAAACGCAACACTATTATGTAGGTGAAAGCATGGTGACATTAAGAAAGGCCTATATGTGAAATACATCAAATTTTGGTCAACAAAAGTCAAAAAGGGTCAACAAAAGTAAATTGTGCTATATTAGGTCAAAAAGGCGAAATGTGATTTTCGTAACATCCCTAATGTATTATTGCATATTATAATGCTATGTATGCTATTTTGAATCCATTATCGAATAAACGTTTTTATTGCGATCAATAAACTACGATAATGTAGTAATTCGATAAAACACACAAATATTACCAAGAATTGGGTAATATTCATGACACGAGGTTCACATGTTCACAAAGCCATAAACATGTTTCAAACATTGTATAATCTAGTATTTAGCTTGATACTCCAGTTAAATACCAGAAAAAGATTATACATCAAGAAAACAAAAGTTATTACGTTTAACGCTTACATTTTATACAACGTATTGGAGAAAAAAACAATATAATCAAAAGGCGTTAATATTATTGTTAATAATATGAAATAAAAATATTTTTATTAGTTATTAAACCTTACCAATTTCTCAAATCTCACCACACTTATTATAAAAATGACAATCTTTATAAAAAAGGCTAAATTTTTATAAAAACTATAATAAGACAAATGATGTTCCCTTTTTCCCCACCATATCCTAACCTCCAACATAATCATGATATTTATATATTAAAGAAATCAAGAAAACCATGCTTGAATATTTTAATATATAATATTCTACTTGATTAAAATAAGCTAGAAAGCTTACCCTAAATTAAATATTCACAACACCTTACCTCTTCCCTTCCCCATGCAAGCCACCATGTCCCTCTTCCCTCCCTTATAAATTTCGGTTTAAAGCTCTTTCTCCCACCCCCTCTCCATCTTCAAACTTTCAAAAACTCTTTCTAAGTTCTTCCAAGAGTTCCAAGTTGTTTCCAAGTCTTTTTGCAAGTCTTTTGGTAAGTGTTTCTTCCATATTTTCGAGTTCTATCACCCATCCATCATCATCTTTTGGTTATTTTACTCATAATCTTGAATCAAAAACCTTAGGCAAGAATCTTGAAGTTCAAAGAGGTGTTGTCTTCCAAAGCTCAAATTATACCTCATCTTTCTCACCATTTCCTGCCATCTTCTAGGGAAAGCACAAAAGGTGAGTTCATACCCCCTCCCCCTTTCTACTAGTTTTCACTCATTTTACACTTTCGGGGGAGGTTACATGCCATGCAAACAAAATACATTTTGGACAATAATTTTACACAAAGGTCCTAGATCAAATATACCCTTGACAAACTTTGGGTAATGCTATCTCATACATGTTTATGTTCTATTTATGAAAATATATGCATATATACTTATTTTCAAAGAAAGCACACATGCCTGGTTCCTTTATATGCACAAGTTTCTAGTATCGTATGATGGATAATATCTTTATCCATTGGATAATATTATTATACATTGGATAAACACAAACTAACATTTTTACCAAAAGTATAGTTTTGAAAGATTAAAACTTTGTGTTTACACATTGGTTAAAACCATTAGCCCTTGGATAATACCATTATCCATTGGGTAATACTATTATACACTATATTAATTCTACGGAAAAGTGATATTTACACATACATGGGTTTTCATTTCACAAAACGTAAACTTGTTGAAACAATTATGTGAGACAAAGTCTTCACCGTAGCTATTATTATACACTCTCTTTCCGGAATCTCTTACCAGAATCTCGGTAAGAGAGTATGATACTTGTGTATAGATCTATATGGGACTGACAATCCAACACCTAAGCTGCTAGCTACAGCTAGACCGGCAGGTCTGGGGTGACAAATGTTTAACATCCCGACGCCTGAAGAACGTCGCAGCAGGCCAACTTTGGTTTTAGCATGGTTGTAATAACTCACTTGGGAAATCAATGATACATTTAGTTTACGGGGTAACATGCATTCAAATGGTTTTATATAAGAATAAAGCTATGTAATACTACTTTAAGTATAGAAATACTTATACATTTTTGGTCTTAGGGATTTTAAGACTACAACTTATTTTAAAGGAAATATTGGATTTTTTGGGAACAAAACACTACATTTATAAGTATGGTTATTTACTTATACACTACATTTATAAGTATGGTTATTTACATGTACACAACATTTATAAGTATGGTTATTTACTTATACACCACATTTATAAGTATGGTTATTTACTTATACACTTGATTTTTGGATAATAAAAATCACATGACAAGTCACACTTCTTTTTATAAGCTTAGAAGTTATGGATACTTTTAATTTATAAATGTTTTCTTTTGGAAACATACTACACACATATATTCTTTTTTTACGCTGAAGGTGTACAAATACAAAACTTTTTACAATACGGAGATATGATTTTCATCTAAGGAAAAATATTGGATTTTTCTACAACTGAACTCTTATGAACTCACTAACTTTATGTTGACTTTTAAAACAACATGTAATCTCTGGAAACAATTAAGCTCAGATTAGTGGAGCTACTTTTGAAGACAAGACACCAAATATCATTACGAGAACTACTTTATTTGATAATACGCAAACCTTGTAATGTATTTTGATACTAAGGAACATTTGGGTCATGTAACTGATATAATCATATGATATGATGGTTGTTTATGTACTTGTGTTTCAATGTATACAATTATTGTGATACTGTGATCATCGTTCCACCCCCGTACATTTCTGCTATCCGGTTTAGAGGTGTGATTCTATATGTCATAGACACGTGGGATGAGTTTAAGATACAAATCAAGAAACAATTTTTCCCCCATAATGCTGAAGACATATCCATGTAGAAACTTCAAGGATTGAAGCATGTCGGGTTTATTAAAGATTACGTGTCAGAATTTACAGCCTTGATGCTTGAGTTGTCTGATTTACAAAAGAAAGACAGGTTATTTTACTTCCAAGATGGACTAAAATCTTGGGCTTATAACGAGCTCAAGAGGAGGAATGTCTAAGATATCGACGAAGTTATAGTAGTGGCGGAAGACCTTACGGAGAGTTCATAGTAGGAGACGATGTGATGGTAAAGCTTCCACAAAGGATGTTCAAATCTACCCGATAGGTACACAAGAGCTTAATACGAGGGGCCTTACAATGTTCTTGAAAAGGTCGGGACCCGATCATAGAAGCTAGAATTGTCATCCCATTTAAACATTCACCCAATATTTTATGTAAGTCTCCTCAAACCTTATAATCATGATGAAGAAGACCCCTTGAGAAGGGAATCACTTCGAGCACCAGTAGAAAATGTAGTCTCCTATGACAGGGAGGTGCAAAAGATCTTAATAGATATAATGGTTTACAAATAAGACTTGCCTAATTAGACAATATTATGTTCGATGGAAGGGGCTACCTGATAGTGAGTCTAGTTGGGAACGTGAACTAGATATGGGGCAGTTACGAAGCAAAATCGAGGAGTAGATAACTAAGACTTGACGAGGACATCAATGACTTAGGTGGGGGAGGGTGCCACGCTCGAGATTCTAGAATCTTCCAGAGTACTTGAGAAAGTGCAAGAACTTACAAGTATGGACCAATAGGCCCTGGAACATCCTAGATTTCTCTATGACATCGAAGAACAATCTAGCACAATTCATGAAGACTTGTAAATACATGTGCTTGGTATCATAATCTAGATTAGTCATGAATGTAAGATTAATGTAGTAATATCTAGAAATTTCCCTAGAGGGGGGAGAACAAGTATAAATAGGGGAGAAGCTCATTTGATCCAAAATGATCAAAAGTTGCTTTATATTCTCTCGAGACCTTAGAATACAAGTTCTCTTTCGTTTGTACAAACTCAGAAGCCTTAGTCTCTTGCTTACTAAGTCGTTAGTACATCCAAAGGAAGCATAGTAAGCCTAAATTAGTCAAAGTTACACTAAGTGGCACACAACGATTTAATCGCCCCACGACAAGTACACCTAGTTACCGTTCTGTTGTCGAGTTGGTCAGGAATCCATGCATTTACATTCTTTGTTGTTGATAGTCCACCTTGCTTTATTGTTGGGCTGATATGGAGTGTGGGCCCTTAAGAAATATCAACTAAAATTATTTTTTCACATATATGTATATATTACATAGCCTAAAAGTTTTGGGCCCCTTAAAACTATAGGCCCTAAGCGCTCACCCGTGTTACCCACAGTCAAAGCCTAGCTTGAACATGAATTGAATGGGCTGAGCAAAAAAATGTATAAAACCGTGGGCTAATAATGACCTGAACAAGTATTGATATTAACATCTTATTTGTCGCATACAATAGAAGCGTGCATCAGATCTACAATGATCAACTTTCTACTTTAGTTCTTCTTATAATATGTAGTTTCTAATACAACAAGGTTAGTTTCCATTAACCATAATGTTTTTTTTTGTAGATTAATTGTATTAAGAAGTTTAATTACTAAAATATGATATGGGTTTTTTTCTATAGAAATCGATTTTCTTAATTGCATATTTAATTGACGATCTTTTTATGTTTTTTTAAACAAGTTAACTCAAATTGGTATTCAATACGATTCGATGGAACTGTTGATTGTAAAAAATTAGAAAATGACATTGATATGTACATTGTTTTTCTATTTTTAGGTTAAAAAAAATCATTTTTCAACTACAATTCACACCTCTAATTACTAGAATTGGTCTAAGAAAAAATAGTTAAACAGATCTAAATGAATTAATTAATTCTATAAAAAACTGAATTGATTGATTCCACAAAAAATGAGTATTTTAGTTGTTGTTACAACTTCTTGACTAAACACTTGATTCTAGAAAAGAATCATAAGTTTTATGTTAGTTCTGTTAAATTAGTATCCTTATATGCATTATATATGTATGTAAGAAGATTTAGTACCAAAAATTAAATGATAAAGGGCTTATCAACTTATATTTGATGATGTCTTACAAGTGTTAGATGAAAAGCTTAAGAGAGTTCACAATTTATCTAGTTGTTCCCAGTTCAATTTTTCGTTTAGTGGGTGTCTTTAGGATGTATTTTCTTTAATTGATGTGGATATTTACATGTTTCATGGTGTTGTTCGTGAAGTTATGGATATATTTATGGTTAAACTTGCTCTATAGTTAATGATAAAAAGGTATCAACTTATGTTTTATGATTCTTTACAGGTGCTTGATGAAATGCCTAAGAGAATTCACAATTTTGTTGTTGTGTTCATCTTTTCTAGTTTAATTTTACGTTTAGTGGGTGGCTTTGAGATGTATTTTTTTAAATGGTATGTATATTTATATGTTTCATGGTGTAGTTCGTGAATTTACAAATAGCTTGATGGTTAAACTTGTAGAGTTTCTATGCATCAAATACACTTTAAACTAGGTAGCGGAAAAATGAATCTATGATATACCTAAGTATACATGTAACCTATGGATCTATGGCTTCATACTAATTACATACACCCAAGGAAAACATAAATATAAAAGAAGAATCACATCCCTCTCTTGCAGCCAAAGACCTTTACGCTTGAGCTCTCGTGTGTGCCACCTTGTTTGGATAAATTACACCCAAACCAAAATCCCTCTCCTAGTTCACACCAATGAACCCAAATGAGTATAATCAAAAATAACTAGGAGGGGAAAAATTCTAAGAGAATTAATCTACAAGAATGGGAGGAAGAATATGCTAAAATTTCAAACCAAGAATGAGCAAGGAAGAATGAATCACTAAAGCCCCATTTATAGCCTTGGATATCTTCCATGGTTTTATCCTTCCACCCATGTGGGATAGGATAAGCCTAGAATGAAATACCCTCTTTCCCAAGGGAATTTTCATCGACTTCCATCTTACATAGGGTTTTGTAATATTCTTGAGTAATCAGCTACTGATTAATTAACCCTTCAAGTAATTAAACTGTTAATTATTTTCTAATTAGTTTCTAATTAATTATTAAAACATAATAATTAATCAAACAACTCCTCCTTTATTGATTCTACTTAATTTGAGTCTCGAGGGCAACCCAAGAGGACCTTGTTGTTATTAGAAATATCATTGATGTAACATCAAAGCTCCAATATTGATTCTCTCGTTGATTGCTTGGGTCTTGGTGGAGATTTGTATCATGACAAGAGAAGTATGTTATCAACTAATCTCAGGAGGGGATCCTGGGAGAACACTCCGACGATCAAGTTAGCCTCCAATGGAGATGAGTGTGTGATAAAGTATGAGGCTTAAAGAGTGAGTGTCTAACCCCTCTTTACAATTGTAGGCGAGTGGCCTTTTATAGTGATGGTCTTGGCATGGATCCTAATCATGGGGACAGGAGTGTGTCCCTTTACTGGAGTTGGCAGGTGCCAATTTTTCACCTGGCTACTTTCCCGCGCAACTTCCAGGTCGGATATCGGGTATCGGGGAACAATCCGATACGGTTTGTGCCTTTGGCTAGGTGGCCTGGCCGACTGTTTGCGAGGAATAGTGGTTAACACCTTCGGCTTCCTAGTGTTCTCGGGAGGCACGTTATGAAGTCTCCCTAGTGTTAGCCATTACAGAGTTGACTTGCTTAGTTGTGACGGGTGAGACTAGCTCATACCACATGTCCAATCCTATTTAGTTCCTGTCTCTTTGAATGCATGAGTAACAGTTTTCCAGGTGTGAAATTAGCCATTATCATTAGGGTTTTCGAATTTCCCACCTGGTTCCTCTTCTTATACTTTCGACCCTTTTAGTTATGTCCATTCTTTCTCTCTCCTTGTCGTTCTTCTTAGTTTTCTTTCTCAGCTCACTTCCTTCTATGATGGATTCTCCGATCAACATCATTGCCACCCCGGATCAGTTCTTTGCGATCCAGAAAAATATGGCTTTCAACCGGAAGATGGATTTACATTTCCCGATAAGAGAACCATATTCTTCGAGCCGACAGAGGGGAAAATCAGGATATACGTGAAGCATATTGATACCGTTTAATGTCTTCCCACATCATATTTCTTTCATCAGATTCTTAATCGAGATGTTGTGTCAAGTGAACGGGATAACGCCTGATGTTTGGGTATTTTGTCATTTTTCAAGTTGCCTCAACCTATTCTAGTGAAAATTATACTTTTTTTGTTTCTATGTATAGCCATGCACTTGTGATTGAGAAGAACAACTCCCCGAAGAACTTGGCTAGTTGCTACTATTAGGTAAATATTGATAGTGTTTGTTTTAAGCGTAGGACTAGATCTATTTCTGATCAATCGTTTACTCTTTATGATGACAAAGAGTGGATGTACATGGTGTTGCATTTCTTCCAAGTCATGGAGGATGACTTTCTTGAGTATGTTCTCGCTGGTGCCAGAATGAGTATTTTGTGGACGCTCCGGGGAAAATGTATGTGTTTTATGTCATGTCAAAAGGTATCGTTCTTCATATATCATCTCTTTTATTCCTTGATCCTTATTTCCTTCTCATCCCCCTTTTTTTTGAAAAGAATGTCTATAAACCTATCTGTGTGTGTTGAGAAAAAGAGTGGATTTTATGGATGTGCTTGCCAAGAAGTGGGTTAGGAGTCTCCGATATCGTGAGGTAGATCTTATGGATAAGGTGTTCCATTACTTTCCCTTTCATAATGAGGTGTTTATTTCTCAGGTTGTGGCTGCTCAGGATGCCGAGCGTCATTGTACGGTTGTTCAACCGTCGCGGTCTACATCTATTGACCCTACTGGGACAAATATTAGTGTAGAAACTACTGGTGGGAAGGGTGTCAAGGATGATTTTGTGGATGATAATAAGGAGGGGGTGCTCGTGGCCCCTGTATTGAAATGGAAAGCTACATATCAGAGTGTTAGGGGAGTAAATGTAGGAGACTTAGCCCTTATTCGTCGTCTGCGTCCTCGAAGATTGGCTGGTGGTTATTCCCGTGTTATGGAGCGTCAAATGGAGGTGATTGATATTTTTGAAGATAGGAACACTGATAAAGTTTCTTTGGAGATGAACGTGGGTGGTGGGGACGCTGGCGTGACACAACCTGTTGTTCCCTCAACAGCTGGGCATTTTATTATTCCTTCACATATTAAACAAGTGGATGTTGGTGGTGGTGGTTATGTGATAAGTATGGAGTTCCTTTGGTTTGGATGTTCCGTGACCGATCGCATTGGTAGTGAGGAGGATCGGTCAAGTGATTTTGTTTGTTTCAATCCTAAGTGGTCTTTGAAGGAAAATTCTTGTTTGTCATATTTTGAATTTTTTGTTGATTTTCCGAAGAATGTTTTCCCTCCTAGTACTCAGGCCAACATGTTTGGGTCTCGCTTGTCAGAGTTTGTTAGTTCTCTTTGCTTTGCGGCTATGCAAAGTGCTTGTTTTCTTAAGTAAGAGGCCAACTGTCTTGAACAATTCTTATCTATTGATGAACTTCAAAACCATCTGAAGAGGGAGGCACACAATCTTCGTTCAGAGAATTATTTTCTGATGTCCACGTATTTAGAGTTGTAGGGTAAATTTTCTATGTTGGAGGGGCGTTTCATGAAATTTTAAAGGGTTGTTGAGGAGAAGCGTGTGTTGTGGGCTTTGGAATTGTTTGTTGTTTTGAATATTAATTAGGTCGAGGCATTTCCATCAAGACTCCAAGAAGGTCAAAGTTAGGGGCTTTAGAACCATTTGCATGTTTCGAATAGTAATTAGGTCGATGTATTGCCATCAAGACTCTAGGCAGGTCAAAGCCAGGTGCTTTAAAATCGTTTGCCTGTTTTGAATTGTAATTAGGTTGAGGAATTGCTATCAAGACTCTAGGAAGGTCAAACCCAAGAGCTTTAGAACCGTTTTCCATCATTTCAACACATGTGATTTCTAAATTGTCTTCTTTTTTAATTTAAAATGGAAAATATGTGCATTGGATACATATTGTGAGGATTGGATGATCAACCTATCCTTACTTACTTGCTTTTTTTTAAATGTAAAATAGGTAATATGAAGAAGAAAATAAATAGTGATAACTTTATCTTGAACATTTTTGTTTTTCTAGAGATTGTGCATTTCAGCAGTGTAAACGATTCAGCATCTGGATGTTCTAGGTCCTTGGTATGGGTCTTCCGTCGGGTATTTCTAGGATGTACGATCTCTTCTTGTGTGCTTGTATGACTATATATGGTCCTTCCCATGTAGGACCCAATTTTCCTCTTGGTTCGCCATGGCTAGCTTCGTTTTTCCTAAACACTAGTCTCTCACTTTGAATGCATGATTTTTTTACTCTGCTATTGTAGTATTTCTTGACATTTGCTTTGTAAGATTCTTGTAAAAGTGATGCTATGTTGTGCCTCTCTTTTACCAAATCGAGATTGATATGAAGGTATTCGTCGTTCTAAGATTCATTGAAGGAGTTATATGAGGTATGTCCATTATTAACTCTTGTGGCAAGACAGCTTCCATGCTATATGCCAAGCTGAAGGGATTTTCTTGCGTTCCAGGGCGGGGTGTGGTTCGGGATGACCATAACACAGTGGGGACTTCATCTACCCAACTAACTTTTTTTTCCGAGTTGTTTTTTGATTATATCCACTATGGTCCTATTGGATACTTCTGTTTGGCTATTGGTCTGCAGATGAGCCACCAATATGAATCGTTGTTTTATGTTACGTTCCTCACAATAATGTCTGAAAAGGTTCTCAGCAAATTGTAGAGCGTTGTCGTTGACTAATGTTCTTGGTGTGCCAAATCGAGTGAGTACACAACTACGATTGCTCTGACAATTATGAAGTGAAGTAGTATTTTTTTTTCCTTTTTCTCTATTTTCATATTAGAGTGTGAGCATGAGAAATATCACTCCCAACGACGTTACACTAAGCCCCATAAATCCTGTTAGTCTGTCTGCTGAGGGTTTGAGTCCTTCTTTCCATCAGTGAGGTAGCTATCTGAAACAATGTTCAAACGTAATATTCGTTATGTTGTCACTGTCAACGTAGACTCTATGCACTGTGGTGTTTCTTATCTGGGCTTGTATTATCAATGGGTCATCTCCTCCATAGTTTGGAGGTATTGGGTCTTTTGATGAGAATTATATCCCTTTTACTGATCGGGTATGTACTATTGTTGGTGATGTTGTTGTCCGGTGCTGGGCCCGACTGGCTAGTATCTACGTACCCTTTTCTATGTTTTTGGCTTCATCTCTTTTTGGCTTTACTAATGGATCGTTAGTGTTGTTTCACTATCTTAGACTTCTGGCTATCTGTTAGAGTTTTCCTTGACATATATATTCTTCGAACTCTTTCTTTAGGACACTTCGTTCAATTGTGTCGTGGCCTAGATGTTTGTGGAACTCACAATATTTTGATTTGCCAATTGGCTTGCGTGGTAATTTTCGAATGTTACATGGTTTTTCGGAAATAGCTAGCACAACTAAATGCTTGTATTGCATGTTGTTCTTTTGGTATGGACGATAAGGATTGTGGAAATGTCCCTTTTTGTTTCCATACACCCAGTTAGACTGGTGGCTATTTTGATGGTCTTTTTGCTTTCCCTTATGAATGGCTATTTCCTTTAAGTACGCCTCTTTTTATGTTGTTCCTTCTTCTTGCCTGAGATACCGTTGCACCCTTTCATTCATTTCCTGTCTAGTGGTGAGAATTTTCCCTAGGAATTTCTTGGATAATGTTCCAGGCAGGAGGTTGTGCGTGAAGGCTCCAATGACGAGGTGATCGCCCTGGCCCGGTAAGGATAGTGTAACTTCGTTGAAATGCTTGAAGTAATCTCTTATCGACTCTCCCTCATAGTGTATGCACCCTATGATTTCTCGTAAGTAGCCCCTATACTTTCTTAGTTGCATAAAGTGGGCGAGGAATAACGCTTTTAGTTCGGAAAAACACTAATGTTGTTTGGTGCTAAGCTTTTGAACCATGCTCTAGTGCTTAGGAAGTGTGTGTACCAAAACCTCTTGTCTAGCTTTAATGATTGCATGTTCCATTTGTAAGTGTCTATGTGACTGTCTGGAAAATTTGTTCCACTATATATTTTGAGGTGTGGAAGTTTGGCTATAGCGGGCATTTCATTTTTGTATAGTTCTGGTATGAATGGCGAGGTGCATTGGTCTTCTATGACTAAGTGTGTGTTTTCTTGATTATGGGGAAAAAGGATTTATGGAAGGGGATAAATTTTGGTTGGTAAGTGTTATTTAGGGAAGGGGTGTACATTGGAAACATTTGTACATTAACATTATAGTGTTGCATGTAGGGGTATGGGAAGGACATACCAAATTGGAGAGGTGAGTTGAACGTTGTTTGCTTGGGGGAAATGCCAATCGCTCTACTTAGTGGTGTTGCCAATGATGGTCTTGGTATCAAAGTTGAGTAGATCGATTGGAAGCTCGTTGCTGGAAGTATTTGCATGCTGAACTGTTGTCCCATCTGTGGTGGTGGAAATGAGGGCACATGGTTTTGGAAGTATTGAAACAACGATTGTGTTGCGTTAAGAGTGACATTCGTCTGGTTGGATTGTGGTCCGCTCTTCAGAGTTAGAATTGGAATCGTACATTGGTTTATCGATGTCCCCAATTTTGGAGAATGTGTCATGGACGATGTGATAAGCTGGGTTGTTTTTGTAGTCACTAGTTCGAGAGATGACATTCGCCATGAAGAATCTAGGGGAAGCAACCTATATTTTTAGGATAAGGATTCTGAGGGATAGAAAAAAAAGACTTATTGGTCTTAGTTAGAGTACATACTTGGACAAGGTACTAAAACGTTTTAGTATGGGAAATTCCAAGAAGGGGGAACTTCCTATTCAGTGTAATATCAAATTAAGTAAGACTAAAAGCCCTAGTACAGATGAAGAGATAGTTGACATGAGTCAAGTCTCATATGCTTCGTTTGTAGGATCGATCGTGTATGCTATGACATGTACTCGCCCTGATGTGTCTTATGTTTTGAGTATGGTTAGCCAATTTCAGGGCAATCCTAGAAGAGCTCATTGGACTGCAGTAAAGAACATTCTAAAGTATTTGCAAAGGAAAAAAGGAAATGTTTCTAGTCCTTGGTGGCAGTGATACATTGAGAGTGATTATATATAGTGACACCAACTTTTAGACAGATCGAGACAACTTCTGTTCTCATTCGGGCTGGGTGTTTTTTTAAATGGAGGAGCGGTTACTTGGAAGAGTTCCAAACATGAAATGGTGGTTGATTCTACTTGTGAATCAAAGTACATCGCAGCAAGTGATGCATAAAAGGAAGTAGCTTGACTTAAGAACTTCATTGATGATCTCGGAGTAGTCCCGACCATTCAAGAGCCATTTGAACTTCTCTCTGATAATGAAGGCATGGTTGCTTTGACCAAAGACCCCAAGGATCATGGTAGATCCAAGCATATCGATAGAAAGTACCATTACATCATACATAGGGTTGAAGAAGGTCATATCCTGGTGAAGAGAGTATCCTCATAAGATAATCCTATAGATCCTTTCACGAAGGCTCGGAGAACGGTTAAGCATAACCAACATGTTAGGAGCATAGGCTTAAGTGGTGATATTAGTTTTAGTAGTTAGTTGGTAGTTTGAAACTAGTAAGAAAATAAATGTAATTGATTTTGGTGATTAAATAATAGAGATTATTTATGATTATGGTTATTGCCTTTAATTGTTTATTCTTGTGTTTAGTTTTGCATGTATTACTTCCTGGACGATTTGATTATTCGAAAATCCACAGTCGATCATACTTTTGGAAGTAAGTAATGAATCAAGACTGTCATCAATTAAATTGTAGATTGTCTATAGGAGTTAGACATTGCAATAAGATTTGCTACAATGTTCATAAGTACTTACAAAATGAGATTTTGAGTATTGGATAAACCCACACTCAGAGAATTACTTCATGGATTATATCAAGAGTAATTCTGAGACAGTAATATCTTTTATTCTTAAAACGGAGATATATGAGTTGTAATTTACAAGTCGGTTGTGCATTTGTGTTACGTAAATGCATCAGTAACATGATGTTATAAAACGTAACGTCATGCATGATTTGATGAGTAAAATATGCAAGCATATAATTCAAAGTTTATTCGTTCCTTTTTCCTAACAGGAAAAGTAATATCTTTGTGCCCCTCGGTGATTTGGTGTTGACATTATAGTGTTGGGCCTAGCCATGACTGAATTGATGTGTTCAATTAGTAGTCTATTGAGGTCATCAAAAATCAGGAAATTGGGAAACAGAATTTTGGACAAGAGATTGATGGTAATCCATGTCTCATGTCCATACGATATATTGAAGAACGGAGGAATATTTGATCACTTATCTTAGGGCCGATGTCTGATCATATCAGAATCTGAGTTGCTTTGGAAAGCACACTTTGTTGTTTGATTTAGAAGTTATACTTTCAATTGTATTTATAGACTTATCCAAGTGAGAGACAGTTAGATTATGTGTCCAAGCCAATAACTAAATTGATATATACTTGTAATAAAATCAAAGTCCTTTCAGGTTGTCCTCAAAATAGTAATTAACTAGAATGGCTTTTAGAGAGAGAGAGAGAGAGAGAGAGAGAGAGACTGATTTATTGATTTATTATACGATTAATAAATAGCAATAAATGGTTTGGTAATATATTATGAAATTAATATATTAATTAGAAATAGTATTATTTAATTAATATTTAATCATAAATTAATTGAAATTAATTTTGGGACTAATTGGATTAATTAAAAGTACAACGATCTAAGCTGTAATTGTTCAATAGTTGAACAAGAGAAGAATTCTAGAGGGTTCCCAGGGTTGGCCGAAATTTGGGAGCCTCCTTAGGGTTTCTAGAATTTTCCTTGTGGATAATATGGATTATAAGGAAACTAGATAAAGTCATATTTAAAATCATATTATTTTATTTTAAATTAGGGCCATCTAGGGTTTTCCTATTAGCTATAAATAGGATCTTAGCCCTATGATTTTCGACCACCATTGATACCAAATGAATAGCCGAAAATCTCATCCCCTCTCCTCTCTCCTCAAGTGTTCTTATTGCTAGCGTTTGGGTACAAACCATAAGAGGCATTAGATTTCTGGTGCTTTCTTTCTAAGAGCTTCTTGAAGAAGGATTTGGTTGATTATTTACAATAATAATCAAAATGTATATAAACCCTAATACCTTGTAATTTTCGATTATAGTTGGGTTCCTTTAGGGTTCTTGATGTTCATAGATTGTTGCAATCAATAGAGAAAACTTAAATTCAAATAGACTGCATGTGAACTTAAGGGTTATGTTTTTCTGTCACATGTTTTAATTATAACCTATAAAACCCATCAATTTTACCATGGAAAATCCCCTCGGCCTCACCACTGTCATTTTCTCTCACTAGTTATCTTCATTGACATCGTCTACCTTTATCCCCCACCCCTCTCAATCTAGAAACCCAAACTAGACAATTAAGGCACCAATACACATCCCTCTCCGGCGAACTTCACCACCATCGTCCCTGTCTCTATCTTCATCAAGAAACCCTAAAATATATTGGTAGATTCGATGAAACTCGTATCTAAAAGGTGGGATTTGTGCATTTTGGGCATTTAATTGTATCGTGGTGGCTAAAAAGAAGGTAAAATAAAAAATTATGCTTTAAAAGTATTAACTTTCTCTTTATTTCCGCATTTTGATGTTATATAATTCATTTCCTCCAAAATGGGGATGAACTTTGACTTGTCGATTTTATTCCCTCTTTTTATATATTTACACATTTCTAGTTTATTTTTATCTAATAATATTATAATTTAAATGTAATATTTAATACTTATAACATTCTGTTATATATTAAATTATATTAATTAATTATAAATATAAAATTTGTTTTTTGTTTATCAAATTCATATTAAAATTTAAATACATATTGAAATTTTAAAACACGATAACGTATTTTAGATAAGCTTATAATTAAGTGTTATAAATATAATCTTACTTATTTAATATTATTGTAATAAAAAAAATATGAATTATATATTTGTTAAAACCAAATTAATAGAAAATGTGTGTTTGACAATCTATATAAGTTAGCATAATGAAATATACTTTTTGGGGGTAAAAATTGGATAAAAAATGAAGTAGGGTTAGAAATGAAACACTATTTATCTTATTTTTTTTCTTTATTTTTGGGAGAACAAATTAAAATAGATTGGAGATGGTCTTTTGTGTGTGAAGGTTTGCAACTGATGTTGCAATAATGATGCTTGGAACTCATGAAATGACCAGACTTGATATTTGAGAAGGTTGAGAGTCAAGATTATTATTCATTTGATGGAAGATTATTGATAAAACTTCATGTGGTTGTAATTGTATTTTGGTTTTTGTTTATTTGGAATTTTGGTGAGATTGATACTTGTAATGTAAATACCATTTGAACTTTATCGTGTTCTATTCTATTTTAATTATACATGTCTTTAACTTTATGGTCTAAAAGTTTCATTAAAAATCAGGTTAGGTTTTATTTATGTAATGAACGTATTTGTTTTTGATATAAAAAACCGAGTAGTATATTTTTCATCCATGTGTATGTAACAAACAAGCAATGATTTTTTCAATTTTTATTTTTTAAGCAAATAATATTTGCTCCATTGAAATAAGTTATAGGCGTGCAATCCCTCCGGATGTTTTCAAGTCTAGATCTTTGATTCTTTATGATTTTTTAAATCTAGATTTCTTTTTAAATATTTTGTTGGATTATTTGTTTTCTTTTAGCAGAGATGATTCTAAACTTCAAAGAAACTTCAAAGTAAATTTGAATATGTTTGTTAACATATAAACTAAAAAAACTTCTTAGATAAATATTTAAAGTAATTCAAAAATTTTGTATTAATTTTTTATCTCATTTATCGAGAGAATAACTGGATAAAAAATATATTTTTATTATAAATGATAAAACATTTAAAAAGTGTGGTCCCTTAAAGCAATGCGAACTTTTTATGATTTGTTATTATATATTATTTTTAATTATATATATATATATATATATATATATATATATATATATATATATATATAGACAAAATTAAAAAACCGGTCCCTATGGTTTGCCAAAAGTCACAAAGTCAGTCCCTACTAATTTTTTTTGACGAACATGGTCTCTGTGGTTTCCAAAACTTTCATCAATGACCCTTTTTGTTGACGCCGTTACTGTTCATCCGTTAGTGTAAGGGTATTTTGGTATTTTCAAGTAGCAGAGAATGGGTTTGTGACTATGGGTAAACTATAGGGACCATTTATGTATTTTTTTTTCTATATTTTATGTTTATGAGTTTGTGACTTTTCCACCCATTTACTTTTTAAAATATCACTTTGAACTTTGAAAAATGTTACTTTCACCCCTCTATTTTCTAAATTTTCATGTTTAAGCCCGTATTATATATAATTTGTTTTTTATTAATAACTTTTGTTCGCTAACCTAAAAAAACTATTTTTACGTGTTTATTTTCATATATTTGTCGGTATAATTTAAGGTGATCAATGTTTCGACTATAATTTAGAACTTTCTTTCGTTATTTTTTTTAAAGTTACATGGTTTTTTTTATAAAATTGTCGCTTTAAATTCGAGCTTATTTTTAGACGTAGTTTTCTTTTTTTTTTTTTTTTTTTTTTTAACTTTATGTACGTTTCCTACGTATGAAACGGGTCATATATAATAACTTTCGTTTGTTAATTTTAAAAAATATATTATATTCGATATTGTCTATGTTTTGATGTATTTTTTATACATTTTGTGCTTAATTTTATATACATTCCTACGTATCATTCGGGTCATATATAATAACTTTCGTTTGTTAGCTTAAAAAAATGTAGTATATTCGAATTTGTCTATGTTTCGACCTAACTTTTGTTTCATGTTTTTTACGTATCAATATAGATTCGAGTTCGTCTATATTTCGACTTAATTTTTTTATATTTCGTGCTTATTTTTATGTACGTGTTTTTTTCATTCATGTTTTTTACATCAAAATGCAACTTTTATGACTATAATCACCAAAATTCAACTTACAAAATTCAAGCTTATAATTACGTTTTTATCTATTATATGTGAACAAACTTATACGTACAAACATACATAAAATAAGCAACAAAACATTTTGTGAAACATATTTTTTTAACGCTTTTGTGCTTTATTTTCTGTACGTTTCCTACTTATGACTAGGGTCACATATTATATATTTTTTATTATTTAAACTTTCGTTCGTTAACTTAAAAAAATCTTACTTATTTTTATGTACGTGCTGATATAAATTTGAGTTTTTCTCTTTCTTTATTTTTTATGTTTTAATTTATTTTTTTTTGTACGTTTTGGTGCTTATTTTATGTATGTTCCTACGTATAAGTTTGTTCACATATAATAGATAAAAACGTAATTATAAGCTTGAATTTTGTAAGTTGAATTTTGGTGATTATAGTCATAAAAGTTGCATTTCGACGTAAAAAAAACATGTACATAAAAATAAGCACGAAACATAAAAAAAATTACGTCGAAATATAGACGAACTCGAATCTATATTGATACGTAAAAAAATGAAACAAAAGTTAGGTCGAAATATAGACAAACTCGAATATACTATATTTTTTTAGCTAACAAACGAAAGTTATTATATATGACCTGAATGATACGTAAGAATGTATAAAATTAAGCACAAAATGTATAAAAAATACATCAAAACATAGACAATCTCGAATATAATATATTTTTTAAAATTAACAAACGAAAGTTATTATATATGACCCGTCTCATACGTAGGAAACGTACATAAAGTTAAAAAAAAAAAAAAAAAAAACAAACAAAAAAACTACGTCGAGAAATAAGCTCGAATTTAAACCGACAATTTTATAAAAAAAACCATGTAACTTTAAAAAAAAAAAAAATAACGAAAGAAAGTTCTAAATTATAGTCGAAACGTTGATCACCTTGAATTATACCGACAAATATACAAAAATAAACACGTAAAAATAGTTTTTTTAGGTTAGCGAACAAAAGTTATTAATAAAAAACAAATTATATATAATACGGGGTTAAACACGAAAATTTAGAAAATAAAGGGGTGAAAGTAACATTTTTCAAAGTTCAAAGTGATATTTTAAAAAGTAAATGTGTGGAAAAGTCACAAACTCATAAACATAAAATATAAAAAAAGTACATAAATGGTCCCTATGGTTTACCCATAGTCACAAACCCAGTCTCTGCTACTTGAAAAGACCAAAATACCCTTACACTAACGGATGAACAGTAACGACGTCAGCAAAAAGGGCCATTGATGCATGTTTTGGAAACCACAGGGACCATGTTCGTCAAAAAAAAATTAACAGGGACTGACTTTGTGACTTTTGGCAAACCATAGGGACCATTTTTGTAATTTTGTCTATATTAAAGTTTTGAAAGATTTTAAGAGTGAAGTGGCGCTTTTTTTTTTGTCAATTTTGGTCCTCCAACTTATGTTGGTTTTAAAAAGCTACATTGACCATTCACCTTTATGCTTTTGTTCACAAACAACCCTTTCACTTTTATTACATATTATTAGTATTTAGTCTTTTGGCAGAAATGGTCCCTAATTATTATTATTATTATTATTATTATTATTATTATTATTATTATTATTATTATTAGACAAAATTACATGATTGGACCATATGGTTTACCAGATTTAACACATTGAGGATAACGATGGAAACCGTAATCATTCTTTTACTCATAATTCGATTTTTTTTTATTAATTTATATTTCTCTTTTTGGTTTTAAATTAATGTTTTATTTATTAGAAAATACTCACCCAATTAGGCCTGTCGAAAAAACCTGAAACCCGTTCTACCCACCCGACCCGTTCCGAATTCGGGTAGAATGGGTCGGGTAGAACGGATAATGGGTATGAACATTCGGGTAATAGGTTAACCCGATAATAATATAGGTCGGGTTTTAGGTATGAATATTTATTTTCGGGTGTACCCGAATACCCGAATTCGTTTTTTTAAATAATACCAAATATATAATGCAATCACGTATGCACACTTCAAATAAAACAAAACCCTTGGTTTCCTTCTTATGAACGACAGTCGACGCAAACTTGCAAAGGGAATACGAAGCTAAAGCTGAAGTCTTGAACCGTCATCACAATTCTCAGTTTCTCACTATCATACGGAATGGAATTAAAAAAGTACATAACATATTATAATGATTTGTATTGTTATTATATATATATATATATATATATATATATATACTTGTTAATTGTATGAAGTATTTTCCTACCCAATTCTTTATTAAACCAACCAACATGTAAAAATAAAAAAATAAAGAAAAAAAATATCAATAAGTGTCATTTAAGAAATTTCCGGGTATACCCGATAATTACCCGACCCGACCTCAAACCCGAATACCCGAAACCCGAAAACCCGAATTACAATATAGGTCAGGTATCGGGTATTATTTTCTAAAGGAAATATCCGTTCTACCCGACCGGTTCTACCAAAAACCCAAAAATTTTACCCGTTCGACACACCTACTCCCAATACCATAAAGCCACCCACCATCTGCCATCACCACCACCACCATCATCGCCAAAATTACATAAATTGTCCATATGGTTTACCCATTGTCACAAATTCAGTCCCTACTACCTGAAAAAAACCAAATTACCCTCACATTAACGGACAAAAAACAACGGTCTATATTTTCCGGCCGCTGCCATATATGACAATAAAGTTCAATTTGTGAGACCATTTCTTTATTTTCCTCATTTATTGCAAGAAATAATGATTTAGATTTCTTTACTTATGTAATTAGATGACATTGTTTATCTTCGTTTACTAGATTCTCTCAATGCAATTTAACATGCTATTTTACTTTACAAAGCAATACTTTCCGACCCAGACAACGCCGATGAATCTTTTCTAGTTAAACATTAAAATTTTGAATATAACGTAATACCCATGTAATTAAGTTAAAGTTTTGAATATTTTTTATTTTTCTAATATTTAGTTATTGTATAAAATCTTATAGATGACAAATATTACTTATTACAATTACAATCAGTAAAGTTCAATACAAACCATAACAAATGTATTAATATTTGGAGTAAATGTTAATATATTTATTAATTTATTTTTATTTTTTAACCGACAAATATAATATACTTTAAAGCTAACATCTAATTTTCCTTATGTCTAAAATAGGACTTAGGACTTGAACCCTCGACCTCAAAGAGAAAGGATATCACCTGATATCGTTGGGCTAGAAGCTCTTTGGTATATTATAATAAAATTAAAATAATGGAAATTATTTTTAATCAGTGTCGAGAAACATATATCGGAATTTGTTATTTAGAAGTAATTAGATGTTAAGATCTTTTTTTAAACGACAAATTTAATATATTCCTTAAATTCAGTTATATCTATAACGGGACTTGAACCCTCAACCTAAAGGAGGGAGGGCAACACCGAATACCACTGAGCTAAAAGCCCTTTGGTAAAATAAGCATTTATATTAATCCCAAAAACTTATTCACGCATGCAAAAAATAATTGTATTCTCACTAAGAATTCATAATTTTCAGATAGAAAAAATATATTTTTAACCTAAAACCACAACATATTTTTATCTTTATTCTAAAAAAATTAAATATTTCTATATTTAACCCAAAATAGCCACATACTTTCGTTTGTAACCCATATTAACATACCTTTTTATTCTTAATATAAAATTTTAATGCAATTTTGTTTTTTATTTGAAATTAGCAATATACTTTATTTTTATCCCAACACAACACGTAGAAAGAAAACAAATCGCCTAATGAAACTAATTAGAAACATACTTTTATTTTTAGTTGTCACACCCCGAAAATCAAAGGCGGAAACATTTCCGGGGTTGACTCCAAGTTGTGTATCAAATCCAATGTACATAGTAACCACAGTAAACAACCATTACATTACATATATATGAAAGTTTACATTTGGTTCAAAAGTAAATTGTACAAAAGTTATACATATATCATATGAACAAAACGAGACGAGTCTTCCACGCACTCCGTCTTTCACCAAAAGAGATCACCGCGTACCTGTCTAATGTGGACCTGAGAATACAAGCAGTTTAAAAATCAGCATAAAGCTGGTGAGTTCATAAGCGGTTTTGTTTTATGAAAATGTATCGATTTCCTTTAGTTTTTCGAAAATGTTTAGTATCCAAGAAAATCCCATATTTTCTTATGTTTATTAGTTTAGTTATCTTTCGTTACAGATCAGTTACGCGTTATATGTTAACCCCAGGAAAATCACATATTTTCCTAAATGTAAGATTGATTGAATAACACAAAGTATAGTTTAATACACAAACTATATATTGAAAATCATGGGATTACTATCCCGAATTAGATATGAAGTACTTTAATATACATGAATTGTAGATAAAATGTAGTTTGGAATCCTTGGGACTATCATCCCGAACTAGTTACAAGATAGTTTGATATACTTGAAATTATAGATTGAAAACCATGGGAATACTATCCCGAACTAGATATAAGATTGTTTGATAAAACCATGGGATCACTATCCCGAACTAGATATAAGATAGATAGATAAAGTCATGAGATTATTATCCTGTACTAGATATAGTTTCAAAACCATGGGATTACCATCCCGTACAAGATATAGATTGAAAACATGGGACTATCATCCCGTACTAGATACAAGATAGTTTGATAAAACCATGGTATCACTATCCCGAACTAGATATAGATTCTAAAACCAAAGCTGTGAATAAACTTATATTAATACATATTGTGAGTCGGGTAACCATGCTGATACGACAACGAGACCTCCTTGACGTTTGTCAGACGTCAGACGATATCCAGAATTTGTCACCCCAGGCGTGCCCGCCTAACTGTAGCTAGCAGTTAAGGTGTGGGATTGTCAGTCCCGAATAGATCTATTCACAAATTCCTCGCTCTCCCTCCAGGAGACTCTGGTTACACTTCCGGGGAGGATTTATTGATCATCCATAAAGGGTAGTGACTACTCACAAACTAGTACTAAACTATTCACAGGATTCTCATACGATATCAAACATACCAAGATTATGAAACATAATACAGTGAAAATAGATACATACTATGAAATTATCTGGCAATACATTCAAATGATACGGAGATAAACTGAATCAGGCATAGTTTATCTAATAACTTTATACAGATATCAGTACATGATATAAAGAGAAATATAGAACCCCAAATTATTCCCATAATAATTTGATTAGTTTGGTTATTTTCTTAACTAAAATCCATTTAGTTGTAATTGATAAATCATTCCTTATGCTCAGCATAATACATAAGGAGCAAAAGTTTTTATAAATTTGCCAGATATTATTTGAAACATATCAATGTTATGATTTGAAAACAGTTATAGTTTGCTTGTATTCCCCCCTGAAAACATTGAAAAACACGGAAAAGGGTGTAGGGGTATGAACTCACCGGACGAGAAATGTGACGATTCGGATGCTAAGTGTTGGTCCGGGGCTTGCAAACACACGAGGTTCCTAAGTATAATGTAAAGATACACATTTGTATCTAATTAGGACTTAGATTGATTATTTGATAGGGACAAATTCTTCTAGTCGCGAAAACACCCCGATACAAGTGTTTGGAGGGACCCGGGTGACATTTGGGGACACATATAGCTAGGATATTGAATTGAGACTCTAAAAGAACACTCCTTAGGGAGTTTACGGCCCTAATGACCCCCTCCCCATGAGTTTACGGCCGTAAACTCATGGTGGGGTGATTTATGGCACAATTTGGCTTGAAACACTTAGGGATAAATGTTAGACTTTGTTTTAAGGGCTTGGAATAATTTTTAAACACCAAATAGACACATTTAAGGGAGTTTACAGCCTAGCATAGGACTCATGGCCGTAAACTCCTATATACCCATGAAAATTTGTGTAAATGATTCCAAACAAATCACATGTGATTGCTAAAATTGTTCCAAGGCCTTACATAAATTTTTAGGCATAAAATGACATGTTTTTAGGAGTTTACGGCCATGGAGCACCTTCTATGGCCGTAAACTCTCAAATGAAGAGTTTTGATGTTTTCAAAGTCCTTAAACTATTTTTGGTTGGTCCTATGATTTATTCCAAGGATTTTGGTGGTGTTGGATGGCTTTCTAACACTTTGAAATTGATTTTACACCATGTTTTAAGGAGTTCATGGCCTAAGCACATGCCTTGGCCGTAAACTCACATAAGTCCCCCAAAAATTATGTTTAAAGTGTTCCAAGGCTAAAGCAATTATTCTAGAAGTCATATACATGTCTTGTTGTGGTTTAGGAAGGGTTTAAGGGCTTAAAAACCCTATTATTATGAGTTTACGGCCTAAAAACCATCCTTGGCCGTAAACTCATATAAAAGTCTCCAAATTTTAGTTTAAGGCATTCTAGGTCCATTCCATAAAGCCATCTAGCCATATCTAAGGTCCAATTGTGTTTAGGAAGGGTTTTTGTGCTCCAAAACCCATTTCATATGAGTTCACAGCCTAGGACTATTCCAGGGCCGTAAAATCATGAATGTGGTTCTATTCCATGTTTTGAACTCAAATTTGAAGGCTAAGGAGGTTACATATCAAGTTAGGGAAGGTACCTCAAAGATTTGGAGCCTAAAATTGATGATTTGGACCCTTAAACTTGGATTTTAGGAGAGAGGTTAGAGAGAGAGAGAGAGTAGAGAGAGGAAGAAAAAGCTTCAAGTGAATGTTTAAACACGTTTATATAGTTCCCAAAACTTAGAAATGGTGGAATTCTACCCGATACCGGCCTTAAACGAGGCTTTAGGTCGCACCCGATTAAGTTTCCGTCACCCGGCGGGGACGTTTCTAAAACTTATGAAATAAATATTTTGGGCTAATTTCATGAGTTCCTAAGGGGTTTGGACACTCATTAGCATCAATTAAACGTATAAGTTTAATTAACTATACCCAAAAACGACATCGGAACGTTTCGATATACGGCAAGTTATACAGGTAGAACGGGTTTTCGGCAATGGAAAACTTCGGGTTGTTACATTATCCCCCTGTTAGAGGGAATTTTGTCCCGAAATTCAAAGAATAAGATACAGATCATGAATTTGGAATGAGACACGAATGGATTTGTTGCCTCGGATCTTCACTTTCTCAAGTGGAATCAGGTCTCTACTGGGCGTTCTAGCGAATTCTCACTATCAAGACGTGTCTTTGTTTCGTACATTGACTCTCTCTCAATTTACGATATTAATCTGTTCTCTCATGGAAGTTACAACCCTGGACGACTTCGGTTTCCTCAAGGAATCACTAGGGTTTCATTGGGTAGATGTTTCTAAGGATTCGAGACATGATGTACTGGATAGATGTTACCAAGCTCTAAAGGCATCCGAAATCTGAAGATTGCAGAATCGATTTCTACAAAGATCTCGAAGGGTCTGATGTGAGACTAAACTAGACGTTCGAAAGAAACTCCCGGGAATCCTTCGGGATAGACATTTAGAGGAAAGAGCTGCTAACTTCCCGTTTCTCAATAATCACAGAAACGAGGGATGCGTGGTAATTCATATCGGGAAAAACTTTTGAGTTCTAAGGCATGGAATGATACGAAAGTTTGATGCCGAAAATCACGAGAACCGGGTCGAGGAAAAGATATAGACGAGCGACCCTTTCGAAACCAAGGATAACAACATGAATGAAACTCGGTCATTTCATGTTAAACATAGCATCAAAGTATTTTTGTAGAAAGTTTCCCCCTTTTTAAATCGAATGGAACAGAATAGTCCTCCGGACTGAGGATTCAATCAATAGGTACGAAGTTAGTGTTCTCTATCTCACCGGTTAGTCATCTTGACGGTACACATTTCGATTACATACGAAGGATTGAGTTTAGAAAATGTTCGAATAGATAGATAACCAATTTCCTTTTTTGTACTAAAATCGAAAAGAGTTGCAGGTATAAGAATTATCAAAAAGAAGTATACCTGCGTCGACAGAGGGATCAGTGGTCGTAGCTGCCTTGGGGCAATTCCTTTTGAAGTGCCCAGCTTCACCACAATTATAACAGGCCGGACTAATTCCCGCTCCGGATTATTGGTTCGTTGATTTGGCTGGTTTTCTGCAGGTTCGAGCAAGGTGGACCTTATTGCCACAGTTGTCGCAGATCCTTTCACGACATGGACCAAGAATGCGGTGGTGGTAGCTACACTTACCACACCAAGGAAGGGTACCAGTGTATCCACTGGTAGGAGTTTGGGTTGTGGAACCGACAGCTGAAACAGTAACAGGGGCAGTAGCAACATGGACTGCTACTGTTTGCTGTTTCTTAGAAGACCCTTGTGTACTCGGGGCCTTCCGCTTGTTCCAAGATTTCTTTTTGCTTCCGCCTCCACTGGTGACTGGCTCGGGGGTGGTAGCTTCCTCATCAGAGTTGTCTTCGTGATCGATCAAGATTTTCGCAAGACATTTAGCACTGTCATATGTGTCTGGCTTCGCAGCCAAGACATTCCCCTTTGTTAGCTGGGTCAACCCCCAGATGAACCTCTCAATCTTTTTACTCTCCGGGGTAACCATTCCCGGACAGAGTAACGCCAGATCATCGAATCTTGAAGTATAAGCAACTATGTCGGAACCCTTCATCTTTAGGTTCTAGAGTTTGTGTTCTAGCTTCTGAATTTCGCCCCGAGGGAAATACTCTGCGAGAAGAAGCTCCTTCATAGCTTCCCAACCCATAGCATTTGCTACAGGTAGAGTTAAGGATTTGACTCGGCCGTTCCACCAAGTCAGAGCTTTGTCAAGGAAAGTACAGGCGGCGAATTTTACTTTGTCAGACTCCGAACAGGCGCATATTTCAAAGATTGATTCGATTTTCTCGAACCATCGGGTGAGGGAAATGACACCTCCAGTGTCATCAAAGGATGTGGGCTTCGCGTTCATGAAGTCCTTATAGGAACCCCCTTTTTGGTGTCCCTGGCTATCTTCTGGGTTTTGGGGTTGGGGACCACCTCCTGAGTTACCAGGGTTCATTTGCGACATGGCTGCTACCATTGCAGCAGTCAGAACTGTCTGAAGTGATGCAAGATCAAATTGAGGAGGAGGTGGTGGCGGAGGAGGATTGCTGTTGTTCTTTGAGCTGGGTCTCTTTCTTGGAGGCATCTTGATCTAAAAAGATCAGGAAAGAGAGGATCATAAGTCCTCTGAATTGAATCAAGAGATATGGAACAGGGGATATCTCATCAAGACAATATATAACATCATACTAAGCGATAAAGCAGAAAGGAGTTATCAAGACGGAACATTTTATCGCTAGAGGAATGATCAAGGAACAACGCGTATACGAGGATTTCTACAAAGGATCGGCTCGAGAAATACTCCCATAGTATTTCATAGTTCGCTGCAGTGACGATTTGTTGTTTGGATATTGGGTAAGTTTTAGGCATGCTGCGTACCACAGTCACTCCCAAGCATATGTTGGTCGTGTCTCGAATGAATATAGTTGGCCAGGCTATATTGATCCTAGACACGACTACATAACTGCCCAGGTTTAACCGCAGTGTACAACACCCATTTACTTATGTTTTGTTCTACTTGTAGTTACGGATTTCGACGGTTCGGTATACTTGTATACTTTTGAAAATACTTATAGTTTGAAGATACTTTTAATTCAGAGCACTGAGGCCCCTTAGTGTTTATAGTTTTATACCATGTAAGGTTTGGTATACTCTGTTCACTATAAACAAGGGCTCTGATACCAATCTGTCACACCCCGAAAATCAAAGGCGGAAACATTTCCGGGGTTGACTCCAAGTTGTGTATCAAATCCAATGTACATAGTAATCACAGTAAACAACCATTACATTACATATATATGAAAGTTTACATTTGGTTCAAAAGTAAATTGTACAAAAGTTATACATATATCATATGAACAAAACGAGACGAGTCTTCCACGCATTCCGTCTTTCACCAAAAGAGATCACCGGGTACCTGTCTAATGTGGACCTGAGAATACAAGCAGTTTAAAAATCAGCATAAAGCTGGTGAGTTCATAAGCGGTTTTGTTTTATGAAAATGTATCGATTTCCTTTAGTTTTCCGAAAATGTTTAGTATCCAAGAAAATCCCATATTTTCTTATGTTTATCAGTTTAGTTATCTTTCGTTACAGATCAGTTACGCGTTATATGTTAACCCCAGGAAAATCCCATATTTTCCTAAATGTAAGATTGATTGAATAACACAAAGTATAGTTTAATACACAAACTATATATTGAAAATCATGGGATTACTATCCCGAATTAGATATGAAGTACTTTAATATACATGAATTGTAGATAAAATGTAGTTTGGAATCCTTGGGACTATCATCCCGAACTAGTTACAAGATATTTTGATATACTTGAAATTATAGATTGAAAACCATGGGAATACTATCCCGAACTAGATATAAGATTGTTTGATAAAACCATGGGATCACTATCCCGAACTAGATATAAGATAGATAGATAAAGTCATGGGATTATTATCCCGTACTAGATATAGTTTCAAAACCATGGGATTACCATCCCGTACAAGATATAGATTGAAATCATGGGACTATCATTCCGTACTAGATACAAAATAGTTTGATAAAACCATGGGATCACTATCCCGAACTAGATATAGATTCTAAAACCAAAGCTGTAAATAAACTTATATTAATACATATTATGAGTCGGGTAACCATGCTGATACGACAACGAGACCTCCTTGACGTTTGTCAGACGTCGGACGATATCCAGAATTTGTCACCCCAGGCGTGCCCGCCTAACTGTAGCTAGCAGTTAAGGTGTGGGATTGTCAGTCCCGAATAGATCTATTCACAAATTCCTCGCTCTCCCTCCAGGAGACTCTGGTTACACTTCCGGGGAGGATTTATTGATCATCCATAAAGGGTAGTGACTACTCACAAACTAGTACTAAACTATTCACAGGATTCTCATACGATATCAAACATACCAAGATTATGAAACATAATACAGTGAAAATAGATACATACTATGAAAGTATCTGGCAATACATTCAAATGATACGGAGATAAACTGAATCAGGCATAGTTTATCTAATAACTTTATACAGATATCAGTACATGATATAAAGAGAAATATAGAACCCCAAATTATTCCCATAATAATTTGATTAGTTTGGTTATTTTCTTAACTAAAATCCATTTAGTTGTAATTGATAAATCATTCCTTATGCTCAGCATAATACATAAGGAGCAAAAGTGTTTATAAATTTTCCAGATATTATTTGAAACATATCAATGTTATGATTTGAAAACAGTTATAGTTTGCTTGTATTCCCCCCTGAAAACATTGAAAAACACGGAAAAGGGCGTAGGGGTATGAACTCACTGGACAAGAAATGTGACGATTCGGATGCTAAGTGTTAGTACGGGGCTTGCAAACACACGAGGTTCCTAAGTATAATGTAAAGATACACATTTGTATCTAATTAGGACTTAGATTGGTTATTTGATAGGGACAAATTCTTCTAGTCGCGAAAACACCCCGATACAAGTGTTTGGAGGGACCCGGGTGACATTTGGGGACACATATAGCTAGGATATTGAATTGAGACTCCAAAAGAACACTCCTTAGGGAGTTTACGGCCCTAATGACCCCCTCCCCATGAGTTTACGGCCGTAAACTCATGGTGGGGTGATTTATGGCACAATTTGGCTTGAAACACTTAGGGATAAATGTTAGACTTTGTTTTAAGGGCTTGGAATAATTTTTAAACACCAAATAGACACATTTAAGGGAGTTTACGGCCTAACATAGGACTCATGGCCGTAAACTCCTATATACCCATGAAAAATTGTGTAAATGATTCCAAACAAATCACATGTGATTGCTAAAATTGTTCCAAGGCCTTACATAAATTTTTAGGCATAAAATGACATGTTTTTAGGAGTTTACGGCCATGGAGCACCTTCTATGGCCGTAAACTCTCAAATGAAGAGTTTTGATGTTTTCAAAGTCCTTAAACTATTTTTGGTTGGTCCTATGATTTATTCCAAGGCTTTTGGTGGTGTTGGATGGCTTTCTAACACTTTGAAATTGATTTTACACCATGTTTTAAGGAGTTTACGGCCCAAGCACATGCCTTGGCCGTAAACTCACATAAGTCCCCCAAAAATTATGTTTAAAGTGTTCCAAGGCTAAAGCAATTATTCTAGAAGTCATATCCATGTCTTGTGGTTTAGGAAGGGTTTAAGGGCTTAAAAGCCCTATTATTATGAGTTTACGGCCTAAACACCATCCTTGGCCGTAAACTCATATAAAAGTCTCCAAATTTTAGTTTAAGGCATTCTAGGTCCATTCCATAAAGCCATCTAGCCATATCTAAGGTCCAATTGTGTTTAGGAAGGGTTTTTGTGCTCCAAAACCCATTTCATATGAGTTCACAGCCTAGGACTATTCCAGGGCCGTAAACTCATGAATGTGGTTTTATTCCATGTTTTGAACTCAAATTTGAAGGCTAAGGAGGTTACATATCAAGTTAGGGAAGGTACCTCAAAGATTTGGAGCCTAAAATTGATGATTTGGACCCTTAAACTTGGATTTTAGGAGAGAGGTTAGAGAGAGAGAGTAGAGAGGAAGAAAAAGCTTCAAATGAATGTTTAAACACGTTTATATAGTTCCCAAAACTTAGACATGGTGGAATTCTACCCGATACCGGCCTTAAACGAGGCTTTAGGTCGCACCCGATTAAGTTTCCGTCACCCGGCGGGGACGTTTCTAAAACTTATGAAATAAATATTTTGGGCTAATTTCATGAGTTCCTAAGGGGTTTGGACACTCATTAGCATCAATTAAACGTATAAGTTTAATTAACTATACCCAAAAACGACATCGGAACGTTTCGATATACGGCAAGTTATACAGGTAGAACGGGTTTTCGGCAATGGAAAACTTCGGGTTGTTACATTAGTCTACACAGTTTTTTGGAATATGACATGTTCATATGGAACATGAAACAAAATATTATAAACAAAACACCTACACACGCATATACATTTTGATGCTAATAATTAAACTTCAATCGAAAAAACTTGGGCTTTTATTTAACCATTCATGTTAATAACAAAAATGACCACAATCAAAGGGTTTTTCGTTAACCGACTGACATGTTTACAAAGAAAATTAATCGTGAATAAAAATACTCAGAGGTTTGTCATTAACAGATTAACATGTTTAACCTTTTTAATTGCTTGTTTTATTTTTTATAAATTGAGACCCATCATGCGCCTTGAGGGCAATGTGATCGTCGTGGTGATGTGTTCACCTATGGATCATGTGTGAGGTATGATATATATATATCAATCGGCGTTAGATCATATTTACCGGTGAAGAATGATAGAAATAAAACCAAAAAACTATAATTAAATAACCATTAAAGAAAGGGATTGGATGCACTAGTGAGTCTAAGACAAGAAACAATATGGTTCCCTACTTAAGTGAAATGGATAAAAATAAAATAATCAATATTACTTGTATTGGGTCGGACCATATATCTGAAAAAGACGAACTAACTAGTTCATACCGTTAGACTGGAAACCGACTTGGTCACCAATTCAAAAACTTTAAAATATCGGTTTCAATTACATAGGAAGAAACCGTTCGGTTTACCAAAAAGTCCGTTAAACCGAGAGGTAATACCAATAAAAAAATCAATTTTTTAAATGTATATATTTTTTCAACTTAAACTTGCCTCGATATTGCTCGTAGACCAATTGATTCAATGTTTGTAAACAAATGTTAACTTAGCTGTACACCATTTTTTTTTGCTTAACACTAATGACTAATAACGACCGCAATCACTTGCTTTATATAAGCAACTATATTGAAAATTATTTTCTTGTTGTGTTGAAGTGGTACCTTTTCAAATGTAGGTCTTAAATTTTTTTCAAGGTAGATCCTAAAATAATTACCATATAAATTGTAAATACAATTGATATTTTACCATATAAATTGAATTTTTTAAAGGTAGATCCTAAGAAAGTTATCATATACATTGTAAATAAATTGAAATTTTAGGTGGGTCATGACCCATTTTTAAAGGTAGATCTCCAACTCACCTCCAAACTCCATTTTTTCCCACATTTTTTTCCAACCCTACCTCATTTTCATCTCCATTTTTGGAGATATGAATAGTATCCCCTCATATATGGGGGAATACTATTCATATCTCCAAAAATGAAGGTGAAGTTTGGTTGCCAGTTTTAGTCCCTCTCATTTTTATTTTATACATTTCTAGTTTATTTTATCTAATAATTATAATTTAAATGCAATATTTAATATTTATAATATCATGTTATATACTAATTTATATTAATTAATCTTAAATACAGAGTTTAATTAATAGAGGGGTATATTTGACAATATATATATATATATATATATATATATATAGAGAGAGAGAGAGAGAGAGAAAGAGAGAGAGAAAGAGAGAGTTAGGTTCAAATGTTTTCACAATCTATTGTGTGCCTCTATGATTGATTTTGGACCAATCATTTTAGTTATTTTAAGAAAGTAATTAATGGTTATTAAATGCTGAAGATTTAATTAATACCTAATATATCTTCAACATGTAATATGCATTAATTACTTTCTTAAAATAACTTAAATGATTGGTCCAGAATCAGTTATACATGCACACAATAGATAGTGAAAACAAAATAACCTAACCCTATATATATATATATATATATATATATATATATATATATATATATATATATATATATATATATATATAAAAGATAAAAATGGAATATTCTAGGAATATACTTTTTGGGGTAAAAAATGGGATAGAAAATGAAGTAGGGTTGGAGATGAAACACTATTTACTCCATTTTTTTTACTCCATTTATGGAGGAAAAAATAGAGATTTGTTGGAGATGGTCTTAGAACTTCTCCAACCAAATAACACCAAATACCGATTATTTAACATCAAAAAAGTGATTCAACTCCAATCAACCTTTAAAATGTTGTTTTTTAGAGGCTTCTATATTTGGTGTTAAAAGGAATATAACATAAAAATTGTGTTAAATTTGAAGGTTGGTTGGAGTATTATTGACTGTAAAACACAAAAATGATGATAAATGGAGGATGGATCAAGTTGCTATTAGCCTCGCCAACTAGAACGCTTGAATGATTTGTTGAGACAAATTTATCTACTCTAACATTAACTTTAATATTATTTACCAACTTCAACAATTCATCTTCTTGATTGGATGGCATATCCAAAATCACAACGAGACCTATAGTTATGTTTATTTGTTTTTAATAGACAAAATTGAAAAAATGGTCCTTGTGGTATGCATTTTTTTTTGAAGTTTTAGTCAAAACTCTAATTTTTTTGGTTTCGTGGTCCTTTTGGCCATGTTTGTATACAAATTTGGTTCCTTATAAAATTGAAATGACTGTAATGCTCTTCTAATATATTTTTTATTTTTTTTCTATTTAATTTAAATGAAAAAGAACATAATTAATTAATTTAGGCCCACATCTCTCTCTCTCTCTCTCTCTCTCTCTCAACATAAAAAACACACATGTGAAAGGGGGTTCGTAGTTTCTAGCTCGTTGATTTAAGGTAGATGGTAGTAGCAGCTGTGAAGGATAGATGGTAGTTTTGGGTGTTCAAATACAGAGGTGCGACCGGTGGTTATTAGAGGTTGAAGGCGAGGTTCAACCCAACTTATCATCTGGTTTCGGTTCAAACCATATCTTATCTTTAATGAGATGACTTTTCTCCTTCATGATTTTGCCTTGATACACTGATCAATCGAAGTTCAAAGGTAAGGGCAGTTGAAGATGTGGTCCTCAGGTGCGCTTCTATGTATCAGACAAGTGTTTCCCTACTACACTAATCATTCTAGAGTTCAACTTATTCTCCCTTGATCATCATATTCTTTACAGAAACCTGCAAATATATTTTTTTTGGGGGTATCTTGTTCCAGTCGACATACACATCAGGTTCAAGAAGGGTTCAAATATCTTTACATAAACATGCCCCCGTTCTTAGTTTAACTTTGTTGCATCTTAACCTGATGTAAATCGTACACTCCTGTCTCGTATGTCCTTGAACACGAATTTGATGTTGTGAGTTGCTATTGGAAACTAATTTCATTTGGGTTTAGTTATATAATTGAGTTCTCGATCTGGGCAATTGTTCTTGGAAATTGATTTCATCTGTTTTTTTTCCTTTCCGGGATTGATATTTCAGTCCAGTGTTTAGCAATTTGGATTAGTTTTAGTTTTTGTGATGGATTTGATGTAGCAGGTTGCAGTTAAAGCTTAAATTCATCTTGGTTTGTAATCTGATCGATTTCTCGATAGTTTGGGTTCATCCGGGTTTTTAGTTTCTTTTCGGTTTATAATCTTGAATTCAAAGGTCTGTGATTGCATTTGAAATAAAGTGAAAACAAATTCATCTGGTTTTTTCATCTGATTAATTATTTATTATGTGTGTTTATTGAAGTTGTGAGTCATTCAAGTTTTTATGATCAAGAAATATTGAGCTTATTTGAGGGTTTTTAGTTCCTTTAGTTAGCAACTTGAATGTTATGTATTTTTCAGGAAGAAGAACTCTTAAAGGGAGAGAGAGAGAGAGAGAGAGAGAGAGGGGTGGGCCCCTTCTTAATTATTAAAATAAATATATTAGTATTAGATTTAAAAAGAAATGAAGGAAAAATGAAAAATAAATACTCCAAGGGTATTACAGTCATTTCCAAATTCATAGGGACTAAAAACACAAGGAAACTAGCTCAAAAGGACCATGAAGCCAAAAAGGTCGAGGTTCGGACTAAAACCCCAAAAAATGCATAGCACAGGGACCATTTTTGCAGTTTTGTCTTTTTAATATAATAACTATTTATTAGATAATGTATTTATTTAAAGACAAAATTGCAAAAATGGTCCCTACGGTATGCATTTTTTGGGGGTTTTAGTCCAAACCACGACTTTTTTGGATTCGTGGTCCTTTTGGACTAGTTTGCATGTGAAAATAGTCTCTCCGAAAATTGAAATGACTATAATACCCTTGGGTATTTATTTTTCATTTATCTTTCATTTTTTTAATTTTAATATTTATTTATTTATTTATTTTAACAATTAAAAAATAATCTCTCTCTCTCTCTCTCTCATTTTACATATTCTTAGTCGATCTCTCATCCCTCGCCACCGCTGTTTGCCAAAGAAATCAATTTCCGGTGAGTTTCAGGCGGCTTTGATTGGTTTAAGAACACTCAAAAGGGAGTTAGTGGCGATTTCCTAGTTCATATGATAAACAAACACATTTTACCTATACCATTTTCAAGAAACCCATTTGTTAAATGGCTACAAGAAGAAGAACCGGTCCTAAATCAAATCGCTCTCAAAGAAACCCAGATCAACGTTGTTCAAAAGGAAACCACTCACATCTACTGTTTCATCTTCCCGTTTCACTCGATTTCATTAATGCTTCTCTTTAGCAGCTCATCTTTGTCTTCATCTGGATCCTACAACCAATCATGGATCCATTCTCTATGTTTTCTCCTCTGTTCAGGAGAGGAACGAGCATTCCAAGTCGCGAGAAGGGGTGGTCGATTTTCGACAGCCTTAAACTTCGATTTGGCCAATGTTAGGGCCGATCCAGCGTCTGAGGGTAGAAGAAACTCACACTGGGGTGTTTGGATTGTTGTTTTAATCGACAACAATAATGGAGGAAGGAGAGAGGCTTCTATCGGTTGCTTCATCAACGAGGGCGCTCCGACAGCTCTTGGTTGTCACTCTACCATCCGTTGGTAAACACGAAGAAGGAGAAAATGAAGGCAATGGTGGTGAGGGGCTGTTTCCAGCAGCCTCTTCACTGATCTGGGAGCAAAAATACACAGGAGAGGGGAAGGGATGCCAATCTCCGACGAGCCTTTCTTGGTTCTTTTTTCCTCGTCGCCGACAGCAATCCATAGAAGAAAAGCAGTAGCAACAGTTTGGTGTGGAGTAGTGTTCGGTGATTGCTTGATTTCACAAGGGGAGGGGGTTGTTGTTCTTGGTCACCGAAACGCACCCACCTCCAGTGGTGTTTTGACTTTTGACCATAAAAACGAAGAAGGGAGAGAGAGAGAGAGAGAGAGAGAGATAGAGGAGGTGGGCCCAAATTAAGTAATAATTTTCATTTTCATTTAAATTAAATGTAATAATTTTCATTTTCATTTCAATTAAATAGAGAAAAAAAACATAAAAAATAAATCAGAAGGGCATTACAATCATTTCAGTTTACCAAGGGACCAAATCCGCAACGAAACTAGCTTAAAAGGACCACTAATCCAAAAAAGTCGGGGTTTAGACTAAAAACCCAAAAAAATCATACCATAGGGACCATTTTTTGCAATTTTGTCTTCTTTAAAAAATATAGAAAAATATATCAAAACTTCTGATTTTTAATAGACAAAATTGCAATGGTCCCTGTGGTGTGCATTTTTTTGGGGTTTCAGTCCAAACTTCAACTTTGTTGGATTCATTGTCATTTTGGCCTAGTTTGTACGCAAAATTGGTCCCTCGACTTAACTGTCGTTAAGTTTTTGCTGTTAACCTCCTCATGTGCATCTCACATGAGGGTATATTTATCTTTTCACTTCTAAAGGACCATTTTTGCACCTTTAAAAAGTAATACCTTTTTATTTATTTTAATAATGAAAAAATAAAAGATCTCTCTCTCTTTCTCTCTCTCTCTCCACAATCTTCCCCACAATTGGGAATCGATCTCAACAGGTGCTGCTCCAGCTTCATTTCTTCACCACTTCAGCTAGCTCAAACCACATCACCTGCGAACACTCATAGAAGTTCAATCAATCAAAAACCCAATATGAAGAAATTACACTCAGCCTTCAGATTCTACGAAAATTCCCTACATTTGAAGCTTTGAATACTTTAAATTCGGTCAAGGGTTTTTCATATGAACAACTTACTTTGCCCTCTGTTACCCATATGCATTTACACTCCATCTTCTTCCTCAACCAGTCGTTGAAACGAGACCATCTACCATCACATTCTTTAGCCACCTCTTCCCCCGCTTAAGCACTTCGTTCGCCGTTCCACCGACGTCGATGCTGTCAGATTCATCCTCCGCGTCGTCGTCTTCCTCGGGTGGGTTCTTTATTTTAACAGCAAGATGTTGGTTATCGATTGGGTTAATTTCACAAAATCAAAATCGATTTCTACTTTGCTGATTGCTATCGATTGATTGTCAATTTGTTCTCATTCTATTGATTTCTTCTGATTCTTCCAAATCGAGGGTTCGATCCTTGATAAACTTCTGATTCGGTCACCTTTTTCTCTGCTTTGAAGAACAAAGTGAATGTTCATAGAGTGTTTGCTCTTCGTGAAGCATTCATGTTGTTCGATTTTGAGGATGAGAGTATATATGACTTGAAATTATTGCTTATTAGATGCTTAGTATCCCCATTGTATTTGAAAATGGGTCAAGAAAAATGATTTTTAACATTCTTATTTAGGTTATCTAGACAACTTGTGAAGGAATCACTAGCAATGATTAGGTCTCAAATTCCTTTCGGGAGGAAGTCGATGTTGGAGGCATATGTTGACATCGTTTTTAGGGCTTGGAAGGCTGCAAATAGGGAGACAAGAGAGGAGATAAGTTGGAGGCATATGCAGGCATTGGTTGATAGCTCAACTCATGAGCAAGGTTATTGAGATAAGTTTTGCTTCGTGATTGAAATTGGATTGCACATGGTCTTCTAGTAGATACTTCAAAGTGAAGTTGATAGTGGGCATGGTGTTTAGTTTTGAACTTAGGTAGCTAAAAAATCTTTATTAGGGATGAGCATAATAACCGAAAACCGAACCAAAACCAAATTAACCGATATAACCGAACCATAATAACCGAACCATTTTAAAAACCATTGGTTTGGTTTCTAATTTTTGTTAACCGATAACTAACGGTTCGATTATGGTTTTATAGGTTAACCTAACTATTATTAACCGAACCTTTAACTTTATATTTTAATATATAAAAATTATAGATTATATATAAAATAATATAGTCAAACTTATTTAAGATCCATTAAAATTTTGAAAATATAATCCATTAATCCTCACTTATCAGGAGACGAACGAACAATCAAACCATCAAAGGCTGATCATGCAGACACACACAATCTTCTAATCATGCACTGAGTTAGATTATTGATTAATGTTGTAATTCCTAATCGGCTAATTCTATAATTTGTAAACATTATTCACAATTAGTTTAATCTTCACACTTATAATCCTAATTGAAGGCTTCTCACATCGTTAATCCTAATCAAAGATTGTTTGGACTTTATAGTCCTATTCGAAGGATTTTTTTTTTGACTTTATAATCAAGACTTCAAGGTAAGTTAAGTTTTTGGTTCTTCAATACTCTGTGATATATTAAGAATGTATTTTTTTGAATTTTTTTGACTTTTTTTATTTACTGTTTTTGACTTAATCACATTAAATGTATATGAGTGATTGACTTTTTTTTTATTCCATTAATACATAATATGAATGTTTGGCTCTTTTATTTTATAGTTTTGATTTAATCATATTGTACGTGTATGAATGTTTGATTTTATTTTAATATTAATATCAATTATCAATATATGAAATTATTAATGTCAATTTTTTTAATGTTTTATATTTTTATTGAGTGTTTTTTATTTTGAATGTGACTATGTGTTATCTCACTTTAAATATTAAAGATACACATTTTATTTTATTACTATAAGTTATGTTACAAACATTGGCATCGATGACTTTTTGGTATTATATTTTCATTTTGTATGCCAATATACTTTTGTCGTTTATATTATTTTAAATATTATGGTTAACCAATATTAACCATTAACCAAAACCGTTAACCGATAAAAACCATTAACCATAACCAATATTAACCATATCTAATGGCTACCAAAATCCATTAACCAATCATAATGGTTATGGTTCGGTTTTAACCAATAACCGAACCAAACCGCCCCATACACACCCCTAATCTTTATGCAGACGTTTTATGTAAACAGAAGCACTATTACATCTCCTTGTATATGAATGTGAAAACTGATTTGTATATGAAGAAGAGGGATAACATCATAACGTCATCTGGGTCTATGTGCTTTTGAGAGAGAGAGAGAGAGAGAGAGAGAGAGAGAGAGAGAGAGAGAGAGAGAGAGAGAGAGAGAGAGAGAGAGAGAGAGAGAGAGATCTTTTATTTTTTCATTATTAAAATAAATAAAAAAGTATTACTTTTAAAAAAAATATATATTTTTTTAGGTGCAAAAATGGTCATTTAGAAGTGAAAAGACAAATATACCCTCATGTGAGATGAATATGAGGATGTTAACAGCAAAAACTTAACGGCAGTTAAGTCGGGGGACCAATTTTGCGTACAAACTAGGCCAAAAGGACCATGAATCCAAAAAAATCGAGGTTTGAACTGAAACCCAAAAAAATACATACCACAGGGACCATTTTTTGCAATTTTATCATTTTAATATCCTATAAATAAAATAAAGTACTGATATATTTTTATATGTATGAAACTATAGTATAAAATATATTTTTATTTGTTTTAGGTTGTTAATAAATAGTAAAATTTTGAAATCGATTGATTATAGATGATATATTATTCTTGATCTTTTATTTGTATAAAATAAAAAATCATATACATAACTGATTACCAAATATAAAACAAAGAGAAAAACTTAGGTTTACATGTGACTCAACATGGACCCATGCTTGTCTCTTTTATCTTTAGTTGTTGAATTTAAACTTCATATCTTATATACAACAAGGTTGGATAATAGAGAACTTTTAAGTAGGGTCAAAAACATTTTTCCCACGATGAATGTTGGATAGCCCAGTCGTTTAGTAGGGTCAAATAAGATTCAGATTATATTTTCGTGCAGTATTTCTGCTGGGCGATTTGGGAATTATGAAATAAGTTGGAATAAGATGTTATTCAGAGACTAAAATCTTTTTGTCGATCATTTCACATTCATATTTTTTGATGTCATGGGAAATATAAAGTTAAAGCTAAATGAATCTCACATTTGCTATTTCCTCCTTATAATATTTATTTCTAGCATTTGTTAAAAAAAAAAAAACAGTGATTCCACATTAGAGAAATACTCCTTAAAATACTTAAATATTCTATTCGTAAACTATATCTCTACGGGTTACAATATACAAAAAGTTTTTTGGTAAAATTAGTTGGAAGTTGATTGGTAACTAACAATTGAAAGCTGTATTGGTTTTTTATTTGTGCATAGATATTTGAAAAAAAAAGTTCTTAGCTCCTAAAAGATACTTCAAATAGCTTTTTGGATTATGTGTTTTCGTTTAAAATAAATATTGAAAACTTTTATAATTTCGCTCCAAACACGCCTAAGGCCTAAGGGTAAGCATGTAAGCCATGTAAGTTTCACCTTTATACATGTGGTTGTGATGAATCTGCAACATGTCTTAAACTAAGATCAGAAATGGAGCATTTTGTTGTGCGCCATATTAAATTGATAAGTAAATAGACAGGAAAGTGAGGAAACTTATAAAATAAAGAATACATAGAAAAGTAGGTTGTTATGTTACTTATGTGTCCACATGACGATAATTATGCCATCGACATACGGTTTAAATGTTATATATAGGATCATGGGTTACATCACGTATTACGAACAGATTTGGTGACTTCATGACCTAAATCTTTACTTAAAGATGTTCATTTAATAGTTAGTAACTTAGTATATACAAACCCAACCCATATTTTTTTAATATATCTGATTATCGTTTATAAAAGTGCAAATAAAGTATTAATTTAAGGATGCAAATTGCTTGATCGAGTTTGTTTTCGTTGGTTTAATTATTTAAATAGTTTATCTATCAAATAATCAGTTATCCCTTCACTTTCACTTGGTTATATTCCATGATTAATATATCTTTTTAAATTGAGAAGTGATTACTATAAATAAGAGTTAATCTACATACATAACAATTTATATTTAATACAGTTATACAATTAATACAATAATTTAAAACAAAAATTGTTGTGTACATCCCATTTCAAATTACCAAATAACTTGGATAGTTATTGGAAGACAACAATTTGTTGATGTATCTGGATTTTTGTTAAATTTGTGATCAATGTTGCAGAAATCGGTCTTGATAATCAATTAATCATTCGATGGTCTACAACTGATTACAGCCAGATGTGTTTGGCCAAAACTTGTCAATATCGGTCAAACTCGGGATTGACGGTCCTTGTGGCTGCTAGGCGGGAAAATTATAAAATTCAAATTTTCAAATTTTCAAATATTATAAAAAATATTCATATTTTTCAATTTTCAAAATTTTAAATGTTCAACTACTTATTTTCTTAGAATATATTAAATTTTTAAAGAGTTTTATTAATAATGCAGGGTTTCCGGTTAATCTTCGCCTAGACATGGATGGTTTTGTTGGTTATCTGTAGTGACATCCACAACATCTAACTTATCTGTAAATAGTGCAAAATAATTTAATTTTTTTTTTCTATTATTGTATCGCTATTTAACTTTCTTGTGTCACCTTATGTCACCCCTACTATGAAATCTTACGTCTGTCCCTACGTCTAAACCAATTAATCATTTAATCACAGTCAACCGTCGAGGTTCCACCGAGCGTTTTTTTACGACCTATTTGTGATTGATAAATTTATTCCTTTGAGTCAATAAAAGTGTGAAATTTTAATTAACTTATTTACTCTGCCAACTTAAAGAATATTTCATTAAGTGAACACGTACTCAAATTGATTGTATTTAATTTTATAACTTAGGACCCAACCACCCTATAAAGAAGATTGCATAAAATTAGGTCATATTCTTGGTACTGAGGTAACACAAAATCCAATCAATCAGACGTTGTGGATTATCTCTTTGTCGTATGGAAGACACTTTATATAGTGGTCTGTCTAGTGACCATTGAGCCACCCTTAGGCCTTTTTTATATATAAATGGCTTCTTTTTTGCACTTTTTTCTACATGTTTGCCCTTTTCTTTATCTAGATTCTTTGGTGATATACTGATACATTGGGATAAGCAAAAATTAAACCCAACGAGAAACCAGAAAAAGAAATTAAAACCAAAGACTAAACATAAAACCGAAGGTTTGGTTGGTGACTTAATAGCTAAGTTTAAATTTTTGAGGCTCAACAAAGACAAACACAAAATCGAAACGAGCGCCCAAGCTGATTGGTTTGGTTTGGGGTCGGTTTTACATATTTAGGCTTTATTGTAAATTAAACAAAAATAAATATGAAATCACCACTTAATGCAAATAACACATTTATGAGACCATTTAAAGTCAAACAACAAAGGAAGAACAAGAACTGTGTTGCATAAACTCGCAATCTTTATTGAATAAATATTACTCTAAAACTTCAATATACTTAACTATTGGAGGAATCAATAATTAGTTTTATACTAAACTAACATATTAGTATTAAACTAGGATTCTATAAGAAATATAACTTAAACTTTCCTATTAAACACATTCGTTATTGCTCAAGGATTTCTGGAACTTGGACAACACTCCAAGGAAAAATGATCTGGACCAAAACACGCCAATTTGCCTTGTCTGTCTCAGATATTCAACAACAATCACCCTCTGAATTTCTGAGTAGATGGTAATTCTTGCATGCCAACCAATGTTATCATCTCTCCGAACCTTATCTGAGCTAAGGCCTTCGTAAGTGGATCTGTCGTTGTTTGTTTCCAGATACATGTTCAAAAATCACTTGCTCGCTTTCACACGCTCTCGAATGAAGTGGAGTCAAGTGTGAATGTGTTTGCTTCTTTCATGAAAGACATGGTTCTTAGACAATGCAATTGCTTATATTGTTGTCAATATGAATCAGCACCCTCTGTTTCTTCATGTCTATCACCTCAGCTAAAAACTTCCTTAACCAAACTGTCTGACACACAGCTGCAATAGCTACCATGAACTCAACTTCACACGAGGACAAAACTATTGTATCTTGCTTTTGGGAGCACCAAGTGATAGGTGAGTCACCAAGGTAGAAGACATGTCCTATTGTACTTCTACTATCATCAACATCAACATTATGAATACTATCAATGTAGCCTAGCAAGCTTATGCTTTTACTTTGTTTATATTTTATCCCAAAAAACAGATCACCACACAAGTAACAAAGAATTTGCTTAATGGCATGTGCATGAGATTCTCTTGGACTTTGCATATAACGGCTAACTACTCCAACCGAATATGCTAAATCTGGATGAGTATGCAAGAGATATCACAAGCAACTCAATATTTCTTGATAATGGGTAGCTTCAACTTCCGGTTCATCTTCAATTTTAGACAATTTCAGCCCTGGCTCCATAGGACATTGAGTTGATTACAATCTTTCATACCAGCTTCTTTCGGAATTTTCGTGGCATAATTCTCTTGCTTCACCTTTACACAACCATTTTCTTGCAAAACTTCAATTCCCAAATTGCAAGTTAGTTTTGATGGGTATTATGCAAAACAAAAAAAAAATTCTATGTGTGCATGCAACCCTATTAAATTTGATCTATGTTTTCTCTAATTGAACATACAGCTTGAACAACAAAATAGAAAACCCTAGCATACTTTCGAAACACACAATTAGGGTTAGAATAATCATACCTTAATTGCTATATAGTAATAGCATTGCAAATCCTTGTGTTACTAAAGCCTTGAGAGCAAGCATCACAAATGTCACGCCTCTAGTGGTTCACACCCAACACTAGCAATGGAAGATGATTGAGAATGAAGTGAGATGCTCAAATTTTCGGCTAGCTCTTCATAGGAATGAGTGGCTGAAAATTGTAGGGTTTAGGTTGCTTATATAGTGCAGTCAGGAAACCCTAGATAAACCCTAATCCAAGATAATCTTAAACCGGGCAGTTATCATCTTTCTTGTTTATCTACTGTAACGCCCATAGATCTGGGCTAGTCAATTTAGAGATAATACAAAATATTATTTAGAATAAATAATCTGAACCAAGTTGTAGAATATGTCTCAAGGGTTCCATACATATAAAGAACGCCGAAATCCGAGTTGTAACGAAGAAGTTATGGCCCGTCGAAGTTTTACGGCAAAACCGGCATGACACGGCGTGACGTAAATAGTGAAGTTATGATAGAAGACTTTTGGCCTCAGAGATTTAAAAAAAAAAGTCGTAGAGTATGTTCACCTGAGAGCGTCCATAAAAAGAACGCCCAAATCTGACTTCGTATGAGGAAGTTATGATTTTTCTAAGATTTGGCTTAGCAGTGCACGACCCGAAACTCGAATTTTAGTTCGAGCGATTTTGGCCTACGTGACCTAAATGAGAGTTGAAGATCTCATTAATAGGAACTCAAAGGTAAAAAGATTGACAAAAACAGAGTCCGTATGAAGGAGTTACAAATTCTTCGAGGTCAATTAACAGTCTAATCTCCTCCTACTGTTAAATTTATGATCGGTCGAGAATTAGCCGACGGAGTCAAAATCAAAGTTGTAGATATTATTTTTACCTACGCATGCATATAAAGAACATCAAAAACGGAGATCGTATACGAAAGATATGGACGAAGCGTAGTCTCTACTCTTCGAGCGCGGCGAATTCGATACGGTTTTGTGAATCCGAGATAGAATGAGAATTAGCCAACAGTGTCTAAATGAAAGTTGTAGTACTCATAAATACCATCACGTGGATATAAATAACGTTGAAAACGAAGCTCGTATGCGAAAGATATGGACGAAGCTTAGTCTCTACTTTTCGAGCGCGGCGAATTCGAATACAGTTTTGTAAATCTCAGATACAATAAGAATTAGCCGACGGGGTCTAAATGAAAGTTGTAGTACTCGTAAATACCAATGCGTGGATATAAAGAACGTAGAAAACGGAGCTGGTACACGAAAGATACGGACGAAGCTTGGTGACTACTTTACTATAAAATTCCTATAAATAAGAGATGAACTCTTCATATTTTCTTCACACCATAAGCCTTTCTTTCTCTCTCTAACTTCTCTCTAGCCTCCCTAAACCCCTCCCAAGTCTAGGGAACCTCCATAGCACGAAAAGAAAGCCTCGGAGCGCCCGAACACTGGTAGCTATGGATTTAGTACCCAATGAATAAACTATAGCAGCTATGGAATTAGTGCTTTACGAACGAGCATTGGCAGCTATGGATTTAGTGCCAGTCCTATAACCCTGGAAGCAAGGGACTTCGGAAAAAATGAATGCAGGATAGATGACTCTTAGAATAGATCCTTATTAGTAAAGAAGATAATGGGGATGTGTAATTGGGTTAACTGTTTGATAAAGATAATAATTATATTATTGTGGGTTGAAAACCCTATGTACTCACCAGGTTTCCCAACCTGACCCACTCAGTTTATTTACATCACAGGTGTTGGTATAAAGTCACATTACACTGAGAGATTAAGGAGATATAAAATCACTAGTGATAATGAATGTAAGTTCTATTTATGCTTAAGTTTCTCTATTGACGATGACATCCCAAATGTTATAAAATGAATAAGAATACTTTTCTTCGGAAATGCTTTGATAACGTATTCATCATGTTTTTGTAACATTCGGATTCCCAGGTATACTATTTATTCCTTTATTTTTGCAAGTTGAGAGGGGACTCGGCGAGTTCGTGTTTAAACTCGCCGAGTATGGTCGCAGATTCTTATCCGAGTTCACAACTGGACTCGCCGAGTTCATGAGTGGACTCGCCGAGTCCATGTTGTTTAATGAAACCCTAATTTCCTGGGTTTGGGACCTATTTAAAGGCCCTTAGGGCCGTCATTTGCGGCTACCAAACCCCAGAGAGAAACTCTAAGAGATCTAGAGCGTTTGTGAGGAAGGAGAGGCCATTTGTGATCATTTTGTTGGTGTAATTGCAAGAAGGAGGAAACCAAGGCAAGAGGAGGCTAAAGGAGGTGTGATTCTGGTGATTTCAGAGCTCATAGACTTCATCTTGAGGTATTTTTGGGACCTTCTTCAGATTTGGTGTTGATTCCTAGAGTTAGGGTTTTCTAACCCCTTTAGAGGATGGATTTGTGGAGCAATTGGTCCCTTATCGAGTTCATGCTTTGGATCTGGACTCAAAGAGGTCCAGAGACCTTAACCCTTGGGGCTTTTTGGAGTTATTTTGGGACTCATGAACTTAGGATGCTATTTTGGGACTAAATCACCAAGTAAGACCGTCTAGATGCTATTTGAGTGTCAAGGTCTGAACTTTACGTGATTATCATGCTTGGTAAGGTCAGATCTATGGATTAATGGAACAGATCTAACCTCAGGAGGTCTATGGAGTTTGTGCATGGCATGAACTCTCCGAGTCCATAGATCACACTCAGCGAGTAGGGTTAGGGTTTCCCGTAAACCACTCAGTGGGTAGACTTGCCGAGTTGGGGAAATAACCCAGTGAGTCAGAGGGGGATTAGAGGACTGGAGTTCAAGGCGGAACTCGCCAAGTTGTTCTTGAGATTCGGCGAGTTGAGTCGGGGTGGCCCCGCGATTCATGCCAGAGGTGACTCGTCGAGCAAGGGGAGGAACTTGACGTGCCAAGCGGGACTAAAGAATTAGCAGACATGTGTAGACTCGCCGAGTCACCCAAGTGCACTCGACGAGTCGGGTCAAAGTTTGACCGTTGACTTTTGTTGACTTTTAGGGTTTGGTCAACAATGAGGCCTTTTAGCCAAGAGAGGGGTAAAATGGTCTTTTACCCTTCCGAGGGTGTTAAGAAAGGTTTGAGTATAGTTATATTTATGAGATTATTTACTTTATGTGATTAGGCGGAGGCTAGATCATATTTCTACCGAGTCAGAGACTTACCGAGACACCTGAGGTGAGTCTTCTCACTATACGTAGCTAGAGTGGTATTATATGTTGGCCAGAGGGTCTTGTGTGTTATGTATGAGATTATGTGCTATGTGTTATATGTATGTTGTATGATGTTAAAGACCGGACCGAAGGGTCCAACGATACAGACCGGGCCGGAGGGCCCAACGAGCTATGACCGGACCAGAGGGTCCAACGAGCTACGGGACTGGAGGGTCCCGCTGAGACACATCGACCGGAGGGTCGTATTATATCCTTGAGTGGCGTATGTGTTGTATGCGGTATTTTGGGGAACTCACTAAGCATTTATGCTTACAATTGTTGTGTTATGTGTTTCAGGTACTAGCGAGGACCGTGGAAAGGCGTCGGCGTGACTCGTACACACTAGAGAGAGAGAGAGAGAGAGAGAGTTTGCTTTTTATGATCTTGGGATATGTTATGTTTCAAAAACTACTGTTGGAAATATTTGAGAATATTTTTATATGAACTTGGTTGATGAAAAATGAAAAAATTTGTTTTGAAAATTACGTTGTGACAGTTTTACTGGGAACAAATTCCGCAACATATTTATTAAAAGAGTTGCTCTGATTTTTATAAAGCATAAACAAAATCGGTCTTTTCTAGCCGTGAAAATGGGGATGTCGTAGTTCGTATCAGAGCATTATTTTAAGCAAACTAGGAATATGGATTTATTTCTAGACTTAATCTTAGAATGCTAAGCGATGGTTGTGAGGAGTGTGTCTAATAGATTTAGGTAATACAACTGAATAGACACAAGCACTAGCTTATTTTAGGAATGATGCCTAAATTGCTTTTACGTGCTAAATGATTTGTTATGCTATAGTTTGATCGGATCTATGGTCTGTTGCCGACCGGATCTGGAAACCTTATGTGTTTAGGATTCTAAACGTACGAATACGATATTAGAACTAGCATATAAATGTTTCGGAGTGATAAGGATGATTTAAAACGTCAATCCTAAATTAAGATCTAGATTCACCTTATTCGGTGTATAGATCAAAATGGCAAGAACCCGCAGTGGAGCTGGGAATACAAATGGGAATAGGAATCAACCCTCGGTGATTTAGCAAATACCTATTGTAGTAGAAGATGTGCCCGAGCCAATCACCATGGCTGGAGTACAAGCCATGATTCGGGATATGTTAGCTAAACAAAGGGAAGAAATAAGGCGGATGTCGAATAGGGATGAACCTACTGTGCCCACGGAGCAACCCGAGCTGATTCCCGAGCAATCGGAGGAAGAGAACTACAGCCACCAAGTGGGTCAAGTGGGGACTCAAGGTGAACGGATGGCCCAGAGAGGAGAAATGACAAGGATGGGCAAATGTACAAGAATTTCTTGAGTGTGAAACCACTGAGTCTCTCAGGAAGCCCGAAGCCGGTTGAGATTATGGATTGGATCTTTGAGATGGAGATGGTGTTTGAGAGCTGCGGCTGTAGCGAAAAACAGAAGATTGTCTTCGCAGTAAGACAACTAAAAACTGGAGTCTTTAGCTGGTGGAAGCTATTGGCAGATACGATGCCACGAGAAGAAGCCCTAAGGATGTCATGGGAAGAGTTCTCGGAATAGTTGAAGATGCAGTACTGCTCAGAGATAGATCTGATAGACCTAAACAATGAGTTTCAGAACTTGAAGAAAGGGAAGATGAGTGTTGATGAGTATGCCACTGCATTCACCGAGAGGATGAAGTTATTTCCCTACTTGGTTCCTACTGAACTCTCCAAGATTGATAGGTTTGCTAACGGATTGCCCATTGACTTTGGCCCAATGGTCAAAATGGCAACTACCTTGAAAACAGTTGTTAGGGCAGCTAAAAACATAGAGACCCATCTAAGAGAAAAGGGTCTAGAAAAAGATAAGGCAGGAGAGAAGCGGAAGTTTGAAGGATATTCAAAATCCAACAAAGAAAGGAAATTCTCAAGGACTAAAGTAGGAGGAGGAGGTGAAACTAAGTGGTGCGATAACTATAAAAAGAAACACTTAGGGAAGTGCAACGAAGAAGTGACTTGTTACAAGTGTGGAAGGACTGGTCACTATTCCAAGGATTGTACACATAATGATAAGGTATGCTACGGATGTGGAGGCATGGGGCACCTGTCTAGAAATTTCCCAAAGAAAAACGAAGCAGCAAGACCAAACACACCACCAAGGCCAAGGGCATTTCATATGATCCTTGACGAAGTGGAAAACAACGCGAGGAACCAAGGATGAGGAATTCATACCCGAAGATCAAGTTATGAGAGATAGAACCATATGATGTAGCCTATTAGAGGCATAGTCCATGGTGAACTTGAACACTTATGTAATAGTTTCAAGAAATAATAAAGTCTTCGTTTTGTTATCTGATGTGTTAAACTGTTATGTGATTTTCTTGTATGGTGACTTGGGTACTGCGTGACAATACTTGGGACGAGTATGAGTTGGTGTGAAAGGTGGTAGATGCATATACTACCGGAAGCACAGGACTCACGCTTGGATCAGGGAAAGTCACAAGGTTACCAAGAAGCCAATAATTGATTCTGTTTTATTCAAACATGTCATTACCATCATTTCGGTAATGACTAAGAAGATTGTTGTTATTCCGAACCTAGTGGTCATATCAAATTGAGTCCGACTACAATAAGTATGATACGTGGTTCAGAGAACCAGGTTTGATGTAGCATCATACTTAAACAAGAAGATTGAAATGAAAGCTAACCAAGGCGATCAATAGAAGTATCATGATGATTGTTAAAGAATTTGGTAGCTAGAAATGCTACATGTTGAAATGTGATTGTATCACATTAGAACATGAAGGAAGGTATAGTCTGTTCTGGAATTTGACTCTAAGAGACCTGAGTCTAAGCACTGCAACATACGATGATAGGTCATTAGAATATGACACATCGGTACATGATAGTAATAAAAGAAATTATCGTAATTTCGTATCCAATGAGGATCGAGATTGTGAATTGAAGGTCATAATTTGGAGTCTAACGTGAGATAGAGAGCATGTGCAAGATCGAGCACCACCTGCAGTTAGGAAGTTTTAGAGTTAGATACTCGTTTAAAGAAACATGAAAGTTATGGTTATTACTTAGGATGAAGAGATAACGTATGGAGTCATCATGTGAACCCTGTTTCGTTGATGATTCTGGGACGTAATCATCCTAAGGGGAGATAATTGTAACGCCCGTAGATCTGGGCTAGTCAATTTAGAGATAATACAAAATATTATTTAGAATGAATAATCTTAACCAAGTTGTAGAAAATGTCTCAAGGGTTCCATACATATAAAGAACGCCGAAATCCGAGTTGTAACGAAGAAGTTATGGCCCGTCGAAGTTTTACGGCAAAACCGGCATGACACGGCGCGACGTAAATAGTTCGAGCGATTTTTGGCCTACGTGACCTAAATGAGAGTTGAAGATCTCATTAATAGGAACTCAAAGGTAAAAAGATTGACAAAAACAGAGTCCGTATGAAGGAGTTACAAATTCTTCGCGGTCAATTAACAGTCTAATCTCCTCCTACTGTTAAATTTATGATCGGTCGAGAATTAGCCGACGGAGTCAAAATCAAAGTTGTAGATATTATTTTTACCTACGCATGCATATAAAGAACATCAAAAACGGAGATCGTATGCGAAAGATATGGACGAAGCGTAGTCTCTACTCTTCAAGCGCGACGAATTCGATACAGTTTTGTGAATCCGAGATAGAATGAGAATTAGCCAACAGTGTCTAAAAGAAAGTTGTAGTACTCATAAATACCATCACGTGGATATAAATAACGTTGAAAACGAAGCTCGTATGCGAAAGATATGGACGAATCTTAGTCTCTACTTTTCGAGCGCGGCGAATTCGAATACATTTTTGTAAATCTGAGATACAATAAGAATTAGCCGACGGGGTCTAAATGAAAGTTGTAGTACTCGTAAATACCAATGCGTGGATATAAAGAACGTAGAAAACAGAGCTCGTACGCGAAAGATACGGACGAAGCTTGGTGACTACTTTACTATAAAATTCCTATAAATAAGAGATGAACTCTTCATATTTTCTTCGCACCATAAGCCTTTCTTTCTCTCTCTAACTTCTCTCTAGCCTCCCTAAACCTCTCCCAAGTCTAGGGAACCTCCATAGCACAAAAAGAAAGCTCCAGAGCGCCCGAAGGCTCCGAAAAGAAAAGCTTTCGGCTCAGAAACGCTGCTCCAGCGAAGCCCGGTTTTTAATAAAAACCCGCTGTAAGTGAGTTACACCTATACTATATTTAATATAACTTTTATTTAATTATAGTAACATTATTAGGACCTTAAAATAATTATTTGGGCTATTATTATGAGTTATATTGAGTGTTATTTAACGCTTATATAATAGTAATAATAGTTAGACTATTAATTAGTCGCGGTTAACGTTAAAAACTAAACCCTAGTGGTATTGATACTAGGTTTTGTCAAGGAAAATTGTTTTGAGATAACGAAGCGCTGTCTGAGTTCAAAATAACCACCTAATCAAGTGAGTGCATAGTTACTTTCATCTTACACATAGATATGAAGTATTTTATATAAACTACATGCTATGTGTGCATATTATCTGAATACTTGTTGTCTATGCTTGATGAACGTTTTTATACATGTTTTAAATGATTTAAACTGTATACGTATTTTATATATACGAATATATTGGGTATGACATGGGTAGACGAATGATGAGAGATAAAAGATGATGTGAGTAAATATTGGCGGCTATAGACTTAGTGTCTAATAAACAACATCGGCAGCTATGGACTTAGTGCCTACTGGACAAACACCGGTAGCTATGGGCTTAGTACCTGTTAGGAATTGGTAGCTATGGACTTAGTACCTATTAGATAAACACTGGTAGCTATGGATTTAGTACCCAATGAATAAACTATAGCAGCTATGGAATTATTGCTTTACGAACGAGCATTGGCAGCTATGGATTTAGTGCCAGTCCTATAACCCTGGAAGCAAGGGACTTCGGAAAAAATGAATGCAGGATAGATGACTCTTAGAATAGATCCTTATTAGTAAAGAAGATAATGGGGTTGTGTAATTGGGTTGACTGTTTGATAAACATAATAATTATATTATTGTGGGTTGAAAACCCTATGTACTCACCAGGTTTCCCAACCTGAGCCACTCAGTTTATTTACTTCACAAGTGTTGATATAAAGTCACATTACACTGAGAGATTAAGGAGATATAAAATCACTAGTGATAATAAATGTAAGTTGTAACACCAAGAATTTAAAAACAATTTTTCGCATTTTATAAAGGCAAAATTCATTTAATATTCATAAAAACATCATTGTTAGTAATTCATTTCATAACATATAAAAATCCCAAGATCACATAATATAAAATCCAGCGTGTGTGCACTGATCAGGCCGGCGCCTTCCCGCAATCCTCACTAGTACTTGAAACAAATAACACCAACACTGTAAGCATAAAGCTTAGTGAGTTTCCCCAAAATACCACATAAAACATATTAGCCACTCGAGGCTATAACTCTGTGGGTCCGTGCACCCATACTCTGTGAACCCTCAGGTTCTAACTCTGTAAATAAGCATAGCATAAATCACATAGAAGAATGCAGTGCAACACATAACATACATAGCATACAAATACTCTATCACATAACTCTGGTTACCTACTCAAGGTAAAGTATAGTGAGAAGACTCACCTCGCGTGTCTCGATATCTCACAACCCTGGGAATCCCTCGTGCCCGATTCTCCGAGCTCTAATCCTCCTATAACATCATATGTCCCCAGTTAACACTTTATATCTCTAATGTTGACTATCCCTAAGAAGTCAACACAGGTCCACTCTGGTCAACGGTCAACTTTGACCGGACTCGGCGAGCGCTAAGGCGACTCGGCGAGTCTAGACGTTCTCACCAATTCTCTAAGATTCCCTTTCTACACGTCGAGTATCCCCCCTGACTCGACGAGTTCCTCCTGGAAGAATCGCGGGGCCACCCCGACTCAACTCGCCGAGTCTGAAGAACAACTCGGCGAGTCCCAGTTCGACTCAGACCACCTGTTAACCCTCTCTAACTCGCCCTGACTCACCGATCCAACCCATAACCCGGACAGGACCATTCTAAGGCAATCTTCAAGCTACTCGCCAAGTCTGTTCATCGGACTCGGCGAGTCCATGCCATGCAACCGCTCAAACTGCTTTCTAAGGTCAGATCTGCTCCGGCAATTCATAGGTCTGGCCTTCCTAGACTGGTTCATCATGTAAAGTCCTTATTTCGGTGCTCATAATACACCCCATGACTCATAATTGACGTTTTGACCTAAGGCATAAGGATTCCAATCCAAAACCTCCATTGATTCCCGAAAAGCTCAGGCATGGGACACTCTGGACTTCCAAGGGTCCCAATATAGGGTTCCAATCGCTTGGGGGACTAAGGAAACACTCAATCTAGCCACAAAAGGGTTCCATAAACCCTAAATCCATATACACATCAACATAGAAGGGAACAACTCGAAAATATTACCCGAATAACGTTGCTCTGTGTCCCCAACCCTCAGAATATGGCTTCTCCTGTTGTTCCCTTAACCAAGCCTCCTCCTCCTTGCAAAATAACACTTCCAAGATCAATAATGGTCTTCTACCTTGCTCCAGATGCTCACAATCGAATTAGGGTTTCACTCAAAGGACTAGGGTGAACAATGACGGCCATAAGGCCCCTTATATATGTCCCAAACCTGGGAAGTTAGGGTTTCGCTAAACAGCGCGGACTCGCCGAGTCCAGTCGTGAACCCGCGACCAAATCCACGATCCTACTCGGCGAGTCTGAGCTCCAACTCGCCGAGTCCCCTCTTAAAACACCCAAAATCATAAATATAACAATACCTGGAATTCCGGGCTGTTACATAAGTTCTGTTTATGCTTATATTTCTGTATTGACGATGACATCCCAAATGTTTTAAAATGAATAAAAATACTTTTCTTCGGAAATGCTTTGATAACGTATTCATCATGTTTTACTGGGAACAAATTCTGCAACATTTTTATTAAAAGAGGTACTCTGATTTTTATAAAGCATAAACAAAATCGGTTTTTTCTGGCCGTGAAAATGGGGATGTCATATCTACCAAAGACTATTCTAGAAACCATAAGGCATATGAAAACCGTCCATAGGCTATGGAGGGTTCTAGATTGCCTCTTGCTCAACTATTGAACAATTGCACTTCAGTCCCTGTACTTTTAATTAATTCCTTTAATCCTAAAATTAATTACAGTTAATTTTTGATTAAATATTATTCTTTCTAATTAATATATTATTTTCATAATATATTAATAAATTATTTATTTCAATTTATTAAACAAATAATAAATCAACCTCTTTCTCCAAAATCATCATGTCTAGTTGCTAGTCTTGAGGGCAACCCAAAAGGACTGTGCTACTATCAATTCAAGTATATACCAATTATAGTTATGGGATTAGACACCTAATCCAATAGTCTCCCAGTTGGATAAGTCTAATAACTATAATTGCCAGTATATTCTTCTAACCTGATTAGCAAGTTTTAGCTCTCAAAAGCCACGGGTGAACTCTGACCCAGTCAGATACATGTCCTAAGATAAGTGATCATATAATCCTCCGTTCTACAAGATATCATGTGGACATGAGACATGGAACATAATCAATCTCATTGTCCAATATTTTGTTTCCTGATTTCTAATTTGTAATGACAAAGAACTACAAATCGAACACATCAATTTTAGTCCTGGTCGGGCCCGACACTATAAGTCAACACCAAATCATTGAGGGGCCCAAATATATTGCTTTTTTCCCTTACTGATCAAAAGGAACAGATAAACTTTGACTTATATGCTTGTACTATCTACTCATCAAATCATGCACAAAAATACATTTTATAACATCAAGTTACTGATGCGTTTACATATCATCAATGCACAACCAACTCGTTAATAACAACTCATATATCTCCGTTTAAAGATTATAAGATGTTATCATCTTAGAATTACTCGTGATAAATTCCATGAAGTAATTCTATGAGTGTGGGTTAATCCAATACTTAAATTCTCCATTTCAAAGTACTCTCAAATATTGCAGCAATACCATTTCTATGTCTAAAACCCTTTAGACAATCTACAGTTCAATTCTAGACAGTCTTGATTCACTACTTACTTCCAAAAGTATGATCGACTGTGGATGTTTGAACAATCTAATTATTCGAGAAGTAAAACATGCAAAATGAAACACAAAATAAATAATAGACAGAAGGTAGTAATCCAACTAAAAAATAAATCACCATTACTTAATCACCAAAAGTCAATTATATTCATTTCATTACAAGTCTCTCAATATTTATCTAACTATCTAACTACCAAAACTAACGTCATCCTTCAGATCGATGCTCCTAGCATGTTGAATGTGTTTTACCCTACTCAGACCCTCTGCGAGGGGATCTGTTGGGTTCTCTTCTGATGTCACCCTCTTCACGACGAGATGACCATCTTCTACTCTATGTCTACTGAAATGGTATTTTCTGTCGATATGCCTTGATATTTCATGATCTCTTGGTTCCTTTGTTAAGTAAATCGCCATTCATTATCACAGAAAATATTCATTGGCTCTTTGATGGCTGGAATAACTCCAAGGTCTTCGATGAATTTATTCAACCAAATAGCCTCCTTTGATGCTTCGCTTGCCATTATGTACTCTAATTCATAGGTCGAATTAGCCACTGTCTCTTGTTTGGAACTTTTCCAGGTTACCGCTCCTCCATTAAAGGTAAACACCCAAACAGATTGAGAAAGAAAGTTGTCTCTGTCCGTTTGAAAGTTGGCGTCACTATATCTAGTTACTCTTAGGTTATCACTGCCACCAAGCACATGGATCCAGTCCTTAGTTCTTCACAAATACTTAAGAATATTCTTAACTATTATCCAATGAGATCTACCTAGATTTCCATGATAACGACCGACCATGCTCAAAGCAAAAGCCACATCAGGGTGAGTATATGTCATAGCATACATGATAGATCCAATGGCGGAAGCATATGGAACTCTACTCATTTATGTTATCTCTGCATCAGTACTCGGGCTCTTAGTCTTACTCAGTTTGGTATTACTATGTATAGGCAGTTCTCCTTTCTTGGAATTTTCCATACAAAAACGCTTTAATACATTTTCCAAGTATGTAGTTTGACTAATTCCAATTAGCCTTTTACTCACGTGACTCAAAACCCTTATCCCTAGAATATAAGCAACCTCTTCCACATCCTTCATATCGAAACACTTTCCAAGCCAAGACTTAACCTCTTGCAAAGTTGGAATGTTGTTTCCTATAAGAAGTATGTCATTAACATACAAAACCAGTAAGGTTACTATACTCACACTAGCTTTGACATGTACACAACATTCATATTCACTTCTAGAGAAACCAAACTCATTGACTTTCTCGTCAAAACAAAGATTACATCTGCAAGAAGCTTGTTTCAATCCATAGACTGATTTCTCAAGATTACACACTCTATTCGGATACTTTGCATCTACAAAATCCTTTGGCTGACTCATGTAAAGATCCTCAGTTAACTTCCCATTAAGGAAAGCATATTTGACATCCATCTGCCAAATTTCATAGTCATGAAATGCAGTTATGTCTAGCATTACCCTAATAGATTTTATCTTGGCCACTGGTGAGAAAGTCTCGTTATAGTTAACCCCTAGCGTTTGAGTAAATCCTTTCGCAACTAGTCGAGCCTTTAAAATGTGTTCCTTTCCATCTATGTCGTTCTTCTTCTTGAAGATCCATTTGCACCCAACTATCTTACGACTTGGTACATTGATTGCCATACATGGACTTGATCTCGCTGTCCATTGCCTCTTTCCACTCGGCTGACTCAGGGCCTCCCATGGCTTCCTTATAGTTAGATGGTTCATCCAAATTTACCAGTGTACTATCATTGATAAACGTATCTCCTTCTCTAAATTTACCAACATACAACTATGTTCATATTCTAACTCTAGTGGAACGCCTAAGAGGTAATGACTCGTAAATTGATTCAACTGAAATTTCTTCCTCAGTTTGAGCCCTAGTATTATCAGAAGTTCCTTTATTGTTTGACTCTTGAATTTCTTCAATATCAATGGTACTCCAACTATCCTCTTTGCATATGAGCTCTCTCTCCCCCTTTCTCTCTCTATCTCTCTCTAAAGACTCCCTTCGCACTACAAAAACCACTTTCTCACTAGGTGTGTAGAACAAATATCCAAAGGAATTTTGTGGGTAGCTGATGAAAATACATTTCTCACTTTGAGGTTCAAGCTTGTTGTAAGTCTCTCATCTAACGAAAGCTTCACAAACCCAAACCTTTATATTTGCTAACGAGGGAACCTTCCCTGCCCACATCTCGTGAGGTGTTTTGGCAACCTTCTTTGTTGGTACAAGATTAAGAATGTGGGCGACACTTGATGGGTTTTGGTCATAAGACATCCTATGTGCTCATACAAACCCTAATGCTTGGATCTAGGTTTCTCTATTGTACATGCTTTGAATCCAAGACTATAAACCCTAATTCTAGCATATGGAAATCAATATTAACATATAATTAGGTTTAGGATATTACCTTGATTGTTATGTAGCAATAACAATCCCAATTCCTCCTTGAATTGACTTTGGAAGGCTTAGAATCACAAGTGTCACTCCTCTAATGGTTCACAAACACCATAAGCAAGAGGATGAAGAGGAGAGAGGATGGAGGCTGCCCAAAACGTGTTCTAACCCTAGAAGAGAAGTTTTTCCACGTTTTTGAGCCTTAAGGGTTCTATATATAGTGAGGCTATTAGGGTTATCTAACAAGGAAACCCTAATTTGGTTGCTTAAGCCCTATGCAACCCATAGACTCCTTTCATCAAGCCCATGAACGATTTCCTTATGGGTTTCCCCATAGAATTCGTCCACCACTTGATTCAAGGCAATCCATGGCCCAAATCGCAATTATCTTATAATTGCAATTCTAGTCCTTTAAGTTTAATTAATCTCTTTTAGTCACAAAACTAATTACCAATTAATTATTGACTAATATTAATTAAACAATATGATTTCTCTTTTAATATATTATTCTCATAATATATTAATAAATCATATTTAATCCTTTCTCTCCATAATTCATCCTATCAAGTTGCTTTGGTGAAGGCAACCCAAAAGGACCATGCACCATCGGGTCAAGTACATACCAAAATAGTTATGGACTTAGACACTAATCCAACAACACTCTCTAAGGCATACCCCCATAATGAGATTGGAAGTGAAGCTCGACTCATCATGGAACAAACCATGTCTAACAAGGTCCTATTACGCCTCTCAGCCACACCATTGAGTTTTGGTATCCTAGGAGGAGTCAATTGTGAAACTATTCCACATTCCTTGAGGTAGCCGTGGAACTCAATACTAAGATACTCACCACCTCTATCAGATCTAAGCATCTTTATCTTCCTGCCCAATTGATTCTCGACTTCTTGCTTAAACTCTTTGAAATTTTCAAAGGTTTCTAACTTATGATTGATTAAGTAGATGTGGTCATACCTGCTATAATCATCAATAAAAGTCACATAAAATCGATTTGCATCCCTTGTGGTGGATCTGAAGGTCCCACACACATCTGTGTGTAAGATATTCAACAATCCTTCACCTCTTTCACAAGAACCAGTGAAAGCTGGTTTTGCCATATTTCCCAATAAAACAAGACTCGCATGTATCATCCTTCACCTCACTTCTTATCCCCTACAAATTAGAACAAATGTGAAACCCACATCCTGTATCACGGACCCAAGAATGAGAATATGATGAGTTATTACATAAGATAGTGTAAATACCTACCGACGTTGGCTTCACTTTGATATCCTTGATATCCTGCAAGTATTTCAGGCAGCTTCGTTTCCAATTCCCCTTGTCATTGCAATAGAAGAAAGTGGCCTATTTGGGGTTAGAGACAAAGGGAGGCATCAGAACTGGATTTTCCTTTAGGTCCTGTACTTGAAGACCCAGCTTAGGACTTTCTCTTCCAGTTTTGTTTGGGAGGACCTTTCCTCTTCTTCCCTTCCCTTGCTCAATGTCCAGAACAAGTGCCCTTATAGGAGATGAGGCAATACATTTTCCCTCCATTCCTGCTTAGCTATTCGAAGGAGGTTGTGCAATTGTGACAAAGTAGTTTCATTTTTTTTTGTTCAAATAATATGTCAATATGAACTGATCATAACAAATTGGCAAAGAGTTCAACACTATGTCGATTGTCGGCTCTTCATTAAAATTCACATTGAGCTTGATTAGCCTATACATGTATCATTGTATTCTCGAAACATGGTTGCTCATAGACTCTCCATCTGTAACGCCCGGATTCCTAGGTATTATTTTTATTCTTTTAATTTTTGAATGATGTGAGGAGACTCGGCGAGTTGGAGTCTAAACTCGCCGAGTAGGATCGCGGTTTTGCACGCAGGTTCGTGTCTGGACTCGGCGAGTCCAAAAGTGGACTCGGCGAGCCCATGTTGTTTAATGAAACCCTAATTTCCAGGGTTTGAGACCTATTTAAAGGGGCTTATGGCCGTCATTTGCGGCCACCAACCCCAGAGAGAAACCCTAAAGAGATTTTGAGCGTTTTGGGAGAGAGAGGAGGCCATTGTTAACCTTTGAAGCTTTGTTTGGCAAGGCAAAGGAGTTTCTAGCCAAGAGGAGGCATCATTTTGGAGGTGGACATCCTTCGAATTTGGAGCTCAGAGCATCATTTTGGAGGTATATTTTGGCTCCCTTTTCTGTTATTATGATGAACATGGGGGTTTAGGGTTTCTTGACCCCTTTGTTGGTTAGATTTCATGTCCAATTCATCCCTATTTGTGATGAGGCTTGAAATGGGATCCATAGAGGTCCAGAGAAGCTTAATTCCTTAAGCTTTATGAGGATTCATGGGAGTTTTGACCAAGGGTTATGAGATATGGGGCTAAAACATCATATAGGAGCAAATAGTTGTTGTTTGAGCACCAAGGTTTGGACTTTACGTGATTATCATGCTTGGGGAGGCCAGATCTATGATTGTATGGAACAGATCTGACCTCATAAGTGAGGTTGAGTTTATGCATGGCATGAACTCGTCGAGTCTAAAGAACAGACTCGGCGAGTAGCATGAAGTTTGCCCGTAACCACTCAGCGAGTGGTCTTGTCAAGTTGAGGGGTCGACTCAGTGAGTCAGAGAGAGTCAGGGGGACTGAGTCAAGCCGGAACTCGCCGAGTTGTCCTTGAGACTCGGCGAGTTGAGTCGTGGTGGCCCCGCGATTCATGCCAGGTGGAACTCGTCGAGTCAGAGAAGTACTCAGCGTGTCAAGAGAGGATCCAAGAGAGTCAGTGGACACGTATAGACTCGCCGAGTCGCCCTAGTGCACATGCCGAGTCCGGTCAAAGTTGACCGTTGAACTTGTTGACCTTTAGGGCTGAGTGCAGTTGTATTTATGAGTGTATTACTTTGTGTGATTAGGCAGAGGCTAGATCACATTTATTCCGAGGCAGATACTTACCGAGACATCGAGGTGAGTCTTCTCACTATACTTACCTAGAGTGGTATATTGTGTAGACCAGAGGGTCTTATGTGTTATGTATGAGATTATGTGCTATGTGTTATGTGTATGTTGTTATAGACTGGACCGAAGGGTCCAACAATATAGACCGGGCCGGAGGGCCCAACGAGCTATGACCGGACTAGAGTGTCCAACGAGCTACGGGACTAGAGGGTCCCGCTGAGACGCATCGACCGGAGGGTCGTATTATTGCCTTGAGTGGCGTATGTGTTGTATGTGGTATTTTGGGGAACTCACTAAGCATTTATGCTTACAGTTGTTGTGTGATGTGTTTTCAGGTACCAGTGATGAGCGCGGGAAGGCGCAGGCATGATCCGTACACACTTGTGGAGTTTATGTTTTGGATTCTGGAGAGATGTCTTGTGATAAATACATTTGAAACAATATGTTGATGTTATTTTGTGAAAAATGATGGTTTTGAAAATGAAAAATTTGTTTGAAAACTTACGTTGTTACACCATCCTTCATCTTGCTAGCAGTGAGGGACTTTACCAGCTCGTACTTTTCTTTAAATGTCGCTTATGGTGTTTCTCCATAAGTTCCTTGTTCATATCGTATGACCAATAATCCTCAGAGTGCCTTTATAATTTTGGAGTCATTGTCGCCACTATGGTGTACTGTAGCGCTTGGTTTCCGGTATGAACTTATTTTTCCCAATTGTTTATATTTTCTTTTAGGACTCGGCGTGTTCGATGCCTCAACATGGTGTTTTAAGATGACTTTGGTTGCGGAGATTAACGGACCAACACAGCGTGTTGGTATGTCTCAACTCAGCGTGTTGGCAGCTGGGAAGGAAACCCTAATTTTTAGGGTGTTGCACCCTATTTAAAGGTCGTAAGTCCCTTGGCTGGCCTCCTTACCATCCTCCTCTATCCAGAAACCCTAAAACCGAGTATCTTCTTCCTTTGTTGAGTGTGTGTGCTTGTGGAGAACCTTGGGTGTTCATTTTTGGTGCTTTTTGAAGGAGCTAAAGAAGTCAGGAGTTGCTTGGCTTGAAGAAGAGGACTTGGATCCAGAACCACCATCTTATTTGCCAAGTTTTTGAGGTATCAAGTTCTCACCTTATTTGTTAGTTTCTTAGATCTCTTCTTGGGTTAGATTGTATGCTTTTAGCTATGGATGGGTGGATGTTGGGGATTAAGACGTCCTAAACGCTTACTCTTTCAAATCTAAGGTCTACATGAACTCTTTTGGCATAAAGGTGTCAACTTTATTGACTTAAGGGCTTCATGTATTCATTAAGTCCTTCATTTAGTCCCTTTTGAACATTTGAGCTTCTCCTAGCCATGCATGAGCATAAACTTGGAAACTTTACGTGGCCTTTCAGCTTTAAGGGATCAAATATGCATTTTGGGGCTATGTCTTTGATGATTAAGTGCTTAATGAGTAAGCCCTCACTCTTTTAAGCCTAGTGTTTGGGTTTTGGACCCATTTTGGTGGTCCCTAGGGGTAAAGTCGAAATCTTTACCCTTCTAGATTTCATTTTGGTCAAGATCTGAGTTTTGGATCTCTCGGATTCGTTGAAAACAGCTTAATGCATTAAGTTGTTGGACTTTAAGAGAACACGGCGTGTTTGTTGGCAAACACGGCGTGTTAGCTTGGTTTTTCCCAATCTGAAGTTAGTAAAGAAACACGATGTGTTAAAGGATAACACAGCGTGTTGGGCCTTCAGGGACTTTTGATGTTTGACTTTTATCTTTGACCAAGTTTGACCTTTAAGGGGTGTTGAGGTGTTTTGAGTTGTATCTAAGGAATTGTTCTGTTTTAGAGGCCGGGTAGAGCTGATTTTCGGAGTCGAGACGTATTCAACTATCGTTCAGCTTTCGAGGTGAGTTTCCTCACTGGGTTTTGCGGGACGAAGGCACCAATTCCAGCCCATGTTTATGTTATGTTAGTATGCTGGTTATCTTCGTGACTCTTGCATGTGTATGTGTTTATATGCTTACCGGGCTAGGGCTCGATGACCATTTGTATGCTATGTATCTTTGTGATTATTGCATGTGTATGTGATTATTTGATATACCTGTTATATGTATGTTGGGCGAGGCCCGATCTATTTCCGAGTGGGGCTCGATGCCAGCCGAGGTTCAATGCCACGCGGGCTTGATGAGTGGGTGAGGCCCGTTATATGATTATTATATGTATGGTATGTGGTATTTTGGGGAACTCACTAAGCTTTGTGCTTACGGTTTTCAGTTTATGTTTCACGTACTTCTAGTTCCAAGGGGAAGAGTTCGTGTTGACTGCATCACACACACCAATGGGATTCCACACTTGATATTTACTCTGATTTTGATAACATTTGATACATTGGTATTGTTGAGATGTATGGATGACAATGGAAACACTATTTTACTTATTATAAAAACAAATTTTTTAGGACCATATTTTTGGATGTTACAAGTTGGTATCAGAACCTTGGTTTGAGGGATTCGGGCACATTCTCGAGGGTGTCTGAACTAAAACTAAGGATTTGGTAAATTTTTAAAAGATAAAAATATTTAAGAAAAAGTTTTCTAAAATAAGAAAGGGTTTGGTGCGTGCAATCAGTCAAGCTCAAGTAAGTTTTCCCAAAATACCCATGCATGTTATGATACGTTTTGAATTGTGATCACATGCTAGTTTAGGGCTAAGGATCTAGGAGAGATGCCTTTGTATGCCTGCTATATGAGCTTATAGATTTGCATGATAGTATGGATCAGTCTGTAATAGGATGGCCTAATAAGGTTGTGTTTGGTTATGATTACATGATGCTCGAATGCTGCTTGCTTTGTGATTTTAGGAGTTCTAACTAACTTCAGCTAACTGGTAAACGGATATGATAAGTTACATATTATGGGAACTAAATAATTTTAGAGGGTTAGGTTTTTACTCTATTGTGCAGCTCTTGTTTAAGTGCAACCATTGTAGTGTGAGACCTTTCATTCAAAGAATTATCTAGTTTTTGGTAATATGTAACTGTATTCGTGGACTGGATAGAGGAAGTTAGCGGGATCTCCTTATGCAGCTGATAGCGGAGAGTGGTGTGGAGTTTGTCCTAGGAAAACCTAGGATGAGATTTAGTGTTGGGAGCCTTATGTGTGAGGAGATTGTTGGATACGGAGTAATTTGGATGAGGTAAGGCACTCCTTGAGGAAAGTACAGATAGATGTGGAAGCTAATATAGGCCCGTACTACTGGAAGCAGAAGATCCGTACTCGATTCAAAGAGGGCTACAATAAATCCAGGGAGCTTGTAGAGTTGTGATTTCCCCGATACGTATATTTGATGCGTAATCTGATAGTTTGCATTGGTCTATTTTCAGTATGGTGGTATTGCGAGGCAGAACAGAGGCAGTTCCGTTATTGGTGAGCACTCTGACTCAGGTTCTGGAGTCGGGCAGCATGATGATCAGAAGAGGGAGTTCATCTCGTCTGTGATTACACGCAGTATCCTTGAACATACTCCTGTGATTTTTGGCTCGATCAAGGAGGGCATTCTGGAGATTCTTAATGAGAGGTTGAGCGCCTTTCGCGCTGAGATTGTGGCTTTGGTTGGGACGCGTTCTCTAACTTTCAAAGAATTTCGGGCATGTGGAGCGCTGAATTATCATTGGGCGAGGGATCCCATTGTGAGCAGCAGGTGGTTAGTAGATGCTGCTAATACTTTCTGTACCAGCTGTTGTCCAGAGGGGGGAAATGTATGACTAGCTTCCTGCCTCTTGAAGGATAGGACACATGATTGGTGGGAGGAGGTAAGGCATGCTATGGTATATGTTGTTGCTATTGATTTGATGATCTGGGTGATTTCTCGATCAGGTTCCGAGCCAAGTTTGCACCGGTGATTGAGGTGCAGCAACTGGCGTGAGAGTTGCAGGATCTCCGTCAGACTACTGAGACAAGGGCTGAGATGACTGCTATATTCAGGGAGAGGGCACTTCTGGTTCCCCAGTATGTGGCAGACGAGGAGATGAAGAAGGCCCGATACCATGAGATATTATGGAGTAATATTCGGCAGTTTGATAGCCGCTCCAGCTGCAAGATGTTGGAAGACATGATAGCCAGGGCTATGGAGAGGGAGATTGAATTGGAGATGGAGAAGAAGAGAAAGACAGATTATGTGATGTGTATTGAGGGTTCATGCAAGAGGCCCAAGGTATCTGCTTCTAGATCGCGAGGCCAGCATGGTCATAGCCGCTGTGGTAAGTGCGGCAAGATGCACGAGGGGACGTGCAGAGTGGGTGGTTCTGGTTGCTTCAAGTTCGGCCGGACTGATCATATCAGCATGGATTGTACTGCTGCCACCTCCACCACTCAGGTGTCTTATCTGATTTGCTTTCAGTGCAATCAAAGGGGCCACAAGAAGGCCCATTTTCCGAGTTTGGCCGCAGTAGGACTAGTGTCAGCACCCGCTCCCACAACATTGAGGATTACTGACGACCGTCAGGGTCGGGAAGATGCGTCTGTGGCAAAGAGCAGGGCTTTCCAACTAACGGAATAGGAGGCGCGTGCAACTCCCGATGTGGTGACAGGTATGTATCTTCTCCTTATCTCTTTATTTATATTGAATTGTTGATTATTTTTATGTGTTTTGTTTTAGGATCGTTCCTGGTGAACGATATCTCTGCTTTAGTATTATTTGATTCGGGGGCTACCCGATCATTTAGCAAGAGATTTGTTGGAGCTCCGGGGGAGCTGGATTGTCCTCTAGATGTTGAGATTGCCGTTGATAGGTCTATTCGGGTTGTGAGGGCTCATAGAGGTTGCACTCTTCAATTATTTAGTGAGCAGTATATGGTGCATCTGGTTCATATTCCTTTGCGTAGGAACAAGGTTATCATGGTCATAGATTGGTTGAGCCCTAATAGAGCAGTGATCGACTGTGAGCACCAGTTAGTTCGGGTTCGAAACCCACGTGGGAGAGAGCTGGTGATTCAGGGAGAGAGACCGCAGAGTGGGCCGGATATGTGTTCTGCAATAAGGGCGAGATGTTATCTTCACCAGGGTTGTTCGGGTTTTGTTGCGTATCTCTTGGATACCCGGGGTATGGGTAAGGTGACCGTGGATGATGTGCCGATCGTTCGGGAGTATCGGAATGTGTTCCCAGAGGATTTTCTTGGGGTACCTCCAGAGAGACATGTGGAGTTCAGGATTGACCTAGTTCCAGATGCGGCTGTAACGCCTGTAGATCCGGGCTAGTCAATTTAGAGATAATAGGGGTCGAAAACGGATTTTCTACAAAAGATTATTTAGAAGAAATAATCTTAACCAAGTTGTAGAATACGTCTCAAGGGTTCCGTACATATAAAGAACGCCGAAATCCGAGTTATAACGAAGAAGTTATGGTCCGCCGAAGTTTTACGGCAAAACCGACACGACACCGGGAGACATAAATAGTGAATTTACGATGGAGGACTTTTAAACCTTAGAAATACAAAAAAAAAAGTTTTAGTATACGTTAAACTGAGAACATACAAAAAAAAGAACGCCCAAAACTGACTTCGTATGAGGAAGTTATGAATTTTCTAAGATTTGGCTTAGCAGTGCACAGCCCGAAACTCGAATTTTAGATTGAGCGGTTTTTGGCCTACGCGACCTAAATGAGAATTAAAGATCTCATTAATAGGAACTCAATGGTAAAAATACAGACGAAAACAGAGTCCGTATGTAGAAGTTATAAATTTTACGCAGACATTTAACAGTATAATCTTCTTGTACTGTTAAATTTAAGATTGGTCGAGAATTAGCCGGCGGAGTCAAAATGAAAGTTGTAGATCTTAACTTTACCTACGTGTGGATATAAAGAACGTCAAAAACGGAGCTCATATGTGAAAGTTATGGATTTTAGAAGTAGGAAGTGTGTTGTGCGAAAATGGGTGACGTGACACAATCTTGGCCATTGTTTTCTCCCTAAGTCTTGCCACCACATGGTGACATGTGGCACCAAGTTCAACCATATTTCACCCTATAAATAGAACCTCTCCCACCCTCATTTTCTTCACACCTTTCCCATTCTTTCTTCTCTTTACTCTCTCTCTCTCTAGAACCTCTCTCTAGCCTCGACCCCCCCCCCCCCGAAAAGCCTAGGGAACCTCCCTAGCACGAGGCGGAAGCCCCGGAGTGCTCGACGGCTCCGAGAAGAAGAGGTTTTCGGCTCGGTAACGCTGCTCCAAGCAAAGCCCAGTTTTCTATAAAACCCGCTGTAAGTGAGCTATGCCTATGCTATTTTTAATATATCGTTTATTTAATTATAGTAACGTTATTAGGAGCTTGTAATAAGTACTTGGGCTATTATTATGGGTTATATAAGTATTGTTTAACGCTTATATAATAGTAATAATAGCTAGGCTATTAATTAGTCTCGGCGATTAATAGACTAAACTTTAGTGGTAATAATACTAGGTTTCGTCGAAGGAAATTATTTTTAAGAAGCGAAGCACTGTCTGAGTTCGGATTCACCACCTTTTCAAGTGAGTGCATGGTCCCTTTCATCTTACATATAGATATGGAGTATTTAATATAAACTACGTGTTATGTGTGCATATTATTTGTATACTTGCTATCTATGCTGGATGAACGATTTTATACAAGTTTTATATGATTTAAACTGTATATGCATTTATATCTAAATAATATGTTGGGTAAAACATGGGTAGATGAAATATAAGTTAGATGATGAGTTGAGAAGTGATATATACCATGAGGTAAGGGTGAGAGGTGGACGATGTGAGAAGCCTTGTTCCCAAATGTTGGCCCCGTCATCTAGCAAAGTATAGATGACAACCACGGACTATTCTAGATAGTCCAGTGGAACACTAGCAGGCTCGCAACCTGTAGGTGTTGTGAATGATGTGTTTACTGGTGTACTCTAAAAACCCATTGACATGTATTGCGAGTGGACTCTCGAAAACGATACTGTCAATAAACGAGACAACCCTAGCAGCTGTGCTCGAAGGACAATACTGGCAGTTACGCCTCACATAGAATGTCACAATTCTGGTAGCTATGCCTAAGTGATAGAACTAACAGTTGTGCTTGACATCTATGTCATTGTTAACGATGGACCTCGTACCTTTCCTTAGTATAATCCTTAGGAATGAATGAATGAGAAATAGTTGATTCTTAGGGTAGATCCTTAAGAGTAAACAAGATAATGGGATGGGTAATTGGGTTAACTGTTTGATGATTAAACATAATAATTATATTATTGTGGGTTGAAAACCCTATGTACTCACCAGGTTTCCCAACCTGACCCACTCTGTTTATTTATATCATAGGTGTTGATATGAAGTCACATCACACTGAGAGATTAAGGATCACTAGTGATAATGAATGTAAGTTTTGTTTATACTTATGTTTCTGTATTAACAATGACTTCCCAAATGTTTTAAAATGAATAAAAATACTTTTCTTCGGAAATGCTTTGATAACGTATTTATCATGTTTTACTGGGAAAAAATTCCGCAACATTTTTATTAAAACAGGTACTCTAATTTTTATAAAGCATAAACAAAATCGGTCTTATCTAGCTGTGAAAATGGGGATGTCACAGCGGCTCCGATAGCCAAAGCACTATATCGGTTTGCTCCTCCCGAGATACAGGAGTTGTCTACACAGCTGCAAGAGCTATTAGGCAATGGATTTATTAGGCCGAAAAGTTCACCTTGGGGAGCACCGATCATGTTTGTGAAGAAGGACGGGTCTCATCACATGTGTATCGACTATCGGGATTTGAATAAGGTAACGGTGAAGAACCGTTATCCCCTCCTGAGGATTGGTGATCTTTTCGACCAGCTTTAGGGTGCATCTTGGTTCTCCAAGATCGATTTGCGATTAGGTTATCATCAGATGAGGGCCAGGGATGAAGACTTGCATAAGAAAACTTTTTGGACTCGATACGGTCATTATGAGTTCGTGGTGATGCCTTTTGAGCTCACTAATGCTCTGGCCGAGTTCATGGATTTCATGAACCGTGTGTGCACACTGATGTTGGATCGGTCTGTGATAGTCTTTATTTATGATATCTTGGTTTATTCCAAGACTTAGGAGCAGCATGAGCAGCATTTAAGAGAGGTACTGGAGACTTTGAGGAGAGAGAGACTCTTCGCAAAGTTCTCCAAGTGCGAGTTCTGGTTGCGCGAGGTGCAGTTTCTGAAGCACCTTGTCAACCAGAACGGTATTCTGGTTGATCCGACCAAGGTCGACGTCGTGATGTGGTGGGAGGTTTCGAGGTCTCCTTATGAGATTCGAAGTTTTCTTGGTTTGGTTGGCTATTATCAGAGATTCATACAGGATTTCTCCAAGATTGTTGTTCCATTGACCCGATGGACCAAAAAGTCGATGACATTTCGCTGGGGGACTAAGCAGCAGGCAACCTTCAAGACTCTTTTACAGTGGTTGTGTGAGGCACCGATTCTGACCTTTCCGGAGGGTGTCGATGATTTTGTGGTTTATTGTGATGCCTCGATCACGGGTTTGGGTGCTAATGTGTGTAAAACCAACTAGTTTTAATCCTACTAACTTAAACACAAAGACAAACACACGAAAGGCAGTGTACCTATCGATTAGCAGTTTAGTTCAGGTAAGTAGGGTATCGAACACAGGGAACGGTAAACAATTAAAATAAATGCTAATATTATCTAAATGAAACAAGTAATAGAAAGGGGGTTTTCTCTAGTTTTGCAAGACTAGAAACTTAAACAATTAAATAATACTCAAACTAAGCAACTAACAGCTAAGCAAACAAAAATCAACTAAATCCAATAATAGAAGAGACTTCTCTTTATGTTTGAATCATTTATTCCTATGGTTGATTTTATGACGAGTGCAATGGATTAATTGGCATTGACTATCGATAAGTGTGATTAGGTTCACGTTCGCTATTATTAATCCTTAGAAAACATATCAATTCAAGCAGTGATCAAGTGATTAAACTAATAGATTTCCTAGTTTATTAATTCGGGTTAAGTAAGACTTGTAATAAGCTAATCAAATATGCTAATTCAATTAACTCCTTGTTGATGGTTCGTCACACAAGCTCACACATTAACTTACCCATTTTTTAGTTAGCCCTAGTTTCACGTTCGTTATTCCTTGGCATATAACTATGTGTTCACATAAATCATATGAGATTAGCAATTAAGAGATGTTCATACAATTTAATTACTAATTTATTAACAGAAAATAGTTATTGTTAACATATAAGGTTCTTTAACAAGCTTAACAAAACAATATTACCAAATAAAATTAATTCTAACCATAAAATCATACCATAATCGTAAAGTCATCCATCCTAAACAGAAGATAATAGTTTTAGCTCATGATTACAGTAAAATTAAAGATCAAAAAGGAAATCAAACAACTCAAACATAGTTCAACTTAAAGAATAAGTAAGAATGGACTTTAATTTGCCTTGATTCTTCTCAAAATTGGATCTAGGGTTGATTCTCTGGCTTCCAGCACCTTAGCAGGTCTTCTAATCGCAGCTTTACCCCCAAGGGTTTCTCTCCATACCAGGGTATCGATCTAAAAGTCCCTGTATATAGATTTTCACAAAACAAAGGTGACTTGTCGAGTTTAGTGACCGACTCGGCGAGTCCGTTACTTAAAACCTGTGCACGGCAAGTCAGCGCGTCCAGAATCGCGAAGGTTCGACGTGGCTCGTTGATTTTATGGCCTACTTGTCGAGTCCGTTTGGAATCAACATTCTCTCAAAACACAAAAGTCGTTCGAAATTGTGTCTAGTTTTCATAACATTTTGAATCTCGTCAATCGGAGTTACGGTTCATGAGATATGGCCAAAACACTGACAATGGGTCAAGCTGTCCAGCAACATCCTTCTTTCTTCAAAATCCAAGATCCAAGCTTCCAATCGCTAGTTCTGCTTCCTTTTCCACCCGATCATGTCATTGTTGTTGAAAAATGAAATTCTAAACTAATTAAGCACCTTTTGTTCATTAAATGAGACAAAAACAACATAAAGTATTAAGATAATGCATGAATTTTATAACTAAATATGCCCATATCAAAATACCCCACACTTGAATTTTGCTTATCCCCAAGCAAAACTGAATTTTAGCATACTAGCATTACATAAAATAATTCTAATCAAACCCAACCATTATTCCAAGATCGTAACACATGCATTTGTGTCTAAAATTTTTCCTAAGGACCCCCTACTTCTAAATACTCACAATCCTCATAAACACTTGCTCACTTCTTTTGAACAACGCTCATTTTATACATCCCTCCGAATCCATTCGCAGAAAACTTCTTAACCTCAAAGTATTTTTGGTCAAGCAACCCAAGCATACATAATCTAGAAAATTACAACTTTTTATTTCCGATACCACTATGGAGCTCTTTTGGAATTCTTCACTTCTTTGATATTTCACCATCTTTTTAATTTTTCGTATCTTCACTTTTTTTTTCCAGAACTTTGATCTTTTGATCTTCACTTTTGACTGCTCCAAAATTCTTACAACTTTTTCTTGTAATTCTCTCTTTCTTTCTTTTTTTCTTTTTTTGTTTCACATGTAACTCACTTTTTTTCCACTCAAAACCTACATGCTTAAGCAAGGGTGCTCAACTTCAACCTTTATTGGTTAAAGATAAAATTTTCCTGGATACATTTCTGGTACACAATGTTAAACATATTGCATCCCTCAAACTAAGTGAGGTTGTGTTTTTGTCTCATGATTTCACTAGAATAAAGGGGGCCACAAATGCATTATAACATATATTGGCTCAACTAAACATTTGGTTCCTCATAGAATCATCAAACATAATACTAGCATGAACCCTAATTGCTTTTACCAAAGTTTCCTAATTTAGCCCTAGCAATTTTTATGCAAAATTTTCAAAATTTAACTAAAATTTTAACTAATGTAACCAACCCCCTACCCCACACTTGATTTATGCAATATCCCATTGCATATTGAAACAATTAGAGAACATAAAAGTAAAGAGAGAATTGGAACAAACTCCCATGGGATAGTAGTTGTGAGGTTGATCTTCTTCATGTAAAGCTCCAACTTCAGTTGACTTTGGCATGGGAACAGCGCATCCATACCTTGGGCGTCAAATCTCGTGTGGTTGACAACTCTAAATATGCGGGAAAAAGCATCTTTGAATCGCCTAGAAATGGTCTTCAAAAATATAGCCAATTGCCACCTTGAATTGAATCAAATCGTCGACTCAAAGATAAAAGAATGAGTAAATCGTCGAGTTTTATGTGGAGACTCGCCGAGTTGAATCGTCGTATGGGCAGAAATCGTGAATTTTCGCTGGAACTCGTCGAGTTATAAGGGTGCACTCGACGAGTTTTCGGCTCTGATCATGAAAATTTTTGTTTTTGCTTCAGGTCTATTTTTGAGGTCAAAGAGGGTATTAAGGTAATACACCTCCTTATATTCTTCAGTGGGGAAACTCCTTTTTAACCGTTAAAACCATCGGACTTATAAAATCACTCAAATCTTCTAATCTTCTCGTCTACGACTCGACCCCTCACTTTATTTCCTCACGCTTTATTTGTACATTCTATCCCTCACCCTATATTCTGAAAAGATCAAAAACAAATACTAAGTAATAAAAAACATCAAAATAAAAATCCTAAATTGTCCCTAAATACTAGAAGTTTGGAAAGAAAAAGAAAAGCAAACTCTAATAACGGGTTGCCTCCCGCAAGCGCTTCTTTTTGTGCGAGTCTTTAGCTGGACTCCCAACTTAATAAACTTCTAATAAATTCGATGCTCATCCATCCATTGCATTCAATATTTCTTTGGACCAATTTGTAAAATTCGACTCTTTGCTTCAAAAATTGGCCAAACGAGCTTGAATTCATAAAACCCATGAATATTGACAAGGGTTGGAATCGGTTGGATACTAATCATAAATGGATCGTGATTTAGAACTTTCTCCAAAGTTGGAATCGTCACCCCATGCTTCGAAACACAAACCGGAAGAACATGGGACCATGTCGTGGTAATGGTCAGACTAAAGGTTGGTTCCTGCAATGCAGCTTGTTTTTGTTCTTCATCCGACCTCTCTACTAGCCGTTGGAGATTCTTGTATGGAAATGGGAAGAAATCACCATGGATTTTATCACGAAGCTTCCCAGGACCGCGCGCGGAGTGGATTCTATTTGGGTCATCGTGGATCAATTGATCAAGAGCGTGTATTTCATCCCGATCCAGGAGAGTATTTCTGCAGAGAAGTTAGTCGAGATTTACGTTCGGGAGGTGGTGACACGTCATGGGGTGCTGATATCAGTGGTTTCAGACTGTGATGCTCGCTTTACTTCCATATTTTAGAAGCGGTTTCACGACGAGATGGGCACTCGTATCCACTTTAGTACATCATTCCATCCGCAGACCGATGGGCAGAGTGAGCGGACGATTCAGACACTTGAGGATATGTTGCATGCGTACGTACTGGATTTTGGTGGGAGTTGGGATACGTATCTTCCATTAGCGGAATTTTCATATAACAATAATTATCACGCTAGCATTGATCGACATCCTTTTGAGATTCTCTACGGGAGGAAATGCAGGACCCCGATTTGTTGGGGCGAGGTCGGTTATTGAGTCATGGGGAGTACCGAGGTGGTACTCAAGACTACTGAGCTGATTCAGCAGATTTGGAGTAGGCTCCAGACAGCTCTGAGTAGGCAGAAGAGCTATGCCGACAAGCGCAGGTCAGACTTAGAGTTCCAGGTGGGAGATATGGTTCTCTTGAAGGTATCACCATGGAAAGGTGTCATCTGGTTCAGGAAGTGGGGCAATCTGGGCCCCGGGTATATTGCTCCCTTCAAGGTTTTGGTTGGGGTTGGCCGGGTAGCTTATCGCCTTGATCTTCCAGTAAAGCTCAGTCAGATTCATAGCACTTGTCATGTCTCTCAGCTGCGGAAGTGTTTAGTGGATGATTTTTTAGTCGTGCCTATAGAGGATATGCATGTGGATGATTGCATGCATTATATCGAGACACCGGTGGTAATTTTAGATCGAAAGACGAAAACCTTGAAGAACAAGGTTGTGGAGCTGGTGAAGGTGTTGTGGCAGCACTGCAAGGGGTCAGAGTGGACTTGGGAGCCCGATGAGGAAATGAGGGAGCATTATCCAGAATTTTGTTCGGGGCTACGGACTTCGAGGACGAAGTCTAATACAAGTGGGGGAGAATTGTAACACATGGTTTCCGGTATGAACTTATTTTTCCCAATTGTTTATATTTCTTTGGGACTCGACGTGTTGGAAGCCTCAACACGGTGTGTCGAGACGACTTTGGACACAGAGATTAATGAACCAACACGGCGTGTTGGTATATCTCAACTCGGCGTGTTGGCAGCTGGAAAGGAAACCCTGATTTTTAGGGTGATGCACTCTATTTAAAGGCCTTAAGTCTCTTGGTTGGCCTCCTTACCAGCCTCCTCTATCCAGAAACCCTAAAATCGAGTATCTTTTTCCTTTGTTGAGTGTGTGTGCTTGTGGAGAACCTTGGGTGTTCATTTTTGGTGCTGTTTGAAGGAGCTAAAGAAGCCAGGAATTGCTTGGCTTGAAGAAGAGGAATTGGATCCAGAACCACCATCTTATTTGCCAAGTTTTTGAGGTATCAAGTTCTCATCTTATTTGTTAGTTGATTAGATATATTCTTGGGTTAGATTGTATGCTTTTAAGGGATCAGATCTGCATTTTGGGGCTATGTCTTTGATAATTAAGTGCTTAATGATTAAGCCCTCACTCTTTTAAGCCTAGGTTTTGGGTTTTGGACCCATTTCGGTGGTTCCTAGGAGTAAAGTCGGAAACTTTACCCTTCTATATTTCTTTTGGTCAAGAATTGAGTTTTGGATCTCTCGGATTCGATGAAAACAGCTTAATGCATTAAGTTGTTGGACTTTAAGAGAACACGACGTGTTTGTTAGCAAACACAGCGTGTTGGCTTGGTTTTTCCCCGATATGAAGTTGGTAAAGAAAGACGACATTTTGAAGGATAACACAACGTATTGGGCCTTCAGGTACCTTTTTGACCTTTGATTTTTATCTTTGACCAAGTTTGACCTTTAAGGGGTGTAGAGGTGTTTTGAGTTGTATATATGGAATTGTTCTATTTTAGGTGACGGGTAGAGCTGATTTTCGGAGCCGGGACATATTCAGCTATCGTTCAACTTTTGAGGTGAGTTTCCTTACTGGGTTTTGTGGGTCGAAGGCACCAATTTCGGCCCATGTTTATGCTATGTTAGTATGCTAGTTGTCTTCGTGACTCTTGCATGCGTATGTGTTTATATGCTTACCGGGCTAGGGCCCGATGACCATTTGTATGCTATGTATCTTTGTGATTACTGCATGTGTATGTGATTATTTGATATACATGTTATATATATGTTGGGTGGGGCCTGATCTATTTCCAAGTGGGGCCCGATGTCGGACAGGGCCCGATGACAGGGTGGGGCCCATTAAATGATTATTGTACATATGGTATGTGGTAGTTTGGGGAACTCGCTAAGCTTTGTGTTTACAGTTTTCAATTTATGTTTCAGGTACTTCCAGTTCCAAGGGGAAGAGCTCGTCTTAACTACATCGCTCACACTAATGGGATTTCGTACTTGATATTTACTCTGATTTTGATAACATTTGATACATTGGTGACTTTTCAATGACATGTTTAATCTCGATGATGCTCTTCCATTTGTGACTGGGATACCGAGGATCACAAACAAGATGTGAATAACCATGCAAATTAGCTTGGTACTTTCGATGTCATTTATCATCTCATTTTAATGTGCCAGTTAGCCACACACGCTCCATTAATCAATGATAATTTATGAGACACCCATTGCCACTCTTTATTCATCCCTACTAGTGTTCCGGTTAACCACACACGCTCCATTAATGACTCATAAAGTGCCATGTATAATTTCATGGAGGAGCATACAAGTTCACATTTTTCCTAAAGTAACTAAAACTGTGAATTTTTATAAAAATTCTTTTAGTTACTTTATAATTCATTATACTTATTAATGAGGATTAGGTTGTCTTATTAAACCCGTTCGGCTAGCGACCCTCCACTAATCAAGGGAGCGGTGGGTAAGAGTGGATACCCAATGGCGGTCATTTTATAGGTCGCTTCCTTAAACTCCCTTATAGATCGGTTTCATGAATGAGACGTACTAGCGGCTCGACTAACTTATCTTATATGTATATAGTAATATTAGAATTTTTATGTTACATACAATATAAGCGTGTATTTTTTTTAAACTTTTCAAAAATAATAAGGTTATATTTTAAATTTTCAAAATTAATATCGAATTAATTAAATTAAAAATAAAACAATCATGAGTTCAAGGTAAGGATGTCAAATTACTTTTATAAATATTTAGTTTTATACAATTAAAAACATTATTAAAGGTAATTATCCTAATCAATTCATGAGATATCTTTAAAATCAAATTTTATGGATCTGACTGTCCAACACGCCATGGTAAACAATCACTACACCGTGTAAGGAACACCACGTGGTTGATGAACACCACGTCGTGTTTATAGAACAGAATGACGGTTATGTTTGCTTCTCCTTGTTCAAGTTCAACAATTGTATCAATTCAATATAAAACTACACCTACGCTCTGATACCATTGATGGGCATTATGCAAAACATCAAAATCCTATGTGTGCATCCAACCCTAACAAATTTGATCTATGTTTTCTCTAATTGAACAACAAAATAGAAAACCATATCATACTAGCATATCTCTTTGAAACACACAATTAGGGTTATAATAATCAAACCTTAACTTCTATATAGTAATAGCAATGCAAATCCTTGTGTTGTTGAAGCCTTAAGAGCAAGCGTCACAAATATCACGCCTCTAGTGGTTCACACCCAACACTAGCAATGGAAGATGATTGAGAATGAGGTGAGATGCTTAACTTACCGGCTAGCTCTTCATAGGAATGAGTGGCTAAAAGTTGTAGGGTTTAGGCTGCTTATATAGTGCAGTCAGGAAACCCTAAATAAACCCTAATCCAAGATAATCTTAAACAGGGCAGCTATCCTCTTTCCTATTTATCCACCAAAAACTATTCTAGAACCCTAAGGCATATGAAAACCGTCCATAGGCTATGGAGGGTTCTAGATTGCCTCTTGCTCAACTATTAAACAATTGCACTTCAATCCCTGCACTTTTAATTAATTCCTTTAATCCCAAAATTAATTCCAATTAATTTCAAATTAAATATTAATATTTCTTATTAACATATTATTTTCATAATATATTAATAAATTATTTATTTCAATTTATTAATCAAATAATAAATCAACCTCTTTCTCCAAAATCATCATGTCTAGTTGCTAGTCTTGAGGGCAACCCAAAAGGATTGTGCTACTATCAATTCAAATATATACCAATTATAGTTATGGGCTTAGACACCTAATCCAACAAGTTCACCAAGGTCCGACATTTCAAACTGCAACACCATTAGTTTCTTGAATTGGTTTATGAACTCTAGTCTTTCCCGTCACAAATAAATCATCTACATAAACTGTAAGAATTGTTAACTCTCCGGTTGAAAGCTTTCTATAAATAACATTTTCTTGCATGCATCGTTGAAAACCCATATTTTTCAATGTATTATTAAGTTTTAAGTTCCATGCTCTTAGGGATTGCCCAAGACCGTATAAAGCTTTTGCCAATTTGTATATTTTTGTTTCTTCACCTTGCTTATCGAAACCTTCTGGTTGGCTAACGTACACTTCTTCTTTCAACTCTCCATATAAAAATGATGTTTTTACGTCTAAGTGATGAATCTTTCATTTGTTCCCGGTAATGAGAGCAATCAATAGTCTTATTGTCTCGAGTCGAGCTACCAGCGCGAATACTTCATAAAAATCAATGCCTTGGTCTTGCACATAGCCTTTAGCCACTAGACACGCTTTGTACCTCATAATTGATCCATTCATATTTCTTTTAATTTCATACAACCATCTTAATCCAATGGGTTTAGCATCTTTAGGTGGAGGAACTAATTTCCAAGTGTTGTTCTTTTCAATGGAGTCAATCTCGGTCTTCATTGCATCGAGTCATTTCTTGTTCATTTTCACTTCCTTATAATTCCTTGGTTCTTCATCAAATGTCAACATTAAATGATCCATAGTAAGCTCGTAGTCATTTAATCTTCTTATCAACACTGAATTTCGAGTAGATCGGCGGGATGGGGCGGAACTTGTATAATTATTATGATAATCAATGAGTTGTGATGGGCTGCTATCATCGTGAAAAGTGTCTTCAGTTTGGTCGGTTTGGCCGAATCTGTGAGTTGTTCAGTATCAGTTGCAGTTGGGCCCGAATCACCATTATATTGGGTTGCTTGATCATTACTCCACAAGACCGTAAATGTACCTGATCCATTTCCATCTTGATTTTCGGGTTCATTATTCCATTTCCATGTCTTATTTTCATCACAAATTGCATGGGCACTAATAATAATTTTATTTTCCCAAAGATCATATAATCGAAATCCTCCCAAATTAGGTTCCTATCCAAGATACACCAATGGTCGAGACCCATCAAGCTTCTTTAAATGTTTTGAGATTACTTTTTCATATGCAACACAACCAAATACTTTCAAGTCTGCAAGGTTTAGTTTTTCACCATAAAATTTCTCGAATGATGTAGCACTTATCAATGCTCGAGTAGGTGTACGATTTATGATGAACGTTGCATGACATACCGTTTAGCCCTAAAATTTGTTTGGAATATCTTTCGCTTTCATTAGGCACCGTATCATCTCAAGTAGAGTCTAATTTCTCCGTTCGACTATATCGTTTTGTTGAGGTGCATAAGGAGCCATCAACATACGTGAAATCCCTACTTTGTCACAAAAACAATTCAACTCTTGTGATATTAATTCTCCACCTCTATCTATATGGAATGTTTTGATCTCTTTACCAATTTGTTTTTCAATCGAGGTCTTGAATCTTTTAATAATTCCAGATGCATCGCTTTTATGCTTCAAAAGAAAAGGCCACATATATCTAGAAAAATCATCAGTAAGTACCAAAATGTAAACGTTACCCTCTTGAGTGAGGGGATCAACCGGTCTACAAATATTTCCATGCACCATCTCAAGAGTATTTGTAGCTCTATACTTAGCGTTCTTTGCAAACGTCTGCTTTGTTTGTTTTCCAACCATACAAGATTCACAAAATTGGTCTTGATGTTGGATTGTCGGTACCCCTTTCTCTAGCTTGTGCATCAAGTTTATCAAGCCAAAATTAATATGGCCAAGTGGTGTGTGCCAGACCCAAGCTTCTTCATTGAATTTGGCTTGCAAGCAATGTGGTTTATTTTGTAGAGTTGGTTTGCACTTCTCGAGACTTTCATAAGAAATCTTCTGTCTCTACCTCGCATGGTTAAGAAGTTACCTCACATCCGAATATCACAACTAGCTATTGTAGATTGCCCGATGCTAATAACATTGCTACAAAGTTATGGAATATAATAAATATCCTTCATTAATTTTTCCTCGCCACTTTTCCCTTCGAAAAAAAATTGACCCTTTTCCTTTAATGCTAACACATGAGCCATCTTCAAAACACACTCTACCCATTATGTTTTTATTTATATAATTCAGAAAAATAAGAGTAGTTGTTGGTCATGTGGTTCTCACACCATTGTTTAAGTACCAAATTTCGTCTTCATCGGCATTTGCTTCAACTTTTGTGTAACAGCCCGGATTTCCAGGTATCTTTTATGCTTTCAATTTTGATGTTTTGTGAGGGGACTCGGCGAGTTGGAGCTCAGACTCGCCGAATAGGATCGCGATTCTGGACGCGGGTTCGCGCCTGGACTCGGCGAGTCCAAGGTATGGACTCGGCGAGTCCGCGCTGTTTAATGAAACCCTAATATCTCGGGTTTGGGACCTATTTAAAGGGCCTTATGGCCGTCATTTGTGCTCACTAGTCCCTTGAGTGAAACCCTAGCGAGTGTGAGCGTTTGGAGCAAAGTAGGAAGCCATTATTGATCTTGGAGGTGTCATTTTGCAAGGGAAAGGGAGAATCAGCTCAGGGGAAGCAAGAGGAGCCACTTCCTGAAGGTTTGGGATCCAGAACATCATATTTAAGGTATTATCTTCGAGCTATTCTCTGCTATGTTGATGTTATATTGATTTAGGGCTTATTGAGCCCTTTTGTGGCTAGATCTAGTGCTTCCTTGGTCCCTTAAGCGATTTAGATTATAGATTTGGACCCTTGGAGGTCCAGAGTGTCCCTTTGCCCAAGCTTTTTGTGAATCAATGGGGGTTTTGGATTGGAATCCTTATGCCTAAGGTCAAAACACCATTTATGAGCCATGGGGTGTGTTATGAACACCAAGATAAGGACTTTACGTGATGAATCAGTTTAGGAAGGCCAGATCTATGAATTGTTGGAGCGGATCTGACCTTAGAAGCAAGTTTGAGTTGTTGCATGGCATGGACTCGCCGAGTCCGACGAACAGACTCGGCGAGTAGCTTGAAGATTGCCCTTAGATCGCTCAGTGAGTGGTCCTGCCGAGTTATAGTTTGACTCAGTGAGTCAGGGCGAGTTAGAGAGGGTTGACAGGTGGACTGAGTCGAACTGGGACTCGCTGAGTTGTTCTTGAGACTCGGCGAGTTGAGTCGGGGTGGCCCCGCGATTCTTCCAGGTGGAACTCGTCGAGTCAGGGGAGTACTCGACGTGTCAAAAGGGAATCCTAGAGAGTTGGTGAAAACGTCTAGACTCGCCGAGTCGCCCTAGTGCACTCGCCGAGTCCGGTCAAAGTTGACCGTTGACCGTTGACCAGAGTTGACTAGTGTTGACTTAAAAGGGTAGTCAACCTTAGTGGTAAAAGTGTTAATAAGAGACGTATGATGTTATAGGGGGATTGTAGCTCAGAGGATCGAGCACGAGTGATTCCGGGATTTGCTAGCTATCGATATCCACGTGGTGAGTCTTCTCACTATACTGTACCCGGAAGGGTTTTGATTGTGTGACCGGAAGGTCGAATATGGTATGAGACATATGTGCTATATGTGATAAGATAATTGTTATATGTGCTATGTATGATATGCTTGATATGGGCCGGAAGGCATGATGTTATGGACCGGAAGGCGAATATGTTATGGGCCGGAAGGCGTTGTAATGTGGACCGTAAGGTTGGCGTGGGTAGGACCGGAAGGTTTACCCAGCAGGGACGGAAGTCCCCTGAGACACATGGACCGGAAGGTCAGGGCCTGGAAAGGCGTATGTGCGTAGGTTGTATTTTGGGGAACTCACTAAGCATTTATGCTTACAGTTGTTGTGTATGTGTTTCAGGTACTAGCGAGGACCGTGGGAAGGCGCCGACGTGATCTGTACACACTGATGATGGATTTATGATCTTGGTATTTTATATGATTTGTATTATGACATGATACATTGGATCTTTATGCCTTATTTTGGATGAAAATACAATTTTAAGAAATGAAAATTTTGTTTTGAAATTCCCGTTGTTACATTTTGGAGGAATATATTTGTCTTCGTTCAAGAACACCGCTTCTTGAATTGTATACATCATAAAGAACGTCCATTCTTCATGATTTGTATCTCCTCCGTGTGTCTGATTAAGGTTAGCCTCATGATATTTTATTCAGTTTAGGGCATCTTGAAGCAAAGTGATCATACTTGTCACATCGGTAACACTGAATATTTGAGAGATCCCTTTGTTCACATTGTTTTCCCTTTTGTTTTTTTTATCACCACGGGTTTTAGTGGATTCTGAATGACTGCGATTTTGGGTGTTACGTCGACCACATCTACTGCCACGTCCACTACCACGTCCTCTTCCTCGGTTATTTGAACTCTGACCTCTACCTTTTGATGATCCAATGTTTCTATTAGAAGATTCTTCTTTGGAATAAAGTAATTTGTTTTGAGTCTCGTTACATTGTCTTCTCCCTTGATTCTTTCTTCATATGCTTTTAAGCGACCAACAACGTCTTTAAAGCCTATCGTCTTAAGGTCCAAAATTTGTTCAAGGGATGCAACTATGTGGAAATATCATCCAGGGAAGCTCGTAAGAAATTTTTTCGCAAGTTTCTTTTCAATCATGACCTCTCCTAGTGAAGCGGATTTTGAAGCAATTTCGGATAGTTTTGCTGCGAAGTCGTCTATGGTGCTCTTGTCACTCATCTTGAGGTTCTCGAATTCAGTGATTAGTGTTTGGAGTTTGGATTCCTTTGATCGATCAGCTCTAAGGTTGTGGGTTTTGATCGCGTCCCACATCTCTTCTTCGGTTTTCAAATTACCGATTTGAAGGATTAAATCCTCCAGAATCGACTGAAACAACAATGCTTTCACGATATTGTTCTTCTTTACGTCACCTAGTCCGGGATCGATCACATCCCAGACACTATGAATCCCGAGTAGCACCTCCACGCGTATCCTCCAAATTGTGTAGTTTGTTGATGTCAAAGTCGGGCATTAGAACATTAACGACATGTGTTCCTTAGCCGGTGGTTGGGACAATTCTCCTCTCGACGCCGCGATTCAATTTTTTATCCTTCCACATAAATCAGAAAAAAAATGAATTGTTTTTTTTTCTAATTTCTCAAGTGAACTAAATTAAAGTGAATTCTTCTTTAATTCAAAGCTGATTAGAAATTGATGTGAAAAAAAAAAGTTGATTTGGGCCAAGTAAAAAACCCAGAAGCCAAACATGTCTTTTGATTAGAACAAGGGCCAAAAGTAAAAACAACCACATTTGTATATCTTTTATGTATACACAATCTCAAACAATAAGACTCCAACAGAAAAAAAAAACAAAAAAACAAAAAATAAAAGAAAAACAAAACATGAGGGCTTCAAACAGTTTCTGTGGCCAATTGACGTGTGTTGTAGCCGATTTCACTTGCTTCACAGAAATCACATATAAATAAAAAGAGCAGGTTATTCTGCTCGAGCTTTCCTGATTTCACAGAGCTCTAAGATTGTAGATTCTGAGAAGGGCGACACAGGTTCTCTACACGAGTACTTTTCCGAAGACGAACAACGAACAAGAGATCAGGCCTGACTCTAAGGGGAGGCAAGGAGGGCAGCCGCACAGGGCCCCGAAAAAAATAGGGCCCGAGTTTTTCAAAATTATATAATTAAGATATTATTATATATTATGTTTTCAGATTTTTAATGTCCTTTGGTTCAGCCGGTTAACACGCGTTTACTTAAATTCAATCCACATGGGTTCTTTCCAATATCAATTGTAACTTTTTAACTAGGACTGTTCACTATTTGGATAAAACCGAATTGTCCAATTGGACAATTTGGATCGGACTATTAGGTTCGGATATTCGGATTTTTGGATTGGTTTTTAGCAAAACCGAATTATTATTTTGGATTTCGGATTGGTTTTGGTTTATAAAATAAAAACCGAATTGCAATTTATTATTTTGTTCTTTTTAATATATATCTTTAATAATTTATAAATTCACTAAATTATTCTTTTAGTATATATTAAAATTTTTCATCTATTATAATACTTTAATATGTACTTCTTATCAAAAAAAAATTGTCTATAAAGTAGTAAATTATAATATATTTTTCTTAATAGTTATTTATAAGTTTTAATTCACAACTAATTAAATAATATTTTTTAGTTTATATTATAAAGTAAGTTAATACTAAAGTTATATATTTGTTGAAATGTCTTGATTTTTGAAAACTGAATTGTAAAAAAACCGATCCAACCGAATTATAATTTGGTTGGATCGGATCGGATTTGAATTTAGTTTGAACTATTTGGATCTACGTTTTGAAAACCGAAATTAATTTGGATTCACTTGATCGGATCGGATTAAACCGATCCATCCAAACGAACACCCCTATTTTTAACAGTCGGCTTATTTTCATTCCCTTATGGATTGATATCATTAATATGTTACAATTTTTATCCTTTATTTATGATGCATACTTAACAATTTATCCTTCATATCAATTCTCTTTACTAAATAAATTTTCAAAAATTGATCTTTAGCCCCTCAACTTTTATAAATTTATACTTGTCATTTTGTTTATTAATTTAATTTATTTTTTAGTTTTTCTTTATGACAATTCAATCTTTAATTTAAAATTCTTATATATATATATATATATATATATATATATATATATATATATATATATATATATATATATTAGTTTATATAATTATTTCATTACACGTTCGGGCATAAGGGCCTTTTTTTTCTGATTCGTCCTGGACATTTGAATCCTCAGAACCTGCCCTGCAAGAGATCTTACTTTTCTGTTGTAGGTTCTTCTTCTTTCACAGAAAACTGTCACAGGTGCTTCTTCTTCTCAATGCTCTAATACCAATTAAAGTCAAACAACAAAGGAAGAACAAGTATTTGGTTGCATAAACTCGCAATCTTTATTCAAGAAATATTACTCTAAAATTTCAATATACACAATTGTTAATTACAGGAGGAATCAAACACCGATTTTATACTAAACAAACATATTAGGATTCTATAAGAAAGATAACTTAAACTTTCCTATTAAACACATTCCTTATTGCTCAATGATTTTTTGGAACTTGAACAACACTCCAAGGAAATATGATTTGGACCGGAACACGTCAATTTGGAACTTGAACACGTCAATTTGCCTTATTTGTCCCACATATTCACCAATACCATTTGCTCAACCTAACCTAAAAGATTAGGGTTTTTATTTTTTAAGTAGGCTTAATGGTTGGTATTCGTTTAATTGAAATGTTATCTACTTGTAATGTTAAAACTACAACCAAACGTTTTTTATAAGAAAAAATTAATCTTTTTGTCGACATTCTTAAAAGGTATTCAAGTGAAATCCAAACATCAAGCATACACAAGACGTGAATCTATTTACTTTTAAGAAAATAGGAATAAAGGAAGATTATTCTAGTCTTAGATAACCGTTGGCTATATTTTTAAATGGCAAAGATTCTTCTATTTTGTAATTTATTGGTATTTTTATTTTAATCGATTTTTAAGCTTTTACAAAGTCAAAGAATCAAAAGCAAAATTAGAGGCCACAAGGTGACAAGTGTATTGGATGCTAAACATGCGGTTGGACCATGGTAGATTCTTCAACACCTTAGGTTAATTATGTCTAACGTTGTGTATTGGACTAAATTTAATTGAGCAAGGATCGACAAATTATAAGTAACTGGGTGATTACACGGGTTTATTAAATAGATCAAAAGTAATGATACTGTAAGTTTTGATAACCACAAAGACCATGCTAATAAAAAAATAAGTAACGACTGAATTTGTGACATTTGATAGACCATATGGACTATTTATGTAATTTGGTACCAAAAGGTTTCTAGCCCAGCACAATCCGGTGTTGCCCTTCCTAATTAAGGTTGAGGGTTCAAGTTCTGTTGTGGACATATGTGGATTTAAGGAGTAGTTTAGGAGTAGATTAGATTTGTCATTTCAAAAAAAATTATGTAATTTGATTTTAATTAATCTATACTAATAAAATTAATTAATATGAATTCATAAATGATACATTAATATACATATACATTAATTAATATATTAATAGAAAGAAGAATTCACAAAAAGAAAGTTATTATGTTTTTTTTGAAACAGCAAGCTAACTAATCTACTCCTAAATAACCACTTATGTCTCCATAGAGATTTGAACCCCTGACCTCTCATATGAGAATATCACTCAATACCGCTAGGCCATTGGCCCTTTGGTAGAAAGTTATTATGTACATTGATTAATATATTTATAAAATTAATTAATATAAAGTTGGCATTTAATAGGTGTAATTTGAATATAAAAAAATACTAGAAAAATGACAAGTGGATATTAAATAATTCAAAAAAATTTAAAAAACGACAAGCGTCAAAATGAAGGAGAATAAGACATGTGGCAAAATCATTCTTATTTATTATGGTAGATTATTATTAGGGTAGATAGGATCAAATAAACTTAATTAATCGATTTTTTTTGGTTTTTAATACAATGGAATTTTTACTTTTATTATAAATAAAATTTTGAACTATAAACAAAAAATCACTTTTGTTTAATATGGTTTAGTTTGGTTTTTCGATTTCATTGGGTTGCATTGCATCATTCACATCCCTAATTTTTTTTCTAAGAAAACAAAGTCGTGGAAAAACAAAAGGTAAAAATGAACAAGTCATGTAGGGATGAGCATTTGGACCGGGGAAACGGCCGGAATAGGTACCGGATAGAACCGATTGGGCCGGGACCGAGACGATATTCTTGTGGATATTTGGAACCGGGAACCAGTAGAACGGGAAAAAACCGGACCCGCATGTTGCTATTTTTAGAGGATCGGTTCCAACATTGAAGACATGCCAAGAATCGGTAGGAACTAGAACCGGTAGAACTGGCGGTCCGGTTCTGTTCCTATTTTCCACCAAGTTCGGTTCCTGGACCGATTCCGATGCACATCCCTAAAGTCATGTATCCAAAGTAATTTGTGTTAGAAAATAAACTGTTGATGGACCGATTTATAAAATATTTACTTACCTTGTGGGTTGAGTTTCCGGTTTGACTCAAGATCCTCAAAATCCCTTCCATCTCTCATATTAGGGTTTATCTACATCTATAAATGTAACGCCCGTGTTTTGAGGATAAACCATTGTAACCTATTTTAAAGTAATAAAGATGAATTACTTGAATATTATGTGAATTGTGTGATTTTATGTGATTATATACTTGTTTGTATAGATATAGAGCATGTTTGGCAAAAGTAACTCTTAGTTGGAAACGGGTAGCGGTTAGCTGGTAGCGGGTAGCTGGTAGCGTGTAACAGGTAGCTGGTAGCGAAAATATGTAGCTGGTAGCGAAAATATGTAGCTTTTATTTGTTACATGAATGTTTGGCAAAAGTAGCTGAAAGCTTTTAAAATATAAAAAATTACATAAAAGGACAATTAATTAAAAATAAATAAATATATAAATATATTTTTAAGGGTAATTATGGAAATTAATTTCAAAAGCTCAGGAGCGTTTTGTTAAACGCTACATGAAGTAGCTTTTAGAATCAGAGTGTTTTGTTAAAATTAAAAGCTAAACGCTCGTACTGCCAAACAAAACTTTTTGTTTAAACTAGAGCGTTTTATCAAAAGCTAAAAGCTAGAAGTTCCCAAACGCTTCCAAAAGTTTCGTGCCAAACAGGCTCATAATAAAAATAAGCGTCAAAAACAAAACATTAGATAAGTCCGATGTCTATGAAGGGATTCGTAGTGGTCGTGACAAGGATTCCGGACATATAAAGAACGCTGAAATCCGAGTTATAACGAAGAAGTTATGACCTGTCGAAGTTTCGAAACAGAACCGACATGACATTACGTGACGTAAAAAGTGAGTTTATGATAAAGTGCTTTTTAGCCTTAGCAATCTAAACGAAAGTCGTAATATATGTTAAACCGAGGGCGTGCATAAAACGAACGCTAAAATCTAACTTCGTATGAGGAAGTTATGATTTTTTCAAGTTTCGGCATAGCAGTATGCAACCCGGAGTTCGAATATTAGATCGGCCGATTTTTAGCCGACACGACCTAAATGAGAATCGAAGGTCTCATTAATAGTATTTCAACGGTAAAAATACAGACAAAAACGGACGTCGGATGAAGAAGTTACGAATTTTTAACGGACTTTTCCTGTCCCAGCCTGTTAAAAACATAACTTTAAAAATAGAATCAAATTAGCCGACGGAGTCTAAAAGAACGTTGTAGAGAACGGTTCCACTTATGCGTGGATATAAAGAACATCGAAAACGGAGCTCGTATACGAAAGCTACGAATTTTCGAAGTCATGTGTGCAAATTGCGAGACTGTCCGAAGAGAACGCCCAGCGTTCTCGCAACACTAGGTCCGAAGTGAGCCACGATGCACCATCTGATGGTTGACATGCAAATGGTACGAACGTGTTGCTTACCCTCGTATGCTCAACGTTCCGAGGAATGCCTAACGTATCACCGAAGGTACGCGCAACGTAGTTAGCAGCTTCGGTTATAAATAGGATGCGAGGCCATGCGTTTTTCTCATAGCTTTTAAGCCACACTTACTCTCTCTAATCTCTCTCTAGCCTCCGTAAACCACCTCGAAGCCTATGAAACCTCCCAAGCACTATAAGAAAGCCCCGGAGCGCCCGAAGGCTCCGAGAAAAAGAGTTTTTCGGTTTGAAACTCTTCCCGCGCAGAACCCGGTTTTCCGCAAACCTGCCGATTTCGTCGAAGGAAATTATTTTTTTAAAAGAGCGAAGTGTTGTCTGAGATCAGAATCACCACCTTACAAGTGAGTGCATAGTTACTTTCATCTTACACATAGATATGAAGTATTTTATATAAATTACGTGCTATGTGTGCATATTTACTTGAGACCCGTGCTAGATGAAAGATTTAAACTTCTTTGTTTTTCATATTTAAACTGTACATGTATTTTGTTTTTAGATTTGAAGCTTTTCTTCAGATCTAGATTGTAGATGTATTTTGTTTTCATATATAAACCTTTTCTTCAGATCTAGACTGTAGATGTATTTTGTTTTCAGATCTGAACATTTTCTTCAAATCTAGACTGTAGATGTATTTTGTTTTCAGATCTGAACATTTTCTTCAGATCTAGACTATAGATGTATTTTGTTTTCAGATATGAACATTTTCTTCAGATCTAAAACTAAAGATGTATTTTATATCTACAGATATGTTGGGTAGAACATGGGTAGATAAATGATGAGGGGAGAAAGATGATATAGATGAATATTGGTAGCTGCGCCACAACCTGTAATGTTTTCGAACTACGATGTACTCTAAACATCCTAGCAGCTGCGCAAAAAGGATAACATCGGCAGCTGCGCCTAATAGAGAACGTCATAATCCTGTCAGCTGCGCCTAAATGATAATATTGGCAGCTGCACCTAATAGATAACATTGGCAGCTGTGCCATAGGCAAAGATGGACTCCGTGCATATTCCTTAGGAGAATCCTGAGGAATGAAAAAGTGAATGATAGAGGATTCTAAGGGTAGATCCTTAAGAGTAAAGAAGATAATAGGGATGAGTAATTGGGTTGATTGTTTGATGTTTAAACATAATAACTATATTTTTGTAGGTTGGAAACCCTATGTACTCTCCAAGTTTCCCAACCTGACCCACTCAGTTTATTTGTATCACAGGTGTCGATATAAAGCTACACTACACCGAGAGATTAAAGAGATGTAGATCACTAGTGTAAATGAATGTAAGTTCTGTTTATGCTTACGTTTCTGTATTGATGTTGACATCCCAAAGTTTTAAAATGAATAAAATACATTTCTTCGGAAATGCTTTGATAACATATTTATCATGTTTTTCTGGGAACAAAAATTCCGCAACACTTTTCTTTAAAAGTATTCACTGGTTTTAAAAACAAAGCATAAACAAATCAGTCTTTTCTGGCCATGAAAATGGGGATGCCACAATAAATACATGTAATGGGGAGCAAATCAATACACACGAAATTACATAAACAAATTTGTGAGTCTCATTGCTGAGGGTTCTTAGACGTGGTCTTGAGATTAACTGGAAAAATCAACCCTAGTTCTTTAGATTTGAAGATTATAATGAAATTAGATATGTAATCATTCTTTAATGTTTACGTTTCTTTTAATCAGATTCGAGATTAAAGATCCAAAATTAATGTTTTCGCATTTATGGTTTTGGTTATCAAAATAACCAACTAGTATCAGAGCCTACTCGAATATGTTACTAGAATTTTTGGTTGGCTTAAGATCTCTAAAGTTAGTCAATGAAATAACATACCTGTTGTTGTTCCTCGTTATGTCAAGAATGTATTCTTTAGATTCATTTTTTTAGCAAATACGATTATATGGGGATATTATTATTATGATAGATTTTGATTTTATTTTATTGTTGTTGTCTTTTCCGAACATAACTATGTTGACGTCATTATCTTCATAATCTAATTGGCCTAAAGTATTGTGAGGTATTTAAGGAAATTATTTGATAACATCTTTTGTTATATATCAATTTGACACCATTTCATGTATGGTTGTCTTTTTATTTGTGGTTATCAATAAATTCGGTTATGCTATTATTTATTTTCTTGGAAAATTTAGTAACATAATATATTGCCAAAGTGATCTTTTTTTGTGTAAATATCAATTTTCTAAGAATCTAAATATTATGGTTTATGTGTTTATTAATACATATAACAATCGATCCAAAGGTAGGCTCATATCTGGCCGAATAAACACATATATAATCATAAACATGTGATAATCTTCTAGGTTACATGTTATTAATAAGTCAATCCAAAGAAGGGCTTGTTAATTAACATGATTTATTGTCAATGTTTATTATTATATTTTATGGTTTATGTGTTTATTAATGTGAATATTAATCGACCCAAATGTAGGTTAATATTTTTCTGGATAAATACATGTTTGATGATAAATATGCGATAATTTTTAGGTTACATGTCATTAATAAGTCAATCCAAAAAGGGGTTTATTAATTGATATGATATATTGTCAATTCTTATTATCAAAATTTATAGTTTATGTGTTTACTAATACAAAACATGAATCTATTGATAATTATCTTTGAAATTGGATTAGCATGAACAATACCACATCGAAACAAGTTTACAAGTTCAAAAACAGCTTAGGCTAATGTTCCTAGTCCAATTCCAGCCAAAAAACACGAAGATATGTTGTCTGGAGCCCAAACTCGTCGAGTTCTTCATGGAACTCATCGAGTTCATGCTCTAATACATGAACTCGTCGAGTTTTCTACAAGAACTCGTCGAGTTTTATGGTCTGGACAGATTCAACTTTGAAAAAACACATTTGCATCAAGTATAAGAGAAAGCAAGCCTAGGCTCTGATACCACTGTTGGGTTTTGAGCATTCTAACACTCCTAAGTGTACATGCAACCCTAAATACCATGGATCTATGTTTTTTCTATTATACATGCAAATGTGAACTTTCCAAGGTATTCATCCTAACTAGCATAATAACATTGATTCATATAAATATATCAAGTTAGAATTACATACCTCTTTGATGTAGAATGTCTTCATGAAGCTTGAGTGCCTAGTGCCCCAAGTGTGACACCTCAAATGGTTCACAAAACACCAAATACACTTGGAATAGATTAGAGAGAAATCCTCACTTCATAAAATCGGCTAGCCCTTTCTATCACAGATAGTGGCCAATTTTCTCCAAGAATAAGATCATTATATAGTTAGGGTTACACCATGTAAACCCTAATTGTCATAGCCTTTCATTTCCATGGTCCATGGGTACAAATACACCATAGAGCATCCTATGGGTTTTAGCCCAACTTGATAATCCATGGAGCATTAGCCCACTATACAAGTATGGATGATTTACACAATCAACCCATATATTTAATTAGTCTTCTTTTGATCACGTAATTAATCCTAGATTAATTCTTGATCAATACTAGTTAAATAATCTTATTAATATATTAGAACTTAATATATTAACAAACCTTAAGTTTTATTTCTCCCATTATAGTCTTTCCAAATGCATGATGCCATGCAACCCAAATGGACCATGTCGGGTCGGGTCAAGTCTTACCAATTATAGTTATGGACTTAGACATTAATCCAATAGCAAGACCATTAATGTCATGATTGATAGAGCCCATGAGCAGGAGATTGAGCTAGAGCTTCAGGAAAAGTGCAGTCCAGAGCTGGTGTAGACAACGGTGGGTCGGGCAAAAAGGCCCAAGGTTTCTGGTTCACATCCTTGAGACCGGCAGGGTCGGAGCCGTTATGGCAAGTGCAACTAGCCGCAGGGTGGGGCAGGTAGAGCAATGGGATCGGGTTCTTTTAGATGTGGGCGGACTGGACGTATGAGTAGGGATTGACCTCGGGGTGCACTGATTTGCTTGCATTGCAATTAGATTGGCCATAAATAAAGCTAAGTGTATGGTGCAGATGGGAGGAGCAGTGGTTGTACCTGCACCAGACACCTTGAGGATGACCGATGGCTGTTAAGGGAAGGCTGAGACACCTGTGGTGAAGATTAGGGCATTCCAGTTTACTACCGATGAGGCTCTAGAAACACTAGATGTGGTTACCAGTATGTATCTTTATTGTAGGGTCGAAATTAGATAGTAAGAGTCGAAAGTTGTATCTTCTGTTATGTGTCTGTAAGTATTGAAAGCTTAGTACTTTCGATATGTTATCTATTTACAAGGCATAGTTGTTTCGATACGTCAAGCTTAGTCCTTGTATTTTTTCTACGTTTGTTGTACCCTATAAATAGGGTAAGTACTTAGGTCAGAGCAGTGGTTCAAATATTCTCTCTTATCATTTATACTATCTCTCTCTCTCTCTCTCTCTCTCTCTCTTTGTACTCTTTAGAAGTGAAATTGAGATAATTAGATGTTATTTAGATATGTGTGTCTTTTATTGATTTTACTTAATTGATTGATTCGTTTATCATTTTTAACACATATCAACTGATATCAGAGCAGAATTCATATCATTGATTGAAGTTCTATCGTATTTTTTTATCTTTTTGAATTACTCTTTCCGATTAAAAGTTTTTCGTAGATTGAAACAAAAAAAACTTGTGTTAACCAATTGAGTTGCATCGATTCTGCATTTTGTGTGTTAGATCAATTTATCTCTTATTTATTTCTATCCTTGATTCCTATTTGATTCGAATATCTCTTTTCTCAAAAACCGTACATCGATGGCAAAGCTCAACTTGAATACAATGAAGAATTTCTCTCATTTGCTTGGATCTGCAAAAAAAAATTGAAGTTAATTCCAGAATATTACGAACAATGGGCAGACAGAATGGAGGATTGCTTGAATGGCATTCTCTTTATGTGATCAAGAATGGGTTTGTACTTCTACTCGTTAGTCAGCAAAAGGTTAGTCAACAGAATCCAATCATGAAGATTGAGATTTGGTAGGTCAGCAAGAGAAATATCATGAACTGAATCTTCAGAACCACGAGTAACCCGAAACTTCACATTGATAAACTTCCCCGCGGCATCTGGCTTCATAACCTTGACCGTAGTAATCTTCTTTGCACTCCAGGTCAGGAATTGAGGTTGCAAGAAAGCAAGGTAATAATCAATCAGCTCTCTATCAACCTTCGGGTCAGGAGAAGGAACAGAGGCAATTGGCTCAAAACAATGAAAAACAAATGCCCTTCAGGTGATCGGCATATCAAATTGCGAGTCTTTGTTATTATCCAAGACAAAAGAAATGACTGCTTCAAGCCAATGAGTGTTTGGGGACTCAATTGCTTCCTTCAACAATTTTTCCAATGTCCACAATGGAAAAAGAGATTTTCTTCGTTCCAAAATGTCAAGGGCTTCTTTATATTTTCTTTCCCTCTCCTTGGCTTCACAAGTTTCTTCATTCTCTTCTTCTTCTCCACTTTCACCAATGATTTTCTTTCCTTTGTCTTGAACTGTTGAACCCGAAGCTTCATTATCCTTCAGTTCTTTGGTGACATTTGGTTTAATAGGAGGAGGTTGAAGATTTTTACTTGCTGGTGTTTGGCTTGTGGGGGTTTGTTTTGGTGGAGCTTGACATGCTTCTCCCCCTTGTTTTGGAGGGACACCCGCCTCCAAAACACCTTCGATCCTGCTCAGTATTGCAAGTGTGGGACGCAATTTTTCAACCAAATGTCTCCTGTGGGTGATGGTTAGAACCGTATCATGGGCCTCCAACAGATCGACCAAAAGAGCATGAACATCACCAGCACAACTTTTCACAACTACATGCTCGGACTTGAGATCATCAATCTCCTTCTTTGCTTGGGAAAGCTTGATAGATTGAGTTTTTATCAGAGTGGATTGTCGAGCAATCTCATCCATCAACTTATTTTCCATAGCCAAATCAGCTTGGAGTTTATCGAGACGGGAGTTGATAGAAGATTGGAGCACCGTGTGATCGGTTTGGATGCTGTTACGAATAGTTTTAAATTTCACCTGTTCAGCCTGTAGTGAAGAGGTAAGCTTTTCAACGGTGGCACTCATTGAGTTTGAATTTTGCTGTGATGCAGCTTGAATAGACTCCAAAAATACTTACATTTCCACTCGCTTTCTTAGTGAAAATATCAACGGCCTTGGTTGCATTCTCAATAGAAGCTTCATGCTGCTGGAAAAAGGTAGCCACGAGAGCTTTAATAGCAGCATCATAGTATGCTGATGTGGAGGATTGGGATGAAGAAGCGAGTAAAGTATCAAGCTTTTCATTTAAAGCCTTAAGATGCCTCTTGGTGACTGGGACATCATCATCATCATCACTCTAAATAGTAAAGGGGCTGTAGTGGAAAATATCAAAATCCATGTGATTACCACCAAGAATGGTGTATGTGTGATGAGGAGGACATGGAGAAATGGAAATGGGAACATAAGTGTGATGAGGAGAAGGAGGTGCAGATGGAACTGTGTTAGTATATGTTACCTCGTGTGTGACTATATAGACCGAATCGTCAGACTGGTCTTGCTCCATCTCGAGTTCATCCTCAACATCATGATCGAAGGGAGCATATTCACTATCACTAGATGATGAAACTCTTCGCTTGTGCGCTTTCTTCTATAGCTTTCACTTTTTAGGAGCCGAAGGCTCAGCAGTTTGACCCTTTCGCTTCTTGGGTGTGAGAAGTTTAAGCGATGGACCCTCTTGAACTTCCTTCTTTTTGTCCCCTTTCTTACACCCTTTCTTTGTCTTGTCAGCTTCATCGGGGGAACGTTGCATCTCGGGAGTGAGTTCCCTTGGACCCAAAAAATATAATTTCTTGTATTCTGTAATAAGTTTACTAGGAGCAAAAATACACTTGTACATTGTTTCAGGGACCGAACCGATGAAGGGAAACTTGGAGGAGTCGGCCACAATGATCTTTGTGGTGTCGAAAGTTGCGATTGAAGATAACAAAGAATCCACCATGACTGGAATTTGAAATTTCTCCATAGCCCTTTAGGTAACAATGGTCCAAAATCTCCCACATGAAATCTCAGTGTGACGAGATGACGAATTCAAGCTTTAAACCAATTGAGTCGAAAGAAATGACCCATAATCGAGATTTATGCCATGGTACATACCATAGATAATGGTCATAAAACCTTTTCTGGCACCATTGGACCCAGCCACTTTCTCAGAAAAACCCTTACAGAAAAGCATAAACAACCCATTCCATTGAGGAGGAAGGCAAGCTTTCTTGACCTTGGTAATGGTGGAGAGTATTAGTGTGCCCCATGTTGTAGAACATCTCGAAGATCTGGGCAGTCGTAATCGATTCCGGGTTCACCATTGAGTCCTCATAAGTTAGCCCTAAAAGAGAGAAAAACCTAATTTTGGAGACGAAAGATTTCTTGTCAAATATCTCAAACATAATGCGCTCCTCAGCCTTGATGTACTTTGCAGAAGAAGAAACATGAGAAGGGAAGGACATCGACACACATTCAACTTTGGAAAGAGCATGTACCAATGGTAGGGGTGTGCAAAAAAACCGCAAAACCGAAAAACCGATCCGATCCGGTCAATCCGAAACCGAAAAAACCGAAACTGAAAAAAAACCGTAACCGAAAAAACCGAAACCGTAAAAACCGACTCTCTACGGGTCGGTTTCGGTTTCGATATTTAGATATCTGTGGATACCCGAACCGAACCGGCGTGTATATATATATATATATATATATATATATATATATATATATATATATATATATATATATATATATATATATATATATATAAGTAAATAAAATACTAATCAACATTGTTTGGAATGATCCCTGTGATACTGCGCAGTGGCCAAAACAAAATTTAATCGACAATTTTCAGTTTCACGTTCTATATTGATTTTTTTTTTCTTATTAATTTTATTAGTATATTTATTATATAAATTTAATAAATGATATTTGAATTTTATATTTTCTTTTTGACCTTGTGAGTTACTACTTTTAGAAAAAAAAAAAAATTGGTCGAAATAGAGTTTATAGCTTTGATTAAATTTGATTTTTTTATTTAGCGGGTATCCGTGAACCGAACCGTGGTTACCCGCCTTCACACGGTTTGGTTCGGTTCGGTTTTTTGGCCAATTCGGTTCGGTTTCGGTTAGTGCACATGAGGTACCCGCCCCGTGGTCATGGTTCATAATTTTATTACTATCCGAACCGAACCGCCCCGTGAACACCCCTAACCAATGGCGAGTACTTGAGGCATTCAACGATCTGCAGCATAAAAGAAGCATACTTGAACAGTGTCAAGTCGATAATCAGGTTTTGGTTAGGCTTGATCGTGAGGAGAGAAGATTGAGTGGTGTGTTCTTGAACTGAAGACGATTCTACCATTGTTGAAGCTAGGTGAGGAAGATGAACAGTAGAGAGGTTTTTTCTGTTTGAATGCTTGAGAGATTTTGTGAGCGGTAAAGAAGAATAGAATAATGAGAAATCCTTTTATATGATTTCCATGAGAGAGAAGATCTGTGACGATCACGTAGGCAAGGTTTTCGGAAACGATGCCTGATTGGACGTGATTTGACAACTGTAAACCCCGAAAAGCATGTTAGTCAGCATGACAATAGGTGACGTTCCATATTTCACGCGCCTTTATTTGAAACTTATCCATTCGGTGTCTCTTCATATTATTAAAATGTTTCAGCTTCCTTTCAAAGAAATGAATCCTTCTCCACTTCATAGTCCAAGGAGATGAATTGAGCTCCTTTCGCCTTTTAACATATAAGACCACCAGTGAATTGAGAGGTGAAACTACACAACTTAAAATTACCATTAGTACCACGAACCAGAATTTTGGGGGATCATAAAGATCTTCGTGCAAGAGTGTGCCAATGAAAAAGAAATAAAACAAATTGTTTATTTGGGATGTTAGTGATGTCATGAGAGACATAAAACGGATGATCCGGGGCACGAATCTCTTCCTTCAAAGTCAAGAGAGACTTAGAAGTGTATGTGTGGTTTCCCATTGAAGTACGATCAGATGCTTGTTAAGAAGCAATGAAAGGCATCTTTTGAAAGTTAGGCTATAAAGGTGGATTTCGCTTTAAATGAACTACGGACCTTGACATAAGACCAAAAGTTGAGTGAAGTACTTGTGTGGCCAGTGTAGCAAAAAACATCAAGTAGGTTTGTCCATTTTTCAGTGACTTGGTGATAAATATTGAAATCTCAAAACAAAACAAAATCTAGATCTTTTTGGTAGAAATATCCTTGTGTTGGAACATTTCATAAGGATCTCGCAAAAAAAAGAAGATTTCCTGGTACCTCCCATATGAGTGGTGTCGTTAGTTCATGGGTGAAAAACTAGAACATTAAATTGTTCACCGTCAATTCATTAAAGGAATTAAATTGTGGGTTTCATTTAGATCATGGTGTAATGAAACTAAGATCATTAACACAGATGTTGTGTAACCATAAACCTCAGTGATATATTCTGAGAGTCTCAAGGGTTACTTTTATGGAATTGAAGATAATAGAGAAGAATTTGTGAGATGGGTAAAGAACCGAAAGTACCTCTGTTATATATAAGTGACCAAGTAGAAAACTCTTAACTCAATATGAGAAGAGTAAGGTAGCTCATGACTTAAGTGAATTTAGCAGCCTGATTGGGAAGAAACGATTGGTATATATCGAATTAGTAAGGCTTCACTATAGAGTCGTTGAAGCTTAGGGCAACATACAGTTGCATGCTTCTAGGGACACTTAGCTAGTAAACAGAGTAAAATTATATAACTTCCCCATGATGCATTGTTGAGACTGTCAGCAATCGTGTTAGAATGTAATTGAAATAAATAAAAGAAAATATTTTTGTATTTTTGTAAAATTTCTGGAAAAGAAATAAAAACAGAAAGGAAAAATATTTTTGTGATTTTAAATTTTCTTGAAAAAGTAATAAAAAAAGAAAGGAAAAATATTTTTGTAATTTTAAATTTTCTTGAAAAAGAAATAAAAAGAGAAAGGAAAAATATTTTCGTAATTTTAGAAATTTCTTGAAAAGGAAATAAAAATAGAAAGTAGAAAAATATTAAAAAAATATATACATCAAGTTTTAACCGAATATTCGCCTTTGATGGATGAAGTGAAACATACCGAGCGTTCGGTATAGTTCCGTACCCGAAAAAGTCGGAACCGAAATAGACCAAGCATTCGCTCTATTTCGCTAGTTGAAAATTTAAGAGGCGAAGGCGAAAGGTGTACTTAAGGAAGCGAAGATGGTTTCGGTATAGATTCAACTTCGATTATTCCCAAGCCTTGGAGTATTCTATTGAAGGTTGCTTCAAGCAAGGCTTTCGTGAATATGTCAGCCAATTGATCAGCGGATCGAACGAAGTGAACTTCAACATTACCATCTTCTACGTGATCCTTGATAAAGTGATATCGCAGTGCAATGTATTTCGTCTTGGAATGTTGCATTGGGTTGTGACAAATACAGATTGCACTTTCTGAGTCACAGTAAAGGGGAATCTTCTTCATATTTAGGCCATAATCTCTTAGTTGGCTTTGTATCTAGACGACCTATGATGTACAAGATGTTGCGGCTATATATTCAGCTTCGGCAGTGGATAGAGATACACACGTTTGTTTCTTGGACTGCCAGCTGACGAGTTTACCATCAAGAAATTGACAACCTCCAGTTGTGCTCAGGGGCGGAGCATACTAAGGGCTAGGGGGGTTGTGCCCCCCCCTGTTTTTTGGCTTATAATTAGGTTTTCCTACTAATTTTTATAAATATTAGACATAAAATTATAAGATATACGAATTGGCTCCTGCTGTTTTTTTTTAAGAAACTATGGTTTTAGTTTTGCCCCCCCCCCCCCCAAATAATTTGGTCAAGCTCCGTCACTGGTTGTGCTCTTTCGGTCTAAACCACATCCTCCAAGATCGACATCGGAGAACGCTTGAACAAAGAAGCCTGATTTAGCTGGATACGATATTTCGAGAGACGTTCGCTTCAAGTATCTGAGAATGTTCTTAACAGCCACCATGTGAGGTTCGCGTGGATTGGCTTGGAACCTGGCACAATAGCAAACAGAAAATATGATATATGGTCTACTAGTTGTAAGATACATTAGTGACCCTATCATTTGACGATAGAGAGTCATATCAGCAGCCGGTTTTTCCATAGATGGAGTTAGCTTCAAATTGAATGCCATTGGAACCTTCACTTTTGATTCTCCCAACATGCCAAATTTTTCCAGCAAGGTCTTTGTGTAAGCTTCTTGATTGATAAAAATACCTTCTGGTCCCTGTCTTATGTTTAGGCCAAGGAAAAAGTTAATTGGACCCATTAAGCTCATCTCAAATTTAGTCTCCATCAATTTTCGGAAATCAGATGTTAAGCTGGGATTCGTGGAACCGAAGATGACGTCATCAACATAAATTTGGACTATCATAAGGTGGTCACCTTCTTTCTTGCAAAAAAAAGGTTGGATCAACCGAACCTTGTTTGAATTTAGACATTTTTAGAAAGCGAGTTAAAGTTTCATACCAAGTTCTAGGAGCTTGCTTTAGACCGTAAACCGCCTTGTCCAGAATGTAGCAATGATCAGGGTATTTCTAATTCACGAAACCCGGTGGTTGTTCAACATATACGGTTCTTACAACTCCCCATTTAGGAAAGCACACTTGACATCCATTTGAAAAACCTCAAAATTCTTGTGTCCAGCGTATGCCAGAAAGATTCGTACTGATTCTAACCTTGCTACTGGAGCGAAGGTTTCTTCATAATCGATCCCTTCTTCCTAACAATATCCTTTCACCACAAGTCTCGCTTTGTTCCTTATGACGTTGCCTTCTTTATCCATCTTGTTGCAAAACACCCATTTTAAACCTACCACAGATGCATCAGGAGGTGTGGGAATCAATCTCCAAACCTCGTTTCGTTCGAACTCATTGAGTTTGTCTTGCATGGCCTGAACCCAATCAGAGTGATCGAGTGCAATGTTAAATGTTTTCGGTTCTATCTTGAAGACGTTTAGCAATCAAGCAAGAAATATTCCTTTGTTTCAAAAAATTTAAATTGTCACATTGAAAATAAATCAATTCATCTCTAGCCCGAACTAACTTTGATTCCTTCTTCTCTATCCATATCCTTCACTCCTCACTCTTGGAAGACACCCTGCTGATTTGATCAGTTAGGTTAGAATTCGTGAGGCGTGTTTGTTTTAGGCTACCACTTAAACTAGAAAAGGTGAATTTTAAATCATTTAATTCTTTTTCATAGTTAGAAACGGGTATTTTGAGAGATTCAAGGATGGAATTTACCTTCTTGATCAATTGATCACACTCGTTGATCTGCTCTCCAACTGGTTTTGTAGTGAAGCATTTGTCTTCCCTTTCCTTCGCTTCATCGCACCCGCCATTTTTAGCATAGCCTCTCATTTGTGATATTCCAACTGTCACCATCGGACGCTTTCCAGCAAACTCAGAACCTTCTTCCTTTGCAACAAATGCCCTGCCATGAGTGGGTTTGCGAACTTCCTCATCTTCCGAGTCAGTAGACCATAACTCCACTCGACCGAACTCGTTTTCTTCAAAATTTTACTGCACAATTAACACAGACATGGATTTATCGTTAGACTTTTTCTTCTTGGTCTCTTCAAGCTTACGCATGTAGTAAGCTTCATCATCTTCACCCTCTTTTTTCTCATTCAATCTCCTTAGCATGCATTACTTCGATAGATGGTTTTTGCCATGACAATAATTACATTCATAGCCAGAGTCACCCACAAGTTTTCTCTCCTTCTTCTCTTCTTCTTTCTGAGGAGTGCTTTTAATCTCTTCTTTTGCTTTCTCCAAACTGTAGCTTCCCTTCCAGTTTCGGTTCTTGGCGGGGAACTTCTTTCTAGCAAACCGCTTGGGATTTGATACCATCAATGTGTATTCTTCAATTATCCGATCACACTCAGAAAGATTTGACTCTTCTTCTTCTTCAACCAAATTCTTACCCTTTGAGATAAGAGCCAAGGATCCCATTTCGGAGACCACCTTTGTTTCCTTTGTCACAACACTTTCATGTGACTTGAGAATTCCCACGAGCTTCACCAACGAGTAGGATTTAAACTGTTCATGAGCTTTAACAGTTGAAACCACCACCATCCATTCTGGCCTTAGACCATTCATAAAAGTGACCTTCTGCTCAATCACCTCTCTGTCGATTCAGTGCTTAATCATCCTACTGAGAAGATGGTTATAACAATCGAATATTTGAATGAGACTTTCATCTGGATTTTGCTTGAAGTCGCCAAACTCCAAAAGTAGAAGAGTTTGAGTTGAATGCTCAAGATCCTCATCGGTGGAATATAACTCCTTAAGCCTGTCCCATATCTCCTTTGTTGTAGTGCAAGAACTCACCAGACGAAAAGTGTTAGATTGTAAAGCGAATCTGATCATCCTCATTGGTTATACGTTGCTAATCAATTTGTCCTTCTCATCTTGAGTGACATCCTTCACATCGATCATTAGCTAATTGTACTCTTTCTGTGTCTTGATGTTTCTGTTGGTTCCTGAGTGGGCGAAAGGACACATAGTAATAGCCTCCCAGATTAAATATACGTTGACCTCTGAGCCAAGAACATAATCTTCAAAGTGTAGAGCCTAGACTTCATACTCTTGAGTATACAAGATAGGGATCCTCATAGTCGAACCAATGTTGTTGGAGATGTTAATGGGATTGGTTTGAGAATCTTTGTGTGACATGATGACTTGATTTGTTTACCTGTCAAGAATCAGACTTGTAAAGCGATATAGGGTAAAATCGAGATCAAAGAACAACGTCAATGAAGAGATGACGGCTTAACAAATTCGATAAAGCGGAAACCCTAAAGATTTTCTTCAACAGAAGAGATGCGTATGAACTACACAACCTCCCGCTCTGATACCAATTGATGAGATTAAAACTCTTTAAGATCGATGAGATTCTTAACAAGTAACAGAATAACACAAAGCAATTAAGAACACAAGATGAATCAAACTAGTGTCGAATGATTAATAAGCCACGACCTCATAAGAACTCTATTAAGAATTACTACTGTAGAGGTATGGTAGGGTTACAATAATGAAATCAACAATTCACACATACACTATACATGCATGCACAATATAAAGCTAACCCTAATAAATGAAACACAGGTGGACAGGCCCGGTACCATGGAAACAAAGAACTATAGACAAAAAGCCCAATGACGCAATATTACTAACCCAACAGTGATGAATGAGAATTTTCATCTTTGGGAAAATAAGACTAACTCCTTGTTCACATGTATATGTGAGTCAAGTAAAGGACTAGGGGATCGAGTACACTTGGTTGTGCGCTGATCAGGTCCACCACAAAGAATGATACGGCTATTCGTCATGATTTACTAAAGTTTAGTAAATATGGTTGTGCTTGAAAGTTTAAGTATAATTCTGAAACATTGGAAACGTTTCAACGCATGGTAGGACGAATGAGAAGAATCAAATTAGGCAGAAAGATAAAAGTTTCTCCAATCTAAAAAGATGGGAGAGTACTTCAGTATCATGTTTTATAATCATCTTAAAGATTATGGAAAGTCGTATCACAATGAATTCTCTAAGGACATCTTGGTGCATTTGCTTAGCTAAGAAGAGGAATCGTAAACTGTTGAAATGGTTAAATCAAGAAGATGAGTCATACTTCGTTCCAAAATTGAGTCTTAGAGTAACACTCCAAGATCGAGCCTTGAGTGACATAATGTTAAGAAGGTTTAAAGCACTTATCAAATGTAGAGTGAAATGTTTTCCTACTCTTGTACAAGTGAAATTGGTAAGTTGTGATGTTTTGGATAAAACAAAGACCAACTAAGGCCAATTTTGTGAAGTGTTCGTCTTGATAAGAATCCGTGCTAACTCTTAAATATTTGGTTTTTCAAGGAATGGTTCTTGACAAGAGAATCTTATATGTCAAGAGGTCAGTGGGAGTCTTAAAGATCTTGAAAGGTTTCAAGAACTAATCAAGGGTATTGTTTATCACTAGTACACAACTTGAGATTTATAACATATCGTGTTGACATATTATTATTTTTGTGCCCATTCCAGTTAAAGTTGACTATGCATGTGAGTTCTATGAGTTCTCATTTGTTTGCATAACTACTTGGAAGCAATGGTAGGCCCTTGTGCTGCCAGGTGGCAAGAAGTTAAGATTGAACAAGTTCAGTCCATATGAGTTTGGATTTGTCACTAACCTCCTCTTGTGGTTATGTTTTTGATAAATTCACATGGATAGGAACACATACACCATAAAATCTAAGTGACATAAGGTTTCTCTTCGATTCATGAAAATGATGGTGAGGAAACGCTTTCACTAAGTAGATTTTAAGCAGATAAAAATTGTGATACTTGCATTCTCAAATTTAATTATAGCATCCCTTTTCATATTTCGAATTGTGAGCAATGTCAAAGGTCTAAACATTTGAGACTATGATTACGACATTACTTTTCATAGTTCTAAAATTGTTTAGACACACATGTGAGCTATCTAAGGAAAGGCGTATGATTTTTGGAAGCTTAGATAAAGTCTTATCGAAGCATCTCGTATCAGAAACCTGGACTTTGGATAAAGAAAGTCAATAAAATATTGATTTCTAGAAGTCCAGTTGATTTCTGGATACATGTGACATCCCCAAAATCACGGCCAGAAAAGACCGATTTTGTTTATGCTTTATAAAAATCAGAGTACTTCATTTTATAAAAAGGTTGCGGAATTTGTTCCCAGAAAAACATGGTAAATACATTATTAATACATTTTCGAAGAAACGTATTTATTTCATTTTAAAATGTTTAGGATGTCATCGTTAATACCGAAACATAAGCATAAACAGAACTTACAATGATTTACACTAGTGATCTATATCTCTTTTAAATCTCTCAGTGTAATGTCACTTCACTTCGTCACCTGTGATATACATAAACTGAGTGGGTCAGGTTGGGAAACCTGGTGAGTACATAGGGTTTTCAACCCACAATAATATAATTATTATGTTCAATCAAACAATCAACCCAATTACCCATCCCCATTATCTTCTTTACTCTTTAAGGATTTAACCTAAGAGTCATCTATCCTGCATTCGTTTATTCCGAAGTCCCTTACTTCCAGGGTTATAGGACTGGCACTAAATCCATAGCTGCCAATGTTCGTTCATAAAGCACTAATTTCATAGCTGCTATAGTCTATTCATCGGGTACTAAATCCATAGCTACCAGTCTTTATCTAATAGGTACTAAGTCCATAGCTACCAATGTTCAACGGGTACTAAGTCCATAGCTACCAATTCCTACAGGTACTAAATCCTTAGCTACCAGCGTCTAACTAATAGGTACTAAGTCCATAGCTACCAATTCCCAACAGATACTAAATCCATAGCTACCAACGTCTAAAAGGTACTAAGTCCATAGCTACCGGTGTTTGTCCCATAGGCACTAAGTCTATAGCTGCCAATGTATACTCACGTCATCTTCTATCTCTCATCATTCATCTACCCATCTCATACCCAACATTTTCGTATATATAAGATACGTATACAGTTTAAGTCCTTTAAAACATGTATAAAATGTTCAACCAGCATAGACAGCAAGTATTCAGATAATATGCACACATAGCACGTAGTTTATATAAAATATTTTATATCTATGTGTAAGATGAAAGGGACTATGCACTCACCTGGTAAGGTGGTGACTTGGCACTCGGACAGCTCTTCGTTACTTCTTAAAACAATTTTTCCTTGACCAAAATCTACTATTAATACCACTAGAGTTTAGTTTTAACGTTAATCGCGACTAATTAATAGTCTAGCTATTATTACTATTATATAAGCGTTAAATAACACTCAATACAACTCATAATAATAGCCCAAATAATTATTTTAAGGTCCTAATAATGTTATTATAATTAAATAAAATCTATATTAAATATAGTATAGGCGTAACTCACTTACAGCGGGTTTTTATTAAAAACCGGGCTTCGCTAGAGCAGCGTTTCCGAGCCGAAAGCGTTTCTTCTCGGAGCCGTCGGGCGCTCCGGGGCTTTCTTCTCATGATAGGGAGGTTCCCTAGACTTGGGAGGGGTTTAGGGAGGTTAGAGAGAAGTTAGAGAGAGAAAGAAAGGCTTATGGTGTGAAGAAAATATGAGGAGTTCACCCTTGTATTTATAGGAAGTGTATAGTAAAGTAGTCTCCAAACTTCGTCCGTAACTTTTGCATACGAGCTCCGTTTTTGTCTGTCTTTTTACTGTTGAGTTCCTATTAATGAGATCTTCAAATTTCATTTAGACCTCGTTAGCTAATTCTCATTCTATCTCGGATTTACAAAACTGTATCGAATTCGCCGCGCTCGAAAAGTAGAGACTAAGCTTCGTCCATAACTTTCGCATACGAGTTCCGTTTTTGTCTGTATTTTTACCGTTGATTTCCTATTAATGTGATCTTCAACTCTCATTTAGACCTCGTTGGCTAATTCTCATTCTATCTCGGATTTACAAAACTGTATCGAATTCGCCGCGCTCGAGAAGTAGGGACTAAGCTTCGTCCATATCTTTCGCATACGAGCTCTATTATCGACGTTCTTTATATCCACGCATTGGTATTTATGAGTACTACAACTTTCATTTAGATCCCGTCGGCTAAAAATCGACCGATCTAAAATTCAGATTTCGGGCTGTGCACTGCTATGCTAAATCTTAGAAAAATCATAACTTCCTCATACGAAGTCAGATTTGGGCGTTCTTTTTATCGATGTTCTTAGTGTAACATATTCTACGACTTTCGTTTAGATTGCTAAGGCTAAATCTCGCTCTATCGTAAATTCACTATTTACGCTTCCCGGTATCGTGCCGGTTCCGTCGCGAAACTTCAACGGGTCATAACTTCTTCGTTATAACTCGGATTTCGGCGTTCTTTATATGTACGAAAACCTTGTAACATACTCTACAACTTGGTTAAGATTATTTATTCTAAATAATCTTTTGTCGAAAAGTCGTTTTCGACCCCTATTGCCTCTAATTTGACTAGCCCGGATTTGCGGGCGTTATAATTATCTCCCCCTTAGGATGATTACGTCCCGGAATCATCAACGAAACAGGGTCGTATAATGACTCCATACGTCATCTCTTCATCCTAGGTAATAATTATAACTTCTACATTCCTTCAATTTTATCTCTTAAACTCATTGACTGTAAGAGTACTCGATCGTGCACCTGCTCTCTACCTCAGGTTAGACTCCAAATTATGACCTTCAAGTCACAATCTCGATCCTTGCTGGATACGGACTTGAGATAAGTTCTTTTATTACTACTATAGATCGATGTGTCATATTCTAATGACCTATCATCGTATGTTGCAACACTTAGACTTAGGTCTCTTAGAGTTAAACTCTAAAACAGACTATGCCTTCATTCATGTTCTAATGTGATATAATCACACTTTAACATTAGGCATTTCTAGCCACCAACTTCTTTAACAACGAGTGCGATACTTCTATTGATCGCTTTGATTTCAACCGTTTGGTTTAAGTGGGACGCTACATCAAACTTGGTTCTCTGAACCACACAACATACTCATCGTAGTCGGACTCGATTCGATATGACCACTAGGGTCGGAATATCAACAATCTTCTTAGTCATTACCGAAACGATGGTAACAACACACTTGAATAAAACGAAATCAATTACTAGCTTCTTGGCAACCTTGTGACTTTCCCTGATCCAAGTGTAAGTCCTGTGCTTCCGGTAGTATAGGCCTCTACTACCATTCACACCTACTCATACTTGTCCCAAGTATTGTCTCGCAGTTTCCCAAGTCACCATGCAGCAAATCATACAATCATTCAACACATCAGATAACAAAACGAAGGTTTTATATTAATTCTTGAAACGATTACATAGGTGTTCAAGTTCACCCTAGACTATGCCTCTACTAGGCTACATCATACGAAACTATGGCTACTGCATAATCCGATCTTCGGGTAAGAAGTCCTCATTCTTGATTCCTCGCATGGTTCTCTGCTTCGTCGAGGATCATGTGAAATGCCCTTGGCCTTGGTGGCGTTTCTGGTCTTGCTGCTTTATTTTTCCTTGGGCAGTCTCTGGACATGTGCCCCTTGCCTCCACATCCGTAGCATACTTTGTCATTATGTGTGCAGTCTTTGGAATAGTGACCCGTCCTCCCATACTTGTAACAAGTCACTTCATCGTTGCACTTCCCACCATGCTTCTTCTTGCATTTATCACACCATCTTGTTTCACCTCCATCTGCTCCTCCAAGTTTTGAGAATTTGCTTTCCTTGTTCGACCTCGAAGATCCCTAAAACTTTCGCTTCTCTCCTGCCTTATCTTTTTCTAGACCATTTTCTCTTATTTGGGCCTCTACGTTCTTAGCTGCCCTAACAGCTGCTTTCAAGGTAGTTGCCATTTTGACCATTGGACCAAAGTCAGTGGGCAGTCCGTTAGCAAACCTATCAATCTTGGAGAGTTCAGTAGGCACCAAGTAGGGAAATAGCTTCATCCTCTCGGTAAATGCGGTGGCATACTCATCAACACTCATCTTCCCTTTCTTCAGGTTCTGAAACTCGTTGTTTAGGTCTATCAGATCTACCTCCGAGCAGTACTGCATTTTCAACTGTTCCAAAAACTCTTCCCACGACATCCTTAAGGCTTCTCCTCGTGGCATCGTATCTGCCAATAGCTTCCACCAGCTCAAGACTCCAATTTTCAGCTGTCTTACCGCAAAGACAGTCTTCTGTTTCTCATTACAGCTGCAGCTCTCAAACACCATCTCCATCTCAGAGATCCAATCCATAATCTCAACCGGCTTTGGGCTTCCTAAGAGGCTTGGTGGTTTCACACCCAAGAAATTCTTGTACATTCGCCCATCCTTGTTGTTTCTCCCTTCTGGGCCATCCCTTTGCTCACCTTGAGTCCCAACTTGACTCACTTGGCGGCTGTAATTCCCTTCCTCAGATTGCTCGGGAATCAGTTCGGGTTGCTCAATGGGCCTAGTAGGTTCGTCCCCATTCAACATCCGTCTCATTTCTTCCCTTTGTTCAGCCAACATAGCCCGAATCATGGCTTGAACTCCAGCCATGGTGACTGGCTCAGGCGCAACTTCTTCTACAACAGGTATTTGTTGAACCACTGGGGGTTGGTTCATGTTCCCATTTGCGTTTACGTTTCCGCTACGGGTCCTTACCATCTCGATCTATACACCGAATAAGGTGAATTTAGACCTTTTACTTGACGTTTAAATCATCCTTATCACTCCGAAACGTTTACATGCTAGTTCTAATACCGTAGTCGTACGTTTAGAATCCTAAACACATAAGGTTTCCAGATCCGGTCGGCAACAGACCATAGATCCGAACAATTGACAACATATCATGCACAAAGCATTTAGCACATAAAAGCATTTTAGGCACAATTCCTAAAATAAGCTAGTGCTCACACCTCACAATCATCGTTTAGCATTCTAAGTTTAAGTCTAGAAATAAATCCATATTCCTAGTTCGCTTAAGTCTATAGCTAAGTCTATAGCTGCCAATGTATACTCACGTCATCTTCTATCTCTCATCATTCATCTACCCATCTCATACCCAACATTTTCATATATATAAGATATGTATACAGTTTAAGTCCTTTAAAACATGTATAAAACGTTCAACCAGCATAGACAACAAGTATTCAGATAATATGCACACATAGCACGTAGTTTATATAAAAGACTTCATATCTATGTGTAAGATGAAAGGGACTATGCACTCACCTGGTAAGGTGGTGACTCGGCACTCGGACAGCTCTTCGTTACTTCGTAAAACAATTTTTCCTTGACCAAAACCTACTATTAATACCACTAGAGTTTAGTTTTAACGTTAATCGCGACTAATTAATAGTCTAGCTATTATTACTATTATATAAGCGTTAAATAACACTCAATACAACTCATAATAATAGCCCAAATAATTATTTTAAGGTCCTAATAATGTTACTATAATTAAATAAAAGCTATATTAAATATAGTATAGGCGTAACTCACTTACATCGGGTTTTTATTAAAAACCGGGCTTCGCTAGAGCAGCGTTTCCGAGCCGAAAGCTTTTCTTCTCGGAGCCGTCGGGCGCTCCGGGGCTTTCTTCTCGTGATAGGGAGGTTCCCTAGACTTGGGAGGGGTTTAGGGAGGTTAGAGAGAAGTTAGAGAGAGAAAGAAAGGCTTATGGTGTGAAGAAAATATGAGGAGTTCACCCTTGTATTTATAGGAAGTGTATAGTAAAGTAGTCTCCAAGCTTCGTCCGTAACTTTTGCATACGAGCTCCGTTTTTGTCTGTCTTTTTACTGTTGAGTTCCTATTAATGAGATCTTCAAATTTCATTTAGACCTCGTTAGCTAATTCTCATTCTATCTCGGATTTACAAAACTGTATCGAATTCGTCGCGCTCGAAAAGTAGAGACTAAGCTTCGTCCATAACTTTCGCATACGAGTTCCGTTTTTGTCTGTATTTTTACCGTTGATTTCCTATTAATGTGATCTTCAACTCTCATTTAGACCTCGTTGGCTAATTCTCATTCTATCTCGGATTTACAAAACTGTATCGAATTCGCCGCGCTCGAAAAGTAGGGACTAAGCTTCGTCCATATCTTTCGCATACGAGGTCTATTATTGACGTTCTTTATATCCACGCGTTGGTATTTACGAGTACTACAACTTTCATTTAGATCCCGTCGGTTAAAAATCGACCGATCTAAAATTCAGATTTCGGGTTGTGCACTGCTATGCTAAATCTTAGAAAAATCATAACTTCCTCATACGAAGTCAGATTTAGGCGTTCTTTTTATCGATGTTCTTAGTTTAACATATTCTACGACTTTCCTTTAGATCGCTAAGGCTAAATCTCGCTCTATCGTAAATTCACTATTTACGCTTCCCGGTATCGTGCCGGTTCCGTCGCGAAACTTCAACGGGTCATAACTTCTTCGTTATAACTCGGATTTCGGCGTTCTTTATATGTACGGAAACCTTGTAACATACTATACAACTTGGTTAAGATTATTTATTCTAAATAATCTTTTGTCGACAAGTCGTTTTCGACCCCTATTGCCTCTAATTTGACTAGCCCGGATTTGTGGGCGTTACAATACATGTCGAAGCTAGTGGGAGCATAAGTGTTATGCTAATAAGGATATAATTATCATGTTAGTGGGAACATGATTATTATGTTAAGTATTGCAAGTTAGCAATGTTAATTATAGAAAACAAAAAGTTTCAATTTACAAAGTTGTAGGGTTTGAAAAATTGTTTTGCTATAATTAAGGGAGAGGAAATTATACTTCATCTCAATTCTAAAAGCTTAGATTGAGACTTTAATCAAATTTAGTCAAGTATATATATGAATGTTATGTTGGAATGGTTTAACATAAGGAAATTTTATATATGGAAATATTATTTGCGTTCTAAAATTCGATTATGATTACGGCATACCTTTTCATAATTCGAATTATGAGAACATGGCAAATAGAAATAGAAATATTATAGCAAAAGACTGGTCTAGTATCATGTCTTTATGTGAGACATCATGAATCGTGTCCCATATGCTTCGGATATAGGGTCGATTATATGTGTTGTAATATTCATTCATTCTAAATTTTCCAAATGCCTAGGGCATTATGAGGGAAAAAGGACCAGAACTGTGTATGACTAAAATGATTAAGCAATTGTCGAGGACAATCTGAAGCTTACAAAAGATTGGTTACTCATGGATAGTTGGAAGTATAGTGTTAATTTTAGAATGACCATATTGACATATTCTAAAAAGAGGCAACTCTTGTTCAGAAGTGGTAGTTAAAATAGAAATATGGAAATGTTTCTATAGGTGGAAGTTATTCCCTAAATCTGTGTAAGATTAGAAAACATAATGCAAGAAAGATGTTCAAAGGAATGTAATTTGAATGTAAAACTTCGTTTCATGGAATTGCTCTCCATTGGAATACTTTGTAATATCTGTTGCCAAGTCTTTGTAACTTTTTGTGCATAGTCATTACAAGAGGATCATTGCATATAAGTTTAGAATCTAACAAATTGGTAAAGAATCTTGTATTCTTACATTTGTCATAAGGATTTGGAATTGTGAAATGAGCATCGTTGAAATGTTTTCAATTGATCTATTCCACAAAGAAAGGACCATAGGTAAGCATAGTGTGCATGCTTGTAGCATGGTACAACTATTGTTTTAGTTCAAGTATTAAGTTGATTATTTGAAACATTATACAATGAATAATGAGTAATCAATATGACTCAAAAATTTTGGGGCCATATAGGATTAGTATTATTCTTGTGTTTCACTTTGCATGTTTTGACTTCCCGAATAACTAGGTTATTCAAACCATCCACAGTTGATCATACTTTGGAAGTAGGTATTGAGGCAAGACTGTCATGAATGGGTCTGTAGTATGTCTAGATGTTTTAGACATAGTTGCAGTATTCATGAGTACTTCTAGAATAAGATTTGAGTATTGGATTAAACTCACGCTCATTTGAATCACTTCATGGATTTTATCACGAGTAATCATGAGATGATAATATCCTATATTCTTCAAACGGAGACGTGTGAGTTGTAGTTGTGAGTCAGTTACACATTGACATATGTAAACGCACCAGTAACTTGGATGTTATAAAACATATCATTGTGTGTAATTTGATGAGTGAGTACAAGTGAGAATTTGGGTCGAAGTTCATCCGTTCCTTTTACACCATGTGGATAAAAGTGATATTTGTGGGCCCCTTGATGATTTACTAATGACAACCCTAAGTGCTCGGTCGGGCCAGGACTGATTTGATTTGTTCAATTAGTCGGTCATCATAAATCAGAAATCGGGAAATAACAGATGGACACAGAGAATGATTATAATCCATGTCTCAGTCCATATGATATCTAGAATGGAGGAATATATGATCCCTTATCTAATGGACTTGTCATTGACTAGGTCAGAGTTTGACAGCGACTTTAAGAGCTACGATTGCTAGCCGGGTTTTGGAGTCGTACTTACAATAATAGTTTTAGACTTATCCAAGTGAGAGACTATTGGATTAGATGTCTAAGCCCATAACTATTATTGGTATGTACTCGACCCGAGAGTAGCATGGTCCATTTGGGTTGCGTAACACGTCGACAATTTGTTAGGATGGACTCTTGAGAAAAGGTTATATATGATTTATTAATATATTATAAGTTCTAATATATTAATATGAAATCATATATTTTAATTAGTATTGATCAAAAATTAATTTGGAATTAATTTAGTGATCAAAAGAGACTAATTAAATCTATGGGGAATAATTATGGTAATTAATTATATTTATATGTGTTGGGCTTATGATCCATGTTGGACCAAGTTTATGTATGGATACATAAAGAGTTGGGCCACATGAACCATGGATCATAGAACCCATGGGTATGGATTTGGGTTATACCCATGACCCTTGAAATCATACATATAAATACATACTCCATAGCCTAAAAACCCCTACTGGTAATACTTGTAGTTCTTGGAGTTCTTGGAGGTATTTTTTGGTGCATGGAGATTCTCTCTCAAGAGCCACCTTTGTCCTAGGTGAGTTGTGAGCCATTTGAGGCATTCATACTTTTGGTGCTAAGCTCTTAAGACCAAATACAACAAGGTTTCAAGGTACATAAGAGGTATGTCATCCTAACTAGTATTTCATATTATTTATGTCAATTGCATGCTAGTTATAGGCTTAATACACTGGAAATACCATTACGTGTATAATTAGAGAAAACATAGATCCAAGGCATTTAGGGTTGTATGTGCACCATAGGATGTTGTAGTAAACAAAACCCAACAAACTCCCCTTTCTTGGAATTCTCCATGCTAAAACGTTTTAGCACCTTGTCCAAATAAGTACTCTGACTAAGTCCAATTAGTCTTTTACTCCTATTTCTCAAGATCCTTATCCCTAGAATGTAAGCAGCTTCCCCTAGATCCTTCATAGCGAAACATTTCCCAAGTCAGGACTTAACCTCCTGTAAGGTTGGAATGTCATTTCCTATGAGCAATATGTCATCGACATACAATACTAGAAAGCTAACTATACTCCGACTAGCTTTGACATACGCACATGACTCGTCCTCACTCCTAGAGAAACAAAAATCTTGGAATTTCTCATCGAAGCAAATATTCCATCTGCGAGATGCTTACTTCAATCTATAAATGGATTTTTCAATCTCGCACACTCTATTGGGGTATTTAGCATCTACAAAACCCTCTGGATAACACATGTAAACATCTTCAGCCAACTTCCCAATAAGGGAACGATTTTGACATCCATCTGCCAGATTTCATAATCATGAAACGCAACAATGGATAACATAACCCTAATAGACTTGATCTCGGCTACTGGTGAGAAGGACTCATAATAGTCAACCCCTGAGGTTTGAGTAAATCCCTTCGCAACCAACCGTGCCTTGAACATATGCACCTTTCCATCCATGTCGGTCTTCATCTTAAAAATCCACTTGCACCCAACTGTCTTCCGACCTGGTACATTGTCAACCAAGTTCCAAACTTGATTGTCATACATGGACTGGATCTCGCTATCCATCACCTCTTTGCATTTGGCAGACTCAGGGCCTGCCATTGCTTCCTTGTAGCTAGAAGGCTCATCCAAATTTACCAGTGTATTATCACTAATAAACATATCACCGTCCGTAGTAATATGAAAACCATAAAACTCTAGTGTCATCCTAACTCAAGAAGAACGTCTAAGAGGTAATGACCCGTCAATGGGTTCAAGAGGAATCTCTTCCTTAGGTTGAGCGCTAGTGTTAGAGGTTCCTTCACCGCTTGATTCTTGAATCTCTTCAACATCAATTGTCCTCCCACTATCCTCTTGGCATATGAGTTCACTCTCGCGGAAAACTCCTCTTCTTGCTACGAAGACCATGTTGTCACTAGGTCTGTAGAAAAGATATCCAAAGGATTTATGTGGGAAACCGATGAAAATACACTACTCACTATGAGGTTCAAGCTTGTCGTGAGTCTCTCATCTTACAAAAGCTTCACAACCCCAAACCTTGATATCTGCCAACGAGGGTACCTTCCCTGTCCACATCTCGTGAGATGTTTTGTCAACCTTCTTGGTTGGGACTAGATTAAGGATTGCGGCAGTCTTTAAGGCATACACCCATAATGAGATTGGTAGCGAAGCTCGACTCATCATAGAACAAACCATGTCTAACAAGGTTCAATTGCGCCTCTTAGCCACACCATTAAGCTGCGGTGTCCTAGGAGGTGTCAATTGTGAAACAATTCCACATTCTTTAAGATAGTTGTGGAACTCGATACTAAGATACTCATCACCCCTATCAGATCTGAGCATCGTTATCTTCCTGTCCAATTGATTCTCCACTTCTTACTTAAACTCTTTGAACTTTTCAAAAGTTTCTGACTTGTTCTTTATTAAGTAGATATATTCATATCTGTTATAATCATCAGTAAAAGTCACATAGAATCGGTTTGCATCCCTTGTGGTCGATCTGAAGGGCCCACACACATCTGTGTGTATCAGATCCAACAACCCCTCACCTCTTTCATAACACCAGTGAAAGGGGATTTAGTCATATTTCCAAGAAAACAAGATCCGCACGTGTCATCTAACTTTAGGTCAAATGACTCCAACACTACATCCTTTTGGAGTTGGGCCATGCGTTTCTTTTTTACATGTCCAAGACGAAAATTCCATAAGCATGCCTTGTCTAAACCATTAGACGAATCAATATGCAACACATTATTTCCTAAGTTATCAACAACCATCATAGTTTCATATACACCATTACAAGGAAATGCTTCAAAATAAAAAATACCATTACAATAAGCATTTATAGAACCACTTTCATTATTAAATGGATATCTAAATCCTTGTATGTACAAACCATGAAAAGAAATAATATTCCTTGTCATTTTTGACGAGTAGCAACAATCATTCAAATCTAACCCTAACCCACTACTAAGCACTAAAGAGTAAACTCCGATCTTGGTAACAGGAGATGACTTCCTATTGCCCATATTCAAGTTGATCTTCCCATGCTCCAAATCCCTACTTCTTCTTAGCCCCCTTCAAATCAGAACAAATGTGATAACCATATCCTGTATCAAGGACCCAAGAACTAGCATGTCATGAGTTATTAGATAGAATGGTGTAAATGATGGGTTTAAGCCATAAGAACTTTCCTATGTGCACATGCAAACCCTAATGGATGGATCCAGGTTTCTCTAATTGAACATGCATTGTATCCAAGACTTACAATGCTAGATCTAATGTAAACAATTGAATCTAATCATATGAATTCAGATCTAGAACAATACCTTGGATTACTTGCTTGATACTTCTTCTTCTTGGAGCTTAGAGTCACAATTGTCACTCCTCTAATGGCTTACAAACACCAACTAGCAATAGAATGATCTTGAGAGAGAGAGAGAGAGAGAGAAGGGTGATAAATCGGCTCTAGGGTTTCTTGCCTTGCATGAGTGCCGATTTCCCTCACCCAAGGGATCTATTTATACTATGAGCTACTAGGGTTTCACCTTTAACCCTACTTGAATAACTTAGGCCCTAAGCAAGCCAAGATCCTACTAGATATTAGGCTTGGACGATTTTATGGTCTCCTAACCCTAAAATCCGTCCACCCTTATATCCATAAGGATACATAGCCCAAAACACAACTATCACACATTTGACAGTTTATGCCCCTTTGTTCAATTAATCTCTTTAAGTCATCAAATTAATTCTCAATTAATATATGACTTATATTAATCAAATAACATTATTATTCCTTTAATATATTATTCTCATAATATATTAACAATAATATCTCTTATCTCCTAACAAATCATCCTGTCAAGTTGCTACGGCGAAGGCAACCCAAAATGACCATGCACAACCAGGTCAAGTACTTACCAAATATAGTTACAGCCTTAGACACTAATCCAACAGTCTTCCGCTTGGATAAGTCTAGTAACTATATATGCAAACACAATCTGATTAGCAATCGTAGCTCTCAAAGACGTTGTCAAACTCTGATCTTATCAGTATCCTGTCCTTTAGATAAGGGATCGTACAGTCCTCTGTTTAGATATTATGCGGACAATCTCATGGAACTTATTGTCCAGCAGTTGGTTTCTCAATCTCAGATTCATTTAACATAGAACTTAATTGAAAACATCAATTCAGTCCTGACCGGGCCTGACACATAAGTCAAATCAAATCATCGAGGGGCCCTGATATCGCTTTTACCCTCTTAGGATAAAAGTAACAGATAAACTTCGACTTATATGCATTTATTATTTACTAATCAGTCATACACAACAATGCGTTTTATGACATCAATTTACTGAAGCGGTTTCGCATTGTCAATGCACAACCAACTAATAAACAATAAACCATATATCATGGTTTTTAGACCATATGATATTATCGTCTTGCGATCACTTGTGTCACATTCCATAAAGTGATTCCAGCAAGCGCAGGTTTATTCCAATGCTCAAAACTTGTTCATAAGCACTCATGAACGGTGTAGCGAACCTTTGCTATGTCTAATACCTTTTAGACAATCTACACACCAATTCATGACAATCTCCATTCATACCTACTTCCAACATATGAACGATTGTGGACCATTCGAATAATTCGATTATTAATAACTCAATTATTCAGGAAGTCAAAACATGCAAAATGAAACAATAGTTAAACAATTAACATATGACAGTAGCTTTACTCATAAATAATACTCATTTATTTAATCATCAAATGTCAATTACATTTATCTATTACATGTTTCCAAAACTATCTAATCTAAACTAATATCATCTTTCAGCCCAATGCTCCTAGCGTGCTGCAAATGCTTAACCCTGCTCAGTCCCTTCGTAAGCAGGTCTGCTGGGTTATCCTCTGACGATACCCTCTTTACTACGAGGTGTCCTTCTTCTACTCGATGTCTAATCAAGTGATATTTTATGTCGATATTCCGAGATCTACCATGATCCCTCGGTTCCTTGGTCAAGGCAACCGCTCCTTCATTATCACAGAAAAATTCCATAGGCTCCTTTACGGTAGACACAACTCCAAGATCACCAATGAAGTTCTTCAACCACATCGCCTCCTTTGACGCTTCGCTCGCTGCAATGTACTCTAATTCGCACGTTGAATCAGCTACGGTCTCTTGCTTGGAACTTTTCCAAATCACTGCTCCTCCATTAAGGGTAAAGACCCAGCCCAACTGTGAACGGTAGTTGTCCCTATCGGTCAAGAAGCTGGCGTCACTACCCTCGCACCTTTAAGTCATCACTCCCTCCGAGGACTAAAAACCATTCCTTGGTCCTCCGAAGGTACTTAAGTATATTCTTGACCGTAATCCAATGAGCTCTGACAGGGTTCCCTTGATATCTACTGACCATGCTCAAAGCAAAGGCCACATCAGGGCGAGTACAAGTCATAGCGTACATGATTGAGCCAACTGCGGAAGCGTAGGGTACTCGGCTCATCTCAACTATCTCGACTTCTGTACTCGGACTTTGAGTCTTACTCAATTTGGCATTACTCTGTATCGGTAGTTCTCCCTTCTTCGAGTTTTCCATACTAAAACGTTTTAGTACTTTATCCAAGTAAGTATTCTGACTAAGTCCTATTAGTCTCTTACTTCGTTCTCTCACTATCCTTATTCCCAAAATATAGGAAGTCTCTCCGAGGTCCTTCATAGCGAAGCACTTCCCGACCCAGGACTTAACCTCCTGCAAAGTCGAGACGTCGTTTCCTATGAGCAGTATGTCATCGACATACAAAACGAGGAAGCTAACTATACTCCCACTGGCTTTGACATATACACATGATTCATCTTCACTTTGTACAAACCCAAACTCTTTGAATTTCTCATCGAAGCAAAGATTCCATCTGCGAGATGCTTGCTTAAGTCCATAAATGGACTTCTCAAGCTTGCACACTCTATTGGGATGCTTCGGATCGACAAAACCTTCTGGCTGAGCCATGTAAACATCCTCAACCAACATTCCATTAAGGAAAGCGGTGTTGACATCCATCTGCCATATCACATAATCATGAAATGCAGCAATGGCTAGCATCACCCTAATAGATTTTATCTTAGCAACTGGTGAGAAGGTCTCATCATAGTCAACTCTGGGAGTTTGAGTAAAGCCCTGCGCCACCAATCGTGCCTTATACGTGTGCACATTTCCATCCACGTCGATCTTATTCTTGAAGATCCATTTTCACCCAACCGTCTTACATCCGGGCACATTATCAACCAAATTGCAAACTTGGTTGTCATATGTCACACCCCGAAAACCGAAGGCGGAAACATTTCCGGGGTTGACTCCACGTTGAGTATCAAATCCACTGCACATAGTAAGTAAAGTAGAACAACCATTACATTACATATTGAAAAGTTTTACATTTGTTTCAAAAGTAAAGTTATACAGTTGTGATATATAGTATATAATAACAAAACGAACTGGTCTTCTGCGCACTCCATCATGGAACAAAATCATCTTTGGGTACCTGTTCTAACGCTGACCTGAGAACACAATCGGTTTGAAAATCAGCATAACGCTGGTGAGTTCATAAGCGGTTTTTGTTTTGTGAAAGTGTTCAAGTTTCCTTTCTGTTTCTAAAAATGTTACACACACCAAGAAAATCCCATATTTTCTTAAAAAGATTGGTTTTTGTTCTCAACATGTAAAGTATAATTGTACACTGAAAATACGTTTACTCTTGTGAAAATGTACAGTTATGTTATCTGGTTTGTTATACTGATCAAGTTATGTACCATTGTATCCCCAATAAAGTCTCATACTTTCCTGACTGTGTTTTATCAATGTAAAAGAAGTATTCTGAAACCTGATTATCTTGTGAAATGAGTTAAATTATTCATTATTACTTGCTAAGTAAATCTCTGTTATCCTAATTGCGAGTTCCATAACCATACAATAGACTAGATATGGCAATAAGTAGTCCACATCACCTTATGACTTTCGTCACCCTTGAACCATTTCGGTTCGACTGTAGCTAGCAGCCAGGTGTGGGGTAGTTAGCCCCGTATAGATCTATACACTCAAGTCACGCTCTCTAATCCCAGAGATTCTGGTTACGGGTGTAGTCCTCCACTCGCATATCTCTGTGGAGTGTTCACCGAGGACGTGTCTCCGATCATATAGGACTAACAAATTTACTAGTAATAATATGCTAATCCTCCACTCGCGTATCTCTGTGGACTGTTACTGAGGACAAAATAGTGTACAAGTTCTATGCTCAAAGGTTCAATGTCATGCTTTAACTGATAAAATATGGAAAAATCATTTGTGAAATATACGTAAAACATAACAGTTTAAATTCCATTTCACAAATTTATGTTTATGTGATCTGCATGTTCAAACGGTTATCGTTTGTAACGATCAGTGTTAAAAGCATATAAAATGTGAAACACACACATGAAAACAAGTTTTGAGTGCAAGAAACTCCTTGTACTTTGCTTGTGTTCCCTTCCCCCCCCTGAAAACAGTTAAAATCAGTGAAAAAGGGTAGGGGTATCAACTCACCGCTTAATGTAGAGTTCGGGTGTCACCGGATGCCTTGAACTCCTATGGCCCCTATTTTTCATCTGACGACACATACATGAGTTAGAACTAAGGTGTTTCATGACTAAACATGATGGGAAAACATCCTTAGGGATTGGAATTATTAAGAACAAGAGTCCTATGATCCAAAATTAATGATTTATGCAAGTTTAGGACCAAATATGGGTATTAGAGTGGGTGTATGGTCTTAAAAATGAGTGTGCGGCTGGGGAGTGCGGCCAGGAGTGTGTGTGAGGCAGCACACAAGAGTGTGCGGTTGTATAGAGGGTGTGTGCGGCCGTACACAAGAGTGTGCGGCCGTACACTCCTCATTTGAGTCCATATGTTGATCTTTGAAGTGTAAGCTCTTCATTCTTGGGAGTTTTGAATATGTGCTGCCCCCATATGAAGGTGTGCGGCCGTACACCTTCATGGGATGATGAATAAGATGAACATAATGAGTTTTAAGCTTGGGATTCAAGTGTTTACCACTATACTTAGCTTGAAGATGAAGTAGATCACGATTATGAAGCCTTCCAAGTGTTCTTGGTTGATTATTTAGAGAGAGAAAGTAGAGAGAGGGAAGAGAACATCTAAATGAATGAATGAAGAGGTATCCATCCATAAATTGAATTGGGTGTGAGGTTGAGGGTGTTTGCGGTTGGGTGTGTGGCCGCACACACCTTATTTGGTGAGTTTTGGCCCGATTTTTGTGATACTAAACACTCTCCAACCCTTCCTAAGACTCATATCTAAATTATACTAAGTCTAAAACACCCATAAGGAATCACAGGATTTAATAAAAGACAATGAACTCAAGTTTTAGTGCTGAAACACAGATCAATTACATAGGTTAGAAGTTTTGGGTTGTCACATTATCCCCCTGTTAGAGGGAATTTCGTCCCGAAATTCAAAATTAAGATACAAGTCAAGATACAAATCGTGGATCTGGAAAGAGATGTCGATACTTCTGTTTCATCGAGTCTTCACGCTCCCAAGTGAACTCCGTTCCCCGCTAGGCATTCCAGCGGACCTTCACTAACGGGATGCGGCTTTGCTTTGTACGTTTGACTTCTCGATCCATGATTTCGATCGGTTCCTCCACAAAGTTGAGGTTTTCATTGATCTCGATCTCGTCTAAAGGAATTACTAGGGTTTCATCGGATAGGCACTTTTTGAGATTTGAAACATGGAAGACGGGATGGATGTTACTGAGCTCATGGGGTAAACGAAGTTTATAGGCTACCGGACCGATCCTGGCGAGGATCTCGAAGGGTCCAATGTACCTAGGGTTAAGTTTCCCACGCTTTCACAAAGCATACCCTGCCTTTCCAGGGCGAGACCTTCAACAGGACACGGTCTCCAACCTGGAATTCCAGAGGTTTCCAGCGGTTATTAGCGTAACTCTTTTGGCGATCTCGTGAAGCTTTCAATCGTTCTCGGATTTGGATGATCTTCTCAGTGGTTTCGCGGATGATTTCAGGACCAGTGAGAGAGCTGTCGGGGATTCAACTCTTGGCTAGCTGTGTGTCCCCTAACTCGGCCCAGCATAGAGGGGATCTACACTTACGACCATAGAGGGCTTCAAACGGGGCAACCTTGATGCTGGTGTGGTAACTATTGTTGTACAAGAACTCGATCAAAGGTAGATGTGTGTCCCATGACTTTCCAAAGTCAATGACACATGCCCTAAGCATGTCCTCTAGGGTTTGGATTGTTCTCTCACTTTGTCCATCGGTCTGATGATGATACGCCGTGCTCATATCTAGTTTGGTTCCAAAAGCTTTCTGGAGTGACTGCCAAAATCTAGAGGTAAACCTACTATCTCGATCAGAGATAATGGACGTAGGTACACCGTGCAGTCAGACTACCTCTTGGATATAAATTCTCGCGAGTCTTTCCATCTTGAATGATTCTTTGATCGGAATGAAGTGAGCGGACTTTGTCAGACGATCGACAATTACCCAAATGGTATCGTACCCACTCGGACACTTGGGTAACTTGGTGATAAAATCCATGGTAATCATCTCCCATTTCCATTCAGGTATCTCGGGCTGCTGGAGCAGACCCGAGGGTTTCTGATATTCGACTTTCACTTTGGCGCAAGTCAGACACTTGCCCACGAATGTAGCTATCTCAGCTTTCATGTTTGGCCACCAGTATTGTTTCTTGAGATCCAGGTACATCTTGTCTGAACCCGGGTGAACAGAGTATCTGGTCTTGTGTGCTTCCTCCATAACAATCCTCTGGACTTTGGAATCCATATTCGATCCATGAAGCAATAGACTCCGTCACCTCTGATCTCAAGTTTCTTTTCCATTCCTCTTAAGGCTTCGATCGACATCTTCTCGGGTTTGAGGGCTTCTAACTGGGCTTCTCGGATTTGCATGGATAATTTGGAATGGATGGTCATCGTCTGATTCTTCACTTTGCGGACCGAACTTTCCTTTCGGCTAAGGGCATCTGCTACCACATTGGCCTTGCCGGGATGGTAACGGATTTCACACTCATAATCACTGACTAGTTCTACCCATCGTCGTTGTCTCATGTTCAAGTCTTTCTGAGCAAAGATGTGCTGCAGGCTCTTGTGGTCAGTGAAGATCGTGCACTTGGTTCCGTAGAGGTAATGTCTCCAAATCTTCAATGCAAAGACTACGGCTCCTAATTCCAAGTCATGCGTGGTATAGTTGACCCCGTGTGCTTTCAGCTGTCTAGAGGCATAAGCAATTACCTTTCCTCTTTGCATAAGCACACAGCCTAAGCCTTGATTGGACACATCGCAGAAGACAACGAAGTCCTCTGTCCCTTCGGGTAGGGACAGAACAGGCGCGCTGCACAAGGCTTTCTTCAACGTCTGGAACGCGGTTTCTTGCTTATCACTCCAACAAAAGGGTACACCTTTCTGTGTTAGAGTGGTTAAGGGTTTGGCAATTCTGGAAAAGTTCTGGACAAATCTCTGATAATAGCCGGCGAGACCCGAGAATTGTCGGATTTCTGTGGGTGTCTTCGGTGCTGACCAATTTTCTATCGCCTTTATCTTGGAAAGATCGACATGAATACCCTCCTCACTTACTACAGGACCGAGGAAAGTTACCTTCTGAATCCAGAACTCGCATTTGGAAAATTTCGCGTACAACTTCTCGGATCGCAGGGTTTCCAACACTAGCCTCAAGTGTTGTTTGTGGTCTTCTTCGCTTCGGGAATAGACTAGTATGTCATCAATGAACACAATGAAAAACTTGTCCAGATAAGGACGACACACCCAGTTCATCAGGTCCATGAACACTGCCGGTGCGTTAGTTAAACCGAAGGGCATCACTACAAACTCGTAGTGTCCATATCGAGTTCTGAAAGCTGTTTTGGACACATCACTCTCATGAACTCGTAGCAGATGGTAGGGATGAAAGTGGGTCCGAACCCGGACCGGATGGACCCGGACCCGGAAAACCCGGAACCGGTTAACGGGATTTTATAGAACCGAAAACCGGACCGGTATATAGGAACCGGTTCCGGTTCGGTTCCGGGTATGGTTCCGGGTAAAGTGGGTCTAGAACCGGAAAACCCGGAAACATCAAAGTGGGTAGGTTGGAACCGGATAAAGTGGGTTTAGAACCGGAAAACCCGAAAAAACCGAAATTTTTTGCTAATTACTTACTACTTAGTGGGTTGAACTTTGAAAATTTTCATATTGATATCCCGACTTTGGAGGGCTGTAACTTATTGAATACAAAACCACAATTAACAAAATTAGAGTCTAAAATCATGTACAAACACTAAAATACACTCTGGAAAAACCCGCATGTCAATCCGACTTTAAACGAATGAGATATGCTTGTGTTAGTATTTTCACATAATACAAAGTACAAAAACAAATAGCTGAAAAGTTGAAAATTTTCAGTTTTGATATCCTGACTTCGGAGGACTGTAAATCATTGAATGTTAAACCAAAAATGAAAAAATTATAGTCTAAACTCATGTACAAACTGTAAACTAGAAGTTGGAAAAAACCACATGTCAATCCGACTTCAAACGAATTAGATATGCATGTTTTAAAACTTTCACCGAATACAAAAAAACTAAAAAACTAAAAACTTCCAGCTTTGATATCTCGACTTTTGAGGACTGTAAGTCAATGAATATAAAACTAAAAATGACAAATTTATAGTCTAGAATCATGTACAAACTCTAAACTACATGTTGGAAAAAACCGTATGTCAATTGGAGTTGAAACGAATAAGATATGCATCTTGTAAACGTATCACAAAAACCGGTTCCGGCCCTAAAAGTGGTTCCGGTTCCAAAAACCGGTTCCGGATTTCAAACCCGGTTTACCCGGACCCAATGGACCCAAACCCGGATTACCCGGAACCCAGATAAAGCCAATTTTTAAACCCGGAACCGGACCCGGTTTCTATATATTCCGGTTCTAACGGGTCCGGTTCCGGTTCGGTTCTGGTTCCGGTCCGGTTTTCTGGTTCTAAATCTCATCCCTAGCTGATGGTACCCTGACCGAAGGTCTATCTTGGAGAAGTAACTGGATCCCTGGAGTTGATCGAAGAGGTCATCTATTCGCGGAAGAGGATATCGGTTTTTGACGGTTAACTTGTTCAGCTCACGATAATCGATACACATCCGAAAGGATCCATCTTTCTTCTTGACAAACAATACCGGAGCTCCCTAGGGTGAGGAACTCGGTCTAATGAATCCTTTACTGAGAAACTCATTGAGTTGGTTGGATAACTCCTGCATTTCTGCTGGAGCTCAGCAATACGGAGACTTCGCTACGGGAGTAGCTCCAGGAATTAGGTCAATACGGAACTCGACCTGACGCTCGGGAGGAATTCCTGGAAGCTCTTTGGGAAACACATCAGGAAAGTTACAGACTTCGGGGATGCTCGCGAGGTCTTTAACTTCCTGTTTCTCATTGATTACATGGGCCAAGAACGCAATGCACTCCTTTCGCAGGAGCTTTTGATCTTTGATGCAGGAAATAATACGAAGATTGGAACTGAGTTTATCGCCATAGATTATGAGAGTTTGATCCAAAGGAAGGTTGAGACGGATGGATTTTTCGAAACAGAGGATATCATCATGATTAGGACTCAACCAATCCATGCCAATGATGACATCAAAGCTCTTTATGGAAACCGGCATGAGATCGATATGAAATGAATGGTCGTTCAGGGTAAGGGTACAACCTACGAATATCTCGTTAGCGCTTTCTTTCTCACCATTAGCCATCTCGATGGTAAACGTTTCAGTTAAAGGTTGGGGATTATGTTTTAGGTTATGTTTGAATGAATGACTAACAAAGCTTCTTTCAGCACCTGAATCGAAAAGAATACTAGCATATGAGTTGCCGAGAAGGAACGTACCCGAGACAACAGTGGGATCGGCGACCGCTTCCTCCTGTCCTATGGCTAGGACTCTCCCGGTGTTATCGGTTGTAGACTTCTTGGGGCAGTCCCTTTTAAAGTGCCCAACCTCTCCACAGTTATAGTAGGCTTGACCAACGCTTGTTCAAGATGATTGATTGGCCGATTGGCTCGGAGCTTTACAGAATCGGATCGTGTGCCCCTTCTTACCACATGGTACATGATAATTCTCGGCAGGGGCCGGGGTTGTGATGGTATTTGCACTAGTCACAGAGGGGAAGATTACCAGCATACCGGCTAGTAGGAGTTGGAGCTGTGGATCCCATAACAGAAACAGCAGCAACGGGGGTAGTAGCAACATGGACTGCTACTGTTTGCTGTCTTTTGGAGGACCCTTGGGAAGATTAACCCTTCTTCTTCTTCCAGAATTTTCTTTTCTCACCACTACTCTTGGTCGGCTCAGGAGTGGTAGTGGTTTCCTCGACATCATCACTGTGATCAATTAGGGTTTGGGCTAAAGTCTTGGCACTATCATAGGTATCCGGACGAGCAGCTAAGACATGACCCTTTGTTGGTTGAGTTAACCCCCAAATGAACCTCTCGATCTTTTTACTTTCAGGAGTGATAAGTCCCGGGCAGAGAAGTGCGAGATCATCGAATCGGGAAGTGTATGCAGCAATGTCGGAACCTTTCATCTTCAGGTTCCAGAGCTCGTACTCTAGTTTCTACATTTCACCACGGGGGAAGTATTTGGCTATCAAGAGTTCTTTCATGGCTTCCCAACCCATGGCGTTGGCTACGGGTAGGGTTAGAGATTTGACTCGGCCATTCCACCAAGTCAATGCTTTGTCGAGAAAGGTACAGGCTGCGAATTTGACCTTATCAGATCCCGCACAGGCACAGATTTCAAAAATGGATTCGATTTTTTTCGAACCATCGGGATAAGGAAATGACACCTCCAGTGCCATCGAAGGATGTTGGTTTCGCATTCATGAAGTCCTTATATGAACCCTCCTTTCGGTGTCCTTGATTGCTTTCTTGATCCTGAGTTTGAGTACCACCTCCTGAACCACCGGAACCATGGGTGTTTAATTGGGACATAGCAACTGCCACCGCGGCGGTAACAGCTGCCTGAAATACCACGGGGTCAATTTCAGGAGGAGGTGGTGCGCGGAGAGTTGTTGGTCTTGGAGGTGGGTCTCTTTCTGGGAGGCATCTTGATCTAATAAGATCAAGAAAGAGAGGATGATAAGTCCTCTGAATTGAATCGAGAGATATGACAGATATATATTCCGAATAAGCGATAAAGCAGGAAAGAGTTATCAAAGCAGGTAAACTATCGCTAACGGAATGATCAAGGATCTATACGTGAACGAGGATTTCTACAAAGGATTGGCTCGAGAAATACTCCCATAGTATTTCATGATTCGCTACAACACTGGCTCAATGTTTGTGGTATTAGGGTACGTTTTAGGTATGCCGCATACCACAGTCACTCCCAAGCACATGTTGGCCGTGTCTCGAATGAATATAGTTGGCCAGGCTATATTGATCCTAGACACGACTACATAACTGCCCAGGTTTAACCGTAGTACACAACACCCATTTACTTATGTTTTGTTCTACTTGTAGTTACGGATTTCGACGGTTCGGTATACTTGTATACTTTTGAAAATACTTATAGTTTGAAGATACTTTTAATTCAGAGCACTTAGGCCCTTTTAGTGTTTATAGTTTTATACCATTTAAGGTTTGGTATACTTTATTCACTATAAACAAGGGTTCTGATACCAATCTGTCACACCCCGAAAACCGAAGGCGGAAACATTTTCGGGGTTGACTCCACGTTGAGTATCAAATCCACTGCACATAGTAAGTAAAGTAGAACAACCATTACATTACATATTGAAAAGTTTTACATTTGTTTCAAAAGTAAAGTTATATAGTTGTGATATATAGTATATAATAACAAAACGAACTGGTCTTCTGCACACTCCATCCTGGAACAAAATGATCTTTGGGTACCTGTTCTAACGCTGACCTGAGAACACAATCGGTTTGAAAATCAGCATAACGCTGGTGAGTTCATAAGCGGTTTTTGTTTTGTGAAAGTGTTCAAGTTTCCTTTCTGTTTCTAAAAATGTTACACACACCAAGAAAATCCCATATTTTCTTAAAAAGATTGTTTTTTGTTCTCAACATGTAAAGTATAGTTGTACACTGAAAATACGTTTACTCTTGTGAAAATGTACAGTTATGTTATCTGGTTTGTTATACTGATCTAGTTATGTACCATTGTATCCCCAAGAAAGTCCCATACTTTCCTGACTGTGTTTTATCAATGTAAAAGAAGTATTCTGAAACCTGATTATCTTGTGAAATGAGTTAAATTATTCATTATTACTTGCTAAGTAAATCTCTGTTATCCTAATTGCGAGTTCCATAACCATACAATAGACTAGATATGGCAATAAGTAGTCCACATCACCTTATGACTTTCGTCACCCTTGAACCATTTCGGTTCGACTGTAGCTAGCAGCCAGGTGTGGGGTAGTTAGCCCCGTATAGATCTATACACTCAAGTCACGCTCTCTAATCCCAGAGATTCTGGTTACGGGTGTAGTCCTCCACTCGTGTATCTCTGTGGAGTGTTCACCGAGGACGTGTCTCCAATCATATAGGACTAACAAATTTACTAGTAATAATATGCTAATCCTCCACTCGCGTATCTCTGTGGACTGTTACTGAGGACAAAACAGTGTACAAGTTCTATGCTCAAAGGTTCAATGTCATGCTTTTAACTGATAAAATATGGAAAAATCATTTGTGAAATATACGTAAAACATAACAGTTTAAATTCCATTTCACAAATTTATGTTTACGTGATCTGCATGTTCAAACGGTTACCGGTTGTAACGATCAGTGTTAAAAGCATATAAAATGTGAAACACACACATGAAAACAAGTTTTGAGTGCAAGAAACTCCTTGTACTTTGCTTGTGTTCCCCCACCCCCCCTGAAAATAGTTAAAATCGATGAAAAAGGGTAGGGGTATGAACTCACCGCTTAATGTAGAGTTTGGGTGTCACCGGATGCCTTGAACTCCTATGGCCCATAAATGAGTTAGAACTAAGGTGTTTCATGACTAAACATGATGGGAAAACATCCTTAGGGCTTGGAATTATTAAGAACAAGAGTCCTATGATCCAAACTTAATGATTTATGCAAGTTTAGGACCAAATATGGGTATTAGAGTGGGTGTATGGTCTTAAAAATGAGTGTGCAGCTGGGGAGTGCGGCCAGGAGTGTGTGTGAGGCAGCACACAAGAGTGTGCGGCCGTATAGAGGGTGTGTGCGGCCGTACACAGGAGTGTGCGGCCGTACACTCCTCATTTGAGTCCATATGTTGATCTTTGAAGTGTAAGCTCTTCATTCTTGGGAGTTTTGAATATGTGATGCCCCCATATGAAGGTGTGCGGCCGTACACCTTCATGGGATGATGAATAAGATGAACATAATGAGTTTTAAGCTTGGGATTCAAGTGTTTACCACTATACTTAGCTTGAAGATGAAGTAGATCACGATTATGAAGCCTTCCAAGTGTTCTAGGTTGATGATTTAGAGAGAGAAAGTAGAGAGAGGGAAGAGAACATCTAAATGAATGAATGAAGAGGTATCCATCCATAAATTGAATTGGGTGTGAGGTTGAGGGTGTTTGCGGTTGGGTGTGTGGCCGTACACACAGGTGTGTGGCCGCACACACCTTATTTGGTGAGTTTTGGCCCGATTTTTGTGATACTAAACACTCTCCAACCCTTACTAAGACTCATATCTAAATTATACTAAGTCTAAAACACCCATAAAGAATCACAAGATTTAATAAAAGACAATGAACTCAAGTTTTAGTGCTGAAACACAGATCAATTACATAGGTTAGAAGTTTCAGGTTGTCACATCATACATGGACTGAATCTCGATGTCCATCGCCTCTTTCCATTTTGCAGACTCTGGGCCTACCATGGCTTCCTTATAGCTATTAGGTTCATCTAGATTTATTAGTGTACCATCACTAATATACGTGTCCCCTTCGGTAGTAATATGAAAGCCATAAAACTGGGGTTGAACTCTAACTCTTTCGGAACGTCTAAGAGGTAAGGACTCGTCAATCGGTTCAACCGGAGTTTCCTCCTCGGGTTGAGCGCCAACGTTAGAGGTTCCTTCATTACTCGACTCTTGAATCTCTTCAATATCGATTTGCCTCCCACTTTCCCCTTGGTGTAACAGCCCGGAATCTCAGGTATTGTTAAATTATGTTTTTGGGGTGATTTAAGAGGGGACTCGGCGAGTTGGAGCCTAGACTCGCCGAGTAGGATCGCAGACTTGGTCGCGGGTTCGCGACTGGACTCGACGAGTCCAGATATGGACTCGGCGAGTCTACGCTGTTTAGCGAAAACCCTAACCGTTCAGGTTTGGGACGTATAAAGGGGACTTAGTGGCCGTCATTGTTCATTTTAGCCTTCTGAGAAGAACCCTAAATCGATTGTGTGCATCTGGAGCAAGGATTATAGGCCATTGTTGATTATAGAAGAGTTGTTGTGCAAGGAAGAGAAGGGATTGGCTAAAGGAACAGCAAGGGAGTCACATTCTGAGGATTGGGGACACAGAGAATACATCATCCAGGTAAGAATTCGAGTATACTCTGCTATGTTGATGTGATTATGGAATTAGGGTTTATGGAACCCTTTTGTGAATAGATTGAATGTTACCCTAGTCCCCTAATCGATTGTAACCCTGTATTGGGACCTTTGGAGGTCCAGAATGTCCCATGTCTGTGCATTTCGGGAATTGATGAAGGTTTTGGATTGGAATCCTTATGCCTTAGGTCAAAATGTAAATTATGAATCATAAGGTGTATCATGAGCACTGAAATGAGGACTTTACGTGATGGATTAGCCTAGGAAGGCCAGACCTAGGAATGGTCGGAGCAGTTCTGACCTTATGATGCAGTTTGAGCAGTTGCATGGCATGGACTCGCCGAGTTCGACGAACAGACTCGGCGAGTAGCTTGAAGATAAACTGGGACTCGTCGAGTTGTTCTTCAGACTCGGCGAGTTGAGTCGGGGTGGCCCCGCGATTCTTCCAGGAGTAACTCGTCGGGTCAAGGAGGATACTCGACGAGTAGATAGGGAATCTCAGAGAGTTGGAGGACGTCTAGACTCGTCGAGTCGCCATGGCACTCGCCGAGTCCGGTCGAGTTGACCGTTGACCGTTGACCGTTGACCAGAGTTGACCTAAGTCTGACTTCTTAGGGATAGTCACACTTAGAAGATATAAGTGTTAATGAGAGATATGTGATGTTATAGGGAAGTTGTAGCTCGACGGATTGTGCACGAGTGATTTCAGGATTTGCTAGCTTTCAGCATTCGCGAGGTGAGTCTTCTCATTATACTGTACCCGGAAGGGTTTGACTGTGTGACCGGAAGGTCAGATATGATATGTGATATGTATGCTATATGTGGTAAGTTATTTGTTATATGTGCTATGTATGTTATGTGGGCCGGAAGGCAATATGTGATGGGCCGGAAGGCGATTATGTTATGGACCGGAAGGCGTTGTGTTGAGGACCGGAAGGTCAGGGCCTGGAAAGGCGTATGTGCGTAAGTTGTATATTGGGGAACTCACTAAGCATTTATGCTTACAGTTGTTATGTATGTGTTTCAGGTACTAGCGAGGACCGTGGGAAGGCGCCGGCATGATCAGTACACACTGAAGGATGTTTTTTATGATCTTGGGATTTAGACAATTTGTATTTGACATGACACCTACATTATTTATGCCTTGTTTGAATGGAAATACTTTATTTTTAAAATGAAAAATTTGTTTGAAAATTTGCGTTGTTACACTTGGCTTATGAGTTCTCGCTCTCAGAAAACCCCTATCCTCGCAACGAAGACAACATTGTCACTCGGTCTATAGAAGAGATATCCAAAGGATTTCTGCGAGTAGCCGATGAAAATACACCGCTCACTACGAAGTTTGAGCTTGTCGTGAGTTTCTCATCTTATGGAAACCTCACAGCCCCAAACCTTGATATGTGCCAACGAGGGAGCTTTCCCTGTCCACATCTCGTGAGGTGTTTTGGCAACCTTCTTTGTAAGGACTCGGTTAAGGATATGGGCGGTAGTCTCTAAGGCATACCCCCAAAATGAGATAGGTAGTGAAGCACGACTCATCATAGAATGAACCATGTCTAACAGGGTTCGATTATGCCTTTCTGCCACACCATTCAACTGTGGTGTCCTAGGTGGCGTCAATCGCGAAACTATTCCGCATTCCTTGAGATAGTCATGGAATTTAAGACTTAGGTACTCTCCTCCTTGATCGGATCGAAGCATCTTGATTTTCCTACCCAATTGATTCTCCACTTCATGTTTGAACTCTTAGAACTTTTCAAACGTTTCTAACTTGTGCTTGATTAAGTAAATATACCCATATCTACTATTTTCATCGGTGAAAGTCATGTAGAAGCGGTTCCCATCCTTTGTGATGGATCTAAAGGGCCCATACACGTCGGTGTGTATGAGATCCAATAAACCCTCACCCCTCTCACAAGTGCCAGTGAAGGGTGACTTGGTCATCTTTCCAAGTAAACAAGATTCGCACGTGTCATCTTCCCTAAGGTCGAATGACTCCAACACTCCATCCTTTTGGAGTTGGGCTATGCGCTTCTTGTTGACATGTCCAAGAATACAATGCCACAAGGATGCTTTATCCATACTATTGGAAGAATCCATACACAACACATCATTTCCTAGGTTATCTACAACCATAACAGTTTTATAAATTCCATTACAAGGCTTTGCTTCAAAATATAAAACACTATTTAGATAACCATAAATCGAACCATTCTCATTATTAAACGAATATATAAATCCTTGTCTAAATAAACCATGAAAAGAAATGATGTTTCTTGCCATATCTGGCGAGTAGCAACAATTATTTAAATCTAAATTCAATCCATTACTAAGCACTAAAGAATACACTCCAATCTTGGTAACATGCGACGATCTTCTGTTCCCCATGATTAGATTTATTCTTCCAAGCTCCACATCCCTATTTCTTCCTAGTCCCTGCAAATCAGAACAAATGTGGTAACCACATCCTGTATCAAGAACCCAAGAAATAGCATGAGATGAATCATTAGATTTAATTGTGTAAATACCTGTGAAAGATGGCTTGATCTTCCCATCCTTGATGGCTTGCAGATATTCCGGGCAGCTTCTCTTCCAATGCCCTATTTTGTGGCAACGATGGCACTCTGCCTCCTTTGGGTTTGGGTTGGGCTTAGCAGGATCAACCTTGGTCCCACTAGAAGAGGAACCATCTTGGGACTTTCCCTTGCGGTGTTTCTTCGAAGAAGCCTTCCTCTTCTTGCCCCTTCCCTGTCCAATAGCCAAAATAGGAGCACCAGGTGGATTGGGAGTTGGTGCAACAAACTTGTCCTTGAGGTTGCTCTCAGCAGTCCTTAGGAGCCCTTGGAGTTTGATTAGGGTGACCTCTTCCTTGTTCATGTGGTAGGTCATCCTAAATTGGTTGTAGCATGAGGGCAAGGAATGAAGAACAATGTCGATAGCCAAATCTGCCCCAAAGTTGACATTCAACTTGCGAAGACGATCAACATACCTTTGCATCTTTTGCAAGTGCACGGTTAGAGACTCTCCACTTCCCATTTTAGAAGTAATCATATTCGTTATGATCTCATAGCGCTCTTGCCTCGTGCTTTGGTGCTATCTCTCCATCAAGTCTAGATGCATCTCATAAGGATACATGTCCTCATAGGACTTTTGGAATTCTGAGTTCATTGTGGCTATCATGATGCAATGGACTTTCGTTGCATCACGCTCATGGGTCTCAAAGACAGCCATTTCTTCGGGAGTAGCAGTTTCTGGATTGATCTTCGCGAGCTTCTCATCGACAACATACTCCTTGTCCTCGTAACGCGAGATTGTGCGAATGTATCTTATCCATTCACCAAAGTTCGATCCATCGAAAGTCACTTTTTGACAAAGGCTCATTAGCGTGAATGAGCTAGCAGCAGCGTTGTTTGCGTTAGACATCTAAAGTTGATTAGAATTAAGTCCCTAATTAACACCCAAAATGAAAATTTAGGGCTAGGACCCAACAACATTATCTACACATTAGAAAAGGGATGCCGTGATCCAACATGCAAATAATTTGGAGGTAAGTGAATGACGATTCACTAATTCTTCACCATGAAAACATAAGCTTCAGTTTTAAATGTATTGAGAATTCCTATATTTCTTAGAGATTCATTGAACCTTTCAATGGCATGTTTAAATCTCGATATGCCCCTCTAGTTTGTGACTGGGATACCGAGGATCACAAAGCGGGTGTGAATAACCATGCAAATCTACATGGTGCCTTCATTGTTACAATCACCTATTCGATGTGCCAGTAAACCACACACTCTCCACCGAACTATGACAAACAATGAATCACCCTTTGCCACCTTTGCTTAGAACCAATTAGTGTGCCGGTTAACCACACACGCTCCACTAACATCTTAACAAGGGTGCAAAGTGTAATTTCATGGGATTGCATCAATTCACTTTTCCTAAAGTAACTAAGATTGGGATTTTATGAAACACGTTTAGTTACTTTATATAGATTCATTATACTTATTAATGAGAAGAGATTTGCCCTATCCTACCCGTTCGGCTAACGACCCTCCACCAGTCAAGCAAGCGGTGGGTGTGAGTGTACACCCATTAAGCGCCATTTTATAGGTAGCAACCTTATACCCACCTTATAGACCGGCTTCGTGCATGAGGCCTACTAACGGCAAGACTATCATTTTAAATTATACATACATACATATATATATATATATATATATATATATATATATTAAGCTTGTAATATAATAGTATAGTGTTGAATTTTAAACTTGTAAATTCCAGGGTTTGAAATTTAAATTATTCAAATTAAACTTTTAATCACAAAACTTAAATTTCAAAACTTGAGGACAAGTTTTAAACTTTTCAAAGCATGAGGATCAAATATCAAATAATATAAATCAACTAATTAGATAATCTCAATTTGATCTTATTCAATATTACTTGCAAGACAATTCACCAATTCAATTCAAATAATCAATTATTATCATATAAGGAAATTATTATTCAACTAATTGGTAATTATCTTTTGTTTGGTCAAGAATATACTCATATATTTGATTAAAATCGGATTTTAATGACCCAAATTAGTTAAGGAAAGTATCCTCAAGTAAAACAGCAAGAAATCCCGAAACTACCTCCTTCTGACGCTCGAACTCGCTGAGTTCCTCTATGGACTCGTCGAGTTGGAGGTACTCGTCGAGTCCACGGTGGAACTCGCCGAGTTCATCAGGTAGAATCACAAAAATCGAATTTTTCAAGCAACAAGCAATCAACCAATGCATCAATTCAATAGAAATCAATCAAAGCTCTGATACCACTGATGGGTTTGAGCCATACGAACTTTCCTATGTGCACATGCAAACCCTAATGCTTGGATCTAGGTTTCTCTAATTGAACATGCATTGTATCCAAGACTTACAATGCTAGATCTAATGTAAACAATTGAATCTAATCATATGAATTCGGATCTAGAACAATACCTTGGATTACTTGCTTGATACTTCTTCTTCTTGGAGCTTAGAGTCACAATTGTCACTCCTCTAATGGCTTACAAACACCAACTAGCAAGAGAATGATCTTGAGAGAGAGAGAGAGAGAAGGGTGAGAAATTGGCTCTAGGGTTTCTTGCCTTGCATGAGTGCCGATTTCCCTCACCCAAGGGATCTATTTATACTATGAGCTACTAGGGTTTCACCTTTAACCCTAATTGAATAACTTAGGCCCTAAGCAATCCAAGATCCTCCTAGATATTAGGATTGGACAATTTTATGGTCACCTAACCCTAAAATCCGTCCACCCTTATATCCATAAGGATACATAGCCCAAAACACAACTATCACACATTTGACAGTTTATCCCCCTTTGTTCAATTAATCTCTTTAAGTCACCAAATTAATTCTCAATTAATATATGACCTATATTAAACAAATAACATTATTATTCCTTTAATATATTATTCTCATAATATATTAACAATAATATCTCTTCTCTCCTAACAAATCATCCTGTCAAGTTGCTATGGTGAAGGCAACCCAAAAGGACCATGCACAACCGGGTCAAGTACTTATCAAATATAGTTACAACCTTAGACACTATCCAACAATAAATACCTGCGAAGGAGGGTTTTATCTTCCCATCCTTGATTTCCTGCAAGTATTTTAGGCAGCTTTTCTTCCAATGCCCCTCATCATGGCAATAGAAGCACGTTGCTTCTTTAGGATCGGAGGAGGGAGTGGCATAAGCGGTTTTTGCTTTGGATCCACTAGTAGAAGATACATCATGAGACTTTCCCTTCTAGTTCTTCGAGGGAGTTTTCCTCTTCTTCCCTTTTCATTTTCCAATAGCCAGGACAGAAGCAGTAGCACGAGTAGGAGTGGATTTGACACTTTTCCATTTCAATCCACTTTCAGCAGTTCTTAGCAAACCTTGGAGCTTGCTAAATGTGAATTCCTCATTGCTCATATGATAAGTAATATTGAACTGATCATAGCAAGGTTGCAAAGAGTGTATGACTATGTCAATATCCAGCTCTTCGTCAAAGTTGACATTCAACTTGAGCAAACGATCCACATACCTCTGCATTCCTTGCAGGTGGGTCGTGATGGACTCACCATCCCTCATTTTAGTGGTGAAGAACGAGGTGACTATCTCGTACCTCTCTTGACGCGATCTTTGATGGTACTTTTCCATCAAGTCCTTGCACATATCGTAGGGCCAGTAATTCTCGTAGAACCGTTGCAGCTCAGGAGTCATGGTGGCTACCATAATACAGGACACCTTAGTAGCATCCTTGTAATGAGCCCCATACTCAACTATTTCTTTGGGAGTAGCTTTGGACTCACTAATCTTGTTCAACGGTTTTTTGAGGATATATTCTTTGTCCTCGTAACGCAAGGTCATACGAACTTTCCAGATCCAATCATTAAAGTTGGAATCATCAAACGTAATCCTCGCATAAATGTTCAAGAGCGAGAATGAATTGTTGGAGTTGTTTTTGGAGGGAACGAAAGCGTTGTTTGAGGTAGACATCCGCAAAAGAAGAAAGACAAAGTTTTGAATAGATAAGGAATCCTTAATATAACACCCAAAATGAAATATTAAGGCTAGGACCCAACACAATAATTCACACTTCGAAAGAGGGATGCCGTAATCCAATTGTAAATTATTTGAAGGTAGTTAAATGACGGTTTACCAATTCCACCACGAAAAACAAAATAAATAATTAGGTTTTAAATGAAATAAAATTCCTAGATTTTTTAAGATTCATTGAACTATTCAATGGCATGTTTAATCTAGATTATGCCCTTCAAGTTTGTGACTGGGATACCGAGGATCACAAACAAGGTGTGAATAACCATGTAAATTAGCTTGGTACTCTCGATGTCATTTACCACCTAATCAATGTGTTGGTTAACCACACACGCTACATTAATCTATGATAATTTACGAGCTACCCATTTCCACACCCTTGTTAGTCCAAGTTAGTGTGTCGGTTAACCACACACGATCCACTAACGACTTGACAAAGTGCAGTGTGCAATTTCATAGATTAACATCAAATTCACATTTTCCTAAAGTAACTAAGATTGGGAATTTATAAAAACATTTAGATACTTTATATTTTTTATTATACTTATTAATAAGGGAATTAAATTCCTATCCTACCTGTTCGGCTAACGACCATCCACTAGTCAAGAGTGCGGTGGGTAAGACAATGGCGGTCATTTTATATGTCACTTCCTTAAACACCCTTTATAGACCAGCTTCGTAAATGAGGCCTACTAACGGTAAGAATGACTCATCTTATATATATATATATATATATATATATATATATATATATATATATATATATATATATATATATATATATATATATATTATAATAGTATAAGGGTTGGATTTTAAACTTTTAAGATACTTAGGGTTTTAGAATTTAAAATTTCAAAATTAAACTTTTAATTAAATTTTAAATTCCGAAACTTAAAGGGTGCAATTTGAAACTTTTCAAAATTACTACATCAATTTTTAAATAATTAATTAATCATATAATTTGTTATTTTCTTATAATTTGATCAAATCCATCTATTTAGATACAGAAATCATAATACCATTTAAGAAAATCAGTTTATGGTGATAAAAACAATTTATGGTAATTTTTCTAATCCAAAATAGATCAAAATTTTGAAAATTTTGCTAACAGGCGAGTCAACTCGTCGAGTTCATCCAACTCGTCGAGTTCCTCATGGGACTCTTCGTGTACATCAGGCATAAAATGATTTCTGCTTTGCAACTGATTTGGACAGTTCACTATTGCATCAAATATAACAGAAAAACATCATAGACTCTAATACCATTGATGGGTTTTGACCACAACAACATTCCTATGTGTTCATGCAACTCTAATTGCTTTGGATCTAAGTTTCTCTCTAGTTATACATGCAAATAGAAGTTCCAAAGCCATAACCCTAATACTAGCTGTAGCACCTGGTTCTTGGTACGTATTCTTTGTAATTAACTCTTTAAATATTTGCATTTTTGGCCTTGGACTCGGCGAGTTGAAGGACCAACTCGCCAAGTAGAAGCGGGATAAGACGCGGGACTTAAGTGATGGACTCGGCGAGTTGGGTCCCAGACTCGGCGAGTAGGTACTGTTCGGACAAAAACCCTAATCCGAGGGTTTGCACCTTATTTAAGCAATGTTATGATGGCCATATTGTCCCTTATGCTCCCCAAAACACTTCTCATTGAAACCCTAGCCGTTTGTGCTTTGTTGAGGCCATTTTTGGTGTTCTTGTGTGGTTATTAAGCTTGGAAGGAAGGAAGGAGCTTGGAACTTGAGTTGGGACCAGTAGATCCAGGGATTTTACTTCATTTTCAGCAGCCTCAAGGTATAATGCCCCTGTCTTGACTCATCCATGTGTTTATTCATCTTTAACTTGGGATCTCTTTGGATTTCTAAGTCATATTTCGGATTTGGAAGTCTTGAGTGGGTTTTGACTTTAGATCTGGACCTTAGGAGGGGTCTCATGGCATAAAGGTGCCAACTTTAGGGCCATGAGAGCCCCATGCACATTGTAGGACACTTTATATGGATTTTTGAGCTAAAAACCCCATGCATGTGCATCAAGTTTGGAACTTTACGTATAAAGTGAACATTAGGAGGCCGAATCTATGGTTTTGGTGTGTTAGATCTCATTTAAATCGACTGTATGGAATTGGTCAAGATTAGACTCGGCGAGTGCATGAGTAGACTCGGCGAGTCCAAGGCAATCTTCTTGCGGATGAAGATGAACTCGACGAGTTGTCAACTCGGCAAGTCAAGGACAAGACCTGTTCATCAGTTGAAGATGGACTCGACGAGTTGTTCATACAACTCGGCGAGTCGTATGAAGATTCGGTCGATGTCCATTTAGAAGGAAAACTCGTCGATTCATCGCCTAACTCGACGAGTAGAGACGAGTGTAAGAACAAATGGAAGGATAGGGACTCGGCGAGTTGGCAAGCCAAATCGGCGAGTCAGGTCAACTGGTAGTTGACTTTGACTTTGACTTGGTCGGGGGTAAAGTAGACATTTGACCCTAAGGACAGTTAGCAGTGTTTGATGGACTGTTTTGTGGGAATTACAGCCGGAGGATTTTCGGAGCAGCAACAACAGCAGATAGACCGTTCCCGCGCAGATCAGCAGCTACTTCGAGGTGAGTTACCTTCCAGTAGCGGTGGGTCTATGGCCACAATGTTGGCCCATTAGTAGGAGTTGTACGATTAGATGATTGTCTATGTGATATTCATCTAGGTTTGCTACTACCTGGTATATTTACGTGCTAGTATCATATGATGCTATGTGCTAGTGACAGTAGGGGAGATAGTCCCCAGATTACCGGTCGATAGGGCTGAAGGGGTAGTCATACCCAACCATGCTAGATAGATTATGTGATATGTGATATGTGTTATGTGGTGGTAGTGGGGGTGAAATAGTCCCCAGTATCCGGCCGAGAGGACCGAAGGGGAGGCCAGCACCCAGATATGCTAGTCAGCATCCGGTCGAGAGGACCGCAGGGGAGACCAACACCCAGATATGCTAGTCAGCATTCGATCGAGAGGACCGAAGGGGAGGCCGGCACCTATATATGTTAGCCAGTATCCGGTCGAGAGGACCGAATGGGTAGGTCGGGCACCCAGATATGCCTGACAATATATGTATGTTATGGGGTTGTATGGTATGTGGTACGATGGGGGAACTCACTAAGCTTCGTGCTTACAGTTTTCAGTTTTGGTTTCAGGTACCTCTTCATCGAAGGGGAAGGAGCTGGCGCGGTAGCGGCACATCATACACACACTATTTTTCTGCTTTACGAACTTGTTCTGGGATTTATACTCTGATATTGGGTTGTTTTCATATTTTGGTTTTCAGACACGATGTATGTTATGAAATGTCTTGATCAGACAGTGTCTTATTTACAAATGTTTTCCAAAGTATTGATTTTAAAAACGAAATTTTTGGGCGTGAAATTTGGTTCGTTACACTAGCATACAATTTCATACATCAATATGAAAAACTAAGGTTTGATTGTTACCTTTCTTGTTATCTCATAATAATTAGTAATCTATGAATGATCTTAACTCTTGAAAGCTTGAGTGACTCGTGTGTTGCACCTCTAATGAAATCACAAACACCAAAAGCAAAGGATGAGTGAGAGAGGGGCATAAATCGGCTAGGGTTTCTCCTTGTGACACAGTGGCCGATTTCAAGAGGTCTAGCGGCCCTTATATACTTGTGACTGCTAGGGTTTCCAGGTGAAACCCTAATTCCTTACTTAAACTCCAAGTAGCCCATGGACTTCCTTCTAGAAGGCCTTGGACGATTTCTATAGGGCCTCTTATAGATTTCGTCCAACCCATTCCAAGGAAGTCCAGCAGTCCAGTTTACAACTATCAATGATTGGCATAATCAGTCCCTTTACTTTAAATCAGTTCGTTTAATCCCAAAATTAATACCAAATTAATTTCTGATTAAATACTAATTAATTAATATGATTTCTAACTAATATATTATTCTTATAATATATTAACAAATCATTAATTAACCTCTCTCTCCATAAGTCATCTTGTCAAGTTGCTATGGTGAAGACAACCCAAAAGGACCATGCTACTATCATATCAAGTACGTACCAATTATAGTTATGGGCTTTGACACCTAATCTAACATTTATTTCATAAGAAAGTAGGGGATCATCTAATGCTCGTTCAAATTTATGTTGATGGAATTATTTTTCGTTCGATTGATCCTTCACTGTCTAAGGAATTTGAGGAGTTAATTAAGAGTGAATCGAAATGAGCATGACGGGTAAGATAAATCACTTTTTATGCTTAAATATTCGTCAAAGCAGGGAAGAAATTTTTATCAATCAAGATAACTATAAACAAAACCTGCTTGAAAATATTGGGATGACAAATTACACGAAAGTTGAAGTACCTATGGTGGTTGGCACGTGCTTAAGTCCTTCGTTGGATAAGCCTGCTATAAATCTCAAGACATATAGAAGCATGATAGGTTCGCTTTTGTATTTAACTGCAAGTCAACCTGATATTATGTTTTTTGCATGTATTATGCCAGGTACCAATCGAACCCAAGAGAACCCCATCTTATAGTTGTGAAGAATATCTTTTGATACCTCCAGGGTACAAAAATGCTAAGACTATGGTATCCGGTGAAAACATGATTCTTTATACAAGCTTTTTATAATGCGGATCTTAGGGGTTGTCAATTGGATCAGAAGAGTACTACAGGAGGATGTCAATTGCTAGACAGGAAACTTGTGAGTTAGCAATCGAAAGAGCAGACATGTGTTTCTATTTCGAAACTTGAGGCTAAATATATTGTTGCTTCTATGTGCACATCTCAGATAATCTGGATTCAAAGTCAATTACATGATTATGCAAGCAATCAATATGAAGAAGATACCTAGGCTACCAGGCATCATATAATCAGGCAATTCTATCATGCAAAAGCCTGAAGATCCCTAGTCTATCGCTAGCATGTTGTTCAAACATATTACAATATCAAATAACAGTATGGTATTTTAGGGTCTACTTACTTGCACCGGCTGATCGTACACATCGCATCCTCCTTGATTATTTTGAAAACCATTTCAAAAATCATTTTAAAATCTTTTCCCTTAGTTTGAGACTGGATTCAAATGAGTGTTCCTCCGATTCACTCAAACCAAGGCTCTGATACCAACTTGTAACATCCAACTATTCACAAAAATATTAAAATATCCCAAAATCATCAATTGTTTACAAAAATAGTTTTCCAAAACATGTCAATTATCAGAGTTTTCCTAAAATCATAAACAAAACATGAGAAGGTGCACGATCAAGCCTTCGCCTTCCCACGATCATTTGAGGTACCTGAAACATAACCCAAAACTGTAAGCCCAAAGCTTAGTGAGTTCCCCTTAAATACCAACACATCACACAACCAGAATAATAACAATAAACAGCATGCATACAGAGCCTTCAGTCTAAATGGAACGCCACACCGACCTACAGTCTACCTAGTACGCTCACAAAACCTTCAGCATGGTTGGTACGCCACATCGGCCTTTGGCCCATCTGGACCGTTCTCCGGGCCTTCGGCCTGACTGGTACGCCCTACTGGTCTTCAGTTTATCCGGGACGCTCTGGGTCTGTTGGCCTTCAGCACAAAGCAGGTCCGCCTCAACCCAACCACTCATACATTGTGTCGATACACACACACACACACACACATATATATATATATATACATATATATATACATATATATATATATATATATATATATATATATATATATAACAGATAATCATACTATTATCCAGCCAATAACAAACAGACAAATCTTACATATCACTAAGCATATCATCATCCTATCTACCAGGATACATATCTAACAGATCACTACGATACTCAATCATGCAATAATCAGGATAAAAATCCAAAAGGGTCGGCCTTAGTGCCTTCGACCCAACAAGTACAGTGAGGAACACTCACCTCACACTGCTGAAATCACACTGGAAGTCTCCGACTGCTAGCTCACTAAAATCTCCGCACTATCACAACATAAAATCATCCAATCGATACTTAGATTACAATCTAAGTTGATAGTCCAATATTAGGGTAAATGGCTACTTTACCCTTATTCCTCAGTTGGGCTAAGACCCAGGCCCAAATCTTGGTCCAAAAGTCCCAATCATTAAATAACCATCCAAGGCCCATTATTGGCCTAATTTTCCAAATTGGGCCCAAATTCATCTTGGGCTTTTCCTTAAGGCCCAATCCTTCACTTGGCCCAAAACATCAACACTCAGATGGCCCAAATAGGACCCAAGCATCTAAGCCCAAAAAGGTGTCCCAAACTTGAAGCCCAAAACCACAAAGCCCACAAACTGAGTACGCAGGGCGTACTCAACTGTACGCTAAGCCTACACACATTTGGGCTTGTACGTTGCGCGTACTGGCTTGTACGCCCAATGTACTCCTCTGTTAAGCCAAAAATCCCATTAAGCACTTAATACCTTAAGATAAGGTCCCAAAACATAGATTGGACTTCCATGAGCTGAAATAACACATAAAGTTGCTAACTTTACGTTCATGCATGGCTACATGAAGATATTTAGCTTAGAAATGATTTAATGAATGGCTTAATGCATGAAAGATGACTAAAACCCCATAAAGTTGGCACCTTTATTCCAAGGAAACCTCTAGCAAGGTCAGATCTAGAGAAATGATCCCATCAAGTCGACCCAAACCATAAATCCATGAAAAACAGACCAAAATGAACCAAATCAACCCGTAAAGGAAACTAGACATTGACAAGTCAATTTTTGAACTTTATACCTTGAGAAGCTTGCAATGTGATGGAGAGTTCTAGATCTCAAATCTCCCACCAAGATATGAACTTCACTATCTTCTTGGTTCTTCAAGATGGATCCAAAAACAACACAAATTTCTCTTCAAAAGCTCAAAGATGCAAAATGGAGGCTAAGGGGACAATTAGGGTTTTCTGGAGGTTGAGGGACAAAAGATGAGGCCAAACCTAGAGGTTAAGGATGAATATATAGGGTGCAACACCCTACATTATGGTTTTTAAAAGACACAAGTATGCCAAGCGTACCTTAGCGTACGCCCATCGTACACACACGCTTGTCCGGATCTAACTCTAGCCAGTATGTTGAGCGTACCAAGTGGTACGCCCCGCATACCAGCTTAAAGGGCAAAAATGTAAAACTTGATAAATGAAGGGGCAAAAGCATACATACCAAAAATTGGGGTGTTACAAAATCAAATTGACAACTTGTTGGTGTCTCAAAGGTTCCACATTCTCCATCAACTTCCAAGCCTCCCCTTGAGGATTCAAAGTCTATAAAGGTTGTTAAACACCTCTTCCTCTTTGGTGCTTGTTTAGTTTCCAAACTTTTCAAGAAAATCATTGGTGGGTATAAAGTTGGTTTATGTTTATTCTAATTTTAAAGTCTTCCGTTGCTAAATCTTATGTTGCTGAAACTACTTTTTGAATAAAAACCCAACAAGATCCATACTAACCCCAATGTATACATCAAGATCTATAAAGTAAGGATCAGCCAAAGTCTCGCTAGAGTACTCACAAACCCATAAAAGTTGGATCTTAAGAAGGGAAATCAACTGAGTGAGTTTTGGTGAATTGGTGAGGAAGTGAGAAGGAAATTCGGAAGCTATATATAGTCATTTGGAAGGCGCAACATGCACAGACAAGAGGTGCTTCGTGTACAGACAAGAGGCACGCCGTGCACTCTTATCCTGCTGGCTGCTCCCAGCTCACGACACATGTCACATGCTGATCCGTCCACACCTCCTTATTCTAGAAGCCGCCACGTGTCACCATTTCATGGTGCCACATGTGGCCATTTCCGTTGGCCACGTCGCCTTGTTTGGGAAGAGAGAGGGGCATCCGACACTGTCACGTGTCGCCCCCAGATAGTGCCACGTCATCGTGGCGCGCGGCGCACTTCGTGCGTGTGATTTCTAGATTTTCAAAATGCATTAAATTCTTCATACGAGCTCCATTTTCGATGTTCTTTATATCCCTGGAAAGCTTTCAAGGAGATCTACAAATTTCATTTAGACTCCGTCGGCTAATTTTGATTTTATTTTTAAAGCTATATTTTTAATATGCTTAGACTGTTAAACTCTATTAGAAATTCATAACTTTCTCATTTGGTATCCTTTCTCGACTGTCTTTATATTGACGAAACCATATGGAAGAGACATTAAACTCTCGTTTAGATTGTTTTTCTTAATAATTAACCGATCTCTACTTCGGTTTCTGAGCCATATACAGCTGCTCTGAAACTTCAAAAAATCATAATTTCCTCTTATGAAGTCAGATTTGGACGTTCTCTATATGCACGCTCTCGGTTTAACGAGTACTACGACTTTCATTTAGATCACTTAGGCTAAAAAGTAATCTATCGAAAATTTACTTTTTAAGACACACAGAGTCGTGCCAATTTAATCGTGACACTTCGAAAAAGCATAACTTCTTCATATGAAGTCGGATTTTAGTGTTCTTTATATGTACGGAACCCTTGTCACATACACTATAACTTTAATTAAGGTTATTTATCCTAAATTATATTTTATCAAAAATTCATTTTTAACGTTAAATATATCTTAACTGACTAGTCCAAATCTACGGGTATTACATCTATGGGAGTGGAGGTTGAACATAAGAAGGGCCTCAAATGGTTAAGGTCCTTAAATATGGTTCACAACCCCGTAATTAGGGTTTGATCTCCAGTAGGCACTACCAAGAAAGAGAATCATACGCCTTCTAAAAATCCACCTTAAAGATCATTAGGGGATTTTTATAAGCCTTACTAAAAGCTACTTCCTAATTCATAAGGAAAGGGCCATCAATAATCTGTTTGCCTTTAATAAAAGCGGACTGCTCCAAACTAACAAGACTACCAATAACCTCCGATAACCTATTAGCCAAAAGCTTACCAATAATTTTGTATTGGAAACCAATTAAACTAATATCTCTATAATCAGAAACTGATTTGGGGTCACGAATCTTGGGAATAACTGTGAAAAAAGAAGCATTGCAGCAGCCCTTTGGGACAAAAGGCTTCCCACGGAAAAAACAAAACAAATGCAACCACATTGTTAGTAATAAGATCCCGATAATGCTTAAGGAACTCGAAAGAAAAACCATCAGGACAAGAGCTTTTGTCGAACCACAACCCTACACCGCTCTTTTAATCTCATCATAAGAGAAATTAGCATATAAAACCTAAAGCTGAGAATCGGAAAGGAAACGAAAAAGGTTCGGATTAGTCACAGACCTCCTGCCAAGTTGCTTGAAGAATACGGAACGATAGAATAAACGAAACTCCTCTTTCACCATAGCTAGCTCATCAACCCACACACTATTAACTAGGATACCTTGAACCACTAACTAACATCTCTTACACTTCAAACTCCATGAAAGAAACTAGAATTTTCATCTCCCCCAATGCTCCATTGGACCTTAGCCTTTTTAGCTAACTCCACCCTAGAAAGATGATGCAACTCTGACATATCCTTAACCAAAGTAAGGCGATGCTCTCTAACCGCCGAATCTCCATTATCATCCATAAGACACACATCAAGCATATCAGACTGAATATCCCGCCTCATCGCTTCTAACCGACTTCTAGTAGTAAAATTCCAAACTCGTAGATTAGATTTAAGAAATTGTAACTTTTTCTTAAATATAACCCATAGATTGTCCAACGCCACAAATTATTGAGACCAAAATCCCGCACAATTTGGTCAAAACCATCCAACTCGAACCAATAATGAAATAACCGGAAAGAAGAAGGCCCAAAATCCGCAATGTGCTCCAACAAAAAAATAGGTCGATAATCCAAAAGTTTCTTTTCTAAAACCATACCAGTAAGATAGGAAAGCTCTAGAGAATCTCGTACGAAACCAAAAAATGATCAAGTTTACTAAACTCTAAACCTACATGATTTTACATGATATCTTGTATTTCTCAATTAACTTATCAGTTATTTTTTATCAAATATTATTTTTTATTAGCTAACTTTACGGCTACCAAATACCCTTTTAGTATTTTTTTTTAGTATTTTTATTTTTATCTTTTAAAACATAATCTCAAACACTTTTTAATATTCTTTATTATATCTTAGATCAACTTTTTAAAGAATAGTATATGGGTAGTCGAAGTGAAAGAAGGAATTGGTCAAATGAAGTAAGACTTAAAATTCCATTTTGCATGTGGAGTGTCCAAGAAAAGCAAACCTAAGTTGCTCAACCTCTAAGTCAATAATTGAGATTCAAAGTCCAACAAACTTGGTTTCTTATCATGATATTGACATTTTCGGTTTCCTAGTTCATAGACTATATCGATCTATAAGAAAAAAAATCGTAATTTTATTAAAAGTACTAGTATCATTTTTATTCATATATTTGAAGTGAATTGATTATTATTTTTTTTTTTTGTCAATTTATTAACAATTCAGTCAATCCAATTTTTTGTTATAAGATGTTAATATTTATTCAAGGCCCCATTTTTATATACCCTATTATCCCTATCCCTAATAAAAGCCTCTTAAACTGCCATGTGTCTTCTTTCTAAACCTTCTTTGTTCCACGTGTCAAATCTTCAGCCATCTTATGAATCGTTTTCCCGCCCACTAAAAGAATCCACATCCGCATCATGATCATATCTCTTGCTAAACGTAATTTTTGAATTCTTATCGTTTATCGCCTTCGATTATCCCGATTTCTTGGATCTCGACTCCTATCTCTCAGTTATTGATTGCCTTAAATTTCGTCACAACTATATATCCAGAAAATTATCTTTGCTTCCTTCCGCATTACTTAGGTTTTGGGTGCGCCGTCGCAACTCGCAAGGTTTGGTGATTCTGCAAACAATGCATCAATGTTCAGCACCGTAGCGACGGTTGCGGTTAGGGCATCACATGTTCTAAGATTAACTGGGATTTGTAGCATTGCTTTTCTCCTTGAAACTTACATCTTTATTTTCTGATTTTACTGTCAATCGAGCAATTCTGATGCCATTTTCAATCAAATTGCTTTGTGTAAGCAAATAATTTCTTAAAATTTAAAGTCTGTGTTGACATTGAAGACGTTGTCCTACATTTAATTGTGAGCCCTATGTTCCCTTTTGTGTTTCTCATTAATTACTTTTTCTTTCCACCGTCTTTTGAAAACTTACTCTTACGTAATGGTAATGTGGTTTGTTTGTTGGTTTGATAGCAATTTTCACGAATTAGGTTTTCTTTGGAAAATTGATTGTCGTAAATTGTCTTAAAAGGATGAGCACATTTGTTTCAAGAGATCTGGTTCTTCAGGGATTCATCACCAGCACCGGTAAACTGTGGCCAATTATCTGCACAGTAAGTGTTTGGTGAAATGCTTGACTGTGATTTTTTTAATATGCAGGATTTTTATCATGTTTGTCTTAGTCCTGATAAAAGATTGATTACCATGATTCAGGGGTTTATCACTAGCACTGGTAACCCGTGGCCAATTATCTGCACAGTAAGTGTTTGGTGAAATGCTTGACTGTGATTTTCTTTAATATGCAGGATTTTTATCATGTTTGTCTTAGTCCTAATAAAAGATTGATTACCATGATTAAGTTGAGTTAAAGTTTTAGAAAAAATCTTGTAGTCGATTGTATGTCTTAGCTTGATTTTGGGTTTGGTTAAAGTAAGAAAATAAAACTTTTTTGCTAAAAATTAAACTTTGACCGGAAAAATATGCTTGATTTAATTATATAGAAATAAAACTTTGATAGAGAATTAAAAATAAAAGATTTTATAAGATAATTTCAGATGATTACAATAGTTTATTGAAACCTTATTGTAGTTTAGATTCGAATGAATATATCAAGTGATACAAGTAAAATAAATTGATTGTCACAACATACAATTACAATATGTTTTATAATTAAAGTTGTAGTGCTTGATGTGGAGTATACATGGTCTAAAATTTAAACAACGGATACTCTAACTTAAATTAGAAAAGCATGGTAGGATTCGTTATATCATAATCACATAATTTTTTTTTTTATTATTAGGTAGTACTAACTAGATTTTTTTCATAAAAAACCAGACACTTTCAGAATACTAGGTGTTGTTATTCATGATTATTATATGCCGTTGTAGAATGATATTTTGTTGGATTAGTTATTAGTTATATTGTTCCTAAAAGAATGGAAGATTTTATTATCGACATATCATGTTTTTCCAATGAAGAAATATCTTGGTTTGTATGATGTGGTTTAAATAAATTATTAGTTATATAGTGCAATCTTTTTGTGCAGTCAAGTGAATTCAAAATTTGGTATATCCACTTATCCATTACGTGTTGGTTCTAAATTGGCATGTTTGCTATACTTTTTTTCTTCAAATTAAGTGTTTATTTTCTAATTGGACTCATTGGAACATGTATGAACTTAGTTTATGCCGAACATACCACAAGACCCAACAGAGTTCCAAAATAGAGGTGTCTTTCATTATTCATTGGCATTCTCTCAGTTGATAATCACTTGTCGAATGAATAGCTGCAAGTTAGTCTTGGATGCAACATCACTTGACCCGATCATCAACTTTTATTGCTTGGGTTTTCATATCCATCGTAAATGGCTAACAATATTAAGAGTTGAATGGGAATAAGGAGTTCAATACACTTTGGATTTTAAACCATATTTGTATACTGTTAAAGAATAGCTTGAAGATCGATAGCAAGGGTTGAAAGCTTGAAGATCCATAGCAAGGGTTGGAAGAGGGGAAGACCACAATACCTTACCAATATTGGTTTTGTTTAAAGACCGGAAGGAGAACTCATAGCAAAACACTTGAATTGATTTGGTCATTTATCTAATTGATTGTTGCATGTAAAAATAATGATAATAGATACATAGAGAAAACATCAAATTAATATAAAGATAATTATTTGTAAATTTATGATTTATGATTAATGAGTACGATTTTATAGTCCTATGTTGTTTACTATATCAACTAACCGTGTGGTACACGGGTTATAACCTAGTGTTAATATAAAATAACTAATATATCATATATAAGGATGAAAGGTATCCTTACGCGTGAGAAGGGAAGGAAAAAAGGTCACGTTATTATTTTAACCATTCCACAACCAACCCACCAGGTTGTGGAAATGGTGTTCACTAGTGAAGTGGTGGTTGAGAAGAGAGAGATAGACACAAAGAAATTCTCCACCAATCACAACCATCGTCTTCTTCCGTAGTGGGTACCACGCAACAAGACACTCACCCATTTTTGGGGCGGTGTTCACGTGTAGCCTACTATGCCACATAGGACATCACGCGTAGTTTGATGCCCCCATACCGGATGGCCTAACGGATTAACGACTAAGCAAAAAAGGAAAGGAAATAGATGCAAAACAAAAGGAATGTGTGATTCTTCTGGAATAAGCATCGTGTTGGGAAGAAAAACCGATTATGATGTTTTCAACGGCAAAAAAATTAATTCATAATATAATAGATTTTGGTTTTTTCATGCAACCACCTAATTTCCAATTTCAATTTCTGTCTTCTATCTTCTGATTTATGATGAGAGAATTGTGATTCATTTCAAGTTCAATGGAAATAAGGGTTAATCTAACTAATAAAGTGAGGTGGTATCCTTCTTCATTTGATGTTTTGATTTGAGTTTTTAACTTCAAACATTTGTGCCTTTGTGGATCATCCTTTGGATCCATATATCATGAAATTGTTGTTGAATTATGGATTCATTGTGTTTCGGAAATGGATTATAATGGTTAACATATAAACCGTTGAAAAAAACTCATGTAAATTGTTATCCATGAAGTTGTGAAGCTTCAGTTAAGTTTTTAGTGTTCTTTAATATTGGATTGCCCTATGATACATCTAATTCGAAATTGATGATAAATTTTGTGATCTAATATGATCTTTATATACATTCAAGTGTCTCGTGTTCAAATAATTGACAAAAATTCATTCTAATGGTCATTTTTTTGATATATTGTAGGTTTAGCTTAATAAGACGATGACTACATCATCAATTCATAAATTGGTCTTCTTAATGATGTTAAATAGTATGAAATTAAATGTTTAAACAAAGTTTTAGACATGTTGGATCCATTCGAAGTTATTATAAATCATCAATATTAATCAACTGTATATCATGCGAAACAAAAATGCATCTCATACACGAGCCCTTTATTTTTTTTTCTTTACAACTATAATATACATAAATGTGAATTCATTAATCAAGACTAACAACTAATTCAATTATCCACTATTTTATTATCCTAGGATATCACTTTATGGACATTTAACTAATATATATTTAAATCAATATTATAACTGAAAATAAATTCAAAATAATTAGTTTAAAAAAACTTTATATTCAAATTAGATAAAGAAAATACACATAAAACAAATTATCACGTGTAATTATCATGTTTATACATTCTTATCAACATTTATCAAGTAAAATCATGACCTAAATATATTGTAATGAATACAATATATATATTGTAATGAATACAATATATGTAACGCACAAGTTATGTTAAATACATTTATTGGTTTAACAGTTTAACAAATTAATGAGGTTAAGCTAATGAAGTATTATTATTATTATTATTATTATTATTATTATTGTTGTGTAAGAAAGGAAATTAAAGGAAGGTCACTTGAAGGGAGGGAGGGAGGGAGGAGGATAGCATGCATAAAGGGCATTATCGTCTAACCAATAAACACGAGGTGTTTTTTATTTACCGTTTACTTGAATTCTTCCAACTTCTGGAATTAAAAAGAAATGAAAAAAGAAAATAAATTAAAGGTAGAGTTCTGGCCAACCTATATAAACGGCCCCCTATATAAACGGCCATCAACTCACATGCAATTCTCGCCCACTTCTCTCATTTCTATTTCTCTCTCTGATCTCGCCGCCGTTAGGTTTCCGTTCTCATTACCTGTTTCAAAATCTGCATGGTGGAATCGGTGCATACCCATTAGATTTGCTTCCGCCTCTCTTTTTGAACCTCGAAATTCTCTTTCAATTTGTTGATTTCTTCTTCTGAGCGGTAATTGTGGGGATATCGGTGTTGATCAGGAGCGTGGGGTTTGTTTCTCCTTTGATTCAGATCTCCTTCTGCTTCTTTTGAGGGGGTAGCCGGGGCTCCGGCCTCGGCGGGTTGTAAAGCCCCCTACCTTTACAAACCTTGCCAAATTCGACCCTTACAATTCTTTGATTCTTTCATTTTAACCCCCTTACAAGCAGATCGGGGAAGAGATGCCGGCCCTAGCGTTTTGTGTTGACGCCGCCATGGCCGCTCTTTCTCCTCCTTCCGGCTATACCGCCTGGGATAGCTCTCTTCCCGCGCCGGAGCCATTCTCCGGCGTACCTCCATCGACAAACACCGTTCTGGATGATGTATCTGTATCATCCCTCACTCCTTGGACGTCATCCCACTCTAATGCTCTCTACAAGATTGACGCCTGGGGAGCGCCTTACTTCTCCGTCAACACATCCGGTAACGTCACCGTCCGTCCACACGGTTCCCGAACCATGGACCACCAGGAGATAGATCTCCTAAAGGTCGTGAAGAAGGCCTCCGACTCCAAATCCATAGGAGGCCTAGACCTCCCGCTCCCTCTCATCATCCGGTTTCCAGACGTCCTGAAGGACCGCCTTGAATGTCTCCAATCGGCGTTCAATTATGCCGTTAAATCACAAGGGTACAGCTCTCATTACCAAGGCGTTTATCCCGTGAAATGCAACCAGGACCGATTCGTCGTCGAGGACATTGTCAAATTTGGATCGTCGTTCAGGTTCGGGTTGGAAGCTGGATCCAAACCTGAGCTTCTCATGGCCATGAGCTGCCTCTGCAAAGGTAGCTCCGAATCCCTCCTGATTTGCAATGGTTTTAAAGACGCGGAATATATCTCGCTAGCTTTGATAGCTCGAAAGCTTTCATTAAACACCGTGATTGTTCTCGAACAAGAGGAAGAGCTGGATTCTGTGATTGATATAAGCATAAAGCTAGGCGTTCGTCCCGTCGTCGGGGTCCGTGCTAAGCTGCGGACTAAACATTCCGGCCATTTTGGATCGACTTCCGGCGAAAAGGGCAAATTTGGTCTCACAACGACGCAAATTCTCCGTGTTGTGAAAAAGCTTGAACAATGTGGCATGTTGGATTGCTTCCAATTGCTCCATTTCCACATCGGTTCTCAGATCCCATCGACATCCTTGCTTGCTGATGGTGTAGGTGAAGCCGCCCAGATTTACAGCGAATTAGTCCGCCTTGGTGCTTCCATGAAAGTTATCGACATAGGTGGTGGGCTTGGGATCGACTACGATGGTTCAAAATCCACTAATTCTGATGTCTCCGTTGCTTATACTTTAGAAGAATACGCAATGGCGGTTGTTCAGGCAGTAAAATTCGTTTGTGACCGGAATTCCGTGAAGCATCCTGTGATTTGCAGCGAAAGCGGCCGTGCCATCGTCTCCCACCATTCAATTCTGATATTCGAGGCAGTTTCGTCTAGCAACTATACAGTTCCAACCATGTCCTCTCACGACGTCCAGCATTTCATCGAGCAGCTCCCTGGGGACGCTCATTCCGACTACAATAATCTGTCCCAGTCTGCTGTGAGAGGCGAGTACGATGCTTGTTTGGCTTACTCCGATCAACTAAAGCAGACATGCGTCGAGAAATTCAAAGATGGATTAATGGACATCGAACAGTTAGCTGCTATTGATGGGTTCTGTGATTTGGTTGCGAAGGCAATTGGAGTATCCAATCCTGTAAGCACTTATCATGTCAATCTTTCTGTCTTCACTTCGATTCCTGATTTCTGGGGCATCGGACAACTCTTCCCTATCCTTCCAATCCACCGACTTACCGATTGCCCATCGAAAAAGGGGATTCTATCAGATCTAACTTGCGACAGTGATGGAAAGATTGATAAATTCATCGGAGGTGAATCCAGCTTACCCCTCCATGAATTAGAAGGAGAGAATGGAATGAAGTACTATCTGGGTATGTTCTTAGGAGGGGCATACCAGGAGGCTATGGGTGGTGTCCACAATCTATTCGGCGGCCCTAGTGTGATTCGTGTATCTCAAAGTGATGGTCCTTTCGGGTTTGCTGTTACTAGAGCTGTCCCAGGGACGTCTTGCAGTGATGTTCTTCGTTCAATGCATCATGAACCAGAGATGATGTTTGAAACCCTTAAACACAGAATCGAAGAGTATGTTCATGAAGAAGGTGATATGATTGCAGGTGGCATTGCTCAATCTTTCCACAACATGCCTTACCTAAGTGTCGGATCTTCTTGCTGTTTAACTGCTGCAAGTGGCAATAAGGGATACTATTACTGTTCTGATGAGGATTTCACCGCCGGAGGTGAGGTGGTTTCCGGTGAGGATGATGATCAGTGGTCATATGTGGGTGCGTGATGGTGATGGGTGGTGTTTGTCAGTGAGGTCGTTCTGTTTCTGTTTCTGTTTCTGTTTCTGCAAATTTTATTTGGTTTTCTTGTTTTTAGTTAATTAAAGTAGAGAGTTATCTTTAATTTGGGTCTGCTCTCTTTTTATCCGTTAACAAGATTTAAAAAGAGAGCTGGTGATCTTTCTGATAAATTTGTGAAGATAAAGAGTTGGGGGGTTTTTTATGTAGCCCGATTTGTTAATTCCCCTTCTCTTTCTTCACCTTGTAGTCTATTATTATTCTCTATGGTAATAATACAACAAGTTCTTCTTTGCTTATGTTTGTTTATTTATTTTTTTTTTTTAATTTAATAAACGGATTCTTATGAATTCTTCCTTGCAGAGCCATATTATATACATATACATACGTACACATGGTCAGGCTTTTTATGTTTGATGGAAGGTATGTTTTCTTGTCTATTATGATTATCAAGCATAAAGCATATGATATATTGTTGAAAGATTTGAATATATGTTGCGTCTGTTTTGACCTCTTATCTTAATTATGCAATTGGTACCAACCATGTGAGGAAAGAAGATTCGTGGAAAGTGACAATTGATTCCCGTTTCCTATATTTACACAAGTGGTTTTTAATTTTACTTGTATGTCGTGTAACCATCCATTTGGCTAAAGTTAATTTGTTGGAAAACCTTGTGATCTCTTTTGGTGGCTGCTTGTGAACCTATACCCATATACCCCACACACACACACATATTATATCATTATCTATACCAATTGCCGACTTAATTAGCGTGTTAAGGGTCAAGCTTTAGTCCTACCTTTAACAACAAAAAAGACCAAGGGTTGTTTCTTTTTCCCCAATTAATTAAAGTTTGTATGTATTATACAAGACTAAATGACAATTTTGCCTTTACATTCCAACAAAGTGAGAGGAGTTTGGAGGAAAAAAGAAAAAGGCCAAACAGGTACAGTGACTCGGTAGGTGATTATATCTGGATTAAGTAAAAAGAAACATCCATATTAAGTGCTTGGTGTATTAAGTAAAATAAAACCACCCTAAAACCCAAACGCATAGATTTAAATGGTGTTTTATTTAAGGTCATATGGTATACTTACCACTCCTACATCATATGAGCTTGGTATACCCACTATTATATATCATTTTTTTAAAAAGAATAATAGTAATAATAATAATGAAGGAAACAAAGAAGAAATGACGAAGAAGCGATGGTTTGCAATGCCAGAAATGGAGATGATGAAGGGGAAAAGTCAAGAAACAGTAAAATGAGGTGTTGTTTAAAATAGAGGATTATTATTATATGGATATTCGTATGATGTGTGTGTTTAAAATTTAGGATACGCGTTAGAAGATGCATCTAGTTGACAGGGGATCTTGGAATATACAGAAAAGGAAAAGGGATTTAGCATAAGGCATATAATGTGAGGTGAGCCACAAAATATGTGGTCCTAACATTAACATGATGAGAGTATTCTCTTTTGGTGTGGTGTGGTGGGCCAAAGTTAATATTTTGGGTTATAGAATAGTATTTTGTTATGGGGTTTGGTGACTCATGATGGGGTCTGCTAGGATATGTTCAACATTCGTGTTTGTTAAAAGCAGATGTGGCAACGGGGAAATGGGTGTGTGTTTGGCTGTTTGCTACACTACACAACAAATGGACTCAACTTGCAACTTCCATCTTGCATCCGGACCTTTCATGCCTCCAAGCATCAAATTCAAAATTAAATAGCTAGATTTGCTTTTTTAATCATCTTATTTCCTAATGATAAAAGGGTCCCACGCCCAACATGGGGCAAATTACCAGATTCTCACAACAACCAAATGCATCATGACCTACATGAGTACTCATGCTTATTGGTGATGAGAATTGAGAGGGGTCTTTGTCCTTGGCTCTTGGGATGTATTGTCGGATTGTACCCTACAACTTATCATTGCATGCATGGACATATTCTTTCTTTTGAAGCTTTCCTTTAGGCCTCTTGCCGGATTCTTCTGATTGTTATCATGGAGATAAGATGGAATATGTTGCTTTAGCCCTTGTAAATTTAACCTACTTTGGAGTCGATGCAATCCATACAAAAAAAACTGACAAACTTAAGCATGAAAATGTTACGTTTATATGTGGTTATTTAGTTGTAAGATTTACAAATTGGTGAAATAAAGCTAACCAACCATCTACTGTTTTTTTCTTTTTGTAAACAAGATCTATGGAATGGGACAAGAGAGGAAACTTGGAATGGAGGACAATAATGCTCATAATTGGGGAAGACAAGAAGACAAAGGGAGGGGAGTTTGTGTTGAAACTATGTTAAGCTATGTTACGTGTAACATTAATCCTAATCATTTTTTAAACTTCATAAGCAAATGAAACCAGGATTATATCATAAATCTTGTATTTGTATACCAACAAAAAATCAATATTCATGTTGCTTCTTCAATTGATAATATTACCAACTAGAGGCTGAATCATAAAATTTTCCAAACTAAACATTTATGTTCCATGCTATCTTTTTAATTCAAAATGTAAGTATAAGTTTGAGTGCTTATCTTCTGTACGATATGAAACAATTTTTCCTACTTTGCCAGTAAGGTGTACCAATTCGCAAGAAAGAAAAGATAAAACTGCTAGGTGTACTTGGTGTATTTTGTTTTTAATTACATACTCAATCAAATATGGATTATATGTTTATTCTTTCCACAATCATATCAATTTTGATTATTTTTCTCTAAATTAAATACAAATTGCCGATACAAAACTTCGAAAAAACAACAAACAAAAAAATCCAATAGAAAAACTACATTCCAACTTCATAAGAAAATTTATCAATTTATGAAAAAAAATCCACTTCATTGCATATAAGTGGTATAAGAATTAAAAAAATCACTGAGTCACTTAATATCGAGTCGAATAGAAATTATTTATTCATGTCATTCCTGTTAGCTATGTTATTTCTATATTTAGATTTTTGGATATTTCTGTAAGATATTTTTTTGAGATATAGATTTATAGAAGAAAAATTCTACCTTGTTGTTTCCATGCAAAGTAGCAAGAATTGTTCCATACTGCAGAAAAGATATGCACTCAAATCTATTTCGTTGCATATTTTCTATTTATATAAATAATGAAGATTGAAGCATTTACATGGAAAAGAAATAAAGTTGGTATTTTGAAAAATCAGTATCATCAACTTATTCATAATAATGATAACAGACAAGTATGAAAGTCGTCCATAAAAGTTCCCCCAAAAGAAAAAAAGAAATATTGCAAAAAGCCATGAAATGAAAGGAGAAAGTTTTCATCAACATTCATGCCCCAATCAAAACACATATTCATTAAAACAATTCATACCAATGTCTTATGTCTGTCTTTGATGACAAAAAGTCACACAAAACATTTGCTACTCAAACCACCTGCCAACAACAAAATACAATATTTTAACCAAAACAACAATAATAATAATAATAAGCCACTCGACTATTATTATAACAATCATAATTAATAAAATGATGAACTGGGTAATGAGAATTAACCTTGATTTATTGCTATGGAGCCATATTAGATTCAAATGTGATCCTCTCGACCATAATCATACACAATCTCAATCTACAATAACCACAAAAATGAACATAAGCATAAAGACACATACAAAACTACATGCAAAATCATAAAAGAAGCAGAAGATTATATTATTACCCCAGAAGGTGGTGTAGGGTTGCGAGTAAACTTGCTGCCACCAGGAGCCCATGGAACTGTAAAAAAAAATTGGGAATGGGATAAAAAGAAAAATGAGAAAAGAAGTGACATTTGCATATATATATAAATTTGGTTTTAATCCAGTCAAAATATAAAACTTAGATTTTACTGTAGCTTACCAATGTAAGGATCAGGGTGTCGCCACTTATTGTACTGTGCCTCACCATCTGCAATCATTCTATCAATTGTTTCAATATCTTCCTGCAAACACACACACACACAGTGCAAATCAGATGATTATCACAATTCTAATTTGAGCATTTGTAGCCACAACTCAAGCAGGAACATTTTAACCACAAACACATAAGCATAGGGGAATTTTGAACTGCGAATGCAATGGATCTTTGAACATACAACTAAGAGAATCCATTATTTTAGATTGCCTTCAAGAGGAAATTTGTGAAGCAAGGAACTAATTCTTTGTTCAATATACAACTCTAGATCACACAAAAATCATGTCCCTGGTGTTAATAATTATAGCCACAAATGGGATATTTCAGCACAATACAACATCCATACAGGTAAAGAACTAATGAGATACACTTCCAATGACCTATTGCAAGAGTGATTTAATACAGTTGCAAACTAACATTCATTCTTGCTCTAATACCAAAAAAAAGGAATGCATTTTCCAAGAATGAGCTGTTTTGTAAACATCTTGGATGTAAATGCAAAAGACTTGCTAGCTGAAGCAAACATTTTTGCTCTTTTTTTGGCATATTAGGGTTTTATGAGAGCTAGAGCAAAGAAACATCGTTGGCTAATTCGATAACTCAAATTCAAATAAAAAAGGGGAAATTTAAAGTATAACAAGAGGCAGGAGAAACGAACCACGTTCTTGTTCGCATCGAATCTCTCACGAAGTGCATCGGCCTGAAAAAATTCATAATCTGAATGATTAAACCAAATCAAAGACATACATGATGAAAATCGAAACGAATCTAAAAGTTGAAAACCCTAAGAGATTGAAGGGAAAATACATCGGGGTAAAAGAGATGGCGGTGAACGGCCCAATTGAGAGTGTCTTTCAGGGCACGTCTGTAGAGGATTCTGACTTTCTCCCTCTGCGCTGCCCTCCTCGCCAGATACGACGCTGCTCCGCTCATCACTGGTTCTCTCTCTCTCTCTCTCTCACACACACGATTTGCGTCTCCACTGTGAGTTTATACGACCGGAGGCGCAGACCAGATCACTGATACGTCGCCGTTTTACCTAACACATGGTCAAGGGCATTTAAGTCATCCAATAAATCATTATTTTTCAAAATTTACATCTAGACTATATTTTACAGACCAGTTGAAAAGCTAGTTGTTAGCTGAAAAACTAACTGATGGTTGAAAAGCTAACTGTTAAATAAAAAGCTAGCTGATAACTGAAAAAACTAACTGATAAAAAATAACGTTTGGTAAAACTAGCTGAAAAGCTAGCTGAAATATATAAAATTACATAAAAAGACATGTAAGAATATGTGTTTCTATAATTAATTAAAAGGTGTATTTGGAAAATTTTAAAAAAACTCCTAAAAAGCTAGTCTAAGTAGCTTTTCAAAAAGCTAGCTTATCAGCTACTTTTTGGCTTACCGAACACGACAACATAAAAAAGCTCGAAAAATAAGCTAGTTTATCAGCTAGCTGTGGCGCGCCAAACACAACCCTAATCCGATCCGTTTAATAATCGTTTTGTATCATGTCAATCAATTTATTTTCGGTTTATGGTTAGCCCTTGAAATGTGTTGTATCATATGAGGTTGAACACAAAACATGTTGAAATAGGAAGAACTAAGCAAAAAAATAAAAACCGGAAAAATTAGTAGCTTGGAAGTGGAATAACTAAATTAATAATAAGTTTAGAAGGTAAAATAATAGGAGTTGGGGAGGTAGAAAGGCATGATCATAAGGAGCAAAGTGGTCGAGAGGACTATATAATTTGGGAAATCATGAAAAACTGAAAATGAAAGTCGTTCCCACGTTACAAATGACTTAAACCAAAGTTTTTCTTTTACTTATGATATTGGTTTTGGTTCTTTCCATTTTACCTAAACAATTCAAAAAAAAAAAACTAGCATATAAATAAACATATCATTTTCGAGTTGAAATTCTCAACATCAACCTTACTCGTATAATTTTCAAGTCATACCCTGTCAACCCATAAACAAACGAGTTGAAATATCTTACCCAACCCCGTTATTTCGTATCAGATTAGTGTGTATGCGTCAGTTTTTGTCACCTTACTTGTGTTGCATCCATATTCCATTATATATGAGATGTGGAAATTACTTCGTTTTTGGCTTAGAAATTATCTTTAAGCAATGTGTCGATTAGAAATAACTTGGATAAAAGAGGGATCGGGTTTGATTTACTTGTCGAACATGAGACGGATGATCAATTTTTGCACAACTGACTCTTCTATTTCGTATTGAAATGCTTGGGCAGATCAAATGAAAGTCACTTCCATGCAAATAAGAAGTTTGGGTGTGATTATCTTGAACAACTACTTGTTTGCTTTAGCGTTTTCGTAACAATATGGTTTTTGGAGCGATTAAACATAGGCAAACATATCCTTTTCATAAGATCATTGCATAATCTTTCATTTGTATTACTAATAGAAGCTCCAAGCTTAAACTTGATTGGGTTATTTGGTTGTATAACCTTATTATGGGGTATCTTTGTATTGTATTGTAATGACTCTTTTTTCTAACATCTTGCTAGTTTAACATATTTTTGCGGTTCCAAAAAAAATCACAAGAATACATACATCAATGCTCAAACATCCCGGACATATTTCTTCGAATTGATTATTATAAATTAATGAAAAAACCAAATTATAAATTCATGATCAGCTTTTGCCCTCAATTTTGCCTTGAAGTTCACTAACCGTTTAATATAAAATAGATAAAACAGAAGTGACAAAGAATAAGAAGCACAAATATTTGCATATATATGAAACATTTGGTCTAAAACTAATAAACAAACAACACATTTTACTTCAAAGAAAGATCTGCAATGCTCTCCACAAGACTATCAAGTGACTCTATTTTCAAACTTTTCATTCTCGGCACTCTAGAAGTAGCATCATTCTCAGAGAGAGCCTCCTTCAACTCTTTAACAAGTTCATCTTCTTCAACCGGAATATCCAATTCCCAAACCTTAAAAATATCCTCCGATTCCGGTTCCATCACTAATTCTGACACCCGGAAACCCAAATCGGAATCGGAACCGGAATCAGAATCAGAATACTCAATCTTCATCATCTCATCGTTAAAATTCGGAAGAAAAGGATGATTTAATGGGGATAAAACATCACAACTTTCATCATCCCCAGAATCCCCGTTGGCATCTGTTACTTCCTCTGTTGGAGAAGGTGAATTCTCAGGGTCAATTATGTCATTTGAGTTGTCTAGTTCTAGTTCGTTTTCATAAGGGCTGAAGATCTCAGAATGATGATCAAGAATACTGAGTAAAGCTTCTTTTAGAGAATCAATATTAGTTTTTGATATTTCAGGTTCTTCAATCAGACAGGAGTTCACCCAGGCTAAATCTTCAGCAGAGAGTTCATCTTGATCCTGATTTTGTTTGGAGTAAACATCTTGTAGACCAAGGGCAGTTTCGTCATTATCCTCCATAATCACGACTCACAATGAACAACTAGCCTTATGAGGGATAATAGTATCGTTTCTGACATGATAATCAATGAAGCCAATCTTGTTAAATACCAATATTAGTACAACAGTACAAATATATCATATTACAAATCTGAACAGTGTTTGGCATGAAAGCGCTCCTTAAACATGACAGAATCTTCCAAATTTTCTATATTTGTAATTTTGTATCCTAAAATTTATAAAGCTAGTTACCTAAAATTATAACTGCATCAGACAATATAGCATCTGAATCTTAATTCTTATATGTTTCCATAATCTGAAAATAATTCTATCATGTCCATTTATATGAGTTGTTCTTAGCCTCTTAGGTGATTAAGCACTATAAAGACACTCAACTGTGTGGCTCATTAATCACTTGTTAGAACAATGATGCTGATTAACTAGATAAAGTAAATTAGAAAATGCAAACTAAGAATCATATCTGTTACATATACTTCAATAATATCAAGTTCATGTCCTAAATAGGTGAATGGCCACTGAACAATTTTACATATTTTAAGCAATGACATTGTCACTGTTCTTAGATTTATCATTTATACACCATCTATTCCAAACAAAAGAACAATCTATCTTCAATGAAGTTTTCGAACTTCAAAACCTAATGGTTTTCGTGTTTTGCTGCTTCAGACACTGTTATTCCTTGATAGAAATCCTTATAAACTGAGTCATGTTCTTCGTATATCTCAGACAAAATTATGATGGAATCTAATTTCAGAGCAAAAATAATCTCATCCAATCACACAACAGAAATAATAGCTTTAGATGTTTCATAAGTAGCTTTTGAAAATTCTCAATCGTGAATAGAAATCATACAATTATGAAGCACAGGCACGTACGTTAAACCCGAAGAGGGTAGAGAAAAAAGTTACCGTTTGGCGTCGGAGGAGAGAAGAACAGATCAATCACCAAGAAACTGAAAGCAGAGGTTGGAGAAGATGATTGAAATTGCGAAGTGAATCGTCAAAATGACTTGGAAAAGATTAGGGTTTTGGCTAAAATTCTGCAGTAAAATTAAGATTGGAAATCAAAAAAATATTGGATTCCGTTGCCGGGACTTGAACCCGGGTCTCTCGGGTGAGAGCCGAGTATCCTAACCAACTAGACTACAACGGATTTTGTTTACAAGTGAGCAAAAAACACTTAATAATATGTAGTTCCTGTTACATGAGTCACTTAGCATTTTTGAAGAACTAAAATTAACCAACCATATGATAAAAAATCAATAGGTCTTTTAAAAAAACCAAATGAACATGAACGAATAAACAACAATTTTTTTTTATTTATGTTTGTTCATTTAACAAATTATCTTGTTCGTGTTCGTTTGTTTGTGTTCGTGAACATGCTAACAAACATAAATGAACAAAATTAAACAGAATTGGTCATATGTGAACATAAACGAATATATAATATACAAATGTAATAGAAAACAATTGAATATATACGAACATAAATAAACTTAAAAATAACGTAATCGAACAACATAAATGAATGAACACGATCATTGTTTATATTTGTTCATCTAACTAAACGAACAATAATTTGTATTCATATTCTTTTATTTATTAAACAAACAAATATTAACTAATTTCCCGTCGAACGGTTTATGAACGATTCGTTGAACGTTCGATTTGTTTACAACCCTAGTAATTAACTAGGTGAATGTCCGCGCGTTACGAGAGATATAAAAAATATTTTATATTAAAAATAACTAAATCATTGTTATTAACAATTAAATAATAATTTCATAAAAAATTAAAAAATTATTTTTAGTATTGTTATTATGTTGAACTATATTATAAGAGATAAGGTTGGAACTTGAAGTTGTTTTGCATATACACAGTTATATGATTAAAATAGAAAAAAATTAATTTTTAAAAATAAATAAATCATTATTGTTATCTATTAAATAATAATTTCATATTAAATTAAAATGTTTATATTAAATATTATCATTATGCAGAAAATATGATAATAGAGACAACTTTTTATCTTAAATAGTAAAAAAAATGTTTTGTATCATAAATACTACCATAATTATGTAGAACATATGATAATAGTGACGTCTTTTATAAGGTTAAAACTTTAAATTGTATTACATACAGGGTTGTAAAACTTGGCTAACACAACCAAATACTCGGAATGTTACTTAAACTCGGCCTCCAATGGAAGCGAGTTTGCCTAACTCAGCCAGAAGACACTTGGATTCTTATTAAACTCGGTACAGATCCAAAAGATACGGTCCAAAATCATTTTCGAAAATCTGAAATTTAATTGGTCACTTGTCGACAAAGACAATCTCACCGAAGAATACACTCAACGTCCTACAAAGTTAGATGCAAGGAAGATCTCATGGCTTAGTCCCTTTGAAATACTTCACAAACTTTCCTATTTATAGAGGAGAATACATTCTCTTGTTTACTTTCACGATCAATGTGGGATGAAGACATTTTAATTAAACTCATTTCTTTATTTGCCAATAATTTTATTTTGTTAAATAAAATATTAAATAATAAAAATAAAACGTTATCCAGAAAATTTATTGTTCAATAGTTCCATTTTTCAGTAATTTCGTAAGTTGCTATAAAAAATTAAGTTTTTATTGAATAACTTTTTGTTAAATCCTAAAATTATAAATTCAGTTAGGTACTTAATATAGAAAGTTTGTTTATATGTATTTTCATGATTCAAAATGTCATTATAAAATGAATTCATTTATAAAATATAATCGAGTATATATTTCGTGCTTTTGAATCAAAGTGATTTTTCAAACAATTATAATTTTATGTTTAGGTAGATTTTTTTATATTTATATAACATTATGTAATTTATAATATTATTTTAAACAATTTGAATAATCATGGGAGTTTCAAATGTATGTGGTGAAAGGAAAATATTTCATTTATTGGTCCAAATTGATCAAACTCGGACCGATTCAGCTTAATATACCAAACTACATAACGTTTTTTCTATTGAAACCCGGTTTGTATATATTTTGTGTTTTTGAATCAAATTTATTTTTTAAACAATTATAATTTTATGTTTAGGTAACTTATTTATAATATTATTAGAAACAATTTGAAAAATCGTGGGAGTTTCAAATGTATGTGCTGAAAGGAAAATGTTTCCTTTATCGGTCCAAATTGATCAAACTCAGACCGATTCAACTCAATATATCAAACTACATAACGGTTTTTCAGGTGAAACTCTGTTTGAACCTAAAAAAATCTTGTTCAAAACCATTTACGGGATTCTAAAACTTAAATGGACAATTGTCAATAAAGACAATCTCACCAAAGAATACCCTCAACATCCTAAAAAGGTAGGCATCAGGAAATTCTCATGGGTTGGTCTCTTTGAAACATTCCACTACCTTTCATATTTATAGAAGAGGAAACGTTCTCTTGTTTACTCTCACCATCTATGTGGGATGAAGACATTGTAATAGAACACTCTTTCTTGTTAATAAAACATTATTCAACTTATAATCTCGTAATTTGCTATCCAAAAAAGTAAGTTCTTACTGAATAACTGTTTGTTCAATTCTAAAATCATAAAATTCAGTTAGGTACTTAATATAGAAAGTTTGTTTATATGTATTTTCAAGATTCAAAAGTTCATTATAAAAATTATTCATTTATAAAATATAATCTGCGTATATATTTCGTGCTTTTGATCAAATCGAATTTTCAAACAATTATAACTTTATTTTTAGGTAGATGTTTTTTTATAGTTATATAACATCATGTAACTTTTTTAAAATATCATTGGAAACAATTTGAAAAATCATAGGAGTTTCAAATGTATGTAGTGAAAGGAAAATGCTTCTTTTATGGTCCAAATAGATCAAACTTGGACCGATTCAACTAAATATACCAAACTACATATTTTTTTTCTAGTAAAACCCGGTTTGTATATATTCCGTGCTTTTGAATCAAAATGATTTTTCAAACAATTATAATTTTAGGTTTAGGTAGATGCTTTTTTATATTTATATAAAATTATGTAACTTATTTATAATATTATTAGAAATAATTTGAAAAATCATGGGAGTTTCAAATGTTTGTTGTGAAAGGAAAATGATTCCTTTATCGGTCCAAATTAATCCAGCTCTAGTTCAACTCAATATACCCAACTACATAAATTTTTTTCTAACTGAAACACGGTTTAAACCTGAAAAAATTCGGTTCAAAACCATTTTTGGAATTCTAAAAGTTAATTGGACACTTGCCAATACAGACAATCTCACCAAATAATACATTCAAAATCTTACAAAGGTAGGCATGAGGAAGTTCTCATGGTTTGGTCCCTTTGAAACATTTCACAACCTTTCTTATTTATAGAAGAGCAAACATTCTCTTGTTTACTCTCACCATCGATGTGGGATGAAGACATTGTAATAAAACACTATTTCTTGTTTATAGAACATTATTTAACTTATTTATAATATTATTGTAAAGAAATTGAAAAGTCATGGGAGTTTGAAATGAATGTGGTGAAAGGAAGTTAAAAAAGGGGGTTTCAAATGCATGAGATTCAAGAAAAAATGTTAGTTTTATAAGTATGTATGATGTTACAATAACGATAATTGAGTTGATAAAGTTAGATATTGTTTTCTTATGAAACAAATGAATTCCTATGATTTCTATACATCAAAAATAAAAATAGTCAGAACTAATTTAAAATGTATATCTTAAAAGTTTCAAAAACATGATGAGTAAGGATAATATGAGAATTTAATTTAGGTTTTCCTTTCATGATAAAACCTTTGCTAAAAAATATTACATCCAAAATTAATATCTTTCATTTGAATGAAAATACTCAAAAATATGATTTCAAACCTTTTATTGGCAAGAAATATAGTGAGAGCATAATTATTTTTATGACGAGTAACGATGATTTAATAAATCTAAACTAACTCCATCACTAAGCACTAGACTATAAACACCAATAAGTGAATATTGCCTATTCCCCATGACCAAGTTTATTCTATCATGCTCCATATCCTCACTTATTCTTATCCCCTGCAAATCAAAACATATGTGAAATCCATATCCTGTATCAAGGATCCAAGAACGAGAAGACGATGAGTTATTAGATAAGATAGCGTATATACGTGCAGAAGTCGGCTTCACCATGCCATCTTTAATGTCTTGCAGATACTTTGGGCAGCTTCGTTTCCAATGCCCTTTGTTGTTGCAATAGAAGCAAGTGGCCTCTTTGGGATCAGAGACAAGGGGGCATCAGAACTGGATTTACCTTTGTGTCCATTACATGACAACCCAGCTGGAGACTTTTCCTTCCATTTTTTATTTGGAGGACCATTCCTCTTTTTCCTTTTCCCTTGACCAATGGACAGAACGGGAGCACTAGCAGGAGTGGAGGCAACACTTACTCCCTTCATCCTTGCTTCAGATGTTCGCATGAGGTTGTGAAATTGAGACAAAATGGTCTTACTGTTTAACAAATAATAGGTCAAGATGAACTGATCATAACAACTTTGTAAGGAGTTCAAGACTATGTCGATAGCCAACTCCTCATCAAAATTCACATTAAGCTTGACAAACTGATCCACGTATCGTTGCATTCTCTGCACATGGCTGCTAACAGATTCTCTCTCTTTCATCTTGCTTGATATAAGGGACTTTACCACCTCGTACTTTTCTTGACAAGCTCGCTTATGGTACTTTTCCATAAGGTCCTTGTTCATCTCGTACGACCGGTAGTCCTCATAATATATTTGCAATTCAGGAGTCATTGTGGCCACCATGACGCAAGCAACTTTTGTTGCATCATTGCAGTGCTTCTTATAGGCGGTCATTTCTTCATGATTAGCCTTCTCTTCGTCAATCTCATTGAACTCTTTCTCAAGGACATACTCATTGTCCTCGAAACAAAGGGAGATCTTGATGTTGTGCATCTAGTCATTATAGTTGGTGCCATCCGATATCACCCTTGAGCAGATCTTAAGCAACGAGAAGTTTTGATATGAAGATGAGGAGGAACTAGAAGCATCATTTGGAGCAGATATTTGTAAAAGGAAGGTAGTTTTAGTCAGATAAGAATATTCCTTAATATAACAACCCAAAATGAAATATTAAGGCTAAGATCCAACTAAAAAATTCACAACTTAGAAAAGGGATGTCGTAATCTAATTATAAATTTTATAAAGGTAGACAAATGATGATTTACCAATTCCACCATTGGAAAACAAAATTTGAAGGAAATTAAGTTAAATGAAATTCCTAGATCTTTTGAGACTCATTAAAATTATTCAATGACATGTTTAATCTTATATTATGATATTCCATTTGTGACTGGGATACCAGTGATCACAAACAATATGTGAATAACCATGAAAATTAACTTGGCGCCCTCGATGTCATTTATCATCTCATTTTAATGTGCAGGTTAACCACACGTGCTCCATTAATTAATGATATTTTTCGAGATGCCCATTATTACTCTGTATATTCACTATTAGTGCGCCGGTTAACCACACACACTCCACTAACCACTATAAAGTATAATATGCAATTTAATGGGATAGCATACAGATTCACATTTTCCCTAAAGTAACTAAGATTATGATTTAAAATAAAATGGTTTAGTTACTTTTAATCGCATTATGCTTATTAATGAGAATTAATTGGCCTATTAAACTCATTCGGCTAACGACCCTCCACCATACAAGAGAACGGTGGGTAAGAGTGGATACCAAATGACTGTCATTTTATAGGCGGCTTCCTTGAACTCTACTTATAGTATTGTTTCGTGAATAAGGCGTACTAGCGGTTCGATTGAAATAATTAATCAAGTCAGAGATTTATCTCCTAAATTTAATACTTGTAATTTATCATCAAATATTCAGCAAATTCAGATTTAGAAGATATTTAAAGCAGATAATTACCAAATAAAACAAATTAGGCACATAATCTCAAAAAATCTAATATGATCAGATCTCACGTCGTGAGAATTAATGCTCATGTCGTGAGATGCGATTAATCCAAATTCACCAATGTGCAATCACATGAAAGGTAGCCATATGCTCGAATACCACTGATTGGTTATGAAGGTTACAAAAACAATGTTCTAAGTGGAAAAACATTTAACAATTAAATGATTAGGGCACATGCAACCTAAGAAGGATCTAAGTCTTTCACATAAAAGCAACATACTATGAACTATCAAACTACAAAAAATTTCCTAATATAATCTGAATTCATTAGAAAGAATACATACCTTGATGATTGTTGAAGTAAACAACCAAGAATCCATTTGTTGATCTTTTGGAAGCAAGCACCGCAAACGTTGTGTCTGTAGTCGTTCACACCCAACACAAGCAAGAAAGATATTGAGGAGAGGGGACGTAGGAGATCATATTTTCAGCCAACCCTTGGGGAAGTACGAGTGCCGAAAATCAAAGGGTTAGGCATCCTTATATAGTGCAGTCTGGAAACCCTAGATAAGCCCAAAACCAATATAATAATATTATCTTGTTTTTTATAATTATCCATATTCTTGATTATCCTCCAAGGATAATTCTAGAAACCCTAAAGCCTCTAGAAAACTGTCCACCTATGCGTGGAAGGTTCGGGAGCCTCTTGCTCGACTATTGAACAATTTTACTTTAGTCCACGCACTTTTAATTAATTTCTTTAATCCCCAAATTAATTCCAATTAATTTATGATTAATTATTATTCAAATATCACTATTTTTTAATTAATATATTATTCTCATAATATATTAATAAGTTATTTATTACAATTTATTAATCAAATAATAAATCAACATTTCTCTCAAAAATATCATGTCCAATTGGTAGGTTTTAAGACAACTCAAAAGAATTGTGTTATCATCAATTCAACTTTATATCAATTATAGTTATGAGCTTAGACACATAATCTAACAGAAGGCGCGTATGTGCATGATGTTATCTGTTTGGTTGTGTGTGGTACTTTGGGGGAACTCTCTAAGCGACGACTTACGATTTTATTGTTATGGTTTCAGGTACCTCAAAGGATAGAGTCAAGGCGAAGGCTTGATTGTGCACATCATCCTAGATTTTTATGAGATTATGATTTTGGGATACTCCGATTCATGTTATGACTTTTGGAAACTATGATTTGTAAACACATTTGTTTTTTGGATTGGTTTCAAAAACGAAAATTTTACCTTGATTTTTGGGATGTTACAAGTTGGTATCGGAGTTGAAACGTCCCAAATTTCAAAGGCAAAATTTTTATTTTTATTTATTTAATATATAACTCTTACAAAATATTAAAAATCATTATTATATAAAGGATTATTTTAGCAGAAGTCTATAAAACCTTATTAATGCTTCAATGTTGATACAGTCATGTATAGGCCTTTCCACGTTTGATGAACAACATGCAAAGTAGTTATTCAACAACAGTAAGCCAAGGCTTAGTGATTTCCCTCAAAATATTCCATACCATAACACATATACAATACATACGCATAATGGCCTTCAACATATAGTTGGTCCGCCCCTGGCCTTCAGCATAAAGTTGGTCCGGCCTATCTTTGCCTACATGGACCACACATTGGCCTTTAACATGAAGCTAGTCCGCCTGAGTCTATTGGCCTTCACCATGAGGTTGGTTTTCCCTCAACTCTGTATATAATAACATACACATATAACAACAATCCATATAACATGCAACTAACTATCTCAGTCTAATTGCCTAAGTTCTTACTACATGATAATTATATCCTAACATATAGAGGATACGTATTGGATTATACAATATAACGAGAAGAACTCACCTTGATAGATTCTCAGAGGATTAACAGTTAACTGAACAATTTACGTGACGACCAACAATTCAACAAGGATTAACCTATATTATTATAGTTTATTAGTTATTATGGCAATATTGGTAAAGTAGGCTAGACCTATCACTAATCCCAATGAATACCGATAGTTCTATCAAAAAAGGATCAGCCAGGCAGGACAGTTGGGAGGCAAGACCATTTCAACATATAGCCTTTCTGAAATCCAACAACCAAGCCAATATGATCATTATAGTCACATGTCATGTAAGTAGATCAATCAACATAACGACTTGAAATTACTGATAAATTTTAATTATTGGTTCATAGTAACGATTTATAACTATAATTATAAATTACACGGAGGAAGATTAATTGTAGCTCACTTACAAAGTACTATTGATGAGAACTGGGATCTAAGAGGACATAATATTGAGTCGGAATCTCGTACTAGAAGAATACTACTCATATGAGTACTCAAGGGTGTCACAAGGCTTTGTCGTAGTACATAAATCTAAGGAAAATGGGTTAAAAGTAAGGAATACTCGAGAGAAAAGCAATGTAGGGGTGTGGAGGATGGAGCATATACAGAGCACATTATTTATAGGCGAGAAAATCATATGCGCGTCGTGCACCCTAGGCATGTGCATCGTGCACTAGGGTGACATGGTTCCTCAGGTTAATTGTCATACTCTCGTCAACCGACCGCGTCGCGAACAACCTGGACTCGTGCCGCGAAGTCGCAAATCCATAATTCGTTTTTTCTGTTTTACAAAGTATTGCATAACTGCAAATAACTAAAACCTATAGGCTCTGATACCACTTTGTGTTTTATTAACATCAATACATTTAAATCATAACAACAAAAACGATTCGTTTATTTGAGTCTTTTCTGCTGTTGGTGTTTGAGGAGTTTCAGATTAATGAAGTTTTTGTGTTTTGGGTACGCTCACAAGAGATGAACTCTATGTTGGGTTCTCAAGTCCGATCAACAGGCTAGACCAAAGAAGTCCAAGAAGAAGACGAAGGTATGATTACTTATTTTTATGTTTATCAGAGTTGCATAGATTTGTTTGAGTTAGATATTGTTTGTTTCGAGCCTACAAATTAGAAAAGTTATTGCTTATGTTGTCATAATTTGGTCTTTGACTAGGCTCGAAACCCATCAGATGGGGGTGGTATTAGGAGTCGTATGGGTGTTTGAAGGCGACAATTTTGAAGCTTAGGTTGGTGGGTGAGAAGAGAACAATGCTTTTTTGGGGTTGCTTTGAATCAAATGGAGGCATTAAAAGAGAAATCGTTCAGGGAAGTGGGTCAAGAGAATTGTATACGTGACAAAGGATAACCGAGTTACCCCTTCAGAATTCCCAAAATGAGTATTTAAACCCGAAAATTGTCACTTTATGCCCCTACAAAGCCAAAAAATAAGTTTAAAGGCTGATTAGACTAATTCTGAAAACATTATATAGCTACAGTGTCATTTTCTCTTTTACGTATCCCAACTAACTTATCAACTATTTTTACCAAACATCATTTTTTAATCGGTTAACTTTATGTAATTTGAACATCTTTTCTTAATATATTCAAGAGGGCTTATCAACTAGTCTCTCATATAGAATGTTAGTAACTTATTACTTTTACATTGTAGCACCTAGTTCCTGGTACGTTAATCTTATTTGAGTGTTTTCCACTTTTAGCCTTGGACTCAGCGAGTCATAGGTCCGACTCGCCGAGTAGAGAAGGGACCCGGGACACGTTTAAGTAGGCGACTCGGCGAGTCCATATCCTGGACTCGGCGAGTCACCGATGTTGGATGAAACCCTAAGTTTCAGGGGTTTGCACCCTATTTAAGCACTCATTTCCGCCCCAAGCCATCCCCCATTCACCCTCAGAGCCCTATACCTCGTTCAAGCCTTGTTTCTTGTGGAATTGAAGCCTTTGGTGTGTTCTTTTGAAGCTTTGGAGTGAGAAGGAGAGGAGATCAAGAAGAAGAGGAGGAGGTCAAGCACCTTTGAGCAATCTCAGAGTGTTTACTAAGGTATGGCTTGTTTCCCCCATGTTTTCATACTTGTGGCCCCATTAAAGCCCTTTTTGATCCATTTCCAAGCTTATGTATGCTTGTGGACTCGTAAAAAGTTGGGTAACTTATAGATCTAGGTGAGATCGAGCTCCAGGAGCTTGGATCTACTGCCTTTATGGACCCATGTTGCATGTACACCCTAGATCTACCCTTTTTGGTGCATTTTGAGCCCTAAGACCCTCATTAGTGAGTATCTACACGTAAAGTTGGAAACTTTACGTGTTATTCATGCTCTAGGAACCCAGATCTATGGATAGCATAAGCTGGATTCAAGCAAAATCGACCATATAGAGACTGCATGGTAGGGACTCGACGAGTCGTTCATCTAAATATATTCAATAGGGCTTATCAACTATTTTTACCAAACATCATTTTTTAATCGGTTAACTTTATGTAATTTGAACATCTTTTCTTAATATATTCAATAGGGCTTATCAAATAGTCTCTCATATAGAATGTTAGTAACTTATTACTTTTACATTGTAGCACCTAGTTCCTGGTACGTTAATCTTATTTGAGTGTTTTCCACTTTTAGCCTTGGACTCGGCGAGTCATAGGTCCGACTCGCCGAGTAGAGACAGGACCCGGGACACGTTTAAGTAGGCGACTGGGCGAGTCCATATCCTGGACTCGGCGAGTCACCGATGTTGGATGAAACCCTAAGTTTCAAGGGTTTGCACCCTATTTAAGCACTCATTTCCGCCCCAAGCCAGCCCCCATTCACCCTCAGAGCCCTATACCTCGTTCAAGCCTTGTTTCTTGTGGAATTAAAGCCTTTGGTGTGTTCTTTTGAAGCTTTGGAGTGAGAAGGAGAGGAGATCAAGAAGAAGAAGAGGAGGTCAAGCACCTTTGAGCGATCTCAGAGTGTTCACTAAGGTATGGCTCGTTTCCCCCATGTTTTCATACTTATGGCTCCATTAAAGCCCTTTTTGATCCATTTCCAAGCTTATGTATGCTTGTGGACTCGTAAAAAGTTGGGTAACTTATAGATCTAGGTGAGATCGAGCTCCAGGAGCTTGGATCTACTGCCTTTATGGACCCATGTTGCATGTACACCCTAGATCTACCCTTTTTGGTGCATTTTGAGCCCTAAAACCCTCATTAGTGAGTATCTACACGTAAAGTTGGAAACTTTACGTGTTATTCATTCTCTAGGAACCCAGATCTGTGGATAGCATAAGCTGGATTCAAGCAAAATCGACCATATAGAGACTGCATGGTAGGGACTCGGCGAGTCTGCTCGCGAGTCTCAGAGTTTGTCCTCTTTTCGTTGTGTCGAGTAGAGTAGTGAGTCACGGGGTGTGACTCAGTGAGTTGGAAGCCGGACTCATCCATGAAGGAACTCGGCGAGTCATTTCCCTGACTCGGCGAGTTCAAGGCAATCTTCTTAGATCAAGAACAGACTCAGCGATTTGTTCATACAACTCGGCGAGTCTCAGCATAAGTGTTCATCGGATGAAGATGAACTCGGCGAGTTGTTCATACAACTCGGCGAGTAGGATGAAGGACTTGAACATCAGTTTGGAAGGAGAACTCGACGAGTAGAGACGGGATCCAGGTCAGTCGATTGGACAGGGACTTGGCGAGTCGGGTCAACTGAAAGTTGACTCTGACTTTGACTTAGGGCATGATTAGGGGTAAAATGGTCATTTTACCCAAAGGACAGTTAGTAGTGTTTGATTGAGTATGTTGTGGGAATTACAGCCGGAGGATTTCCGGAGCAGCAGCAGCAACAGTAGACAGTCAGTTCCCGATCAGATCAACAGCTACTTCGAGGTGAGTTACCTTCCAGTAGCGGTGGGTCTACGACCACAATGCCGGCCCACCAGTAGGAGTTGTGTGTAGATGATTGTCTCTGTGATATTCATCTAGGGATTACTACTACCTGTGTTATGTTTATGTGCTAGTATGATATGATGCTATGTGCTATTGACAGTAGGGGGAGATAGTCCCCGAGATATCCGGTCGGTAGGGCCGAAGGGGTAGTCATGCTCAGCCATGTTAGATAGATTCTGATATTGTGATACATGTTATGTGGTAGTAGTAGAGGGGAGAAATAGTTCCCCAGTATCCGGTCGAGAGTACCGAAGGGGAGGCCAGCACCCAAATATGCTAGGTAGTATCCGGTCGAGAGGACCGAAGGGGAGGCCAGCACCCAGATATGCTAGGCAGTATCCGGTCGAGAGGACCGAAGGGGAGGCCAGCACCCAGGTATGCTAGGTAACGTCCGGTCGAGAGGACCGAAGGGGTAGGTCGGGCACCCAGATATGCCTGACAATATATGTATGTTATGTGATTATATGGTATGTGGTACAGTGGGGGAACTCACTAAGCTTCGTGCTTACGGTTTTTAGTTTTGGTTTTCAGGTACCTCTGCTTCAAAGGGGAAGGAGCCAACGCGGTAGCGGCATATCACACATACACACTCTTGTTTCCGTAATTATGAGTTTATTCTGGGATTGATACTCTGATATTTTGGTTGTTCAAATGTTGTGGATTTCAAATCTGGTTTTCGATGTGAAATGGTTTAATTAAACAATGTTTTAATTATTAATGTTTTCTAAGTAATGTTTTAAAAACGAAATTTTTGGACGTGAAAATTGGGTCGTTACAAGTTGGTATCAGAGCCCTGGTTTGAGGGATTCGGACTCACCTTCGGGGGTGTCTGAACTCAAATCGAGGGAGTAAAAGATTTTTTTCAAAAGAAATGTTTTCTAAGAATTAAGAAAAGGGTTTGAGAAAGAACGAAGTGTGTGATGTGCGCGACCGGCCAAGCTCAAGTAAGTATTCCCCAAAGTACCCATACATGTTTATGTTATGCTTATCAGCTAATGTAGAACAACATGCTAGAATAGGACTAAGGATCTAGGAGTGATGCCTTATGTGCCTGCTTTATATGTTTCAGTTGTATGAAAATTGCATGCTAGAATTGAGTAGACAACAGTAGGATAGCATGTTAGGTTATGCCTGATAGTATGAGTTTAACTTTGTATGTTAGATCAGTTTCTCTCTATGAGAGCGGATTTGCTTGAGATTGTTCCCTTAGTTCGAATGTTGCTTGCTTTGTGCTTTGTGGGACTCCGAGTGGTGGGAGTTAGCCATTAGATGAATACGTCACATCACATGTGATCAGGGTTGAATAATCTTAGAGTGCTGGATTTGGCCCTATTGCGCAGCTCTCGTTTGAGTCTAACCGTTGTAGGGACGAGTCTATTACTCGAAGGATTATACGAGCCTCACCACATGTGATGGTATTCATGTAATGGTTAATTGGCACTACTAAGAGGCCTTCAGCAGCTGAGGACCTGGTAGGGTGGAGACTGAGATTTCCCTAGGGCAAGCCTAGGATGAGTATAGCAGTGATCAGCCGTAGTGGAAGGGATCTGGTGGAGTCGAGGCAGTCCTTGGAGAAGGTAAGGATAGATGTGGAAAGTAGTATGGGCCCGTACTACTGAAAGCAGAGAATCCGTACCCGAACCAAGGGAGGCCAAGATGAGACCAGGGAACTTGTAGTAGATGTGATCCCTCAAGAAGTATTAGTATCGCTAATAATTGTTAATTATGTATTGCAGAATGGTGGTACTTTGATCGAGGCCGATAGATGGCGGTTCAGGAGAGGGGTCAGGTTCAGGATCAGGTTCCGAGCCAGTAGATGAGGGACTACGCGAGTTCATCGCGTCAGAGATCACCAGGGGTATCCTTGAGTCGACCCCCATTATCTTCGGGTCGATCAAGGAAGGGATCATCGAGTTGATGGAGGATCGCCTCAGGGCGTTCAGGAGTGACATGGCATCTGGCCAGTCGGGATCTTGCACGTTGTCCTTTAAGGACTTCAGGGGCAGTGGTGCGCCGGATTTCCACGGGGTGAAAGACCCCATTACTGCCAGGTGATGGATTGCGGACATCGAGTCTGCACAGTTGACTAGCTTCTGCCCCGAGGGGTCGAAGGTGAGGTATGCAGCAGGGTGTTTACGAGACCGAGCTCGAGATTAGTGGGAGTCAGTGGGTGACTCGTTGGGAGCCTCAGCTATCGAGGCTATGACCTGGTCGGACTTTGTGACCAGGTTCAGGGAAGAGTTTGCGCCGGCTGTCAAGCTTCAGCAACTGGCCAGGGAGTTTTTGGACATGAGACAGATGACGGAGACTGTGGCGGAGATCACCGCCAAGTTCCGGGAGAGGGCACTGTTGGTGCCCCAGTATGCGGGCGATGAGGACATGAGGAGGACCCGCTATCATGACATGCTCTGGGCTGATATCCGGGAGCACGTTAGTTTTTCAGCTTGCCCCACCTTGGACTCTATGATTGCTAGGGCGAGGGAGAGGGAGATAGATTTGGAGCACATACGGAAACGGAAGGCAAAGGAGGGACAATCAGGAGGGGCTTCGGGGAAGAAGCCCAACGGATCAGATTTGGGGCCAAAGGGCCAACAGGGACGGGGCCGCTGCAGGAAATGCGGCAAGTCGCACGAGGGGGCGTGCAGGTTGGGATCATCAAGCTGCTATAAGTGCGGCAAGTTTGGGCATTATAGCATGGATTGCACTGCTACGATAGCAGTTATTCAAACGTCTGAGTTGCTGTGTTTCCACTGCAACCAGAGGGGCCACAAGAAGGCCAATTGCCCCCAGTTAACAGTTACAACGCCGGTGAAGGCGCCAGCTCCAGCGACCCTGCGGATCACAGATGGCCGACAGGGCAAGGCAGAGGCTCCAGTGGTGAGGAGCCGGGCATTTCAGCTGACTGCCGAGGAGGCACGCACAGCACCCGATGTGGTGACGGGTATGATTCTTTCCCTCTCATTTATTTATATGATGTTATGATATTGATATGTGCTCGGTATATGTATATATGTGTTAGGATCGGTCCATGTGAACGGTATCCCAGTTCAGGTGTTGTTCGACTCGGGTGCTACCCGATCATTTGTTTCCCTTGCGCTTAGCAAGAAGTTTTTCTGAGTCTTCGGGCATGTTGGATTGCCATTTGGAGGTGGAGATTGCCGACGATCGATCGGTGCGGGAGTCATCAGTATTCAGAGATTGTGTTCTGAGGTTATTCGAGGAGCGCTATTTGGTGGATCTGGTTCCCATTCCGTTGCGTGGGAACAAGGTGATTATAGGCATGGATTGGTTGAGCCCTAATGGGGCGGTGATAGATTGTGCACAACAGCTAGTGCGAGTCAGGACCCCAGGTGGGGGGAGAGTTAGTGATTCATGGCGAGAGACCGCAGTGTGGACCTGCAGTATGTTCAGCAGCGAGGGCTAGACGCTACCTTCAGCAAGGATGCGCAGGATACGTCGCGTACGTGATGGATACCCGGGAGGCGGGTAAGGCGACAGTGATCGAGGTTCCGGTGGTGCGAGATTTCACAGAACTCTTCCCAGAGGAGATTCCTGGGATACCTCCGGAGCGACAGGTGGAGTTCAGGATTGACCTCGTTCCTGGTGCAGCTCCGATAGCCAAGGCACCGTATCGGTTGGCTCCTCCTGAGATGCAGGAGTTGTCTACGCAGCTGCAGGAGCTGCTAGACAAGGGATTTATTAGACCGAGCAGTTCACCCTGGGGAGCCCCGATTCTGTTTGTGAAGAATAAGGACGGGTCGCATCGGATGTGTATAGATTATCGGGAGCTGAACAAGGTAACAATGAAGAACCGTTACCCACTCCCGAGGATTGATGATCTCTTTGATTAGTTGTAGGGAACATCTTGGTTCTCCAAGATCGATTTGCGTTCAGGCTATCACCAGACGAGGGTTAGAGAGGAGGACATACAAAAGACAGCGTTTCAGACGCGTTATGGCCATTATGAGTTCGTGGTGATGCCGTTTGGGCTCACCAATGCTCCTGCCGCGTTCATGGACCTCATGAACCGCGTATGTAGGCCGATGCTGGATCGGTCTGTGATAGTTTTCATTGACGACATCTTGGTTTATTCCAAGACACAGGAAGAGCACGAGGAGCATCTGAGAGAGGTTTTGGAGACCCTGAGGAGGGAGAGCTTGTACGCCAAGTTCTCTAAATGTGAGTTTTGGTTACGCGAGGTGCAGTTCCTTGGACATCTCGTCAACCAAAACGGGATTTCAGTAGACCCGGCCAAGGTGGAGGCCGTGATGAGATGAGGGGTTCCTAAGTCTCCATCCGAGATTCGGAGCTTCATGGGATTAGCAGGCTACTATCGGAGATTCATTCAGGATTTCTCCAAGATAGTCGTACCCCTGACGCGACTGACGAAGAAAGCCGTAGTCTTTCGGTGGGGACCCGAGCAGCAAGCTGCGTTTGAGACGCTGAGACAGAGATTGTGCGAGGCGCCAATCTTAGCCCTGCCAGAGGGCGTAGAGGATTTTGTGGTTTATTGTGACGCATCCATTTCAGGGTTGGGCGCGGTACTGATGTAGAGGGGGCATGTCATTGCCTACGCTTCGAGGCAGCTCAAGCCTCACGAGGCGAACTACCCGACGCATGATTTGGAGTTGGGGGCGGTGGTTTTTGCCCTCAAGATTTGGCGGCATTACCTCTACGGGGTTCGATGTACCATCTACATGGACCACAAGAGTTTGAGGTACCTCATGGATCAGCCGAATCTAAACATGAGGCAGCATCGGTGGTTGGACGTGGTAAAGGATTATGATTGCGAGATCCTCTACCACCCGGGAAAGACCAACGTGGTGGCCGATGCGCTTAGCCGCAAGGTGGCGCTGATCAGGGATATTTGCATGAGGATGACCGTAGTGACTCCCCTGTTGGAGCAAATTCGGGAGGCTCAACAGGAGGCTATCAACGAGGAGCATCGGAAGAGCGAGCGTGTGGTGGGTCAGGTTTCCTCCTTCGATTATGATAGCCGAGGACTATTGACACTACACCGTAGGGTGTGGGTGCCATATCACGGAGGCGTGCATCAGATCTTGATGGAGGAGACGCATAAATCCCGATTCTCTATTCATCCAGGGGCGACGAAGATGTATAGGGATCTTCGTCTAGATTATTGGTGACCCAGCATGAAACGGGATGTGGCTTGGTACGTCGAGCGATGCTTGAGCTGCAGGAAGGTCAAGGCCGAACATCAGAGACCGCATGGCAAGATGCAGCCGTTGGACATCCCGTTGTGGAAATGGGAAGATATCACGATGGATTTTATCACGAAGCTTCCCAGGACCGCGCGTGGAGTAGATTCGATTTGGGTCATCGTGGATCGGTTGACCAAGAGTGCTCATTTTATTCCGATTCAGGAGAGCATATCGGCTGAGAAATTGGCCGACATCTATATTAGGGAGATTGTGGCGCGGCACGGGGTGCCAGTATCGGTTATCTCGGACAGGGATGTGCGTTTTACTTCCAGGTTTTGGAAGAGGTTTCATGAGGAGTTGGGAACTCGTCTGCATTTTAGCACCGCTTTTCACCCGCAGACAGATGGTCAGAGCGAGCAGACCATCCAGACTTTGGAGGATATGTTGCGGGCATGCGTGCTAGATTTTGGTGGTAGCTTGGATACCTATCTTCCCTTGGCTGAGTTCTCATACAACAACAACTACCACGCGAGTATTGACCGTCCTCCATTCGAGTTGTTGTACGGTCGGAGGTGCAGGACCCCGATATGCTGGGGTGAAGTTGGTCAGAGGGTCATGGGGAGCACCGAAGTAGTACTCCATGATGGGTTTTAGGTAAAACAAATAAACTAGAAAAACAATTCCTAAGTTCACATGCAACCTACTTTGGATCTATGTTTTATCTATTGAACATACAACTTTGAATTGCAAAACAAGAACCCTAGAGGAGAGAGGCTAATATCAAAATTAACAAACTAGGGTTTAGTAATTACATACCTTTCAATTGTTATAGTAAACAATTGATAATTCCCTTGATCTTGATCTTGATCTTCTTGGAAGCTTAGCACCACAAGTGTAATGCCTCTAATGGAATCACACCCAAACTAGCAAGAATGAAAGTAGAAGGAGAGAGAGGGAGTATGCAATTTTCGGCCCTAAGGGTTTCTTCCAAAGAAAGAGTGACCAAAAAGTGAACCAGGAGGCTCCTTATATAGTTGAGGGATCTAGGGTTTAGGAAAAACCCTAATGCTCCTTGCTTAGGGCCTAAGCAAAGCCAAAGGCCTTATCCAAGCCCCCTTGGACGAAATCCTTAGGGTTTCCCCTATAGATTTCGTCCACCTCCTTCCAAGGAGGTTCTGGAGCCTTCCACTCAACTATTAGATAATTGCAAACTAGTCCCTGCACTTTATAATTAATTCTTTTAACCCCAAAATTAATTCTGATTAATTTCTGGCTAATAATTAATTAAACAAAATGATTTCTTATTAATATATTAATCTTTTAACATATTAATAAATTCATTTATATTAATTTATTAATCTTATAATAAATTAATATCTCTCCTTTCATAATTTCCTTGTCCGGTTGCTAGGTTTGAGGGCAACCCAAAAGGACTGTGTTGCTATCAATTCAAGTACATACCAATTATAGTTATGGGCTTAGACACCTAATCCAACAGTCTCCCACTTGGATAAGTCTGTAACTATAATTGCTAGTATGCCTTCTAAATTTGACCAGCAAATTGTAGCTTCCAAAAAGCTGCTGCCGAACTCTGACCCAGTCAGTTACGAGTCCTAAGATAAGTGATCATATAATCCTTCGTTCTGCAAGATATCCCCAGACATAAGACATGGAATACAATCAATCTCTTTGTCCAGAATCTATGTTTCCCGATTTCTGATTTGTGATGATGTAGGACTTCTAATTGAACACATCAATTTAGTCCTGGCTGGGCCCAGCACACAAGTCAACACCAAATCATCGAGGGGCCCACAGATATCGCTTTTCCCGTTAGGGCAAAAGGAACGAATAAACATTGACTCATATGCTTGTATCTTTTACTTATCAAACCATACATGATAATACGTTTTATAACACCAAGTTACTGATGCGTTTTCGTATCACCAATGCATAGCCGACTTGCAAATCACAACTCATATATCTTTGTTTCAAGATTATAAGATATTATCGTCTCCGTATTACTCGTGATGAATTCCATGAAGTAATACTCTGAGCAAGGGTTTATCCAATACTCAAATCTCAATTTCTGAGTACTCGTGAACGTTGCAGCAAATCTATTGCCATGTCTATCCTTAGACAATCTACAACCCAGTTCATGACAATCTTGATTCACTACTTACTTCCAAAAGTACGAGCGACTGTGGAGTTTGAATAATCTTATTATTCGGGAAGTCAAAACATGCAAAGTGAAACGCAATAATAATATTAATCCTATATGGCCCCAAAGCTTTTGAGCGTAAATAAAAACACTTTTGTTTAAACACCATATTGATCACTCATTATTCATTGCTTATAGTTTCAGAAAAACAACTTATTACTTGAATTATAACCACAATTGTCCCATGCTCCAAGCATGCACACTTTGGTTTCCTATGGTCCATACTTTGTGAAATAAATCAATTGAAAAACCTTTCCAATGATGCTTATTTCACAATTTCCAATCCCTATTACTAGTGTTAGAACACAAGGTTCTTGCAACTACTAGAATATGCTAGATTCTAACATTTTATGCAACGATCCTTTCGCAAAGTCATAGCACAAAAGTCACCAAGACTTGGCCAATGAAATTACAAAGTACTCTATCGGAAATTGTTACAAGATAATTCCATAGACGTGAAGTCTCACATTCAAAGTACATTCCTTTGAACATCCTTCTTGCATAAAAGTTTCTAATCTAGACACAGACTCTCAACATCCAACTCCCAATATGGAGACATTTCCATATTTGCCATATGACAGCTTATTCTTAATAGAATCTTATCTATTCATAATAATGTCAATATAGCCCATTCAGTACTATACTTCTAACTACTCACAAGCGACAAATCCTCAGTGAACCTCAGATTTTCCTTTGATAGTTGTTTAATTATTTTTAGTCAAAACCGATTCTATTTCCTTTTTCCCTCTTAATGCTCTAGGCATTTGGAAAATTTTAGAATGGTAAAATATTACAGCATATGCAATCGATCCTATACCCGAAGCATGATGCATAATGTCTCACATAAAAAAGTGATACTTTATCATCCTTCTGCCATAATATTTTATGTGTCCTATTCCCACATTTCGATCTATGAAGAGGGATGCCGTGATCATAATCGAATTTGAGAATGCACTATATATCCTTGACTAAATTTATTAACATTTCTCAATCTAAGCTTTAGAATTTTGAAATGAAGTATAATATTCTCTCCCTTAATTATAGCAAAACAACTTTTCAAACATTACAACTTTGCAAAGTGAATCTTTGTTTTCTATAATTAATATTGCTAACTCGCAATACTTTACCATAATAATCATGCTCCCACTAACATGATGATTATTTTCTTACCAGCATAACACTTATGATCCCACTAGCTTTGACATGTACTCAGAAAACAATTAAACTTCCAGAGAACAATGCTTATTGAATTCCTTAAGTTCATATTTCTAATACCTAATGCTTTGATAAGCCTTTATCAAAGCTTCTTAAAATCATACACCTTTGCCTTAGAAAGCTCATATGTGTGTCTAGACAAATTCAGAACTTATGTCACTAAGTCCCAAATGTTCAGACTAATTGTCAAATCTCATAATTCGAACTATGGAAAGGGATGCCGTAACCATAATCGAATTTGAGAATACAATTTCCACAATTGCTATCTTCTTAAAATCTCTCTTAGTGAAAGCATTTCCTCACAATCATTTTCATGAAGGAGGTAATCTTATGACACTTAGATTTTGTGGTGTATAAGTTCCTATCCATGTGAATTTGTCAAAACCAAAGTTTGTGACAAATCCAAACTCATATGGACTGAACTTTCTCAATCTCGATTTCTTGCCTCATGGTAACACGAGTGCCCACCATGTCTTCCAAGTGGTTTATCAACTCATCCTTACTTATCAATGCACTTTCCATTGATCAAGGTGCTATGTCTTTATGCATTCACATGAGAACTCATAGAACTCACTTGCATAATTAATTCAATTGGAATGGCATAGAAAAGGAGTATGTCATCCACGATAGGCTATAAACCTCAAGTCGTGTGCTAGTGATGATCGATAAGGTTTATTCTTGATTTGTTCTTGAAACCTTTTCAAGATCATTAAAACTCCCACTGACCTCTTGACATATATGATTTTCTTGTCAGGAACCTTTCCTCGACAAAACAAATATTCAAGAGTTAGTGTGGTTCTTATCAAGACAAAACACTTCACGAAATTTGTCCTAGTTGGTCTTTGTCTTATCCAAGACATCACAACTTACAAATTTTAAATGTGCAAGAATAAGAAAACTTTTCCAAATTCCACATTTGATGAGTGTTATAAACCTTCTTGAGACTTGTCACTCAATTCACAATCTTGGAGTATAACTCTAAGACTTGATGTTGGAACGAAGTATGATTGACTTCTTGATTTTAACCATTTCCACAATTCTCGATTCCTCTTCTTAGACATGCAAATGTACTAAGACTTACTTAGAGGATCAATTGAGATATGGTTCCTAATCATTAAGACTTATCATAAAACACAATAAAAGTTACTCTCCCTTCTTCTTAGAATAGAGATACTTTTATCTTTCTGCCTACTTGATTCTTCTTATTCGTTCTGCCATTGATTGAAATTCTTTCAATCAACTCAGAATTATATTTAATCTTATAAGCATAACCATATTCACTAAACTTTAGTAAATCATGACGAATATCTTTATCACTCTCGTGGTGAACTTGATCAATGTACAACCTAGTGTACTTGATCTCCTAGTCCTTCTCTTGACACTTTGTCAAAGAATTAGTCTAATTTCCAAATATGAAGTTTCTCATTTATCACGCAATCAAGTTGCATGACTCCAAGTTTCTGTCCAATTGAAGCTTGGGCGATGAGAATCTTTCCTCATTTGGCAAATTCTCGACATTTCCACAAATGACATAATTAAGAATCAAATCCATTATTGATAACAATATATCAATTTTTCATAACAACTGCATTGCAAGGATATATAAAATTATTCAAACCAAAAAATTTTATTTTATTCATAAAAGCAGCGGAAAACATGTCCTTACAATGAAAAATTCAAATGAAAAACTATGCAATCATATGCTCCTAACAAATCTATCATAACTTTCTAAGCTCAAAATCTGATCTTCGAATCCATGCGACGGTGATCCATTTCTTCGTGATCAGACTCATCTTGCTTTTCCATCAAGCTTCCTCTCTTTTCTCTGATCCTGCAAAACATTCAAATGTAATCTTATCACATTATGTATTAAGAATCAATGAATAGGAACTTGATGGAGTTAGATAGTGGATTTTATACCTGAAGTAGAGCCATACTTATCGACTCTCCCATCTCTTAGACTCTTCAGGTCCTTCGGGCAGCTTCGTATCCATTTCCCCTTTCCTTGGCAGCAGGAACATGTGGATTCTCCTAGATTGTCCACGGAAGCATGGTTGGTTGAATTATCAGACAAATATGCTCCATTGCTTCGCCAAATCATTTCTGATTCAACAGCAATAAGCATGTAAGTCAAGTCAATGAGGGTTGCGTCATGCTTCATCATATGATACTCTCTTACGAACTCATCATATGATTCAGGGAGTGACTGAAGAATCCAGTCCACAGCCAACTTATTTGAGATAGACGCACCCAACATAATCAACCTATCAATGTGCGATTTCATCCCTAGGATGTGAGCACACACGGGTTTACCATCTTGATGTTCCATTGCCAATAGGGATTCGGCGATCTTGAACTTTTCAAATCTTCGATCATTTGGGTTAGGGAGAACAACGGGAGGAAGAGGAGGAAGTGAAATCAAGCTAGTCCACATTGATCTCTCACTTTGAATCAAGCTTTCACTTTCATTAGGAACACTTTTTCCTTGGGATTCGGGAATACCACGGTTAGAGTCAGACATCTACAAAACGGGAGAAATTCAAGTTAAGTTGATTGAGTCCTTAATAAAACACCCAAATGAGTTATCAAGGCTAGGATCCAACACAATATTCTACAACCTAGAAAAGGGATGCCGTAATCTAGCTGCAAAATATTTGAAGGTAGGTAAATGATGATTTACCAATTTCCACCATGAAAAACGAAAAGGAAGTTTAAGTTTTAAATGAATTGAAACTCCTAGATCTTTTGAGATTCATTGAACTTTTCAATGGCATGTTTAATATCGATTATGCCCTACTATTTGTGACTGGGATGCCGAGGATCACAAATAAGGTGTGAATAACCATACGAATCACGTGGTGCACCCAATGCTACAATCACCTAATCAATGTGCCGGTTAGCCACACACGCTCCATTGATCTATGACAAACATGGAGTCACCCTTCGCTACCAATGTCATCCCCAAATTAGTGTGCCGGTTAACCACACACGCTCCACTAACGTTTGACAGGGGTACGAAGTGTAATTCTATGGATTAGCATACAATTTCACATTTTTCCTAAAGTAACTATGATTTGGGAATTTGAAAAAGCATTTAGTTACTTTGTACTTCATTATACTTATAATGGAAGGTTTCTGTCCTATCCTACCCGTTCGGCTAACGACCCTCCACTAGTCAAGAGTGCGGTGGGTAAGAGTGGATACCCATTCAATCGTCATTTTATAGGCAATTTCCTTAAACACCCCTTATAGACCAGCTTCGTGAATGAGGCCTACTAACGGTAAGACTGACCATATTCTTATACATATATAATATTTAACTTTTAATTATAATATACATATAAGGTGTGTTTTAAAACATTTTAAAACTCCAAGGGTTTATATAAATTTTTCGAAATTTAAACTATTAAATTTTAAATTTAAGTAAACCAATTAATTAGATTTAATATTTATCTATTAATTAACTTTTAATTAATTTATTAAATCTTTTAAGGATTATCTAATTAAATTAAACAATTAACTTAATCCTAATCCATATCCCTTCTAGATTTCAAAAATATGGGGATAGGATAATTTCCTTAATTTTCTCAACCAAATAACTAGATTTAATATTTGTCTATTAATTAACTTTTAATTAATTAATTAAATCTAGTAAGGATTATCTAATTAAATCAAACACTTAATTTAATCCTAATCCATATCCCTTCTAGATTTCAAAAATATGGGGATAGGATAATTTCCTTATTTATCTCAATTATCCAATAAGACCAGCTTCGTGAATGAGGCCTACTAACGGTAAGACTGACCATATTCTTATACATATATAATATTTAACTTTTAATTATAATATACATATAAGGTGTGTTTTAAAACATTTTAAAACTCCAAGGGTTTATATAAATTTTTCGAAATTTAAACTATTAAATTTTAAATTTAAGTAAACCAATTAATTAGATTTAATATTTATCTATTAATTAACTTTTAATTAATTTATTAAATCTTTTAAGGATTATCTAATTAAATTAAACAATTAACTTAATCCTAATCCATATCCCTTCTAGATTTCAAAAATATGGGGATAGGATAATTTCCTTAATTTTCTCAACCAAATAACTAGATTTAATATTTGTCTATTAATTAACTTTTAATTAATTAATTAAATCTAGTAAGGATTATCTAATTAAATCAAACACTTAATTTAATCCTAATCCATATCCCTTCTAGATTTCAAAAATATGGGGATAGGATAATTTCCTTATTTATCTCAATTATCCAATAAGGCAACTATTATCCAAAACAAAGAAACCTAAAAAGGGGGAGCATATTTCGAAATTACAAGGGGAGGAGGCTAGGGTTTTGGAAACCCTAACCCTAATTTCGACTAGGGTTCATGGAGGCTAGGGTTTTCGAAAACCCTTTGCACCAAAACCCTAAAATCGAAAATTTTGGCCTTTAGGGTTTAATGGCTATAAACCCTAATTTGCAATTCAACTATTATAGCAATTCAATTGAAAACAACAATGGCTCTGATACCACTGATGGGTTTTAGGTAAAACAAATAAACTAGAAAAACAATTCCTAAGTTCACATGCAACCTACTTTGGATCTATGTTTTATCTATTGAACATACAACTTTGAATTGCAAAACAAGAACCCTAGAGGAGAGAGGCTAATATCAAAATTAACAAACTAGGGTTTAGTAATTACATACTTTTCAATTGTTATAGTAAACAATTGATAATTCTCTTGATCTTGATCTTGATCTTCTTGGAAGCTTAGCACCACAAGTGTAATGCCTCTAATGGAATCACACCCAAACTAGCAAGAAGGAAAGTAGAAGGAGAGAGAGGGAGTATGCAATTTTCGGCCCTAAGGGTTTCTTCCAAAGAAAGAGTGACCAAAAAGTGAACCAGGAGGCTCCTTATATAGTTGAGGGATCTAGGGTTTAGGAAAAACCCTAATGCTCCTTGCTTAGGGCCTAAGCAAAGCCAAAGGCCTTATCCAAGCCCCCTTGGACGAAATCCTTAGGGTTTCCCCTATAGATTTCATCCACCTCCTTCCAAGGAGGTTCTGGAGCCTTCCACTCAACTATTAGATAATTGCAAACTAGTCCCTGCACTTTATAATTAATTCTTTTAACCCCAAAATTAATTCTGATTAATTTCTGGCTAACAATTAATTAAACAAAATGATTTCTTATTAATATATTAATCTTTTAACATATTAATAAATTCATTTATATTAATTCATTAATCTTATAATAAATTAATATCTCTCATTTCATAATTTCCTTGTCCGGTTGCTAGGTTTGAGGGCAACCCAAAAGGACTGTGTTGCTATCAATTCAAGTACATACCAATTATAGTTATGGGCTTAGACACCTAATCCAACAGTCCAGACTACCGAGAGGATTCGGCAGGTTCGGAGCAGGCTTTAGACTGCGCAGAGTTGGCAGAAAAGGTACGCCGACAAGTGTCGATCCGACTTGGAGTTCCAAGTCGGGGATATGGTTCTCCTGAAGGTGTCGCTTTGGAAAGGCGTCATTCGATTCAGGAAGCGACGCAAGTTGGGCTCGAGATTCATCAGACCGTTCAGAGTTGTAGCCCGGGTGGGCAAGGTGGCGTATAGGCTGGATCTGCCAGTCGAGCTCAGCCAGATCCACAACACTTTCCATGTTTCTCAGCTGCGAAAGTGCCTAGTGGACGATTCAGCAGTAGTGTCGTTAGAGGATATACAGGTTGATGACAGCCTGAATTACATTGAGCGCCCAGTCGCAATCCTCAACAAGAAATCGAAGGATTTGATGAACACGAGGGTGGAGCTAGTAAAGGTGCAATAGCAGCACCGCAAGGGTTCGGAATGGACTTGGGAGCCGGAAGAAGAAATGATGGAGCATTACCCCGAGCTGTTTCAGGATCAAGCGGTAGACTTCGGGGACGAAGTCTAAAATAAGTGGGGGAGATTTTGATGGGTTTTAGCCATAAGAACTTTCCTATGTGCGCATGCAAAACCCTAATGCTTGGATCTAGGCTTTCTAATTAAACATGCTTTGAATCCAATACTTATAGTGACTAATTAGGTATAAGAACAATATAAAATCAGATCTAGAAGTTTACCTTTGAATCTCTTGTTTGATCTTGTTGTATTGGAGCTCTAGAGTCACAATTGTCACTCCTCTAATGGCTTACAAACACCAAATAGCAAAGAAGATGATTTGAGAGAGAGGCTAGGAGGAAATCGGCCAGGGGTTCTCTACTTAAGATGAGATGCCAATTTCCCTTGGCCATGGGGTCTATTTATACTTGTAGACTCCTTAAGGGTTTCACCTTAAACCCTAGTTGGATAATCTTTCCTTAAAGCAATCCAAATCCTTTCCTTAGATAAGCATTTGACGATTTGAGGCTATCCCTAGCCCTAGAATCCGTCCATCATTCATCCAATAAGGATTTACAGTCTAAAGTGTAACTATCAAACAGTTGACAGTTTATCCCTCTTATTTAATTAATCTCTTTAAGTCACCAAATTAATTCTAAGCGGACATAATATTGAGTCGGAATCTCGTACTAGAAGAATACTACTCATATGAGTACTCAAGGGTGTCACAAGGCTTTGTCGTAGTACATAAATCTAAGGAAAATGGGTTAAAAGTAAGGAATACTCGAGAGAAAAGCAATGTAGGGGTGTGGAGGATGGAGCATATACAGAGCACATTATTTATAGGCGAGAAAATCATATGCGCGTCGTGCACCCTAGGCATGCGCATCGTGCACTAGGGTGACATGGCTCCTTAGGTTAACTGTCATACTCTCGTCAACCGACCGCGTCGCGAACAACCTGGACTCGTGCCGCGAAGTCGCAAATCCATAATTCGTTTTTTCTGTTTTACAAAGTATTGCATAACTGCAAATAACTAAAACCTATAGGCTCTGATACCACTTTGTGTTTTATTAACATCAATACATTTAAATCATAACAACGAAAACAATTCGTTTATTTGAGTCTTTTCTGCTGTTGGTGTTTGAGGAGTTTCAGATTAATGAAGTTTTTGTGTTTTGGGTACGCTCACAATAGATGAACTCTATGTTGGGTTCTCAAGTTCGATCAACAGGCTAGACCAAAGAAGTCCAAGAAGAAGACGAAGGTATGATTACTCATTTTTATGTTTATCAGAGTTGCATAGATTTGTTTGAGTTAGATATTGTTTGTTTCGAGCCTACAAATTAGAAAAGTTATTGCTTATGTTGTCATAATTTGGTCTTGACTAGGCTCGAAACCCATCAGATGGGGGTGGTATTGGGAGTCGTATGGGTGTTTGAAGGCGACAATTTTGAAGCTTAGGTTGGTGGGTGAGAAGGGAACAATGCTTTTTTGGGGTTGCTTTGAATCAAATGGAGGCATTAAAAGAGAAATCGTTCAGGGAAGTGGGTTAAGAGAATTGTCTACGTGACAAAGGATAACCGAGTTACCCCTTCAGAATTCCCAAAATGAGTATTTAAACCCGAAAATTGTCACTTTATGCCCCTACAAAGCCAAAAAATAAGTTTAAAGGCTGATTAGACTAATTCTGAAAACATTATATAGCTACAGTGTCATTTTCTCTTTTACGTATCCCAACTAACTTATCAACTATTTTTACCAAACATCATTTTTTAATCGGTTAACTTTATGTAATTTGAACATCTTTTCTTAATATATTCAAGAGGGCTTATCAACTAGTCTCTCATATAGAATGTTAGTAACTTATTACTTTTACATTGTAGCACCTAGTTCCTGGTACGTTAATCTTATTTGAGTGTTTTCCACTTTTAGCCTTGGACTCAGCGAGTCATAGGTCCGACTCGCCGAGTAGAGAAGGGACCCGGGACACGTTTAAGTAGGCGACTCGGCGAGTCCATATCCTGGACTCGGCGAGTCACCGATGTTGGATGAAACCCTAAGTTTCAGGGGTTTGCACCCTATTTAAGCACTCATTTCCGCCCCAAGCCATCCCCCATTCACCCTCAGAGCCCTATACCTCGTTCAAGCCTTGTTTCTTGTGGAATTGAAGCCTTTGGTGTGTTCTTTTGAAGCTTTGGAGTGAGAAGGAGAGGAGATCAAGAAGAAGAGGAGGAGGTCAAGCACCTTTGAGCAATCTCAGAGTGTTTACTAAGGTATGGCTTGTTTCCCCCATGTTTTCATACTTGTGGCCCCATTAAAGCCCTTTTTGATCCATTTCCAAGCTTATGTATGCTTGTGGACTCGTAAAAAGTTGGGTAACTTATAGATCTAGGTGAGATCGAGCTCCAGGAGCTTGGATCTACTGCCTTTATGGACCCATGTTGCATGTACACCCTAGATCTACCCTTTTTGGTGCATTTTGAGCCCTAAGACCCTCATTAGTGAGTATCTACACGTAAAGTTGGAAACTTTACGTGTTATTCATGCTCTAGGAACCCAGATCTATGGATAGCATAAGCTGGATTCAAGCAAAATCGACCATATAGAGACTGCATGGTAGGGACTCGACGAGTCGTTCATCTGACTCGGCGAGTCTGCTCGCGAGTCTCCGAGTTTGTCCCCTTTTCGTTGTGTCGAGTAGAGTAGTGAGTCACGGGGTGTGACTTAGTGAGTTGGAAGCCGGACTCATCCATGAAGGAACTCGGCGAGTCATTGCCCTGACTCGGCGAGTTCAAGGCAATCTTCTTAGATCAAGAACAGACTCGGCGAGTTGTTCATACAACTCGGCGAGTCTCAGCATAAGTGTTCATCGGATGAAGATGAACTCGGCAAGTTGTTCATACAACTCGTCGAGTAGGATGAAAGACTTGAACATCAGTTTGGAAGGAGAACTCGTCGAGTCAACGCCTAACTCGACGAGTAGAGACGGGATCCAGGTCAGTCGATTGGACAGGGACTCAGCGAGTTGGCGAGCCAACTTGGTGAGTCGGGTCAACTGAAAGTTGACTCTGACTTTGACTTAGGGCATGATTAGGGGTAAAATGGTCATTTTACCCAAAGGACAGTTAGTAGTGTTTGATTGAGTATGTTGTGGGAATTACAGCCGGAGGATTTCCGAAGCAGCAGCAGCAACGGTAGACAGTCAGTTCCCGATCAGATCAGCAGCTACTTCGAGGTGAGTTACCTTCCAGTAGCGGTGGGTCTACGGCCATAATGCCGGCCCACCAGTAGGAGTTGTGTGTAGATGATTGTCTCTGTGATATTCATATAGGGATTACTACTACATGTGTTATGTTTATGTGCTAGTATGATATGATGCTATGTGCTAGTGACAGTAGGGGGAGATAGTCCCCGAGATATCCGGTCGGTAGGGCCGAAGGGGTAGTCATACTCATCCATGTTAGATAGATTCTGATATTGTGATACATGTTATGTGGTAGTAGTAGAGGGGAGAAATAGTTCCCCAGTATCCGGTCGAGAGGACCGAAGGGGAGGCCAACACCCAAATATGCTAGGCAGTATCCGGTCGAGAGGATCGAAGGGGAGGCCAGCACCCAGATATGCTAGGCAGTATCCGGTCGAGAGGACCGAAGGGGAGGCCAGGACCCAGGTATGCTAGGCAACGTCCGATCGAGAGGACCGAAGGGGTAGGTCGGGCACCCAGATATGCCTGACAATATATGTATGTTATGTGATTATATGGTATGTGGTACAGTGGGGGAACTCACTAAGCTTCGTGTTTACGGTTTTCAGTTTTGGTTTTCAGGTACCTCTGCTTCAAAGGGGAAGGAGCCAGCGCGGTAGCGGCATATCACACACACACTCTTGTTTCCGTAGTTATGAGTTTATTCTGGGATTGATACTTTGATATTTTGGTTGTTCAAATGTTGTGGATTTCAAATTTGGTTTTCGATGTGAAATGGTTTAATTAAACAATGTTTTAATTATTAATGTTTTCTAAGTAATGTTTTAAAAACGAAATTTTTGGACGTGAAAATTGGGTCGTTACATACATCTTCAAAATGTAGCATGTAGACAAATTTGTGTTTATGTATATGTCATTTAGAAATGACTTATGACTATAATTCGTGAGTCATTACTATAAATGATACAATATAAATAAATAAATAAAGATCGTAAGTTATAATCTAATAACTAGCTCCTAATGGTTTGCGGTTTCTAAAATCGACCACAAAATCAAATAACACTATATTATGAATATAGTTTTAGAAATAAACAAAAACCACAAGAAATCAACCCATATCGAAACCCGTAAAAACCGAACTATTTCCTAACACTTTTTTATACCTTAAAAAACCAACTTTATGGTTGATGATTTGATTTTGGCCAAAAAAAAGCACACCACACTCGGTCCTACTTTTCACATACAAAATATATGATTTAGTAGGGGTGAGCAATCCCAAACTAAGAAATCGAGAAACCGACTAAAACCGAAACCGAAAAAACCGACGGTTAGAGTTTGAATTTTTTAAAAACCGAAAAATCGGGTTCGATTTCGGTTTTTACCCACAAACCGACCCATCAAACCCGAGAAACCGAACCATACTTAAAACCGACAAACCGCCCCAAGAAACCGACCCATCCAACCCGAGAAACCGACCCATACTTGCTTGTTTTTTGGTTTTAATAGACTATTTCAGGTTTTGGTTGTAACTTGTAATAGACTGTTTGTTGTAAGACTCATGTTTTTTGAAGTATTTAACTTGTTGCTTCATTTATGGAAAATGGGTTAAAACCCAAAACCCGTGAATATATGGGTTGAACCCAAGAAACCGAAAAACCACCCAAACCGACCTCAGAACCCGAAAAACCGAACCTATTGGGTTCTGAAAACCAGAAACCGACCATTTATAGATTGGGTTGGGTTTGGGTCCAAAACCGACCCATGCACAACCCTATGATTTAGAAAAAAAAAAAGGAGAAATAACCTTGAGAAATGAGAACTATGCAAGACAATAAAAGGTCATTTAACGACCAAGAATTTACCGTACTCTAATAAGGGCAGGAAGTGAAATATAAAGTATTGTCAAGGGACTAGTTAGTAACTCAATCGTGTATTTATTTATTCGTTCGTCCGGTTTTATTTTGGCTTGAAAATACCAAATTCGAGGCGAAGAACTCTCTCCTACTCTGTCTCATCTCGCTCTCTCTCACACACAGATACACACAGTACCCCATTGATATCGCCTTCTCTCTATATTTCCACGCTTCTCTCACTTTGCGGAGCTTCGTAACATCCGACACATGTCTAATCATAGGGATAGGGGAAATTAGGGTTAGGGTTTTGAAGAGATTTCGCCATGGAGGTCGAAGAAGAAAACAACTCAAAGCACCTTCAAGAATCGACAACAACCGTATCAAATGAAAGTTTGTTAGAAAATAATAGCATGAATGATACAGAATTAGAAATAAAGGTACCAGAATCGAACACTCAAGAAGAGCAAGGAGAAAAATCGTCTGTTTTATCCCCTAAATTGGACGATCCAAATCCTTTTGACGCGGTTGCAGTGGGGGAAACAGCGGAGGAGAAGGTGGTTATTGTTGACGAGAACTCAGAGCAAACGGGTGGATGTTGGAACTCGGTGGTGGTCGAGCCTACGAGTTTGTTGAAAGACGAGAACGGAGCCGAGGGTGCTGCAAATGATGGAATTTCTACCTCTGATGTTGCTGCTACGGAGAGTGGTGGTAGCGAGTTAACAAATTCGACCAAAGTTGACGTTGGAGAGTGTGAGGCAGCTGTAATTGTGCGAGATAATGGTTTAGATGCAGTCGAAGAAAATGCCAATAACAGCGAGGAGGTTACCAATACAAATGGTCCGTTCGTGATTGAGAATGATAAAGACGGAAGTGACGATAAAATGGAGGAAGCTGGCGAGACGATGAAAGAGGGCGGAGGAGTGGATGTTCCGCTGGTGCCAGTTGCTGAAATTGATGAAAGAGAGGAAGTGATGGCGGATGTTAAGAGTGATGGTGACGAAATTGTTCTAGGAGATGAAGCAATCACAGAGAGTCAGGTTGATGTCCAAGAAGCGGATGCAGAAGTTGTTGCAGATGAAGAGGAAGGTCTTGAGGAAGGAAACACGACAGACGACGAGAACGCTGCCGGTGCTGCAGAAAACGAGGATGAAGAACCAACGCTGGCAGATGAGGAGAGATCATTAGATACAGAATTGGAGACCGATGAAGAAGCAACCATGGCTGATGAAGAGAAAGTCCCATCGGAGGAGATGGAAACGGAATTGACAGAGTCGGTTGTTAAGCGTGGCAGAAGGAAACGGAAAAGAGGAGGGAAGAACTCAAAAGCTACCCACAAGTCTACAGTTGGGCGTAAGAAGATAATAATTGACGAAGATGTTTGCTTCATTTGCTTTGATGGCGGAGACCTTGTGCTATGCGATATGAGGTGAGTGTTCTTGATAGATGATCAATCTGGATTTACAGTGTTCTAAATTCCATTGTTCCATATTTACAGGACTTGCCCTAAAGCTTATCACCCTTCTTGTGTTAACCGAGAAGCTTCTTTCTTCCAAACTAAGGGTCGATGGAATTGTGGTATGTTCTCTATCCTCTCATACATTTAAATAATTGTTGCTTTTCACTTCATGTGATATATTTACCATTTATATTATCAAAACAAGGACCAAAATTGACGCTTCTCATAAAATAGTTTCTGAAAACAAGGTAAAGGGGGCGTTTGGTTTGCTGGGTTCCTTAGGAATTCAATTACATTCCATTTTTGGTGTAAAAGTAAAACTTGCTCCTTCTGGGTTCTCTTGAGCTGACATTCTTCAAACAAACACCAACCAAAGAGGAATTTTTTCTTAGAATGTGTATATGAAAAACGAATGAATGAAATATATGTTTATGACGATTGAATGAATGAAATCATACCTGGGGTAGTTATATAGTGTGGTTTGGGGATTTAAGGTGTTCATTTAGAACAACCAAAGTTATTTTTTTTTTCTGTTGTAAATGGTTAATGGTGTTACATGATATATGAGAGCTAATCTTGCAGCAGTTGGCTTGTATCAGAGATTCAGTTAAAAGGGAGATTCATCAGAGAACCTGCCACAACACAGATACCATGAATGCTTCACTGCTAAAGTTGATGGCTTTTTTCCAGTAGGATTAGTGTCAATGTGTGACTCCATGAATTCTTAATTAATCTGTTCAAGAAAGCAAAGCCTTTTTTTGTCTAGCGAAGTTGTCAAAGGAAAGACTATTGTTTTCCAATATCTGGACACCATCCAAGAACGATTAATTCTTCGTTTTTTTGAAGTTGATCAAAATAGGAAAAATCCATTGGCATTATGTTATGCGTGTTCTTTTTTGATGTAACCACATTCAAATGTATAATTAAGTCCTTGTTGTAAACAAATGCAAGGACTTAAATGTAGTATGATTAAGTTGTTGTGAGGGCACACATACATACTTGTTTCAAGCAATTACTGCAAAAGCATTTTAAATAACCAATCTACTACACCTTTTGCAATATTTGTTTTCTCATGAGAATAATCTCAAGAAAAAAGTTTTCTTCTTAACCTTAAACAACAAAGAGATAAACATGGCAACTGAGAAATGAAGAAAAGATCATGAAAACGAAAAAGAAGGAAGTGAAATAAAGAAATCATTTTGAAACTGTGCATGGATCCAAATTTGCTTCTAATGTGCAGTTGCTCAATGCATTCATGAATCACATATTAAAGCTATGTGTTTTGGTTTCCTATGTGTCATATTAACTACTTGAGTTTCTCAGATAGCATTTAAATGTGCTTTTACTTAAATTACCATGGGAGCAACTTATTTATTTATTTAAATTTAAATTTTGAGTTTCAGGTTGGCATCTGTGTAGTACCTGTGAGAAGAAGGCTGAATACATGTGCTATACATGCACCTTTTCCTTGTGCAAATCATGTATCAAAACCAATGTTATTTTATGTCTCAAAGAGAAAGAGAAGAAAGGTTTTTGTGAGACTTGCATGAAAACCATCATGCTAATCGAAAAAAACTCTCAGGAAAATCAAAATCAGGTATAATCATTAGTTATTCTTTACTCTTAATATAATCATCTATCTATAGACTATTAGTCTATAATATCAGTTGATAACTAAAAATCTCTGTTTCAACAGGTGGATGTAGATTTTGATGACAAGAACAGCTGGGAATATCTATTTAAAGATTATTGGATAGACATGAAATCCAAACTCAATCTTTCATTACCCGACCTTCTTGAGGCCAAGAATGCTTGGAAAGGATTCGATCCAGCTGGCAAGAAAGACCCGCCAGCTGTACACTCTGAAGGTGGTTCAGGCTCAGAAAACCCTTCCCCTTCCCCTTCCCTACAAACAAAAAAGAAGCGAATAAGAAAGCCTAAAAAGCTCAAAGAAGATCTGAAAGACACAGAATGGGCATCAAAAGAGCTTCTAGAATTCGTGGCCCACATGACAGGTGACGACACGTCATTTCAAACACAGTTTGATGTCCAAGCTCTCTTGCTTGAGTACATTAAAACAAACAAACTTCGTGATTCGCGTCGCAAAAGTTATATAATTTGTGATGCAAGACTCGAAAGACTTTTTGGAAAACCACGTGTTGGACATTTTGAGATGTTGAAGCTTCTAGAATCCCATTTTCTTATCAAAGAAGATTCTCAGATAGATGATGTACAACTACAAGGGGACACTGTTGACACTGATGTTGTCCAGGTGGACAATGATGATGAAGGTAATGAGAATGTGAAAAGTGGGAAAGACAATAAAAAACGTAAAATTCGCAAGAAAGTTGACCGAGAACCTCAGTCAAACCGTGATGATTATGCTGCGATTGATACACACAATATAAGTTTAATTTACATGAGAAGGAAGTTGGTGGAGGATTTACTTAAAGATAATGAAACATTTCATAAAAAAGTTTTTGGGACCTTTGTTAGGATAAGGATTCCTGGTGCTCATAATAAGAGTGACATATATAGACTGGTTCAAGTTACAGGTGATTGAACACTTTACTATTTTTTAAAATTTTTTATTTCTAATACTGCTATGTATATAATTTATTCGGTTAATCTACAATGATTGAAAACAGGGACTATAAAAACGGAGGAATATTCAGTTGGCAAACAGAAGACTGATTCCATGCTTGAAATATTGAATCTTGACAAAACGGAATCTGTATCCATTGATACCATTTCAAATCAAGAATTCACAGAGGTTATAAAGCTAAATTTTTTTTTGTAGAATTAATGGTATCTTTTGAGTTGCTGATATGTTTAGTTTTGATACGGTAGGATGAATGCAAGCGTCTAAGGCAAAGTATAAAGTGTGGATTGATAAATAGGCTGAAAGTGGTATGTTTTTCTTTTTTCTTTATATATAAAAAAAATAAAAAATTCTTTCCATTGTTCTAACATGTTTGGTTGCTTGTAGGGAGACATTCTGGATAAAGCCATGGAACTTCAAGCTGCAAGAGTTGATGATGTAAGTTCTGTAATTCGATTCATCTTTTTCTTTATTTATGTATTTTATTTTAAATATATTTTGTATCTAATGCTTTATAAATGTTTCAGTGGCTTGAATTGGAGGTTTTGCGCCTTAGTCATCTTCGTGATCGAGCAAGTGATTTAGGGCGTAAAAAAGAATATCCTTTTTTTTTTTTTACTGTTTCATTTTTATGTTAGTCATGATGAATTTAATGGAGAGTTTTGACTTTTGTGTGATCCTTGACTTATATATATCCACGCTCAGAGAATGTGTAGAGAAGCTACAAATTTTGAAGACACCTGAAGAACGTGCTCGTAGGCTAGAAGATTTACCTGTAATACATGATGATCCTACTATGGATCCAAAACATGTGTCTGAAGACGACACAGATGAAGATGACAAGAAACAAGGTATAGTTTAAAGACAAGTAAATAGCAACCAGTATACTATAACTATATTGGTAAAAAGATTGGTTTATGATTCTGTATTGCTATATGTAGATACATACAAAAGCTCTGTGGGCCCCAGATTTAATAATAACCGGAGACGAGACTACCCCTCGAAAGAACCTTGGAGTAGTACAAGAGGTCCTGCTAAAAATTACGAATTTGCCCGCAACTTGAGTTTCTCAAACAAAACCGAACCACATAATGAAAATGTACACGATCAAGGACGGGACCCAATCATGCAAAAGAAAAACGAAGATTCACCTTCACCTTCACCTTCAAGTTCAAGAAAAGAGGTTATTCCCGAAACTACCCCTGAAGTAAATGAAACAGAGAAAATGTGGCATTACAAGGATCCATCTGGGAAAATTCAAGGCCCGTTTTCGATGGCACAGCTGCGTAAATGGAACAATAATAAGTTTTTTCCTGTTGATTTGAAAATATGGAGAAAGAGTGAGAAGGAAGATGATGGTGTTCTTTTAACCGTTGTATTAGAGGGACGATTTAAAATTACAATTACACCCCCTGTTAAGTGGGGCCCGAAACATGATGAGAGAGATGGTTTTGGTTTAGGTAGCCTTCCCTCTCCTACTCCTACTCCTACTCCAAACCAAAGTAAGAGTATGGTTAGTTCTTCGTATCATGGTGGCAACGAAGGGCTGCAGTCACCTACACCGAGTGCAGGTGGTCCCCGGATGGTGGCATTTGGTGGTGGTAACAATATGCCGCCACCGCCAGTTGTTCAACCGGTTACCACCACCGATCAAAGTCTTTCTGGTGGACCATATGGTTGGAGTGGCGGTGCACCTCATAACCCACAACCGAGCCCCCAGTGGGGTGGTGGTGGTGGTGTACCGAATATGGTTCAGAATCCTGCCGGAAACTTTCTGCCACCGCCACCTCCGGTTAATCTGCCGCCGCCGCCACCACCACAACCACCACCAAATGTAAGTTGGCAACCTCCTCCAGGAAATCAAAGCATGAATTGGGGAGCTAATGTTCAAGGTCCACAATTAACAGTGAATTCCCCATGGGGTTTGCAACTGCAAGCAGGTGGTGGTGGTGGTGGTTGGGTTGGTCCACTACCACCAACACCAACACCAGCAGCGGGACAAGGGTGGGTTCCTGGGAATGGAATTGGAAACCCTAATTGGGTTGCTGGTGAGGTGAACCAGGGAGCATCATCCAATATGATGAGCAGCGGATGGGTTGGTGGAGCCAGTGAGATAGGGTGGGGTCCACAGGCGAACCAGGGTTGGGGTTCCCCTACACCTAGGAATCGAGGAGGCATGTGGGACAGAAATGAACAAAACTACAACAGAAGTGGGTTTTCAGGACAAAAGAGGAATAGAGGTGGTGGTGGTGGTGGTGGTGGTTATACAAGGCACTAAAAGAGACAAACCTCAAAACCCCAGGGGGTGTGATCGTAACATTTGTTTTGTACAGCATTTGTAGTGTGTCGTGGGTAGATGAAAGATGGATGTTTGCGTTTTAGGTTATATTATATACTTATTTAGCATCTCTTTCGTCAGAGATAGAAAACGTGTGCAGTGTAGGTTTTTTATGTGCTTTTAAGATTTAACATAATATCATAACCGACTAGACTTGTCTGTCTTGTCTTGTAGCATTGCGGGTTTTTCGTTATTGTTTATGCTGAATAAACGTGCTTCATGGTTCATGCCATAGACACCATGATTCACAGTGACACTTATTGATGTTTTCCCTTTTTTTTTTTTTTTGTTTCATATAAAAGCAATGTTTTTTTTTATATATGTATAAATTGTTTATGTAACATCTTAATAGCTCGTATGTAAGTGGAAGACACTAAGTTCATTTGATTTGACTCGGTAGTCTGATAGATTTAACGGGTAAATGATTTAAAATCATTAACTAAACCGTTTGGAATTAATTGTTTGTTTCTTACTTACAAGAGAGGAAAAAAAAAAAAAAATCAATGGTGGAATTAAGTCATCTGGCCTTTTTTGTTTCATAAAGAAAGAATAGCCATGGTGTAATTTTATTTCCATCAATTATTCATACTTTCTGACAAAAGGGTTGAAATTGTTGTACCTTCTACAGTTCTTCTGCTCACAGTTTGGATCTGTGTTGTAGACACTGTTGGATGGGCACCACCATCCCAAGTAGAGACATTTACCTTAAGCTTTACCGTTTTGATCCCGGTTGCAATTATGATATTTTTTTCAATATTATTGTATAGATATTCAAAGTGGTATAATTGCAATATTATTAATTCGTGTTAATTTCTTAAAATGTCAAAGTAGAAACACATCGTATGAAACACTTCAAAATAAACTTGATCCAATCTCATAAGCTTCAAGCTTGAGATGACATGTCATTAAAAAAACCCATAAACGGATGTTTTGTTGGTGCTTGAAGTGTTAAGGTAATTCATATTTAAGGATTATGTCATGCACACATGTCCGTATGCTTTTGTGAACTATGGTGCCCAAGACCGTTAAAAGCCGATTTGAAGCACGGAGCAAAAGTAAATATGAGGTCTGAATATATTAATTAAATAATTAAAGTTGAAGTAATAATAAGTTCTAACAATTGTATTAGAATAAGGTAGACGTATAATTGAAGTGGAGCATATAGGATAACAATCCAATCTTCCAAACATATCTTCAATGCTTTTACCTCACTCATTTTTAAGAAAATGCATCACCACATTAAATGGATTTTAGGATCTTGATCACATAAACTTACTAACTTTTGTACCCAAGTAGTTGGGGCCAAATCAAGCTTCCGAACAACTTAAAAAACCTGATCATAAACACTATTTTACGCTGCCTTTATTAGTAAAACAAAAACATAATCATAGACCCAATTTTATAGACCATAAAATGGAATAAAGAACAACACCTATTCCACATTGCTTTTGCTTTTCCAACATCTTTAATTCTTAATCAAAACTAACTTGAAACACCCATAAACTTAAAAGATGAGTGAATATGAATTAAGTGATTAATATATTTCACATACTATTAGATTCAAAGTCATAGAGTAGAGAATATAGTCATCGAGATTGAGAAATGAATTTCCGGAGAATTAGAAATCATAACTCAAGTCTGAAACAGATTGTCAAAATGAACAAATATATGATTGTTGATTGATTTAATTAGTTATTTTATCATTGTTCCCATAAAATAATTGGTCCACAAAGAACTATACACTTACATAATACTTAGTGATTTACATATTATCCTAACTATATATATATATATATATATATATATATATATATATATATATATATATATATATATATATATATATATATATATATATATATATATATATATATACATTTTAAGAGAAAAAACAAGGCTTTTTCTATAAAAAAAACTTACACGACATTATTTTCCGTGAATTTTTACATCCAAATAAAAAAATAAAAAAATCATCCTTCTAGTTGAAGAGTCTAATTTGAATATTGTTAAGATTTTGATTGCACATAGTGATATTCTAATAGAAATTATATGTAACACCATAACATTTAAATAATATTTTATTTAAAATAAAATGTATTTATACATAATCTTTCCAATAATTATTAGAGTTCACAACTTTTCGATGTTACAAATAATATCAACAACTATAGTAAAAAAGAAAATGATCAAACAACCTTCTCTATTCTATTCGTCATCATCATCGGTCACGCTCTTCTCTTCCACTTCTATACCTGAGTGCATGCACATTAAAACAAACACGTTAGACAAAAGTCTTGTGAGCTACATGAGTTTTTGATACATTCTCATTCTTTTATTTATTTTATATACTTTAAATTATTCTTTGCACAAAGACTTTAGCACATAAATCCTAGCAAGTACAGCCAACATAAGAATGAATCAACCTGGCCAACAGTAACTCATACGAGTTACACCTGGGTCCCACTGTTAAAGACTAATCCAAGATAAACCTGCCACAATACTCCATCAAACTCATGTTAATCCATGATAATCCCTTACCGGGAACCAATAACACAATCTAATCCTTCCACACATGCTCTTTATAAAGCTATAAATTTTCTTTATATCATTTATTCCTTTTTCTTTTTTCTTTTTACATTTTCCACCATATAGTGCCATTTTACTCCACCTATTCCATCTGGCTTTTCATTAAGCTTTTAGTACATTCACATATAACATTTATCATACAACTTTTCGTAAAGCCCATAATAAATGGGTACATGCACATGCTTCTTGCCCTAACAACTCTTTATAGATTTCACATTAAGATTCACATATATGCTTATGCTAATTCATCAATAATTACTAAATGGTTGTTGTGTAACACCCTATTCTGGGCCATTCTGTGATTCAGGGTTGTGGGTCGGAAGTCGATTCCATAAAAGCTTTGAGGCCTTAAGGAGGCAATGATTAGATCTTTTGGAAGAAGGAAATGAAGGTTATGAGACCTAAATCCTATGGATTGTGCTTTGGGCCGAAGGGTAGCGTGGGAAAAGTCATAGGTCGGTTTTTGCATGAGAAATGGATTTTTGTTCGAGAAGTTTTTAGTCCAATATATCTAGATATTATTATGGGGCTTTTAAATACCTTTCTGTGGATATAAACATTGTCGAAATCAGACTTGAAATGAAGAAATTATCACCATTTAAAGCTGGAGGGTTTTTAGGTTGAGCCTAGTACGTTGTGTGTACAGGATGTACGCTGGATGTACTAGGCAAGAGGTGATCGCGAAGTTGAACCTAGTATGTTGGGAGTACTAGGAGTACGTGGGGCGTACGTAGGCTGATGCCAAACCCTAATTTATAGGGTATCACCCTTATTTAATGGCATTAAATCACCCTTGGGCCTCACATAATCAACCTCCACTCCTTCCAAACCCTGATATCAAGTATATCCCTTGTGAGTGAAGATATTGAAGCTTGGTGGCCTTTTGTTGAAGAAGAAGATTAGTGAAGAAGGATGTGTTGCTTGCAAGCTTTTGGATCCAGAAACTACTCCTTTTGGTGCATATTCTAAAGGTATAAAGTTTATACCTTGATGAGTTTCCTTATAGATCTCCATAGATGGGTTTTTTTCATGAACTTTTGTCCCAAAGCTTGGACCTTTGTGAGTATGGAGTACTCCAAAGCTTATTAGCTGTCCTTTCAATTATTTTAGGTCTTTTGGATTCATAAAAATGGTAAATTGATGCTCCCTTTCTAGCCATGCAAGATCTTGGTAGTGTTGAGTGTGGATTAAGTTAGAGTTTCAAGGTTTAAACTCTTTCCAGCCATGCAAAGGCTTAAAGTCTTTGACTTTATGGGTTTAGACATTATTTGGGATCAAATCTGAGAAATGGACTTAGTGGCTTAACTATTTAAGTCCTTAATGATGAGTTTAGGCTATTGAGGAGTACGCTGGGCGTACCCAGCTCGTACGCAGTGCCTACTGTGCAAAGGTGGTGTACGTTGGGCGTAGATCGAGTACGCAGGGCGTACTCAGATTGTTGACTGTTGTTGATTTTTTTGACTTTTGGGTTTTGGGCCATATTCGAACTACTAAGGTTTTTGGTCTTATTGGGTCATTAGTCCTTCTTGACTTTAGGTCATTGTTAGGCTTTAGGCCTTCTTGGATTTGGGCCCATAGTGGGATTCGGGCACCATTTAGGGTTTCAGGCCATTGCAGGCTTTTGGGTGTCTTTGGGCAGGGCCTGATTTGTGGTTTATGACCAGATTATTAATTAGGATATTGTTTGATGATATTTAGTGCAGAGGTTTCAAGATCAGCAGTTTGAGGTGAGTCTTCTCCCGGTGCTCGTGAGTCGAAGGCACCAATGCCGGCTCACTACATTATGTATGTATGATGCTAGCTGTATTTGTGACTCTTGCATGTTTGTATGAGCCTGTATGGTAGGATAGATGTATATGTGATGACCAGCTGGGTCTAGCTGTTATTATTGTGTTATGTTGTTTATATGTGACTGAGACTGTTGATGGTCTCCAGGGTTGCTGATAGCCCACCGGGTATGCTGTTAGCCTACTGGGATTACTGATAGTCTCTAGGGTTGCTGATAACCCATCGGGCGTGCTGTTAGCCCACTGGGACTGCTGATAGTCCCCAGGGTTGCTGATAACCTATAACTGTTTATTTGTGATGTGTTGTGTGTGATATTTTGGAGAACTCACTAAGCTTTGTGCTTACGATTTGTGGTTTTCATGTTTCAAGTTTCCTTATATTAAAGGTGGGGCACGACTCGATTACATTGCATCAATGGGGGACTTGTGTACATGATAACTTTGAAATGATACTCTGATAAATGTTTTACTGATTTGAATAAATACTTAAAGTTTTAATCGAAAAATTTGGGTTGAATTGTGGGGCATTACAGTTGAGCTCATCCAAAGCTCCAATCTCCTAACTATATATCATACAATTTATTGATTTATCAAACAACCAACAATGTTCTTTTTTCCTTAACCAAGGAAAACACAGACTTATATTCAACAATACATTTATCAAGTAACATCTACTTTGTTATGTACCCAAAAAATTCACATGTACTCGCCTGACTAGTTAGTGATGACTAACTATTATCATGGATTCCGGCTCAATATTGCGTTTTAGCTTTCCTTCTTGGCAAAATCTATTTAGGTAACAAAACATTAGAATCTTATAAACTCACTATTATATATACCATAATGGTCCATTAGCCGAATCTAGTAACCAGTTGTTACCAAATTTGTCAAATTTGGCATCACGTCTAATAGACGTCTTAACCCTAATGATTTTCACGTAATATAACTCTAAAGGTTGCAAGGTTCCATCCATACACACACATAAAATATGCAAATTATTCAACTTAAAAGCTTACCCTCAACGTCGGTATCCCGGAAATCAAGACTCATAACAATCTTCGGGCCTTCTGTAAGTGTAATCCCGTCAAAATCCACCTCTTCCATCCTTATTTCATGTTCCATGAATGCTCTCTGTCGCTTTGCTCCAAAATGACGAAATAGGGACCTAAAATACATTTTTTGTTAAGTCGGTTGCTCCACGCCGTTGTCTTATCTGAACCGCGCCACAGTTTCACAACAATTTTGTGTCGAACTTCAGACTTGTGTCAACTTCAGACAGACATAACTTTTCTTATACGAACTCCGATTTTAACGAACCTTTTATCATGTCAACCGGATCGGAGTGAACTACAACTTTCCTTTAACAATCATTTATTAAAACCTTATAAATCTTCTTTTATAATGCAATAAGTATAAGGATATACATATTATATTACCGAAAAGTTCACCATTTGGCTACATGAGTTCACCATTGGATGTATTTAAACCAAATACATCTTATAACACATAGTTTGTGATTTTTTGGTCATTACAACTCTCTTTCAAAAATCATTCACTAATAACCTTTACATTTTTATGTTAATCCTTTGCTTACGAAGTAACAATTTTCCGGTAGATTCTAAAAGAATAGATATTTTAAGATTCAACCTCAACCACATATTTCTCATTTGCTACTCTAATTCTCCAGCGTACTGGTATCACGCTGATACCAGGAGGGTATGGCTATTCATAAATGATTATATGATAGAGTGGTACAATCATATATGATTATAAATGTTTAAACATATATGTCTAATTATAAATGATTATATATATATATATATATATATATATATATATATATATATATATATGTTTGTTCACAGATTGAATAATCATGTATGTTTATAGTGGTTGGTGTCAGAGATGGCGGTGGTATAAGTGATTAAGGTGGTAGTGGTAGGGTCGGTTAGTGGTAGAGGTGGTGGTCATGATGGTGGCGGCGTCGGTTGTGGTGGTAGGGAAGGTGACGCGGGAAAAAGTAATTGGCAGCGTTGAATAATTATTTATGATTATAACTCTTCCGTTGTACCGGTACGCCGGAATGCTAAAGCGGCAAATGAAAATTAAGTGGCTGAATTTGAATGCAAAACAAATCAAATTTTGTGATAATTCATTGAGAGCGATTCTGAGCAACACATTTTCAATGCAAAATAAATCAATTTTTTTGGAAAAGAATTACGACATTATTTGACGTGAATTTGAAAATCCAAATAAAATAAAAATAAAAGAATCATCGTTTTAGTTGAATAGTCCAATTTGAATATTGTTAAGATTTTGAATCTATATCCAGTTATACATAGTGATATTTTGATAGGAATACTACATGTAATTATATTATTATATAAAATATTCTTGTTAGAATATTTGTAATATTTGTAAGATGAGTTGTGGTTAGATCTGTTTGAACTTTGCTTTACAAATATATAATGTGGGACTTATCCCACATTGGTGGAAGAGAAAACATTTTTCCATCTTATATACGAATGAATCAAGTACGAATGAATCAAGTAATGGATGAAGTATATTGGGCTTGCTTTGTGGTATTGGACTAGCCTAATTTGACTAAAAATGTGCTAATATCAAGAGAATATTTAAAGGTCAAAAGATGGGTCTTGGGGCTCTTGGGGTCTTCTTGATATATATATATATATATATATATATATATATATATATATATATATATATATATATATATATATATTACTTTTATTAAATTCGTAATCACTAAATGATAGGTATTTGGAAGTTATTTTCGGTTTTAACAGTTTTTAACTACCATAATCAATACCTATAAATACATGTTTTCTGTCATTTGTGAGGGGTTACAGAAACAGTCACCATAAATTCTCTTCAAAATTCGTTCTTTCTGAAGATGAAGGGGACATAGAAATTTCGACAGATTCAAGATTACTTTTTGGGTTGATTGTTGTATCCTCTAGACAGATCCATACCAGGGAAATTTCTGTCTTAGGACACTGCAATTTGTAGGCCTCAATCTACATAATTTCGTTTTTGTGTTTCTGTTGTAGACATAAATCTTCAAGTATGTTTTCTGTAAACTGATTTGTGTATATATATATATATATATATATATATATATATATATATATATATATATATATATATATATATTTCAATTTCGTTTGTTTTATTTCTATTAGTCTTGTTGATTGTATACTTCTGTCATAACAAGATCTGCTAACATCGACAGAGATGATGAATTACGCCGGCGACTACCTTCCATTTTCGTGTATTTTGTAAATTCGTATCGATAACACCACATGATTGCTTCCATCATCACAACAATGAAAGATTTCGATCGAGATAACCGTTCTTAACCTCCAATTTGTTTCTGATGTTAGTTGCGACATCCAATTCCAAGTTAGTAATATCTAAAATCGCTGAAGGTTGATACGATCGATTTTTGTTTTTGATGTATTGATTCTGAAATCAGAAATCTTATTATATTGGAATTATCACCGTTTTTGTTGATGATCGGAAGTCCTGTTCGCCTTCAAATCACTTCAAGGCATTGGAAGGTTTTCGGAATACCTTCATCGAAATCAATTGAATTCAATCTCAAATTTCCCTTCACAGTTAACAAAAAATCGTAATCAGTGTTTCAGCATTTTGTGTAATTAACGATGGCTGTAGTATTTGAGAATGCATTACAACTTATATTGGGTGAATTACAGAAAGCAGTATATGTTGTAGGGTACTCGTCACCTTTTTAAACTATGACAAGTTGGGTTCCCTACTTCATCAGTAGCACATAACTAATCAGTTTGGGCTATATGATTCCCACTTCAAGATTGCATTTGGGCAAAAAAATTTAAGGCTTGGTGATGCAAACAAGATGGTTCTTTTTCTGCCCGCCAAGTGTTTGATAAAATGCCTGAATGAGTTTTTCAAGTGTTGTTGCCAATTTTCGACTCAAGCTGATGTAGAGATTCTATTCGGTGTGGGTTCTACTGTGCACACTCCAGCCTTTTGTTGGAGTGTCACTTTTTCTTTTGGGTTAGTGCTTCTAATTTCGGGTCTCACCTTGAGGCTTAAATAAACTTTATTTGCTGGTTTATGGCGTCCTCTTATTCCTTTGAGAGCGGGGCTTGGCCGTGTCCTTTTCGGGGGTTTCACTGTTGCCCAAATGGTATTGTTGGAAGTAAAGGGATTTCTCGTATGATATCTCATCTCAAGAGCTTACACCTCCATACAGATGAACGCAGAGCTGTGTTACGGGAGGCTATTACTTCTGACATTGGGTTGTTTATGTCTGTGGTAGCAACTTTGAAGGAGTTTGGTCAATGGATATGTGGGGATTGCATGAAGCTTCATGCCCTGAGTCGTTCATGTCACCACTCGGGTGGCTTGATTAAGTTTATTGACGGGGCTGATGACATGAGCATGCATATTGTTGGCATTTCAAAGCCGCTACCCAATGAACCGGAAGCCGACCTCAATGATGGGTTGGTGATGGATGCTCACCTACTTGATCGTGTTTTTAAGCTGCCTATCACCACTGTCAAAAGCATCCCTCATAACTGTCGTATGGCTTTCTCTCAGGCTTTGAAAGCAGCCCTTTCCAAAGTGGTTGCTCATCCCGGATCCGTTGAAGCGTAGGTTGCTCTGTTAATTCTTCCTAGGTGTACTCTTCAGGTGTTCAGGCCCAAGAATAGGCAAGAAAGTAGGTCTGACAACTGGAAGTCTTTGCAACATCGTAATATCTTGAGCGCTTTAGCTACTTGGGGGACTGAAGACGGTATTGCCAAGCTAGTTAAAAACTTAGTTGACAATGCAATACTGGAGCAACAAGATAAAAAAGAAGAGTACATTCAGGAGAAAGGAACACCGGGCAGCACCAATGTCAGACAATGTCTTCGTAAGGTTGCCGATGGACATTTTACAACAGCAGTGAAAGTTTTATGTTCTTCGGGGGTTGCTCCATTTGGGGGTGATACCACGAAGGCATTATAGGATAAGCATCCATACAAGCCACCGACTTCCATGCCCAACACCATATTTTCAGAACCTCCCTTGGTAGTGGATGTTGACAATGTCCTTGGGGAATTAAATCATTCCCTAAAGGTACCTCGTGTGGGAGGGACGGGTTGAGAGCTCAACACATTTTAGATGCCCTTTGTGGAGAAGGTTCGGCTATAGCCAAAGACCACTTACGTGCTATTACTTATGTGGTTAATTTATGGCTAGGGGGAAGATGTCCTTCGAGCTTGGCATAATTTGTTGCCTCTGCTCCTCTCATGTCGCTCTTAAAACCTGACAAGGGAATACGACCTATTGCAGTAGGTACTATATGGAGACGTTTGGTTTCCAAGTTGGCCATGAAAGGGGTTGGTAAAGAAATGGCCAAATATCTCAATGATTTTCAGTTCGGAGTCGGGGTGTCGAGTGGCGTTGAGGCCGTTTTACATAGCGCCAATAGGTTGTTGAGTGAGCGCCAGGATGACAAATCTCTCTTCATGCTTACCGTGGACTTCTCTAATGCCTTTAACCTTGTTGACAGATCCACATTACTTCATGAGGTCAGATTGAGGTGTCCCTCTATTTCCTTGTGGGTAGAATTCCTATATGGTCAAGCAGCAAGGTTATATCTAGGCAACACACATATTCGGTCTTCTACCGGGGTTCAGCAAGGAGACCCCTTGGGACCACTTCTCTTTTCCATTGTGTTGCACCCGTTATTGCATAAGATTAGAGACAATTGCAAGCTTTTTCTCCATGCATGGTACTTGGATGATGGCACACTTATCGGAGATTCGGAGGAGGTGGCCAAAGCATTGGACATCATTACGGTGACTGGCCCAAAATTGGACCTTTAGCTGAATATCAAGAAAACCGAGCTCTTTTGGCCCTCGTGTGATGGTAGGAAGTTACGGGAGGGGCTATTTCCAGCGGACATCGGGAGGCCACCTTTGGGGGTGAAACTTCTTGGGGGAGCTGTTAGTAAAGATGCTAGTTTCATTCGCAACTTAGCCATAAAGAGAGCCGAAAACACTGTGAATTTGATGTGCCTTCTTCCACAATTGTCTGACCCCCAGAGTGAGCTCCTTCTTCTTCAGTCTTGTATGGGGGTATTGCTAAACTTTTCTTTGGGTTGAGGACGTGCCAACCCATTCACATGGAGGAGGCGGAAATATTCTTTGACAATGGATTGTGCGGGGCAATTAAGGACATTGTGGTTTGTGGGGGCCCTTTCGTTGGTGACATACAATGGCGAATTACTTCCTTACCCATTAGGTTTGGGGGTTTGGGTTTATACTTGGCAGTAGAGGCTACCTCCTATGCTTTTGTTGCCTCAAGGGCCCAATCTTGGGTATTGCAAGACCACATCTTACGGGATAGCGGTATACATGGTATGGATTCTGATTATGATTGTGCCCTGGCATCCCTTCGCAACAAGCTTCCAGATTTTGACCTTAACAATTTTACTACTAAAGACACCCCCCCTAAATCACAGAATACACTGGTGAGTGTCCTTTTTCGTAAAATTGTCCAAGATATGAAAGTGCATCTCGACATGACGGCTCGACAGAAAGCGGTTTTCCAGTGCTTACGTGCACCACATGTTCAGATTTTCTTCTGGCTATCCCTATAGATGGGCTTGGCCAACACATGTCTCCTGTGGAGTATCGTACTATTCTCAAATATCGACTCATGATTCCCATATTCCCAACTGACGAGATATGTCTTGTGTGTCGCAAGACATGTTTGGAGTCTTTTGGAGAGCATGCAGTTCACTGTAAAGAACTCCCGGGGTTCAAATACAGGCACGATATGGTTATGGATGTTTTGTTTGACATATTTAAGCGTGCCGGGGTTTCCGCTAAGAAAGAGGCGCCTGTTAATTTCTTGACTGACCCGACAGAAGGAAGGTCAACACTCAGACCGGCTGACATTTTGATTTTTGGATGGGTCGGAGGGAAACACGCATGTGTGGATCTTACAGGGGTATCCCCTCTCGTGGGCCTGAGGGCTGGGGGTTTCACGACGGGACATGCTGCTTTAAAAGCAGTTACAGACAAAGTCACCAAACATGAGAGATCGTGCATGGAAAATCAACACAGCTTGTTGCCCGTTTGCCATCTCACTCATTGTACGATGACAATTAAAATATTATAGAACCAAATTGAAAAAAAAAACTACACATACTAATATTATGTATGTATATATGTGACTTTTTGTTATTTAATACCAAGATTAGTTTAAAAGTAATTTTTTTGGATATTTTCTTACTATGCCAATAGTATGTCGAATAGTTTTTAAAATATAAAATATTTTTTCCAAATAAAAATAACATGTTTTTATCGATGTTCATCCATCGATCTTGGTTGTAGGCTTGTAGCTATATGTATGTCTTTATCACAATCATCACTTTAACTGAAATACATCCATCATATCTATTTGGTTCCAAACACATGAAAAGATGCATACCACTTTAAGTATTCGACTCCTTTTTCCCTAATGTTTTGTGTAACGATTAGTGACAATCACACTCATACGCTTTATAATTGCCTTGTTAGTTATTGCTTTTAAAGTACGTAGTATTTTATACATTATTATTGCTCATCACTCACCACTCATCAGACAACATGTTATCTTTCTGGTGTAAGTTGGTCTTACCCACTCTCACATGGCATGCTTCAAATCTACATAACCTTTGGAACCAGTTTGGCCATGAGGATAGGACAAAGGTTGGTAATACAATTGTGGGCAAATGGCCATCATGGGTCATTCAATTTGGTTGGTGTTTGGACCCTCTTAATAATTCAACCAATTTATGATATTCACAAACCCATTTCATGTTGATGTGTCACTTTTCTTGATAATTGGTGTCCCTACATTATGTTCATTCGAACGGTAATAAGATTAAAAAAAACCCTCATAAGTAAACTCTATAGAACTCTCTTTTATATATATATATATATATATATATATATATATATATATATATATATATATATATATATATATATATATATATATATATATATATATATATATATATATATATATATCAATTTAATATAGAATATGTATTAATAACATATAATAAAATCTAACAGGGTACCTCTTCATTTATGAGTAAACAAGTGAGAACAGGTATTTACTACTAAACCAAACCTAATGACGGCTTTCACATGTGATTGCGTTGGTCTTTTTTTTTTTTTTTTTTTTTTTTTTTTTTTGTCTATTTAACATTGACTGATAGAGAGTTGACATATTCGTGTTATATATCTGAAAACCCAATGACATCTATTCATATAAAGTTAAAAGTGGATAAAGTTTGATTGAACATGGGTAATGTGCCTTTTATGATAAGAAGCTTTAGTCGCTAGTCTAACTGATATAGGGGTAACCCAAACATGGCTCCATGATTAAACAACTCTTGATATATGGTTTATAGAAACCCCGGTGGTTGTGTATACATATTTGTTGTAGGCAAATAAAAGCGCATTATTGGATGAAAGAGCATCCAAACAAATACATTACCTATGTTTTCGAACGGTTGTTTTATAACCTAAGCAGTGATCGAAATTTTAATAGTGGTCACATGCCGCTATTTGAAATAGCGGGTATCGCGGTAGTATAGCGGTTTTTAATATCATAGAAAATTTATATACATTAGAGTATTAATACTATATAGAATTAATATCATAAAAGGTCATATAAAAACATAACATAAACCATATATAATATTCTAATACGATAATATGGAAACTAAAAAGCGTTAAGTGTCATCGTAGCTCAAGTTGTTCGTGATTTGTAAGTACAGAAAGAGACGAAAAAAAAAAGTTATCATTCGTTGCTTTACAGCTTGTAATTAATTAGATTTATTGTTTGGACTTATTAAAACAAAAAGTATAGTGGACTAATTAAAAAAAATACAGATTTAATATTGAAATAGCCCACAATCGGTTTTTTCTTTATCAAAGTAGCTTAATGTGTATGAGATTGTAAAAACGGATGTAACGTCGCTATAGCGCTGATGAATTTCGCGATAAATAGTGGTCAATAGCGTAATCGCTATTCGTAAACGCTATTTCAAAATAGAGGTTCAATATCAATACAAAAAGCTATAGTGCTACTATAGCACCGTTATAACACGCTATTAATAGCATAGTTTACAGGATACAACAATAAATAACGAGATAAATTAAATTTTCAATCAGACGACAAATTACACATATACAAATGTCAATTTAGTTTATTTTATTTTAGAAAACTGGCTATTCAAAATCATCATTTGATGGCCCATCATATAAGTTTATAATCAAATAAGAGACGTTTTTTCTTATTAAACATAACAATACAACTTAGTCGATTATATATATATATATATATATATATATATATATATATATATATATATATATATATATATATATATATATATATATATAGAGAGAGAGAGAGAGAGAGAGAGAGATTAAACTTTGCTTTTTAAAGTATATTATTTTCATGCAATGCTGGTGATTTTATGTCATCAACTATTTATGTAATTTGAATTAATATGAAAGTCAAGCAGTATTCTAAAAAGCGTGTTATGTCGTGCACTAAGACGTGTCATGGTGTGAGGTGTGACTGTCGTTTCGAGAAATCTCATGACAGTGTTGTTAGGCATGACACGTTGCAATGTGTGATATATCGTTACATAACGCATTATGGCGCAAGTTTTTTTTTTCAAAATATATTTTTTTTGTTCTTTTTTATGCATTTTCTAATCGGACATACAACAATTGAGCTTTTTTGAACTTTTTTGTCATCAGTTGTTGATATAAAACTTCTAAAAACTTTATATATATATATATATATATATATATATATATATTTGTGTGATAATATAATTATAAATTAATACAAAATTGTCAACTTATATCACACCTTAAAAAAATCATGGTCTCGTCATGGCTCGTAAAACTTGATGTTTGATCTTACCACCACGAGATGCCTCACATCTTTTAGAATCTTTATGTCAAATATGTATTTAAACTATAATATATTCAAGTTAGGTGGTACGGGGTATCACTTATATGCAATGGTACGGGGTATCACTTATATGTAAGACTAGTTAAATCCTGGACATGAAGAAAAGTAGGGATCATGGGAGTTGTGCCCTGCTCATAGACACCTCTTATCTAGATAACTCAAACAGTGCAACGACCTGATTGCTCGACAAGTCAAGATGGTTGTTACAACTCCGGTCCAAGCTCCCATAGGTAGCTCAATCTTTCTAGACATGTTTACACAAAAAAAAGTCTAACTGCAACATACATATATTTTGTTGTCATTATCGAAATTTTAGATACATTAGTGTGTATATATATATATATATATATATATATATATATATATATATATATATATATATATATTCATTCGTCTATTTTAGAATTGTCATTCGGAAAATTAATATTTCATATATTTTTTCCAGAAATGTATTTTTTTAACTTTGTACCTAAAACATAGAATGATCTTCACATACATTATCATAGGGAAAATGACTTAGGAGGGTAACTACCTCTTATCTGTGTTCACATATTAGCAACTTCTTATTTTTTGTACATAAGAAAGCAACTAACTTGTTTTAACTGTGTAACATCCCAAAAATCATGACCAAAAATTTTGTTTTTAATTTAATACTAAAACCATAATTGTCAATTCATTAATTTAATACTCCGGCATCGGGCCCCGCCTGGCATCGAGCCCCGCTCGGTATACAAATCTGTCTCTCTTAGGCCTCGCCTGTCTCCGGGCCCCGCCCGCTAAACACATTGAATCATATAACATGCTAACACATAAAGAAACATACTCTACTGTATCCATGTCCTAAGAAACATACTCTGCTAATAATAAGATACGGAACTTCGTCCGTACTCAGCTAGTTCCAGCCAGGGCTTCAGCAGTGCAAGGTGAGTCTCCTCACTGTGTGAATGGGTCTAAGACCACAATGCCAACCCATATAGTCTATGAATAGGAAGACCTGGGGGTTAGCCCTAGGCATTGTATGCTAGAATGTTATTCCAGACCAAGGTTTGATGTCGGGCGGGTGCCTGAGGAATGTTTGCATGTTAGATTATACTTGTTGTCTGTGTGATACTTGTATATGCCTGGTAAAGAGGTGAGTGTGGGCGAGGTCTCGTATCTCATCACTAGCTGAGTACGGATGATGTTCCGTATCTCATTATTAGGAGAATATGTTTCTTAGGACATGGATACAGTAGAATATGTTTCTTTATATGTTTGCATGTTATATGATTGTATGTGTTTAGCGGACGGGCCCCGGAGACAGACAAGGCCTAAGAGAGACAGATCTGTACATCGAGCGGGGCTCGATGCCAGGTGGGGCCTGATGCCGGGCGGGGCCCGATGTCAGAGTATTAAATTAATGGTTTGACAATTATGGTTTTAGTATTAAATTAAAAACAAAATTTTTGGTCATGATTTTTGGGATGTTACACAGTTAAAACAAGTTAGTTGTTTTCTTATGTACAAAAAATAAGAAGTTGCCAATATGTGAACACGGATAATAGGTAGTTACCCTTCTAAGTCATTTTCCTATTATCATAAGTTAGATTTCTCCGTCACCAACACATTGTGTGAGATATATCAATACAAAAACTAGACCTATAGGATCTGGGAAGCAATCTAGATTTTTGATTGCAAATATTTATTTTCATGTCCCTATATTTTCCTAGCATGCAAGTTGTCACTTGTATGTTAGTTTTATAGACATTAAAAACATATATATCTACGGTTACGTTTCAAGGTTGGTAGTAAACTTTACTCTAAGGTTAATTCCGTCAACATTTGCGAAAGAATTGTATTATTGGAGAAGAGAACATTGATTGGTGAATCATAATTTCTTTGAATTATACCCTCATATCCATATCAAGGATATTTTGATTTCCTATACTACACATCCATTCCAAATATCCTCGCGCATTAATATATTTTCTTTGCTTTAATTTGTTTCAAAATAAATGAAATTAGATTTTAAGAAAATACTCAAACTAAATAAAAAGAGTTATTTAGATTTTAGAGTATAAGTGTAAAAAATTTATTTAAGAAAAAAGTCATAATCCAAAAAAATACTTTAATAAAAACTTCGAAAGTTTATAGATGTTTTTATCTTTTAGTTTATTATTTTATGACCGTCTGATCAACAAGACGTACCTAAAATTAACCAAGAATAGCAAGCCAACGTCATTAACAACCACTTGACAACAAACCAACGAACAATTGTGAATAATTCAAATTTATCCTAAAATATGAAATATGAAAACGACACGAAACTTATCATTTAATAAAGTACGACTCATCATTACAAGTAATAGTAGTATTTCTAACAACAAAATTACTAAAAAAAAAATTACAACATCTATTACATAAACTACAACTCATTTAAACGTAAAGAATTTAACAAAAATAATATAACCTAAATTAGACCTCCCTAACCTACCGTTACCAACCTAACAAAAGTCTTCAAACCGGCCTGGATTATTCTACTGAACCGGGTCGAGCAACAAAATTGAATCTCTTTGAGCTTGCCGGTTCAATGCCGGTTCAACATCTGTTTCCTTCATCTTTCTCATTTCCAACACTTTCCGGTGGCTGTTGGAATGAACGTCGCCGGAGAAAGTAGGGCTACAAGCCGGTCTATACTCAGGAAAAAGCCGCCCGGATTTAAAGCGGACCCCACAAGCGTTGCATAGGGTTTTGGGACCTAAAGGACCAGTTCTCCATTGAGGTGTCTTTTGAACTTGACAGTGAGTACACCGACGTTGATTAATTAACTCGCTTGAAACTTGTCCCTTTTGGTAAACCGGGTTTTTTCTCTGCTTCTTTGCCGACGCCGGCTTTTCTAAAAATTCAATGAAGTGAAACGGGTTTGTGAGAAGCATAGGAGAAGTTGCAGACAAGTCATGTGACGATGAAGAACTCGAAGACGACTCAGTGAGTGAACGCGACCCGGAAGACCACACTCGGCCTGGTTTTCTCGACTTTTCGGTTCTACCCTTCTTCGGAACCGGATATGGTAATCCCAAAACCGTAAAACTCCGAGCTGACATCTGGAACACCGGTTCAAACCGGTTCTCGGGAAACTGGCCGGCTTCATCCTTCAAATTCGCCTCCGGGCACGAAACAGGAAGCTCCGACACAGAATCATCAACAATTTGTGATAACCATTCAAGGCTTTCCATATCATCAATCTGAAAATAAGACGTAAATTAATTAATTTCTCCATTTTTATCGAACTTTGTAAAAGTTGCAGACAATTTTCCATGCAATAAATTGAATTTTATGAAGTTATGTGTATATACCGGAACCGGGAGCTGGTCGGCGGGAAGAGAAACGATGTCGCCGGAGGTTAAAAACTTGCTAGAATTCAACGAATTACTATCATTATCCTGAGAAGAAACCGAGGCAAAATCCTCCTCGAAGGATTCTTCACCGGAAGTACTAAAATCCTTGTCAGAAAGATCTAAGAGGTCGTCAACGGAAAATTCATCGGCGGTGACATTAACAACGTTGTTAAGTCCGGCTACACACCATAAATCTTCAAAGGAAGCTTGTTGGGTTGATTTCATGTGAATTATTTCCGAGAGAAAGCTCGATTTCAATGCTCTTGCTTCAATACACTCCATATGAATTCTAATTTTTTTTGAATGAGAATTAATTGCTAGGTGAGCGCTAGAGAAAAACCCCAACAAAGAATTTTCAAATGAAATTGGTATTATATGAATTGAGGTATGAAGTATGTATATAGATACAATAATTGTGTATGTATATCTACCTGGAGAGAGGGAGAAAATGGAAGAGAGAGAAAGAGGGGGAATTGGCGTGAAGATCACTGAGGAATGGTTAATGTGCGAACCTGATGGGGTGGACTCCATGTTTATTTTCTTTTTCCATTTTATATGCATTCTTTTCAAAGATTATTAATCCTTACAATGTCATACTTTTTGAATAGTATTCTCATAAAATTAAGTCAAATTTTGTAAAAACTAGTATAGTTTAATGTTTTTATGACCATAATATTTTTATTTAACTTAGAAACTAAGAATTTGTTTTTTTCTTTTTAAGAAAAAATCACACGTTATGGTTTTCCGTAATAATCTGCAAAAACACCATAGAAAAATATATTTTTTGGTTAAAGTAAATTTTTAATAAATTTTTAAATTTTTAATAGTTAAATTATTTAAAAAATTCTTAAAATAGTTAAACCAAACAAATTTCAAAACTAACTGATTTTCATATAATTTAAATTTTCATGTAGTGCATGTTTTATAGGGAAAAGGGTATATTTAACTAACTGGTTATATAAAAATGTTTCCAATGGTTAAATCAAATCAATATCATTTCAAACTACAACAATTTTTATAGAATTTAGTTTAAAACTAGTCGTTAAAATATCAAAAAAAAATATTTTCAATTTATTTATTTTAAATAGTATATTCTTTAAAATGTTTATAGGCTATCAGCTTTTTATGACCAAATCTTTTATTTGGTATCAGACATTTACTAATTATAAAATTGTAACACACATTTTCGAATATTACTTTAACATTAACTGCATAAATGATAATTGACTATATTGGCTAAAATTCCATTTCTACAGTTATATACTAAGACCGTATTTTGTTTTTCCAATTATCAATAGTATATTATATTTGTGATTTTATACAAATAAAGATCATAGAATAGTCATGTTATTTCGATTTTATTTATGTTTTCTATGATAGATATAAGATGGAGAAATAGAGAACAAAAAGACATGATAAGATAAATATAAAAATAAAATTGTTAGTTTGTTACTACTTGATACAAAAAAAATAACTGATTTTTTTATTCATTATATATTTTAACGCATTTCTTTTGTCCGGATTAAAAATAGCTGACAAGATTGATTATAAATATAAGGGTAGGACCAAATCAACCGAAAGTCAAACACTTCTATTCCAAATTCCGCACTTAGATTTTTTCTTCACTATTTGACTCGATAGAAGACTTCAATTTTATCCTATGGTTGTGAGTATGTGTTATTTGTGAAAAACTAATACCATCATTCAACTTTTATTCTTCAAAAGAAAATTATAAATGGAAATAGTTGCTTGTGCAATTGTATCTATGTAATACTCAATTTGCCTAATTAACATATATTTATTCTAAGGTGTTGTTAACACATACTATAGTTAGTTAGGCCTCTCTCCATGCACCAAGTACGAAATAAAATGGTAGGATGTTTTCCTCTAAGTAAAAATTTAATTTTAAAAACCAACAAGAACATCATTCATTCATTTCAAAACCCATTAAACGTGATAATGTATAAAATAATTATCAGAGTACAAATCATGTCATAAAATACGAAATGTTGGTGGATGCGATGCGATCATGCCGGATCCTTCCTTTTTGAACTGAAAATACTTGAAACCATAAACATAAAACTGCTAGTACAAAGCTTAGTGAGTTCCCCCAAAATACCCCATACTGTACATACATAAATGTTCAAAACTAACTGGGTCTATTTCACCCCTCTTCGGTCTCTTTCAACCGGTACTTGGTCTATTTTTTCCCCTTCGGTCTATTTCAACCGGTACTGAGTCTATTTCACCCTTATAGCTAAGCATACAATCATATCAACAAGAGTCACAAAGACAACAAGCACATATATGCATAAGAGTAAGTGTCCCAAATACCAATATCATCCTACAAACATAATATAGTGGGCCGACATTGGTGCCTTCGGCCCACGAGTATAGTGAAAAGACTCACCAATCAAACGATGATCAAGTGCAATTGCTACTACTTCAGGTCTATTTTACCCCCTTCGGTCTATTTCAGGTACCTCAGTGGACAGTGGTAGAGCGAATGCGTAACCGTATACATCCTTTATTTTACAACTGATTGGATCTTGGGAGACTTTGATTTTAAATAATGTTTTGGAAATAATAGTTTGTAAACACTTTTATTAATAAATGGGCCGCTTTTAAAACGTTTAAATTTGTTGAAAATTTTGGGCTGTTACAAGTTGGTATTAGAGCCTTGGATTGAGTGAATTGGAGGAATACTCGTGTAAATCAAGTCTCAAACTAAGGAAATAAAAAGGTTTTAGAAAATGAATTTATAACGGAGTTTTCCTGTCCCGACCTACTAAAAATTAATATAATAAAATAAAGTCGAAATCAGCCGACGAAGTCTAAACGATAGTTGTAGAGCATAGTCTCACCTACGCGTGGATATAAATAATGTCGAAAACGGAGTTCGTATGGGGAAGATATGAATTTCTGAAGTTTTTTAAATAATTAAAATATATTTATTTAATTATAAAATCGGATAATACCAAACCCGTGACTCATCATCCGACCTTATCCACCCGGTACACCCAACGTACCTAGATGTACGCCCAGCGTACATGTCGACGGAGGATTACTCCCAACGTAGTTTGGGGTTACGCCCAGCGTAACTCGGGGTTTTAGCCCCTATAAATAGAAGTCGAGGGCTGTCGATCTTTTTGCCAAATTTCTTCCTTTCTCTCTCATTTTTGCCTTGATTTTCGTGCAAGAGATACCCCGAAGCCCCGGTATCATTCCCAAGTCCCGAAGCCCAGAAGATCCCGAGAAGTGAAATTTCCGATCCGAAGATCTGCCCGCGAGGAGCCCTTTTTTTGTGAAGATCTCCCGGTTTCACCGAAGAATACTACTTCTACAAGTCGTAACGTTGTCCGATCATCTTCTGATCAAGTGAGTGTATAGTTACTTTCTTCTAACACATAAATATAAAGTATTAGCTATGAAATACGTGCTATGTGTTATATATTATTTGTCTATTTGAGATGGGCTTGGAATTGATGTTTTTATACGGGTGTTAAATGATTTAAACTGTGTTTGTATTTATATCTACAAAAATGTTGGGTAGATGGAATAGTTGGTGACGATGCGACTTCGTGCCTATTGAGTAAGCCTTGGTGACGATGCGACTTCGTGCCTATTTGATAAACCGTGGTTACTTTGAGACGTAGTGCCTATTGTGTAAACCCTGGTGACTATGAGACATAGTGTCTATTGTGTAAACCTTGGTGACTATGAGACGTAGTGCTTGATAATGTGAACCTTGGTGACTATGAAGTTAGCGCCTGTTAAGTAAACCTTGGTGACTATGGAGTTAGCACCTGATAGCTATGGATTTAGTATCTGATAGATAAACTTTGGCAGCAATGGACTTCGTGCCAATTCCTAAGGTAAATCCTTAGGAATGAATGAATGAAGGATAATTGGTTCTTAGGGTAAACCCTTAAGAAATAAAGGAGACATGGGGATGGGTATTTGGGTTGATTGTTTGATGATTGAATAATAAATGTATTATTGTGGGTTGAAAACCCTATATGCTCACTAGGATCCCAATCCTGACCCTTTCAGTTTTCTTTGTATTACAGGTTATGGCACGAGGGCTTAAGTTGGCTGACATAACGAGAGATTTTGGATTATAGGCCAGTAGTTATGAATAATTGTTATAAGGTCTATTTTGTTCTATTTATGCTTTTGGTCTGTATTGAACATGACATCTCGAGATTTTGTTATATAATGAAAATACATTTCTTTAAAGATATTCTTTGATAAATTCTTATCATATTTTGTTTTGGGAACAAATTCCGCAACTGTTTTCTATAAAAGATTACTCTGATTTTATAAACAAAGCATAAACAAATCGGTCTTTTCTGGCTGTGAAACTGGGGATGTCACAAAGCTGCCTATATCCTAGGGATAAGGATTTTGAGAGACAGGAGTAAAAGACTAATTGGACTTAGTCAGAGTACCTACTTGGAGAAGGTGTTGAATAGATTCAGCATGCAGAATTCCAAGAAAGGAGAGTTACCGATCCAAAGTAACGCCAGACTGAGTAAGACTCAGAGTCCGAGTACAGAGGCTGAGATAGCAGAAATGAGTCGAGTACCGTATGCTTCCGTTGTAGGCTCGATCATGTATGCTATGACTTGTACTCGTCCTGATGTGGCCTTTACATTGAGCATGGTCAGCAGATATCAGGGGAACCTTGGCAAGGCTCACTGGATAGCGGTAAAGAACATTCTCAAGTACCTACGGAGGACTAAGGACATGTTCCTTATCCTCGATGGCAGTGATGACTTGAGAGTATTGGGGTATAGTGATGCTAGCTTTCAGACATATAGGGATAATTTCCGCTCTCAGTCAGGCTGGGTCTTTACCTTAAACGGAGGAGCAATTTCTTGGAAAAGTTGCAAGCAAGAGACAGTAGCTGATTCATCTTGTGAATCAGAGTATATAGCGGCAAGTGAGGCAATGAAGTAGGCTATATGTATAAAGAACTTCATTTGAGACCTTGAAGTTGTACCAGCTATAAAGGAGCCTATAGAGATTTTCTGTGATAGTGAAAGCGCAGTCGCCTTAGCAAAGGAACCAAGGGATCACGGGAGATCCAGACACATCGACATAAAATATCATTTCATCAGACATCGAATAGAATAAGGACTCCTCATGGAAAAGAGGGTATCATCGGATGAGAACCCGGCAGATCCCCTCATGAAGGGACTGGGTAGGGTTAAGCATCTCCAGCATGCAAGGTACATAGGGCTGAAGGATGATATTAGTTTTAGTAGTTAGATAGCTTTGAAATGTGTAAAGTGTAATTGACATCTAATGATGAATAAAAGTTGTATTTATTTATTAGTAAAGTGTTGCTATCCTTTGTCAATCGTTTACTATCATTTCATTTTGCATGTTTTGACTTCCAAAATAATTATGTTATGTTATTTCATATTATTCAAATTCTCCACAGTCAGTCATATGTTGGAAGTAAATATGAATTAAGACTATCATGAGTTCGCTTGTAGATGTCTAAGATGTTGGACATAGCAAAGTGGTGCTACAACACTCATGAGTGCTCATAAGTTCTGAGTATTGGATTCAACCCATGCTCACTGGTATCACTTCATGGAATTTATCTCGAGTGATCGTGAGACGGTAATATCATATAAATATTCAAACCGAGAGATATGATTTGTTGCCTATGAGTTGGTTATACATTGATTGTACGAAAACTCATTGGTAATTCGATGTTATAAAATGTGCCTTTGTGTATGATTCAACTGTAACATCCCGAGATTCAGGTATATTCCTTTCATCCTTGTTCTTTATTGTTTGGGCATGTTTAGTCCTTGAGTGGAGGGTTTGTAGCAAGTGAGTACGCTGGGCGTACCAGAGGGGTACGCTGTGCGTACTCATGCACTTAATTTGGACGCGGAGTCGCCAAGGTACGTTGGGCGTACCTAGAGTTACGCCGGGCGTACCCGGCCCAGGTGCAAAAACCCTAATCCTCCTTGTGCACTATTTAAAGGGTGTTATGGCTCATTCCTTAGCCTCCATATCAGTGAGTGAAACCCTAAAAGAAAGCCCCATCGTTCTTAGAGTGTGAGAGTGTTGATTTGAGCTTGTTGGTGCTTTAGTGGCTTAGTGAAGAAGAAGGAAGGGAGTTCTTGGAGGCTAAAGCTTGAGGTTCCATTTTGGATCTGAGATCTACAGAGGGAATAGCTGCACTTGGAGGTATAAAGTTCAAAAGTTTCCTCTTCTTTTGGTTGTTGTTGTATGTGTCCTTTTTAGGGCTAAAAACCCCAAAGGTGGAGACTTTATGAGTGTAAAGTGCTCCATGGTCTGAGATTTGTCCCTTTTCAGTGTTACTAGTGATTTAGAGCCATAAAGTTCCCATCTTGGATGTTACTTTGGAGTCATGCATGTGTTTTAAGCCTTCTAGAGTTGAAGGTTTGATCATTTTGGGAGTTTGTGACTTGTTCAGCCATGCAAAGGCTTAAAGTCATCAACTTTATGGATTACGGGGCTTAGAAGGGGTCAGATCTAAAATATGGACGTAGGTCTTAACTGTTTAAGACCTCAAGAGCAAAATGGCTGAAGCAGGGGAGTAAGCCGAGCGTAATTCCTAGTATGCGCCGCGTACTGGGTGGCGCTCCCCGATTCTGAGGTGCATCCGGGTACGCTCAGCGTACACATCCGGTACGCACAGCGTAACCCGGAGAGTTGACTTTTGGTTGACTTTTAGGGTATGGTCTATTGTGGGGCCTTTGAGTTATGAGAGGGGTAAAATGGTCTTTTACCCTTCTGAGAGTGTCATAAGAGAGCATAGTCTAGCCTTTGAGAGTTATATTAAATAGAGTGTTATTTTCATATGATTAGGCGGAGGCTAGGCCAGCATTTACCGAGTCAGAGATTTACGGAGATACCCGAGGTGAGTCTTCTCATTATACTTTACTTAGTGTGGTAATAGAGTTAAGAGACATAATATTATAGAGTTATATGCCAGTGTGATTGCATGTTATTATGTGATGTGATTTATTGTGATATGTGATATGCATGATTCAGAGTTACAGAGTTGGGACTTTCGGGTCCCTAGAGTTAGGGCCAGAGGGCCCATAGAGAGTTGGGGCTGGAGGGCCCCACTGAGACACATTGACCAGAGGGTCAACAGAGTTACAGCCTCAAGTGGCTATTATGTGATTAGTGTGGTATTTTGGGGAGCTCACTAAGCTTATGCTTACAGTGTTCAGTGTTATGTGTTTCAGGTACCAGTGATGACCGCGGGAAGGTGTCGACTTGATTCATACACACATATGGGATTGGATGTATTTTGATCTTGGGAGACATTTATGAATTAAAAACATGATGTTATGACATTTTATGAATGAATGGTTTTATTCAAAATGTGTTTTCAAATGTGAAAAATTGTTTTAATTTTTACGGTGTTACATCAACAAGTACTAGAACAAGCATATGAGTCGAAGTTTATCTGTTCCTTCTTGGATTAGAAGCGATATATGGGCCCCTTGATGATTTTGTGTTGACCCATGTACCGGGCCCGGTCAGAACATAATTGATGTGTTTAATTAAGTTATATGTCAAACAAATCGGAAATCGGGAAACTAACTGCTGGACAATAAGTAAGACATTGTTCCATGTATTTGTCCGGCTGATATCTAGAACAGAGGATTACATGATCACTTATCTTAAATGACATATCATCATCATCTCAGTTCCGCGAGACCTTGAAAGAGCTACAATTATTGATTGGTTCCTGAAGTCATTCTTGCAGTTACAGTTATTAGACTTATCCAAGTGGGAGACTGTTGGATTAGGTGTCTAAGTTCATAACTATTTCTGGAATGTACTTGACCCGATTAGCATGGTCCATTTGGGTTGCATGACATCATGCATTTGGGATAGACTAAAATGAGAGTAATAACACTTAAGGTTTATTAATATATTATAAGTTCTAATATATTAATAATATTATTTAATTAGTATTGATCAAGAATTAATTTGGAATTAATTAAGTGATCAAAAGAAGACTAATTAAATATATGGGTTGATTGTGTAAGTCACCCATACTTGTATAGTGGGCTAATGCTCCATGGATTATCAAGTTTGGATAAAACCCATAGGATTCTCCATGGTGTTTTTGAACCCATGGATCATGGAAATGAAGAGCCATGTCAAGTTAGGGTTTACATGGTGTAACCCTATTTATGACACACTATAAAAGGAATATGTGAGCAACCAAAATCGGACTAGGGAGAACAAGAGGGCATAGCCAATTTTAGAAGTGTTCTATTTCTCTCAAGGTTATTCCAAGTGTATTTGGTGTTGTGTGAGACATTTGAGGCATCACACTTAAGGTGCTAGGCTCACAAGGTTCTCAAGGAATTCAAGCAACTAAAGGTTTGTATTTCTTACTAACTTTTATGTTTAAAAATTCCCCATGTATGCTAGATAGGTTATGAACCTTGGAAAAACAAATTTGCATGTATCATAGAAAAACATAGATCCAAGGTTTCTAGGGTTGCATATACACCATAAGAGTGTTAGAATGCTCAAACCCCTTCAGTGGTATCAGATCCTGGTTTGTTTGTTTGATAGTTGATGCGAAATTGTGAAAAAACTCAGTTTTTATGCACTCTGCTGCATGAACTCGTCGAGTCCATGGGGGGACTCGAATAGTCCATGAGTAAACTCATCCTACTCATCGAGTAGGTTCTTGCACTCGACGAGTAGGAGCCCCAGAATGCAATTTTTCGACTTTTGTTGCTGGAAATGGACTAGAAACATTACCCTAAACTATTTTGGTGTTTTAAAACTTGTTTTAGATGGTGTAATGGTTATGCTAATCCATTTACAATGGCTAATATAAAAATTCCATGTTTTAGATGGTGTAATGGTTATGCTAATTCCATGTTTTATATTCATGTTCTTATGAGTTGTTGTTAGATCATAAGAATTACTTGCTAAATTGTTAATGATTAATTCTTGATCAATTATGTGTTTTAATGGAATCCATAATTTGTCCTCAAGTTATGGATTACCAAAAGTCACTTTTAAAGACCATTAAAGAAACACATAGGTTAAATAAAATGAAAAGTCACTCATTTTATTAAACCATTAACTCATAAGTTAAAAAATAAAAAGTTTTGTAAAGTTACAAAACTTGCCCTCAAGTTTTGGAACATGTAAAGTCACCCTAAAAACTTTAGTTCCAACCCCTAGAATTATAAAAGTTAAAATTAAACCCTTATACTTTATAATATTATAAGTTTAATAATAATTATATATGTATAAGAAAAAGTCGTTTTACCATTAGTAGGCCTCATTCACGAAGCCGGTCTATAAGGGGGGGGTATAAGGTTGCTGCCTATAAAATGACAGCTTAATGGGTGTCCATTCTCACCCATCGCTTCCTTGATCGGTGGAGGGTCGTTAGCCGAATGGGTAAGACAAAGACTTTAATTCTTCATTAAAAGTATGATGAATATAGAGTAACTAAATGTTTTTATAAATTCCCAATCTTAGTTACTTTAGGAAAATATGAATAAGGTGGTAACCCATGAAATTAGACTTTGCACTTTGATTAAGTCGTTAGTGGAGCGTGTGTGGTTAACCGACACACTAACCTGGACTTACCAAGGTAGGCAAAGGGTAACTTAATGTTTATCATAGTATTGGTGGGGTGCGTGTGGTTAACTGACACATCGATTGAGGGGTAAATATTAAGGGTACCAAGTAATTTGCATGGTTACTTCACACCTTGTTTTGTGATACTCGGCATCCCAGTCACAAAACTTAAAGGGCACACTCGAGATTGAAACATGCCATTGAAAAGTTCAATGAATTTCAAAGTATCTAGGAGTTTCAAAACCAATTAAAACCTAATAATTTATTTAGTTTTTCATGGTGGAAATTGGTGAATCGTCATTCACCTACCTTCAAATATTTTATAGCTTGGATTACGGCATCCCTCTTCTAAGTTATAAAATATTGTGTTGGGTCCTAGCCTTAATATTACATTTGGGTGTTTTATTAAGGACTATTTTTATATCTAATCAAAACTTGTCTTTCTTCTTTTCAGATGTCTTCCAACAATGTTGCTTATGGCTCAAACCCTACCGACTCCTTCTTTCTCATGAATCTTTGTGAGAGAGTCGTCTTTGATGGATCCAACTTTATGGATTGGACCAGGAACATCAGGATGGTCACTCGGTATGAGGACAAAGAATATGTCCTCGACAAGGAACGTAAAGAACTCTAGTCATCTGCTACTCCTGAGGAGATCACTGAATATCATGCACATGAAAGAGATGCTACCAAGGTGGCATGTATCGTGTTGGCCACTATGACAGCCGAGCTCCAAAAGTCCTATGAGGACTACTATCCTTTTGAGATGCACCAGGATTTGATGGACCACTACCATCAGAGTGCTTTTCAAGAGCGATATGAAATCATCTCCTTTATGATAACAACCCGAATGAAGGATGGTGAACCCATCACGGGCCACATGCAAAAAATTCAAAGGTATGTGGACTGTTTGCTGAAACTGAATGTGAACTTCTCCGAGGAGTTGGCAATAGACATCATTTTGCACTCCTTGCCTTCATGTTATGATCATTTCCGTATGAAATACCACATGAACAAGGAAGAAGTTACACTCAACAAACTTCAAGGACTTTTGAAGACCGCATAAAGTGGTCTTAAAGGTAAGTCGGGTGTTACCACTCCTACTCCTACCACGGCCCCTGTTTTGGAAATCGGGCAAGGCAAAGGAAAGAAGAGGAAGAGCCCTTCGAAGGGCACCAAGGGGAAGACCCTTGATGGCTCCTCTTCAAGTGGAACCAAGAAAGGTTTTGTCACTCCTTCTGCTAACCCTAAAGAGGCTGAATGCTTCTATTTCCATGAAAAGTTGCACTAGAAGCGAAACTGCCCATAGTACCAATAAGATGTGAAGGATGGGAAAGTTAAACCCAACCATGCAGGTACATACACTATTTTTTCTAATAATTCACCCCATTCTAATTCTTGGGTCCTTGATACAGGATGTGGTATTCACATATGTACTGATTTGCAGGGACTAAGAAGAAGTGAGAATGTGGAGCATAGGAAGATAAACTTGATCATGGGGAATATGAAAGCTTCACTTGTCACCAAGATTGGAGTTTATTCTTTGTTGCTAAGTAGTGGATTAGTATTAGACTTGAATAAGTGTTGTTACTTATCTGAGATGGAGAGAAATATTATTTCCTTTCATGGTTTGTACAAACAAGGTTTTACCTTTTCATTTGACAATGATAGTGGTGGTTTTAATGCTTTTTTTAATAATGTTTTTTATTTTAAAGCATTACCTTGTGATGCTGTATATGAAACTGTGTCGGTTGTTGATAACCTAGGAAATAATGTATTGTGTATCGATTCTTCCACTAGCTTGGATAAAGCATCTTTATGGCATTGTCGTTTTGGACATGTAAGCAAGAAGCGTATACGCCAACTCCAAAAGGATGGAGTCTTGGAGTTGTTTGACCTAAAGTCAGATGATAGTTATGAATCTTGTTTTCTTGGGAAAATGACAAAGTCACCCTTCACTGGTACTTGTGCTAGGGGTAAGGGTTTGTTGGACCTCATACACACTGATGTGTGTGGACCCTTCAGAACCGCCACAAGAGATGCTAACCGCTTCTACGTGACTTTTACTGATGATTTTAGTAGATATGGATATGTCTACTTAATCAAGCATAAGTCAGAGACCTTTGAAAGATTCAAAGAGTTCAAGCAGGAAGTGGAGAATCAGTTGTGCAAGAACATTAAGATGATTCGAGCCGATCGAGGTGGTGAGTATCTTAGTACAAAGTTCCTTGACTATCTTAAGGAATGTGGGATTATCTCACAATTGAAACCTCGCAGGACACCACAACTTAATGGTGTGGCTGATAGGCGCAATCGAACCTTGTTGGATATGGTTCGTTCCATGATGAGTCGAGGTTCGCTACCAATCTCATTTTGAGGTATGCCTTAGAGACTGTCATCCGTATTGTTAATCTAGTCCCTACAAAGAAGGTTGCCAAAACACCTCATGAGATGTGGACTGGAAAAGTTCCCAATCTGGACCACATCAAGATTTGGGGTTACGAGGCTTTTGTAAGGCGCGAGTCTCATGATAAGCTCGAACCTCGAAGTGAGAGGTGTATTTTCATCGGCTACCCATAGAGATCCTTTGGTTACCTCTTCTACAGACCTAGTGATAATGTGGTCTTTGTAGTAAGGAGAGGAGTCTTTCGCGAGAGAATTCATGAGCCAAGGAAACAGTGGGAGGCAAATTGACCTTGAAGAAATTCAAGAGTCAAGTGGTGAAGGAACCTCAAACCCTAGCAATCAACCTGAGGAGGAAACTCCTGTTGATCCAACAGAAGAGTCTGTGCCTCTGAGGCGTTCCACGAGAGTTAGGAATGCACCTGAGCATTACTATGGTTTCCATATTACTGTGGAAGGTGATACACTTATCAGTGATAGCATACTGGTGATTTTGGATGAACCTAACAGCTACACGGAAGCCATGGCGGGCCCTGAGGCTGATAAATGGAAAGAGGCTATGGATAGCGAGATACAATCCATGTATGACAATCAAGTTTGGAACTTGGTTGACAATGTACCAGGTCGCAAGACAGTCGGGTGCAAATGGATCTTCAAGAAGAAGACCGACATGGATGGTAATGTACACACTTATAAGGCGCGATGGGTTGCAAAGGGCTTTTCTCAAACTCCGGGAGTTGATTATGATGAGACCTTTTCACCAGTAGCGAATATTAAGTCTATTAGGGTTATGTTAGCCATTGCTGCATTTCATGATTATGAAATATGACAAATGGATGTCAAAACCGATTTCCTTAATGGAAAGTTGGCTGATGATGTTTACATGAGTCAGCCAGAGGGTTTTGTCAGTACAGAGTACCCTAATAGAGTGTGTAAGCTTGAGAAATCCATTTATGGATTAAAGCAAGCACCTCGCAGATGGAATCTTTGCTTCGATGAGAAAGTCAAAGAGTTTGGCTTTTCGAGGAGTGAAGATGAATCTTGTGTATATGTTAAGGCTAGTAGGAGTATAGTTAGTTTTTTGGTACTGTATGTGGATGACATACTACTCATAGGAAATGACATCCCAACTCTGCAGGAAGTGAAGCCCTGGCTTGGGAAGTGTTTCACTATGAAGGACCTTGGAGAAGCATGTAATGCCCGTAGATCCAGGCTAGTCAATTTAGAGACGATAAACATCAAAAATGACTTTTTGATAGAAGAGTGTTTAGAATAAATAATCTTAACCATGTTGTAGTATATGTCACAAGGTTACCGTACAAATAAAGAACGCTGAAATCCGAGTTATAACGAAGAAGTTATGACATGTCGAAGTTTCGCGACAAAACTGGCACGACGCTGAATGACGTAAAAAGTGAATTTACGATAGAGCAATATTTAGCATTAGTGACCTAAACGAATGTTATAGAATTAGTTAAACCAAGAGCGTGCATAAAAATAACGCCAAAATCTGACTTTGTATGAGGAAGTTATGATTTTTCTAAGTTTCAGCTTAATAGTATGCAACCCGAAACTCGAATTTGAGATCGAATGGTTTCTAGCCGAAACAACCTAAACGAGAATCGAAGATCTCGTTGATAGTAGTTCAATGGTAAAAAGACAGACGAAAATGGATGTCGTAGGAAGAAGTTATGAATTTATAACAGAGTTTTCCTGTCCCGACCTACTATGAATAATATAATAAACATAGAGTCGAAATCAGCCGACGGAGTCTAAACGAAAGTTGTAGAGCATAGTCTCACTTACGCGTGGATATAAATAATGTCGAAAACGGAGTTTGTATGACGAAGTGTGACATCCCCATTTTCACGGCCAGAAAAGACCGATTTTGTTTATGCTTTGTTTTATAAAATCAGAGTAATCTTTTAAAGATAACGGTTGCGGAATTTGTTCCCAAAACAAGACATGATAATAACTTATCAAAACATTTCTCAAAGGGAATGTATTTTTCATTTAATAATAAAACCTCGGGATGTCATGTTCCGATACAGACATATAAGCATAAACAGAACTTACATTTAATTACACAATTGATTTATATCTCCTTTAAATCTCTCTGTGAAATATGTCTTCGTATTGATACCTGTGATACAAAGAAAACTGAGTGGGTCAGGCTTGGGAGCCTGGTGAGCATATAGGGTTTTCATCCCACAATGTTATATCATATATTTATAAATATAGAACATTCAAACTTGTACAATTTCACCGTATAAAGGCAACTCTTATCCCACCCCATCGATCCTCACAACGACACGATCTAAACTCTCGTATCTAAAATTTACCTCTTTACCTGATCCTTACTCTCGGATCTAAAACTATCCTCTTCACCCGATCCATACTCACGGATCTAAAACTAACCTTTTCACCTGATCCATACTCACGGATCTAAAACTACCTGATCCATACTCACGGATCTAAAACTAACCTCCTGATCTGATCCATACTCCCAGATCAATAATTGTACCCAATCCATACTCCCGGAATAGGGACAATTAATTATACCTTAATCCTGATCTGATCCATACTCCCGGATCTATAATCGTGCCCAATCCATACTCCTGGACTAGGGACAATTAACTTAATCTTAATCCATATCTGATCCATACTCCCGGATCTATAACTGTGCCCAATCCATACTCCCGGACTAAGGACAATTAACTTAGTCTTAATCCATACTCCCGGACTAATAGCAAGTTTATCTCTTTACCTGATCCATACTCACGGATCTAAAACTAACCTCTTGATCTGATCCCTACTCACGGATCTAAAAACTAACCTCTTGATCTGATCCATACTCATGGATCTCATCTACCCATGTCCTACCCAACATATTTGTAGATATAAAATACATATATAGTTTAACTCATTAAAAATCTATATAGTTCATCCATTCCACCAATACCTCAAATAAACAACAATATATAAACACATAGCACGTATTTCGTAGCAAATACTTCATACTTATGCGTTAGAAGAAAGTAACCACACACTCGCACATATAAACAACAATATACTTAATACACTCAAACCATACTTGTATTATTATCGTGTTTATGAAAGGTTGTATACACTCACTTGATCAGAAGATGATCGGACAGCACTACGACTTGCAGAAGTAGTAATCCTCAGCAGATCTGGAAGATCTCCACAAAGATCGAACTTCTCGCGGACAGAGCTTCGGCTCGGGAACCGCACTTCTCGGGATCTTCGGGATCTCGGGACTTGCTTCGGGGCTCGAGAACAATACCGGGCTTCGGGGTATTTTTGGCACGCAAACCGATGCAAAACGGGAGAAAGAAGAGAGAAAATGAACAAAACTCTCGGCTGCCCTCGCAAGCCTTTTATAGAGGCTGAGCCTCGCACGTACGCGGGGCGTACTGGTCCGAGAAACGTCACTGCTTACGTATCCGAAGCCACTTGCTGCGATGTCGACACCTTCGGAGTACGCAGGACGTACACGAGTACGCGGCGTGTACTCGGATCAGACCGGTGACTCCTTCGGATAATGCTTCCGAATTAAAGATTAAAAATAAATACAAATTATTTAATAAACTTCAGAAATTCATATCTTCTTCATACGAACTCCGTTTTCGACGTTCTTTATATCCACGCGAAGGTGAGACTACGCTCTACGACTTTCGTTTAGACTCCGTCGGCTAACTTTGACTTTTATTTTTTATTATTTATTTTTAATAGGCCGGGACAGAAATTTTCGTTATAAATTCATAATTTCTTCGTTTGACGTCCGTTCTTGCCTAACTTTTCGTTGTTTCGCTACTAACAACAAGATCTTCGATTCTCGTTTAGATCGCTAAGGCTAAATATCGCTCCAACGTAAATTCACTTTTTACGTCGCGCTGTGTCGTGCCGGTTCTGTCGCGAAACTTCGACAGGTCATAACTTCTTCGTTATAACTCGGATTTTGGCGTTCTTTATATGCACGGAAACCTTGTGACATATACTACAACTTGGTTAAGATTAATCCTTCTAGATAATCTTCCTTCAAAAGGTCATTTTTGACGCCTATTGCCTCTAAATTGACTAGCCCTGATCTACGAGTGTTACAGGAAGATATGAATTTATGAAGTTTTTTAAATAATTAAAATATATTTATTTAATTATAGAATCGAATAATACCAAACCCGTGACTCATCCGACCTTATCCACCTGGTACACCCGATGTACCTAGATGTACGCCCAACGTACATGTCAACGGAGGATTACGCCCAACGTAATTTGGGGTTACGCCCAACATAACTTGGGGTTTCAGCCCCTATAAATAGAAGTCGAGGGCTGTAGATCTTTTTGCCAAATTTCTTCCTTTCTTTTTCATTTTTGCCTTGATTTTCGTGCAAGAGATACCCCGAAGCCCCGATATCATTCCCAAGCCCCGAAGCAAGTCCCGAAGCCCCGAAGATCCCGAGAAGTGAAATTTCTGATCCGAAGATCTGCCCGCGAGGAGCCTGTTTTTTTGTGAAGATCTCCGGTTTCACCGAAGAATACTACCTCTACAAGTCGTAACGTTGTCCGATCATCTTCTGATCAAGTGAGTGTATAGTTACTTTCTTCTAACACATAAATATAAAGTATTAGCTATGAAATACGTGCTATGTGTTATATATTATTTGTCTATTTGAGATGGGCTTGGAATTGATGTTTTTTGTACGGGTGTTAAATGATTTAAACTGTGTTTGTATTTATATCTACAAAAATGTTGGGTAGAACATGGATAGATGAAATAGTTGGTGACGATGCGACTTCTTGCCTATTGAGTAAGCCTTGGTGACGATGCGACTCCGTGCCTATTGAGTAAGCCTTGGTGACGATGCGACTTCGTGTCTATTTGATAAACCGTGGTGACTATGAGACGTAGTGCCTATTGTGTAAACCCTGGTGACTATGATACGTAGTGCCTGATAATGTGAACCTTGGTGACTATGGAGTTAGCGCATCTTAAGTAAACCTTGGTGACTATGGAGTTAGCGCATGATAGCTATGCATTTAGTATCTGATAGATAAACTTTGGCAGCAATGGACTTCGTGCTAATTCCTAAGGTAAATCCTTAGGAATGAATGAATGAAGGATAATTGGTTCTTAGGGTAAACCCTTAAGAAATAAAGGAGATATGGGGATGGGTATTTGGGTTGATTGTTTGATGATTGAATAATAAATATATTATTGTGGGTTGAAAACCCTATATGCTCACCAGGCTCCCAATCCTGACCCTCTCAGTTTTATTTGTATTACAGGTTATGGCACGAGGGCTTAAGTTGGCTGACATAACGAGAGATTTTGGATTATAGGCCAGTAGTTATGAATAATTGTTATAAGGTCTGTTTTGTTCTGTTTATGCTTTTGTTCTGTTTACAGGTTATGGCACTAGGGTTGCACGTACACCATATGAGTGTTAGAATGCTCAAAACCCTTCATGTATAATTAGTGAAAACTTAGATCCAAGATATTTAGGGTTGTATGTTCACCATAGGATGTTGTAGTATACTAAACTTCAATAGTGGTATCAGTGCCAAGACTTGGTTTCAATTATACTTGATGCAAATGGCTGAAAATCGAAGTTTTTTTTGCTGTCTGGACAGGGGACTCGACGAGTCTATTGAGGGAATCGACGAGTCAATGTACAGACTCGTCCAACTCATCGAGTTGGAGCCCCTGACACTATATATTCGAGTTTTTGGCTGGAATTGAACTAGGAATATTACCCTAAGCTGTTTTTGAACTTATAAACCTGTTTTTGATGTGGTAATGTTCATGCTAATCCAATTTCAAAGATAATTGTCATAATTTCAAGATTTGTATTAGTTTATATGTTCATGCTAATTTCTTGAAGATTGATGATTTGAATTATCTTGTTCTTATGAGTTGGTTTAGATTAATAGAAAAATTATGTGATAATTTGTTTTCAATCCAAATTGATCTAAATGTTATTCATAAAATATGTTTTTGTAACTTGTCCTCAAGTTATATGAAAAGTCTCATTTATGATTTTTAAAACTCATAAGATTTCCATAAGTTATGAAAATGAAGAGTCTCATTTTTTTAAATGCTTTAAAGTCTTCCATAACTTGTCCTCAAGTTATGGAACTTGAAGAGTTTTTCATTAAAACTACTTTAAACTCATATGTTGTGGATACCAAAAGTTTTTTGAATTGTTCAAAACTTTCCCTCAAGTTTATGAATTTGTAAAGTTTCCCCCCATGAATACTTTAATTCCAAGTTAAACACTTAGAATTTTAAAAGTTAAAATTCAACCCTTATACTATTATAATATTAATAGTTAATAGTTATATATATGTATAAGAACAAAGTCAGTCTTACCCTTAATAGGCCTCATTCACGAAGCCGGTCTATAAGGGGGGTATAAGGTTACTGCCTATTAAATAACAGTTTAATGGGTGTCCATTCTCACCCACTGCTTCCTTGACTGGTGGAGGGTCGTTAGCCGAACGGGTTTGACAGGACATTAATTATCCCTTCATTAAAAGTATAATGATAAATACTAAGTAACTAAACACTTAGTAATTCCCAATCTTAGTTACTTAGGAAAATGTGAATTTGGTGCTAACCCATGAAATTGCACTTTGTACCTTACCAAGTCGTTGGTGGAGCGTGTGTGGGTAACCGAAACACTAACGTGGACTAGTAAGAGTGGAAAAGGGTGACTTACTTTTTATCATAGATCGGTGGAGCGTGTGTGGGTAACCGACACATTGATTAGGTGATAAAGATTAAGGGTACCAAGTTAATTTTCATAGTTATTCACACCTTGTTTGTGATCCTCGGTATCCCAGTGACAAACTTGAAAAGGTACAATCGAGATTTAAACATGCCATTGAAAAGTTGAATGAATCTCAAAATATCTAGGAGTTTCAAACCAATTAAAACCTAATACCTATTTCGTTTTTCATGGTGGAAATTGGTGAATCGTCATTTGTCTGCCTTCAAATATTTTGTAGCTTGGATTACGACATCCCTCTTCCAAGTTATAAAATATTGTGTTGGGTCCTAACCTTAATATTCCATATTGGGTGTTATATTAAGGACTTAAATCAACTAAACTTGAATTTCTCCCTCTTAAATGTCTAGTTCAGACAACTATGGTCTTCCTTATCCTTTTGGAAAAGGCCTTCCCATTGAATATGATATCCCACATGGCAATCAAGGCGAAAGATTAATCCCTTTATTGTGCATTAATGGGACTGGAAATCATACTTCACTTCCTCTACCTCCTTTAATAATTCTCTCTAACCCACAAGTTCAAGGTCACTCAAGCCCTATTGGCAAGCAAAGTCAATGTGTTCTCACATCTTGGAGATGAAGTCACATATTGACAAGCTGGGAGAGTTGGGTGTCAAAGTGTCAAGGAAGTTGGCTGTTGACTGGGTTCTTCAATCACTTCCTAAGTCACATACTGAGTTCTTTAAGGATTACTGTGTAACAAATTATGACATGAACCTTATTGATCTTACCTATTTGCTTGTTGTTGCTGAATCAGCAATGATTTAGGGCACTGGTAAAGCAAATTTGATTGGAAGATCTACTTCCCAAACTTTCATGGGCATTGACAATGGAAACATTGGAATTCCAAAAAAATCTTCGCTTCCCAATGGAAAGGGATCGGCCATAGTCTACTCGGTTGACCAAATGGTAAAGAGAAAGGCTAAATCTAAGATAGTCCCATGTACCGTTACTAAAGAGTCCATATGTTTCTATCGCCAAAGGAAGGGGCATTGGTTGTGAAGTTGCCTATTTACCTGAAAGTTCACTAGGATGGTAAAAGTCAATAAATTTGACTATGCTTCAGGTAAAGTCCACTATATAACTCTATTAAGTTCCTATTTGGATATTCTTATTACATGATGTGACTAGGTCGCATTTTGCTGTTTTGTAGAATCGAAAAAGGGAAAGGAAGCTTAGAAGAAGAGTATGTTGAATCTGATCGCGAAGATGGATTTCGATCGCATGATTCGAATATCAAAATTTTAAGCTACTGCTTAAGAGTTATGATATATTGTTTTGGAATAGATAACAACATGTTTTTCATATGCATTTTCATTGTAAGGATAAGTTTTTTTTCCGTAAGTTTTAAAATAAAAGAAAAAGTTTTAATTTTATTTATTTTAAATATCCTTACAATGACATTTGTGAAAAAATTATTGTTTATATGATTCCATTGATAGCAATATTGGAAAATGGATTTGATTCTTTCGTTTGTGGTAGTGTCATAATTTACCAAATAAGGAAAGATTTTCATCAACCAAGTTTCAGTTGGATAGAAACTTGGAATCATGCAACTTGTATTGTATGATGAATGAGAATTTTCATCTTTGGGAAATTAAGACTAACTCCTTGATCACATGTATATGTTGATGGGTTTTAGCCTTAAGAACTTTCCTATGTGCGCATGCAAAACCCTAATGCTTGGATCTAGGCTTTCTAATTAAACATGCTTTGAATCCAAGACTTCTAATGACTAATTAGGTTTAAGAACAATACAAAAACAGATCTAGAATCATACCTTTGAATCTCTTGTTCGATCTTGTTGTCTTGGAGCTCTAGAGTCACAATTGTCACTCCTCTAATGGCTTACAAACACCAAATAGCAAGGATGATGATTTCAGAGAGAGGACAGGGGAGGAAATTTGGCCAGGGATTCTTTATTCTCAATGAAGTGCCAATTTCCCTTTGCCATAGGGTCTATTTATACTTGTAGACTCCTTAAGGGTTACAACTTAAACCCTAGTTGGATAATCTTCTCTTAAAGCAATCCATATCCTTTCCTTAGATAACCTTGGACGATTTTAAGCTATCCCTAGCTTCTAGAGTTCGTCCATTCTCTATCCAATAAGGATTTACAGTCTAAAGTTTAACTATCAAACAATTGACAATTTATACCCTTTTATTTAATTAATCTCTTTAAATCACCAAATTAGTACCAATTAATTTATGACTTATATTAATCAAATAACAATATTATTATTCTTTATATTATTCTCATAATATATTAATAATATTTATTCTCTATTAATAAATCATCCTATCAAGTTGCTATGGTGAAGGAAACCCAAAAGGACCATGCACAATCGGGTCAAATACTTGCCTAATATAGTTGCAGCCTTAGACACTATTCCAATAGTCTCCCACTTGGATAAGTCTAGTAACTATATGCACAAGTACAATTCGATTTGCAATCGTAGCTCTCAAAGACGCTGTCAAACTCTGATCTAATCAATCTTGTCCTTTAGATAAGGGATCGTACAGTCCTCTGTTAGATATCATGCTGACAATTCTATGGAATGATTAGTCAAGCATTTAGGTTTCTCGATCTCTAATTTATTTGACATAGAACTTAATCGAACACATTAATTCAGTTCTGACCGGGCCCGACACATAAGTCAAATCAAATCATCGAGCGGCCGAGATATCACTTTTACCTTCTTAGGATAAAAGTTACAGATAAACTTCGACTTATATGCATTTACTTATTCATTAACCAACTATACACAACAATGCGTTTTATAACACCGAGTTACTGATGCGTTTTCGCATTATCAATGTACAATCAATTAACAAATAACAAACCATATATCTAGGTTTTAAGACTATATGATATTATCGTCTTGCGATCACCCTTTTTATATATCATATTCCATAAGGTGATTCCAGCAAGCACGGGTTTGTTCCAATGCTCAAAACCAGTTCATAAGCACTCATGAACATCGCAACAATCTCTTGCTATGTCTAATACCATTTAGACAATCTACGCACCAATTCACGACAATCTTCATTCATATCTACTTCCAACATATGAACGATTGTGGACAATTTGAATAATTCGATTATTCTTAATAAACTCAATTATTCTGGAAGTCAAAACATGCAAAATGAAACAATAGTTAAACAATCAACATAAGATAGTAACATTACTTATAAATAAAACTCCTTTATTTAATCATCAAATGTTAATTACATTTATCTATTACACGTTTCTACTACTATCTAATCTATGCTAATATCATCCTTCAGCCCAATACTCCTAGCATGCTGCAAGTGCTTAACCCTACTCAGTCCCTTCGTAAGCGGATCTGCTGGGTTATCTTCTGATGATATCCTCTTCACTACGAGTTGTCCTTCTTCTACACGATGTCTAATAAAGTGATATTTTCTGTCGATATGTCTTGATCTACCATGATCTCTTGGTTCCTTGGTCAAGGCAACCGCTCCTTCATTATCACAGAAAATCTCCATGGGCTCCTTTATGGCAGGTACAACTCCAAGATCACCGATGAAGTTCTTCAGCCATATTGCCTCCTTCGACGCTTTGCTCGTTGCAATGTACTCTGATTCGCACGTTGAATCAACTACGGTTTCCTGCTTGGAACTTTTCCAAGTCACTGCTCCTCCATTCAGGGTAAAGACCCAGCTCGACTGCGAACGGTAGTTGTCCCTGTCGGTCTGAAAACTGGCGTCACTATACCCTCGCACCTTCAAGTCATCACTCCCTCCGAGGACTAAGAACCATTCCTTCGTCCTCCGAAGGTACTTAAGGATATTCTTCACCGCAATCCAATGGGCTCTGCCAGGGTTCCCTTGATATCTACTAACCATGCTCAAAGCAAAGGCTACATCAGGGCGAGTATAAGTCATAGCGTACATGATTGAGCCAACTGCGGAAGCGTATGGTACTCAGCTCATTTCTGCTATTTCAGCTTCGGTACTCGGACTTTGAGTCTTACTCAACTTGGCATTACTTTGTATCGGTAATTCTCCCTTCTTCGAGTTTTCCATACTAAAATGTTTTAGTACCTTCTCTAAGTAAGTGTTCTGACTAAGTCCAATTAGTCTCTTACTTCTTTCTCTCACTATCCTTATTCCCAAAATGTAAGAAGCCTCTCCGAGGTCCTTCATAGCGAAGCACTTCCCGAGCCAGGACTTAACCTCCTGCAGAGTCGGGATGTCGTTTCCTATGAGTAATATGTCATCGACATATAGAACGAGGAAGCTTACTATACTCCCACTGGTTTTGACATATACACAAGATTCATCTTCGCTTTGTACAAATCCAAACTCTTTGACTTTCTCATCGAAGCAAAGATTCCATCTGCGAGACGCTTGCTTAAGTCCATAAATGGACTTCTTAAGCTTACACACTCTATTCGGATGCTTCGGATCCACAAACCCCTCTGGCTGAGCCATGTAAACATCCTCAACCAACTTTCCGTTAAGAAAAGCGGTCTTGACATCCATTTGCCAAATCTCATAATCATGAAATGAGGTAATCGCTAGCATCACTCTAATAGATTTTATCTTCGCACCTGGAGAGAAGTTCTCATCATAGTCAACTCTGGGAGTTTGAGTAAAACCCTTCGCGACCAATCGCACTTTATATGTGTGTACGTTTCCATCCACGTCGGTCTTCTTCTTGAAGATCCATTTGCACCCAACGGTCTTACGTCCGGGAACATTATCAACCAAATTCCAAACTTGGTTATCATACATGGATTGGATCTCGCTATCCATTGCCTCCTTCCATTTTGCAGACTCCGGGCCTGCCATGGCTTCCTTATAGCTATTAGGTTCATCAAGATTTATTAGTGTACCATCACTAATATACGTGTCCCCTTCGGTAGTAATATGAAAACCATAAAACTGGGGTGGAACTCTAACTCTATCGGAACGTCTAAGAGGTAAGGATTTGTCAATCGGTTCAACCAGAGTTTCCTCCTCAAGTTGAGTGCCAGCGGTAGAGGTTCCTTCATCTATCAACTCTTGAATCTCTTCAAGTTCGATTTGCCTCCCACTGTCTCTTTGGCTTATGAGTTCTCGTTCTCGGAAAACTCCTCTCCTCGCAACGAAGACAACATTGTCCTTTGGTCTATAGAAGAGATATCCAAAGGATTTCTGCGGGTAGCCGATGAAAATACATCGCTCACTACGAGGTTCGAGCTTGTCGTGAGTATCTCGTCTTACGAAAGCTTCGCAACCCCAAACCATGATATGTGCTAACGAGGGAGCTTTCCCTGTCCACATCTCGTGAGGTGTTTTGGCAACCTTCTTAGTAGGGATTCGGTTAAGGATATGGGCAGCAGTCTCTAAGGCATACCCCCAAAAAGAGATAGGTAGTGAAGCACGAATCATCATAGAGCGAACCATGTCCAACAAGGTTCGATTACGCCTTTTTGCCACACCATTCAACTGCGGTGTCCTAGGAGGCGTCAATTGTGAAACTATTCCACACTCCTTGAGATAATCGTGGAATTCAAGACTTAGGTACTCTCCTCCTCGATCGGATCGAAGCATCTTGATTTTCTTTCCCAATTGATTCTCCACTTCATTCTTGAACTCTTTGAATTTTTCAAAAGTTTCTGACTTTTGCTTGATTAAATAGATATACCCATATCTACTATAATCATCGGTAAAAGTCACGTAGAAGCGGTTCTCATCCTTCGTGGTTGATCTAAACGGTCCACATACATCGGTATGTATTAGGTCCAATAGACCCTCACCCCTTTTGCAAGTAATTGTGAAGGGTGACTTAGTCATATTTCCAAGTAAACAAGACTCGCACGTGTCATCTTCCCTAAGGTCGAATGACTCCAACACTCCATCCTTTTGGAGTTGGGCTATGCGTTTCTTGTTGACATGTCCAAGACGACAGTGCCACAAGGATGCTCTATCCATACTATTGGAAAAATCTATGTTCAAAACATCATTTCCTAAGTTATCAACAATCATAACAGTTTCATATATTCCATTACATGGTATAGCTTCAAAATAAAAGACACCATTTAGATAAGCTAAAATAGAACCATTCTCATTATTAAAAGAAAATCTAAAACCTTGTCTAAACAAACCATGAAATGAAATGATTTTTCTAGCCATTTCTGGCGAATAGCAACAATTGTTCAAATCTAAACATAAATTATTCCTAAGCACTAAAGAATACACTCCAATCTTGGTCACAGGCGACGATCTTCTGTTCCCCATGATTAGATTGATCCTTCCTTGCTCCACATCCCTACTTCTTCTTAGTCCCTGCACATTAGAACAAATGTGATAACCACAACCGGTATCAAGAACCCAAGAAATAGCATGATTAGAATCGTTAGATTTAATTGTGTATATACCTACGAAAGATGGCTTGATCTTTCCTTCTTTGATGGCTTGCAGGTACTCTGGGCAGCTTCTCTTCCAATGTCCTATCTTATGGCAATGGTGGCACTCTGCCTCCTTTGGGTTAGGGCAGGGCTTAGCAGGATCAAATTTGGTCCCACTAGAAGAGGCACCATCTCGGGCTTTAACCTTACGATAGTTCCTAGACGAAGCCTTCCTCTTCTTTCCCTTCCCTTGACCAATAGCCAAGACAGGAGCAACGGGTGGATTGGGAGTTCGTGCAACATACTTGTCTTTGAAGTTGCTCTCAGCGACCCTCAAGAGACCTTGGAGTTTGCTTAGGGTGACCTCCTCTTTGTTCATGTGGTAGGTCATCCTAAATTGATTGTACATCGGAGGCAAAGAGTGAAGCACCATGTCGATCGCCAAGTCTTCCCCAAAGTCAACATTTAACTTGCGAAGGCGGTCGACATACCTTTGCATCTTTTGCAGGTGCACGGTAAGAGACTCTCCACGACCCATCTTAGCGAAAATCATGTTAGTGAAAATCTCATAACGCTCTTGTCTCGCGTTTGGGTGGTATCTCTCCAATAAGTCTTGATGCATCTCGTACGGGTACATGTCCTCATAGGACTTTTGGAATTCGGAGTTCATGGTGGCTATCATGATGCAATGTACCTTCGTTGCATCGCGCTCATGAGTTTCAAAAGTGGTCATTTCAGCCGGAGTAGCGATTTCAGGGTTGATTTTCTCGAGCTTCTCATCGAGGACATTCTCCTTATCCTCATAGCGAGCAATGGTGCGAATGTATCTTATCCATTCGCTAAAGTTCGTTCCATCGAAAGTGACCTTTTGACAAACGCTCATCAATGTGAAAGAACTAGCAGCAGCGTTGTTTGCGTTCGAAATCTACAAATAGAAAGGACAAAGATAGATTAGATTATGAATCCCTAATTATCACCCAATAAGAAAAATTAGGGCTAGGATCCAACAACAATATTTACATATTAGAAAAGGGATGCCGTAATCTAACATGCAAATAATATGAAGGTAAGTGAATGACGATTCACTAATTCTCCACCATAAAAACCTAACTATAAGTCCTAAATGTATTGAGAATTCCTAGGTTCGGATGAGATTCTTTGAAACTATTCAATGGCATGTTAAAATCTCGATATGCCCCTCTTGTTTGTGACTGGGATACCGAGGATCACAAAGCGGGTGTGAATTACCATGCAAATTCACACGGTGCCTTCATTGTAACGATCACCTATTTGATGTGCCGGTAAACCACACATGCTCCATCGAACTATGATAAACAATGAATCACCCTTTTCCACCTTTGCTTAGAACCAATTAGTGTGTCGGTTAACCACACACGCTCCACTAACTTCTTAGCAAGGGTGCAAAGTGTAATTTCATGGGATTGCATCAATTCACTTTTCCTAAAGTAACTAAGATTGGGAAATTTTAAAAATGTGTAGTTACTTTGTATTTCCTTTTATACTTTTAATGAGAGGATGAGGTTGCCCTATCCTACCCATTTGGCTAACGACCTTCCACCGATCAAGTAAGCGGTGGGTGTGAGTGTACACCCATTAAGCGCCATTTTATAGGCCGCAACCTTATACCCACCTTATAGATCGACTTCGTGAATGAGGCCTACTAACGGTAAGACTAGCATTTTAGTTATACATATATATATATATATATATATATATATATATTAATCTTGTAATATTATATTAGTATAGGGTTGTATTTTAAACTTTTAAAAACTTAGGGTTTGAAATTTAAATTGTCTAAATTAAAACTTTTAATCACAAAACATAAATTTCAAAACTTGAGGACAAGTTTTAAACATTTAAAACATGGAGGATCAAATAACAAATAATTTTAATTAACAATTAATTTCCTAATTATCTATATTTGATTTATTCAATATTTCTTGCAAGATAATTACCAATTGAATCAAAATAATTAAATAATTATCATATAAGGAAATTAAATATTTTATTAGTTGATAAATATCTTTAATTAGATCAAGATTATAGTCATATATATCAAAAAATCGGATTAGGGTTGATCTAATATGATTAAGGTAAGTTTCCATAAGATATTCATGAAGAAATCCCGAATCTGGCCTTTCCTGACGCTTGGACTCGCCGAGTGCACCAAGGGACTCGCCGAGTCAGGCCAACTCGCCGAGTCCACTATGGAACTCGCCGAGTCCATGACTCAGAAACACAAAAATCGAATTTTGCAGTTAAGTTTCAAACAAACAAGCAACAATTCAATAGAAACCAAGCTAGGCTCTGATACCACTGATGGGTTTTAGCCATAAGAACTTTCCTATGTGCGCATGCAAAACCCTAATGCTTGGATCTAGGCTTTCTAATTAAACATGCTTTGAATCCAAGACTTCTAATGACTAATTAGGTTTAAGAACAATACAAAAACAGATCTAGAATCATACCTTTGAATCTCTTGTTCGATCTTGTTGTCTTGGAGCTCTAGAGTCACAATTGTCACTCCTCTAATGGCTTACAAACACCAAATTGCAAGGAGGATGATTTCAGAGAGAGGATAGGGGAGGAAATTCGGCCAGGGATTCTTTATTCTCAATGAAGTGCCAATTTCCCTTTGCCATAGGGTCTATTTATACTTGTAGACTCCTTAAGGGTTACAACTTAAACCCTAGTTGGATAATCTTCTCTTAAAGCAATCCATATCCTTTCCTTAGATAACCTTGGACGATTTTAAGCTATCCCTAGCTTCTAGAATCCGTCCATTCTCTATCCAATAAGGATTTACAGTCTAAAGTTTAACTATCAAACAATTGACAGTTGATACCCTCTTATTTAATTAATCTCTTTAAGTCACCAAATTAATACCAATTAATTTATGACTTATATTAATCAAATAACAATATTATTATTCTTTATATTATTCTCATAATATATTAATAATATTTATTCTCTCTTAATAAATCATCCTATCAAGTTGCTATGGTGAAGGCAACCCAAAAGGACCATGCACAATCGGGTCAAATACTTGCCTAATATAGTTGCAGCCTTAGACACTATTCCAACATATGTGAGTCAAGATAAGGATTAGGGGACCAGGTACACTTCAGTGTGCGCCGGTCAGGTCCACCACAAAGAACGATACGGCTATTCGTCATGATTTACCTAAGGTTTAGTAAATATGGTTATGCTTGCAAGTTTAAGTATAATTCTGAAACATTGGAAAAGTTTTAATGTTTGGCGGAATGAATGAGAATAATCAAATTAGGCAGTAAGATAAAAGTTTCTCCAATCTGAAAAGATGGGAGAGTACTTGAGTATCTTGTTAGATGATTATCTTAGTGATTATGAAACCATGTCACAATTGATTCTCTAAGAATATCTTAGTGTGTTTGTTTGAATAAGAAGAGGAATCGTGAATTGTTGAATTGGTTAAATCAAAAGATAAATCATACTTCATTCCAAAATTTAGTCTTAGAGTGATACTCCAAGATTGTAACTTGAGTGACATAATCTTAAGAAGGTTTAAAACACTTGTCAAATGTAGAGGAAAATGTTTTCTTACTCTTGTACATTTGAAATTGGTAAGTTGTGATGTTTTGGATAAAACAAAAACCAACTGTGACCAATTGTGTGAAGTGTTTGTCTTGATAAAGAATTCACACTAACTCTTGAATATTGGTTTTGTCAAAGAATGGTCCTTGACAAGAGAATTTTATATGTCAAGAGGTCAGTGGGAGTCTTAAAGATCTTGAAAAGTTTCAAGAACTAATCAAGAATAAAACATGTTGTTTATCACTAGCGCACGACTTGAGGTTTGTAACCTATCGTGTTGACATATTTTTGTTTCTGTGCCCATTCCAGTTAAAGTTGACTATGCATGCGAGATCTATGAGTTCTCAATTGTTCGCATGAAAACCTGGAAGCAATGGTAGGCGCTTGTGCTACCAGGTGGCAAGAAGTTAAGATTGAACAAGTTCAGTCCATATGAGTTTGGAGTTGTCAATAACATCCTCTTGTGGTTATGACAAATTCACATGGATAGAAACACATACACCATAGAAATCTATGTGTCATAAGGTTTCTCTTCGATTCATGAAAATGATGGTGAGGAAACGCTTTCGCTAAATAGATTTTAAGTAGATAGCAATTGTGATATTTGCATTCTCAAAATCGTTAGTGGAGCGTGTGTGGTTAACTGGCACACTAACATCGACTTGTGAGAAATGTCAAATGTCTAAACAATTAAGACTATGATTACGACATCCCTTTTCATAGTTTTACAAATTGTTTAGACACACATGTGAGCTATCTAAGGAAAGGTGTATGATTTTGATAAAGTTTTTGTCACACCCCAAACCATGGATGGCGCAAACGTCCGGGGGTGGAGGACTTCATGTATAGTATCACAACGTGTATAATAGTGCTCAAAGTAAAAACAACCATCATAAATATAATTGAAAAAGTTACACCAATGTATATGTTTACATGATTCAAATCAATTACATTATGATACAAAATGAACTGTTTGACGATTTATCGTCCCATCTGCAAAACGCTGTTGATTTCCTATTTCACTGAATTCCTGAGAATACAAGTAGTTTTGAAAAAGTGTCAAACACAAAGGTTGGTGAGTTCATAAGCTTTTGACAGTAAGAGTTTGAAAATCGATCTTTGTAAAGAGGTGTATGTTACCAAGAAAAATCCAATATTTTCCTTATAAAAGTTATGTGGTCCTAAATATCAGGACCGAAAATGAACAAGTATTTGTCATACTTAAAGATATAAAAGTGGTTTCAAATTGGCGTAAAAACCCTTTCTGATTTGAGAAAACTCCCGTAATGAATGGTGTGTAGTCTTAAATACCAAGACTGAAAATATACAACAATATATGTAATTATTGATATAAAAGTGATTTTAAATTGACATAAAACCCCTTTTTTTATATGAAGGCGTACAAGTATTTTTCCATACTTAAAGAAATTTTAGTGAGCTAAATCGACATAACTCACTAACTTAAAGTTAGAACCCGTAAATCTTATGATTTGTTAATACCACATGTGAGCTATCATAACCATACTTGACTTAGACGGCCTCATAAAGCGACGTTCTTCAGGCGTCGCCATTAAATGACACTTGTCACCACATACCTGCCGGTCTAGCTGTTGCAAGCAGCTCAGGTGTGGGTTTGTCAAACCCAATATAGATCTATACACAACTATCACGTTCTCCCTACAAGAGACTCTGGTTACAATTTACAGGACTTTTTGAATTGGTTACTTTGGAAGTAACCCGAAGCGAATGACTCACAAATTTATTCATTAACAGATTTACGTGAACTAAACTGAAAAACTTTGGTAAATAAGTTTGAGAAGTAAATGATACATAAACTATACCTATTATTGTTTATCCAAAATGTTTGTAATGTATAAGAACTCTTTTATAAAAATGCATTAGTGTTATGAATCCATAAACTATGCTTATTATAGCTTAATATACGTGTTCTAAATGAGTGAATAATCTTATCATGAACGACTAAGTTTCAGTTTATGATGATAAACTAACAAGGAAACACATTCAATATTTATAACTTATTGTTATACACTTTGCTCAACATAATACAAAGTGTTATGAAAGTTATAAGTTGTTAACTAATTTTAACCTTTCTACGCTGTTTTAGAAAAGTCATAGAAAAATCTTACGAAGTCGAAAACTAAATCTGTAAACTCTGTGAGTTCCCAAAATGTGTCTAGTTTACTCATAATTTTTATCATGATTTTTAATGACCTCCAACTTGGTTGAAAAAGTCCATAATCACAGACTAGTCCGGATTGGTGTTTAAAATGATAGGCAGTTTTGTAAAAATCACCATAAATTGTAGAAAAATCGTATGAAGATGTTCAAGTAGTCATTTTAAAGCTAAGAACTTGAAATATTTGCACCTAATACAGTTTTGAAAACTAAAATGTTTAAGTTGTCCAAAACAGTCCGTGAATGGAGTCCAACGTTTCTGATGAAAGTTGTTAGGAAAGTTTAGTTATGTTCTTGGTGTTTTAACTTGTATCCCCCCCTTAAAAACTTAAGAAAACATGAAAATGTAGGGGTATGAACTCACCTTGAGTGATTTCAGTAGATGGATGATGGAGAAAAGAAGTGTTCAACTCAAGAACACTTGGGAGATGCTTGAAGATTTGAGGAACTAACAACAAATATGACGATATTTGTGTAAGCAATCTATGATTTGGATGAAGGATAGTAGAATATCTAAGTGTAGGAGGAAGATACTTACCAAATGTGGAGGAAAAATCTAAGATTAGCCCTTGAATCTCGAATTTTTAGAGAGAGGAAGTGAGAGAGAAAATATGTTTGATCTTTGGTGGAAGAATGAGAAAATGAGAGAAGTGTGAGGACAGAGGAGAGTTTTCTAGCCTTTGACCAATTATGTGGTTGGAAAAAGGTGGGAAAAGTACAATGAAGTGACTAGGTATGGGCTGATGGGGAATTGTGACATGGAGTGGGTATGGGAGGTTGCTTGTGTCATAGATTAAAGCAAAGTCAACACTCCACCAATAATATCCCGCCAACTCTTCTTGGATAAGGATTATACTCTAAAAACGTGATTAATTAATAATTATGGATCCTTATATGTTAAAATAAAGTTTTGGGTGAAAATACCGCGTTAAAACAATTAAAAACGAGGCTAAAATGAAGTCGTAGTCGAAAACCGGGAAGAAAAGGGCATTACAGCAAGACTCCTCGGATTGGGCCGGAGGTTCGGTCCCTACTGTTGCTGGGTCCGAAGCGAAATGAGGCGAAAGAGCAAGAGGCGAAGAGCAGGTTCGGTCCGAAAGCAGCAGGAGCGAAATAGACCAAAGGGCAATATGGAGCGAAATGGACCGAGACTCGGGTTCGGGTCTTGTGCGAGGTTCGGGCCCGAAAGGGAGGTTCACTTCTGACACTTCGCTTCTGACAAGTTCGGCTCCTTAAGAGGGGTTTCGGGTCGTTTTTACCCCGTTTTAAGCCGTTTTTGACCTGGTTAAGGGTCGGGATGACCCGAAAGACTACAAAAAGTTTAGGGAACTTTTGAGAGAGATTTGGGAGAGATTTCACATTCTTGGAGAGATTTCTCATATAAAGAGAGATTTAGGAGAGATTTCACATACTTGGAGAGATTTGGGAGAGATTTCACATACTTGGAGAGATTTCTCATACAAAGAGAGATTTGGGAGAGATTTCGCATTCTTGGAGAGATTTGGGAGAGATTTCACATTCTTAGAGAGATTTAGGAGAGATTTCACATACTTGGAGAGATTTCTCATCCAAAGAGAGATTTGGGAGAGATTTCACATACTTAGAGAGATTTCACATACTTAGAGAGATTTGAGAGAGATTTCACATACTTGGAGAGATTTGACATACGTGGAGAGATTTGGGAGAGATTCTCGATAAAGAGAGATAGAGTGAAAACGATTGAGAGAGGTTTCGTGTGTGACAAATGTGAGTGTCCGGCTTCACGATGTAAGGTCCGTAAACCCTGTTAAGCCTTGTTTAAGGATTTTACACACTCCCGATGAGTATGCAACATTGTTTTATCGGTTTGGCTCGTCACTTACCACGGTTTTAGGTTAAGGAGATCTAGATGTACGTTCTTTTCGATTTGTGATCTCTCATTAGAATAGCGAGTTGTTTAGAAATTACATAACGTAAACTCTAGTACCCACAGGCAAATTGAGTCGAACGGTTTGACTTGTTGACTTCAGTTGACTTTGACTTGACCGGAAATTGACGGTTGTCACAGTTTTATCAAAGCATCTCGTATCAGAAATCTAAACTTTGGTAAGAAAGTCAATAAAGTATTGCTTTCTAGAAGTCCAACTGATTTCTAAGTACATGTCAAAGCTAGTGGGATCATAATTGTTATGCTAGTGGGGGCATAATTAATTATGATAAGTGTTGCAAGTTCGCAATGTTAATTATAGAAAACGAAACTTTCAATTGGGAAAAGTTGTTTTGCTATAATTAAGGGAGAGGAAATTATACTTCATTTCAATTCTAAAAGCTTAGATTGAGATTTTAATCATCTTTAGTCAACGATATATATGTGAATTTTATGTTGGAATGGTTCAACATAAGGAAATTCTATATATATTGCGTTCTCAAAATTCGATTATGATTACGACATCCCTCTTCATAGTCGAATTATGAAAACATGGAAAATAAAAAATATTGTAGCAAAAGACTAGTCTAGGATCATGTCTTTATGTGAGACATCATGAATCGTGTCCCATATGCTTTGGGTATAGGATCGATTACATTTTCTATAATATTCATCATTTATATTTTTTCCAAATGCCTGGGGCATTAAGAGGGGAAAAGGCTTAGAATTCGATATGACTAAAATGATTAAGCAATTGTCGAGGACAATCTGAGGTTTACCAAAGATTGGTTGCTCATGGACAATTTGAAGTATAGTGTTAATTTGGAAAGGACCATATTGACATATTCTGAAAAGAGGCAACTCTTAGTCAGAAGTGATAGTCAAAATGGGAATGTGGAAATGTTTCCATAGGAGGAAGATATTCATTAAATCTATGTAAGATTCGAAAAAATTAATGCAAGAAGGATGTTCAAAGGAATGTAATTTGAATGTCAGACTTCGTTTCCATGGAATTGCTCTCCATTGGAATACTTTGTAATGTCTGTTTCCAAGTCTTTGTGACTTTTGTGCATAGTCATTACAAGAGGATTGATGTCCACAAAAGTACCCACTAATTTTAATATTTATAACCTAAAAAACTTAGACTATCTATGCACTTATAGGCAGTGTACCTAGTCAGTTTACAGTATAGCTTAGGTAAGTCGGGTGTCGATCACAGGGAACGGTTGATTAATTTAATATATTTAATTATAGGTTATAGGTCACACGGAAAGAATAAAGAAATAAATTTCAAACTAACAATTAATTAACTACTCTCGATAAACTAACAGGAAAACAAATCTCTTCAGGTACTTTGGTTTAGACAAATTACACCTTAAAAACATAGACAATTGCATATATAAATTCATTTATTCATATTCACCGATTCCTAAAATGATTAGATTCGCGTTCACTATAACCAATCCTTTAGCAAACAAGTCAATTTAAACAGTGATCAGTTGATTAAACTAACATGCTTCCTAGTGTTCAGTTCGTATCAAGCAAGACTTGTAAATATAGTCAATCAAATTAATCATTCAATTAACCTCTTGTTAATGGTCATCAAACAAGGCTTACACATTAACTTTCTTATTCTCAAGTTAATCCTAGTTTCACATTCGTTATTTCTAAACTTATAATCTCGATGGTCATCACAAATTATAAGAGACATGCAAATCAAGCAGATGTTCATACAACTTAATTCACTTAACAATTAACAGAAAATAATCATCATTAACACATGAGGATCTTTTAACAAGCTTGGCAAGATAAATTAAAAACAAATAAACTATTTAATATAGCAATTAGTCTAATAATCAAAGCTTCATTCAATCATAAACACAAAGTAAAAGGTTTTTACACCCAAATCAGAAACTAAATACAGAAAAGTACCACAATGGAATGCTAAACATGGTCACGTTAGCAATCCATATGATTACCGACATGTATCCGCTCTCCGCTCCCGTTAGCTTAACGGCCTTCCGGCCGCCTTCTAAACCCTCAAAACGGCTTAACAGAAGTTAAATATCGACTAAACTAAGTTGGAAGTCGAATCCCCCTCCTGGTTAGCTAAAAATCGACTTTTATAGCCTTTATAACCGACTTACGTACGCTGGGCGTACGTAAGATTATGCGGGGCGTACTAAGGATAATTACACGATCAAGTTTATCCGATGCAAGTCTGTACGCGGGGCGTAACCTTAAGGTACGCGGGGAGTACTTCACTTTGGTCGCTACGCGACGCGTAATAGATATGGACGCGGGGCATACTCACTCCTTCAACATTTTTAATTTGTTTTAGCTTCTACGTCCGGTTTCCGCTTCAGTCTTTTCTTTTGTGCTTTATCGACAACAAATAGCTGCAAAACATAATTCAAAGCATTATGAGTACTTTTTAGTTCTAAAAGAGAATAAATAAGGCCAAAATATTAAGATAAAGTGCATAAAAATACATATAAAAATACACATATCAAGGATCAATGCATATAAGTTTGGAATCTAACAGATTTCAGTAAATGGCAAAGAATCTTGTATTCTTACATTTGTGGTAAGGATTTGGGTTTGTGAAATGAGTATCATTGGAATCATGTTCAATTGGTCTATTTCACAAAGTAAGGATCATAGACAAACATAGTGTGCATACTTGGAGTATGGCATAACTATAGTTTGGACAAACATAGTATGCATGCTTGGAGCATGGCATGACTATTGTTTAAAATTCAAGTATAAAGTTGATTATTCGAAACATTATACAATGAATAATGAGTAATCAATATGGTGTTTAAATAAAAGGTGTTTTATTTACTCTCAAAGGTGCTTGGGGCCATATTGTTGGCACCTGAAAGTGAACCTCTAGCAATCCTAAATGCATATTCCGAAGGATGCTGATTCCGAAGATGGATATGATCCGGAAGCTGTCCGGAGCTGGTTAAAGGGAGTGAAGAATTTCAAAGAGCGCATTCCGGAACTGATCCTTTTGTCCGGAATGGTCATCGATCCGGAACAAAGTTTCATCTCCGGAACATCACTTGTCCGGAATGAAGTCATTTTGTCTGTTATGTATTTATTAATCTTGTCTTGTATTTTGATGTAATGTTTCATAGGACTTAGTCTAAAGTTGTTTAGGACAATCAGAATGTATGGCTTATGTCTTTTGTCCGGTCTTATGTAAACATCAAGGTTAATTCGTTGAAACTTAGTCTCCTATAAAAAGGAGCTTTCAATACAAGTCAACTACGGATCTTTCACTCTTATATTGGCATTTTATTCCCTATCACATTTATAACATTCTTCTTGTTCCTCATTTATCAACTTTACTTTGATCACTATTTACCTATTCTCATTTAATGTCTTGATCATTTGTTGAATTGATTATCTAAGACTTGACTGGTCTTTCCAGTCTTGACTTGAACATCCATTATTAAGCAGACATTGATCTCAAGCATTCACTCAAGGTTTGAGTTTTCAAACCTTGTCCCTGCGCAAAGATCTTGATCTCACAATTGGTATCAGAGCTCGAGTGGTTGTCCTTTGAATCCATTAGATCAGATTATCGTTGGTTTGAATCTTCCTTGGAAATTCAACCATTTCTGTGTTAAGGATAAAAGTTCTTCTATATACCACTTAAGCTCTAAGATATCTTGACTTCAATGGCTGCTTCAAATCCTCAACAAATGATTTCAATGGAAATCGCAAATAGTGTTGGTGGCCCTACACGTGCCCCATTGCTAGTTGTGGAAGAATATGATTACTGGAAAGTTAGAATGGAAAGATTTTTACTAGCCAAAGAGAAAGGTGAACAAATTTGGAGATCCGTCACACATGGTCCTCATGTTCCTGTAAGAACAGTTGTAAGAGATGCAGCTGCTCAACTCATGAGAGAAGATGAAGTTCGGCCAGCTCCTCTAACTGCAGATGATATTGAGAAACTGCATGTTGATCAAATTGCCTTCTCTGAAATGGTGTTTGGTGTTCCTCCATCACTCTTTGAGCACATCAAGTTATTTAAATCAGCCAAAGAAATTTGGGGCACACTACCAGATCTGATTGAAGGTTTAGAAAACATGAAGGATAAACGTCTCACCTCACTTATTAATGACTTTGACACCTTCACTACCACTCCAGGTGAATCTGTAGCCTCAACCTCCAACCGATACCGAATCGTTGTTAACAACATGACCGCTCACGGGATTGTTCGAACTCCTCTTGAGTACAATCTCAAGTTCATTAACAGTCTTGGTAAGGGATGGGGAAATGTTAAGTCCTGCCTTCAAAGCAATGGTTCCTTAAAAAAATTGAAACTCTATCAACTTTTTGATGAGCTTCAAGGACATGAATCAAACGTTGCTCAAACCATTAGAGAACTTTCCGGAGGACCACTTGCTCTAGTCAGCTCTTCTGAATCGATCATTCCGATCCCAATTGCTCCAGAACCTTACAAACCTATGGTTCCACTACCTCGGCCGTCCCTAACTTCCCTTCCTACTCACAACTATCCTGATGGTGATTCCGAAACCTTAGATTCTGAACTCCGTTTCCAACAAGAATTTGCCTTACTTTCCATGAAATACAAACGACCTTTCAATTCTTCTTACAAATCTTATCAAAATAGATTCAATGCTCCTTAACAAAACCATCCTCAACCATATACTTCTTCAGAACCAAAACAAACATTCGAAAATCCTCAGAAATACAAGCCTAATCTCACTAAACCACAGTCGACCCCAGAATCCTGAAAAAATCTCAACTCGGAAAAGCCAAAAATCTTGTGTCATAAATGTGGTCATGCAAACCACTTTGCCAAAGATTGTCTTGCTGACTCACCTCAAAAACCAAAAATCAAAGACTCAACTTAGTATGTCCGAAAAGCACAAGAATTGGCTGAAAGTGAGAAAGCATTTGTTACTACTATTTCAAGAGATGTCGAAGGATACTGGTCGTCGGCAGATGATGATGATGTAGTAACTGGAAGGAACATGTGTTTAATGGCAAGACAAACCGTTGTATGTGATGAAGGTTATTGGTCCTCTGGTTCCGAAGATGAAGAAGATGACGCTGAACCCAACTAATGCTACATGGCTACCAACGACCCACCAAGACAAAGCATTGTTCAACAGGTAAAATCCATGATCTCTAATAATAATTTTGATTTGACTTTTTGTGAACCTTACTTGACCCAGATTCAAACAGATATGAACACTATCTATAAAGCCTATGAGTCAGCCATAGAAGCCAGTGAGAAGAAAGATCGTGAATTAAGTCGTCTTAGATTACGTTTTGAGGATAAGAAATTGAAAATCGAGTCTTTAGAGCATGAACTTGTAATGTCAAAAGATGAATGTATCATTTTGCAAGATAAATTTGAAATCACTTATTCCGAATGAAATATTTTGATTTCTGACAACAAACGTCTCAATGCCAAAATTGATGTTTTGCATAACTCTGTTGACATGCTTGAAGCTGACATTTGGATGACTCATAATTTTCGTCATCCATGGTCAAAAGCTCCTGGTCTTGGAAGTGAATTTCCGAAAGTAATTGTTAGTCCCCTGAAGGATTTGCAAAATCTGACATTCATGGGAGAGGTTCCGAACATTCAACATTCGGACACTCCTGTCTCCCCATTGTCACCCTTTCCGGAGACTAAAAGATCCTTTGAGTCCCTAATTCCTGAGTTTCAACCCATAGTTGTTAAATGTCCTGATTCCACGCCTCTTCCGCCTCTGATAAACCTGGACCTGAATCGGACCACAAAATATCATCATAGTCTTCAAAACTGTGTAGACCATGTTCCTATAACCAATCACGTCAATAACTGTGTGATTGAGGAAATCATTCCGGAAACAACTGAAGTCAATGCCTCAAATTTTGCATGGGCATCTGTGAATGATATTGTTGAAACTTCAAGAAATCAATCCTCTAATTCACGTGAATCAAAATCTGTAGTCCTTTCTAAATCCAAATTGGTTCCCATTTCTCCAAAGTTTTCAAATCCATCCAAAGGTCAGTCCTCTAGATCCTCTAAGAGAAAACCAATGTTGAATAGTAAAGATATTGTAGATCCCGAGGTAGAAGCTAGGAACGCTTACAAAAAGGAAATTAAGGATAGACAAAATTCTAGGTTCCTTGCCAACTCCAAACCAAACTCATTTCGGAACAACCCAAGGATGGTAGCACGTCAAAAACATAGTCAAAGCTCTTTTGTTCTGACTAAAATTCTGAAAAGACCTTCCAAATCTTTTGATTTTTCGGATCCAAAGGAAGTCCTTAGATCCACATCACCTCAAGGTCAAGTTAAAATCAAAACCATCCGAAATACTTTGACTAGTCCTCAAAGTGTCTCATCTGTCTTTATTGCAAAATCTAATGGCACAATTTTTAAACCAAAAATTTCTAAGAGCAATGTGCCCTCAACCAAATCCACCAGCTCAAATCATACTGTCTCAAAATCTTCAAACAAAAATCTTGTGTGGAGAATCAAGTTATCTGTTCGCAAATCAACTAACTCGGAGATAGCCAAAAATGTCACTTCTTCAAAAACCTTCACTTTGAAGAAATATGCTTCGAACCCTTGTGTAGTTGAATATGACTACTAGATAGATGAAAAGACTCCAGCGTTCTGTCTGTTCCCAAAGAAAAGAAATCTCACCAAGAAACAAGTAAGTGTTCCATTGTCTAAATCAAAGTCTAAAGTCCAAGCCTACGTCCCAAAGCCCAACTCGGAGCCTAAAAGCTCCATTGCTCATTAATTTCTATTTTGCAGGCACTTTGTGCTTCGGAGAAAGAAACAATATGGTATATTGATAGTGCTTGCTCCATGCACATGATGGGACAGAAGGACTTTCTACGAGATTTAAAGCTCTCTCCAAATGCTGGTTACGTAACATATGGCAACAACTCAAACTCTCAAATTCGTGGTTATGGAACTATCACCAATGGAAACTTCTTTATTTCACATGTTGCTTATTTAGCTGACTTGAAACATAATTTAATAAGTGTTGCTCAACTTACCGACTCAAACCGACGTGTGGAATTTTGCAAAAAATATAGCTATGTGATGACTAAAAACTGAAAAAGAATGTTTGATTAAGTCTCTTCGCAACAAAAACATGTACCCACTCGACATTAACATGATCATTGGCAAACCACAACTCTGTCTTCTTTCCAAAGCTGTTCCCGATGTTAGTTGGCTATGGCACCGAAGGCTCGCACATCTAAACTTTCGGTACATGAATGATCTCGTTTCAGGAGAAATGGTAAGAGGTTTACCTCTTCTCAAATTTGAAAATGATCATTTATGTGCTGCACGTGAGTGTGGTAAGCAATCAAAAAAGGGTCATCCTGTCATCATGGAAAAATCCATTTCGGATCCTCTGGAACTTCTACATATTGATCTTTGTGGACCATCCACTGTAGAGAGTCTTCATCATAAGAAATTCATTCATGTGATTGTTGAAGACTTTAAAAGGCTTACTTGGGTTTTCTTCCTTAGGCTGAAATACGAAACGGCATCAGAGCTCATCAAGTTTATCAAAGGAATAGAAGTTCTTATCAAACTTCTAGTAAGAAGAATCCGAAGTGACAACGACTCGGAATTTGTTAATGCTTCCATTGAGAAGTTCCTCATAGAAAAAGGAATCGATCACAACTTCTCAGCTCCGTACACTCCACAACAAAATGGTGTAGTTGAAAGACGTAATAGAACACTTGTTGAAGCTGCTCGATCCATGCTCAATTACGCAAATCTCCCTCTCTATCTTTGGGCTGAAGTCGTATCCACCGCTTCCTTCACTCAAAACCGAAGCATCATCAATCGACGACTCAACATGACTCCATATGAAGCAATGAATGGTCGAAAGCCATCCATCTCATTCCTTCATATCTTCGGATGTCGATGCTTCATCAAAAACAACCGTGATCAGCTTACTAAGTTTCAACCAAAAGTTGTTGAAGCAATCTTTCTAGGATACTCTTTTAAATCCAAGGCATACAGAGTTCTCAACTGAAGAAACCGTGTTGTGGAAGAAAGCTTCGACATTACCTTTGATGACAACTTTGTTCGGAATTCTGGCCCCACTCACATCACTACTCACATCATGGAGTCCGATGCTCCTCCGCCAGGATTTCCAAACTCTCAAACCATTCTTGAGGTTGACTTTGAAACTCTCTTTGGTCCGTCCGAAACAGCTCTTGATTCCGAATCACGATCTCGTCCGTCTCTCATTCCAATTCCTTCTTCGGAAGCCTCAATCTCTCAAAACCTCTCTGGTCCTCCTCCTAGCCTATCTCCGTTTGATTATGAACCGTTTCAACCTTCATAGGTTGAGGGGGAGAATAATGCAAATCCCTCTCTTGAATCAAATGTGGATGGCTTCCAAGATGCAGCTGCTGACTTCGATGACTCAAATCCTCTCAACATTGACGAAAATGAAAATTTCTTTGAATTTCCCTCTGATGATGTTGTAAACCTCTCTGGTTCTGGTTCAGAAGTGTAGGGGGAGCATCACTCCAACACTCAAATCATTCAGGGGGAGCAAATCACTTCTACTGTTGATATAGGATCCTCTGATGCACAAGAACTCCCTCGATTGCATTTCTGGACGAAAGATCATCCTCCAAACCAAGTAATTGGCAATCCCAATGTTGGTGTTCAAACTCGCTCAGCTACCAACATCTGAAACGAATGCCACTTCTCAGCTTTCATCTCCATGGTTGAACCAAAATCTATCAAGGAAGAATTAGAGCATGCTGATTGGATTACAGCCATGCAAGATGAACTGGCAGGATTTGACCGCAATGAACTCTGGACTCTTGTACCTCCTCCTCAACATCACCCTATTGTAGGGACAAGATGGGTATTTCACAACAAACTAGACGATGCATGTATTATCATCCAAAATAATGCTAGATTGGTAGCAAAAGGATTCACTCAAATTGAAGGTCTTGATTACGACGAGACATTTGTTCCTGTTGCACGACTTGAAGCTATCAGAATCTTTCTTGCTTACGCAGCTCACAAAGGTTTTAAAGTTTTTCAAATGGATGTTAAGAGTGCTTTTTTAAATGGTGAACTTGACACCGAAGTTTACCTCTAACATCCTCCGGGTTTTATCAATCTCTCCTTTCCAAACCATTGCTACAAACTTCGGAAGGCTGTCTACGGACTCAAGCAAGCTCCTCGAGCTTGGTACAATACTCTCACTGATTTTCTCAAGCGCTCAGGTTTTCAAAGGGGTATTTTGGATCCCACAATATTTCGAAGATCAAATGGTAAACACCTCATGTTGGTACAAATTTATGTGGACGACATCATTTTTGGATCTACCGATTCGTCTATGGTTGCTGACTTAGCTAAATTTATGGTCAGTCGTTTTCAAATGAGCATGAATAGAGAATTAAGCTTCTTTCTTGGCCTTCAAGTTAAACAGACAAACACATTTTTGAGCTTCTTAAGAAATACTCTATGGATACCTGTGCCTCTGCCAAGGTTCCCATGGGATTCGGTCACAAAATCTTTGCCGACCTTTAGGGTGTTTCCATAGATGAAAAGAAATACCGAGGAATGATTGGATCATTACTCTATCTCACCGCAAGTCTTCCGGACATAATGTTCTCAACATGCGTATGTGCCAGATTCCAAGTCAATCCGAAGATGTCTCATCTTTTGGCTGTGAAACAAATTTTCCGGTACCTCAAAGTCACAAAGAACCTCAGAATCTAATATCTAGAAAACGAAACTTTCCTTCTGCAAGCTTACTCGGATTCAAAATATGGTGGTCTTCAACTCGATTGGAAAAGTACATCCGGAGGATGTCAATTCCTAGGTGGTCGCTTAGTCAGCTGGTCATCCAAGAAACATAACTGCATTGCTCTCTCAACAGCCGAAGCTGAATACATTGCTGCTGCTAGCTGTACCTCTCAAGTTCTATGGATGAAATCTCAACTCTTGGATTATGGTTACCGTTTTCAACAAATTCCTATCTACTGTGATTCTCAAAGTGCCATTGCCATCTCGCACAATCCAATTCAACACTCCATGACAAAGCACATTGACATTCGGTACCATTTCATTAAAGATCATGTTCTAAATGGTAACATCGAACTTGTTTTTGTTCCATCTGATGATGAAGTTGCTGATGTCTTTACTAAGGCATTAGTCGAAACCAAATTTTTTGGATTTCTGAACAAAATGGGTATGATGATGCCTGATCCTCATTTCTCTCAAGAGACATGTTCTCTCTGATTGAAGTAATTCAACAGAAAAATATGCTCCGAACTCATTTATTTTATTTCGGAACTATTTTTCCTCTGAATTTACAGGATCCGTTACTTGTCTTTTGTACTGATTATTCCTTGAGTTTCTACAGCTGTACAGGTTAACTTCAAAAATTGCTCCGGATTTTCAAAATGCTCCGGAACTTCAAAATTTGCTCCGGAGCTTCAAAAATTGCTCCAGATTTTCAAAATGCTTTAGAATTTCAAAATTTGCTCCGGAATTTCAAAAATTGCTCCGAATTTTCAAAATGTTCCGAAACTCTTCAAAACTGCTCCGGAACATCCTTTCTTCCGTATCATGCTCTGTCCGGAACAACTCATTTGGAATTCCAAAAGGTAATAAGGTGAAACGTTTTCTCAGCGGTTACTTTTCAGGAAGATCCTTATCCAATCTTCCTCGTTTTGCGTGACACGACTGCACGCCCTCTTAATTGGAAAAAGGAATTGATGGTTACATAACCCCTTTTGGACGAATTACCTTGTCCTATCATGTCAACTATCATTTCTCCTCACCCCAACATTAATCGCAACCTGACGAATCTTGGATCATCATCATCACTTATCCAACCCGACCCGGATTTCCTTACCTATAAAAACCTTTTCACAACTTACCTTTACCACTTTACAATCTCGTGATTCCCAAACCTCTCTAAAACCCTTACAGTCTTCGTCTTCTTCAAACATTCATCATCTTCAACAATGGAACCATCAAAGCTCCAAAATCCTACTGCTCAAATACCAAAGAAGTCGATTTCCAGAAAGAAATCATCTAAAGGATCAACAGGTTCATCGTCTTCAACTGATCAAGAACCGTTTCTTTGAGATACCACCCAACTGTTTTCCCTGAACCCGCCAGATTACGATGACTCCATTAGAATCATGATTGAGTTTCTTGCCCATCATCCTCTCTCCATTCCACTTACAAAAATTCCAGATCCTCCCCTTCCTCTTTCTCATCTTCATCGAGCCTTCACAAGCATCAAGCTTGCAGATGATGTATTAATGGCTTCCATCGTCGACGATCGACTCATTCCCATCTACAAAGCTACCTTTCTCAAAGCCATTGGAGTATCCCCTAATCCTGCTGGTTTTACGATTGTAGAACTATCCACTGAAGAGTTTCAGACATTTCTCACGTTCATCGGGTACAATCAAGATTATCGAGCCAAGGATTTCAAGAAGACTGCTGTTTCCGGGCTCTGGACTGTTCGTATGCACTTCATAATCCGTGGTCTCTCTGGAAAGCATGGCGGCACCGATACTCTTAACAAAGATTGGCTGAATGTGGTATTCAACATTTATTCCAAACGAAACAATGTCGTTGATCTTCCAAAAGTTCTATGGAAAGATTTCTGTAAATTTGCCATCAAGAGGAAACCAAACGAAATCTCGAGCCCTAGGTTTTGGGCACTGACTATTGAGCAGATCTTCAAGAGCAGATCTTCAAGGAACTCCACATTCCCATTCCGGTGAGCATAATTCCTCCGGACGTATGTGTTTCTTTCAAACTCATTAAGTCTTATAGAATTCCGGACCAATCCTTCTTTGGTTCGGTCAGACGGCTTCCGGACAACATGTTGGCTCTTATCCCTTCCGGATCCCCTTTTCTAAAACATCATATAGAGACTTCGGTTGGGTTAGACACAACACAACCTGCCCCAGTCTCTGTTAAGCCTATTCCAGAAGAGGCCACTCACACTCAGTCTGAATCAAGAGTTAAGAAACCGGCCAAACGCAAGGCCTCTCCTTCCAAACCCAAGGCCATAAAGAAAACCAAAGTCGGTGCCCCCTCTCAAAAGGAGGTTACCCATGACATTCTGGCTGATTCTGGTCGTCCGAACACCCCTCCCGTCCACTCATCTAAGGTACCCCTCAATGTTTCATCTTCACAAGCACACACTCACGGGGAGACTGCACATGATCCACCCTCACCCTCCCAAAAGGGTGTTGTTGGTGTTGAACAAAGTTCCTTGCCTCCTCCCCCCTGGAACACACTCACATGTCATTTTTGCCAATCCCCTTATTTCTTCAACACACACACACACTCCGGAACCATTGTTCTGGAACCTAAGCATCCGGAAGAAGGAGCAATCCCTCCGTCTTCCGATGCCACAACTGGTCTGATACCCGGAAGGCGTACATGACGACCATGTACTAATGACCCCTTATGGAAAGATTATGTTGTCAGGGCTACATCAAGGCGTCCAGATTTGACTCAAGCTCAAGTTGAATCCACTCTTATTTCCATGAGGAACCAAGCCATTCAAAGCAACAATCCCTATGTTCCTCCCTCAGATGATGACACAATCAACAAACTTTCTTCGGAACTTCCTCAAACTATCATTCCGAAAATCCCTTTTTATGTTGATCCAGAAGATGAGATTTCTGAAGAAGTAATGTTGGAGGACAACGCAGCAACAATTATGGATGCTCATCTCACTACATCAGTCCATTTTCAATCTAGAGCCTCCGGATCCAAGTTTGCTTTTGACTTCGGAACTTCTTCCTCCTCCACTCCGGTTGATGTTCCAAACTCTCCGGTTCAAAAAGATGATGATGCAACCAAACCGGGTCCTTCCTCTAATCCTGACACTCACCTGCCCCCTCCACAACATTTAGACTCCGATTCTGAATCCTCTGCTGGTGATTATGTTGATCCATTTGCCATGCTGGAGATCCGAACCAACGTCTCTGACACTATGGCCAAAGTGTCCTCTTTAGAGACTTCCGTTGCCGAGCTGAATTCCAAATTGGATCAAAAAGTCTTCGGACTTGATTCAAAACTTGACGCCATCCTTCAGTCACTCTCTCAATCATCCGGACCATCCACAGCCGAGAGAGAAGCCCAGCTTAACCAACTGATTTCCTTTCGGTTGAAACATACCGTTGAGCAAATCGATACAAAATACGATGCTCTGGTCGACAACTACCTCAACACCATCTCCTCCATACTCAAGGTACATGATGACCTAGTGTCTGCTACCAACGATCTCATCAAGCAGACTCATGTTCGTCATGAGAAACAAATTCAACGTTTGGAGAAGGAAATCCGAAAGAAGGATGAAATGAACCTGATCATCCAACAAGTCCTCATCAAACTCCTGCGTTCAACTTGGAACATTGTTGATGTTTCGAACAGGAAGTTTGATGACATGATTGAAATCCTCAGCAATACCTTCCAACATCTCTCAGCTCAAGCTCCCACCTCAGAAGCATATGACACCCTGACTCTTCAACTCTTTACCGGTCTTCAAAAGGTATTTTCCAAGCTCGATGAACTTAAGCATGATTTGTCCCTTGCACCGGTTTCCAGGGTCATCGATGCAAGAGGGGGTGAAGGCCCCAGCCGAAAATGGAAGACAACTTCAGAATACACTCTCCGGGACAAAGATTTTGATTCCGAAGAAGATGTACAAGTTTTCTCCTGAATCCTGGGCATCTCTGAAGGAACCAAAGAAGATGAAGAGTTCGACGCCTACATTTCGGTTGAAGCTCCCAAGGGGATTCTTGCTCTTCAAGCCCCCAAGCTAACAGAGCCAAAAGCTCTTATTGAAGAATAGAATAGGATTTGGTCCACTGCTTCCTGGCCATCATCTCTTCCGGATGCCTTCGAAATGGCAGAAAAAATGGCCAAGGCTAAATCCTTCCTCACTGCTCAAGCCTTCCGAGCCACTCCATCCTCGACCACTTCTGCATCAATTCCGGAACCAACTGTTTCCCCCATTGATCAAGGATCGCCTCTTCGCACTCCAGATGATATTCCGGAAGAACCACTTTCAATTCCTCATCCGGAATTTGTTACTGATGAAAACATGAAGATGGCCATTGAAGCTCTTCAGAAGAATAAAGGGAAGAAACCAATAACTTCGGAACAAAAAGAAAAACGCTCCGGTCCTTCCCCTAAACAAAAATCTGGTTGGTCTGAGGCTGAAATCCAAAAGGCGCTAGAAGACAGCATAATGATTCAAGCCTTAAAGGATCATCCTGATCCAATGCGCGGTATTTCTCCTCTCCGTCGTGAAGGAATTCTTAAAGCCAAGGATATCATTCCTGCTCTTTCTTATGACATTCCCTCCCAAGATGCTGACCAAATGGATCTCCCTCTCTCTCCCTTCAACAAGTTCTATACGAAGTTTGCTCCTCTCCATCCAAATGACAATCCTGAAATAATCGTCCGGACTGAACGTGAAAGGATTAAAACTTTTTACGACAAGAATGCTCATCCCTTCAAGGAAGTATGGACAAGGAAGAGGATCACTAAAGTTCAGGGATTCGGAAGAAAAATTCTTGTTAAATTCGAACTGAACTGTCCTCCGTTCCGATTCCACATTCTCCGGAACAAACCATCTCAGAAGACTATTACTGATGCGGATTTCCCTTCCATGAATCCGAATGACATCCTCACTCTTGCTGCGTACTTCAGAGAAAATCAATTGGATGACATCAGTATGGGTGCCTATCACTCTGCTCTCAACTTTCTTAAAGACTATGTTGCTGAGTTTTGCAGATGTGATTAAGAACTTGCTCATCTCTACGGAACCGAACAATTTGTGGGAAAAATTGACTTTGTTCTTCCGGAAGCTGAACTTCTTGCAGATGGTCTGATAGAAGAACCGGTTCTAGGGTATGTCTACACCACCAGAAGAACAAACAAAAAGGACTTCTTCCGAGTCCTTGACAAACACCTGGTTCCTACCAGAGCTCTGTAAAAGTTTTTTTCTCGTGCATCCAAGTTTGAAGCTTCAGAACAGGTTAAAGCAAAGTTTATAAGTCAACTGACTTGGTACATCGCAGTGCGAGAATGGTTATTCTGAGCCTTCACCTTCATCAAGGAAGAAATGAACTAAGCTTGATGGATTACTAAGTTCACTTAGGGGGAGATTGTTGGAACCTGAAAGTGAACCTCTAGCAATCCTAAATACATATTCCGAAGGATGCTGATTCCGAAGATGGATATGATCTGGAAGCTGTCCGGAGCTGGTTAAAGGGAGTGAAGAATTTCAAAGAGTGCATTCCCGAACTGATCCTTTTGTCCGGAATGGTCATCGATCTTGAACAAAGCTTCATCTCCGGAACATCAATTGTCCGGAATGAAGTCATTTTGTCTGTTATGTATTTATTAATCTTGTCTTGTATTTTGATGTGATGTTTCATAGGACTTAGTCTAAAGTTGTTTAGGACAATCAGAATGTCAGGCTTATGTCTTTTGTTCGGTCTTATGTAAGCATTAAGGTTAATTCGTTGTAACTTAGTCTCCTATAGAAAGGAGCTTTCAATACAAGTCAATTACGGATCTTTCACTATTACATTGGCATTTTATTCCCTATCACATTTATAACATTCTTCTTGTTCATCATTTATCAACTTTACTTTGATCACTATTTACTTTGATCACAATTTATTTATTCTCATTTAATGTCTTGATCATTTTTTGAATTGATTATCTAAGACTTGATTGGTCTTTCCAGTCTTGACTTGAACATCCATTATTAAGCAGACATTGATCCCAAGCATTCACTCAAGGTTTGAGTTTTCAAACCTTGTCCCTGCGCAAAGATCTTGATCTCACACATATAGGATTAGTATTATTCTTGTGTTTCACTTTGCATGTTTTGACTTCCTGAATAACTAGGTTATTCAAACTCTCGACAGTCAATCATACTTTGGAAGTAGGTATGAATTAAGACTGTCATGAATGGATCTGTAGTTTGTCTAGGTGGCCTAGACATAGTTTCAGTGTTCATGAGTGCTCCTGGAATGAGATTCGAGTATTGGATTTAACCCACGCTCATTTGACTCACTTCATGGATTTTATCACGAGTGATCGTGAGACGATAATATCTTATATTCTTCAAACCAAGAGATATGAGTTGCACTCTACAATTCAGTTACACATTGATTATGTGAAAACACACCAGTAACTTGGTGTTATAAAACACATTTTTGTGTGTGATTTGATAAGTATATAGAGTAAGCATATGAGTCGAATTTTATCCATTCCTTTTACCCTTGGAGGGATAAAAGCGATATTTGTGGTTCCCTCGATGATTTAGTGATGACAAACGTAAGTGCTCGGCCGGGCCTGGACTGATTTAATTTGTTCAATTAGTGAGTCGTCATAAATCAGAAATCGGGAAACAACAGATGGACATAGAGAATGATTAAAATCCATGTCTCAGTCCATATGATATCTAGAATGGAGGAATATATGATCCCTTATCTAATGGACGTATCATTGATTTGTCCAGAGTACAACGACTTTTAAGAGCTACAATTTCTAGTCATGTTACAGAGTCATACTTGCAATAATAGTTATTAGACTTATCCAAGTGGGAGACTGTTGGATTAGTGTCTAAGTCCATAACTATAATTGGTATATACTTGACCCGATTTGGCATGGTCCATTTGGGTTGCATGGCATCGGAACAATTTGGATAAACTTTTGTGAGAAAATGATATCTATAATTTATTAATATATTATAAGTTCTAATATATTAATATGAAATCATATTATTTAATTAGTATTGATCACGAATTAATTTGGAATTAATTTTGTGATCAAAAGACACTAATTAAATATATGGGGAGTGATTGTGTAAATCAGTCATTCTTATATATGTGGGCTTATGATGTATAGTTCTTCATGTTGGGCTAAACCCATGGAGTAACCCATGGATACTCCATGAAGGTTTTAACCCATGGAACATGAAGAATATGGAAAGTCATGAGTTACATGGTGTAACCCTAATAGCCACAATTTATAAAGACCCCATGGCTCAAGAAATCAGCCCTAAGGATTGATATGAGAGGGCTAGCCGATTTTGAGCATAAGAACTTTTCTCTCAAGTTATTCCAAGTTGTTGGTGGTGTTGTGTGAATCATTTGAAGTGTCACACTTGGGGCACTAGGCTCTTAAGCTCCATGGAATCAAGTTACAACAAAGAGGTATGTTATCCTAACTAGTATCTTGTATTGTTTATGTCAATTGCATGCTAGTTATAGATTTAATGCCTTGGAAACCATTTGCATGTATAATTAGTGAAAACATAGATCCAAGGTATTTAGGGTTGTATGTGCACCATAGGATGTTGTACTATACTAAACCCCATCATTATTATGAGTAGGTCTTAGAGGACCCGAGATGATTCTTGAGGAAAGTGTGGATAGGTGTGGAAGGTAGTATTGGGCCCATACTACTGGAAGTACATGATCCATACTCGAATAAAGGAGAGTTTCAGGGATCCTAAGGGTTGGTCGAGGAAGATGGCATGGTTTGATACCATGATTCGTGGCGGTAGTTATGTATCTGTCGATCTTGTGGTAGGGTTGCGCAGTCATGAGGATGGGTCTGGAAATTGTTTTAGGCCCTAGTGGCGATATCGGGTTGGGTTTAATGGTGCAGACCTGGATAAGTTTGTTTGTCCTGAGGGTGTTGCTCGAGGTTGTGCATTGAGTCGGGGGACTTCAGAAGAAAACGATTGTAATGATCGGCTGGGTGTTTGGCGACAATATGTCAGCACAGGAGTGCACGGGTGGATTGATGTGTTATGGATGCTTTGTGATGCGATCAAGGGTCCGTGTTCTTGGGATATAGGCAGTTCAGATACCGGATTGGTGGTTGGGATTGCAGGCTAGGAGGGCATGTTTTGGATTATAATTCATTGTTGACTTATGCTCTTACAAGGAACCCTTAATCTTAAAGTGGCCATAATTGAGGAAATTTCAGAGATCTTCAGCTGAAATTCAGGAATTCTCTTGGGATTTGTTTGATTCTTATCTGGAAGATCATCATGTGTGTGTTATTCATTCCAAGGTCAGGGATGGTTGTACCTGGTTAAGCCGATTTGATTTATGGTTTGTTTCCAACACCAGTAGTTGGTAGTTCGAACCCTAAATGGGGGAGAACTAGGTATTCTTCTTGGAGGATCATCGATTTGTTCAAGTTCGTAGTATTAAGAGAATGGTTCGTATGGATTTGATGTGCGAGTATGTGGGATATTGGTTCAGGATTTGGTGAAGGCATGGGTATATAGTAGGTGGAGATTAGATGTATATGTTTAAGAGACACATGAGTTGTCCCTCAGCAGGAAGTGGTTGGTCAAGGAGCTCGTTGCAGCTATTAGTTTCTTGTGGGGGTGCCAAAGAAGGATGAGGAGCCGTTGAGACCACTCAGGTTGAGTATTGGATGTGGAGGGAATTTTTCAGCTCGTTGCATAGAATACTAATTATAGAAAATCGTGTTTAGAGGTCGATCAGGGAATCAGTTTCAAAGTTGGTTATGTTCATCTCCGTGCGGGTTTTGGTTCATTAAACCTAATGTCAATGCATTGTCGATCATTGATCGTTTCGTTCGTCATTCAGTGGAGATTCTTCGAAAGTTTCAAGTGGTGATAGTTGAAGTTCAATGGATGTGTGAACCTATCATCAAGTTCAGTATGTTTTATGTTCCTTTGGTCACTAGGTATGTTTACCCTCAATGAAGGTGGTGCGGAATTTTAGTTCATAGTCAACCTAGGTTTTGGTAGCATTTAGGATCACCTTGGAAGTATTCATGAGCTGGTTGTGTATTGGTGAAATCTGTTCAGTCTCACCCAAGGTATGGGGTCTTGTTTCGATCATTCATGGGGATATCTTCTGTTAGTGATTGAGGTTTTTCGTTCGATAGAACTCTGGTATTTCTCTCCTTATTTTGGATGATGTTATGGGTTCTCTATGGATATTCATTGGGGTAATTCATTATATGTATTGCTGAGAGGGGTGTATGCGACTGGACAAGATAGAATTGGAGCACTTGGTTTGAATTATATGCATCGTTATTTTGGGTTATGGCCTTTAAATTTGATCAAGAATACGACCGTTTATCCTATTATCGGGTCATGTGCGGCCATGATTTCATCGTATTTTGCATTGATAGTAGCGTGTTCTGTGAAAGGAATTGTGTGTGGTAAGACCATGGGTGGTGACCATGGTGGGATAGACGTGTCGTAAGACTGCGAGGTGGCCATAACATTCACTGGAGTGGCGTATAGTATGGAAGTGTTGTAAGCCTGCGATGGGATCGTAACATTCACCAGATTGAGGTACACCATCGTTGGGTTGTCGTGAGTATAAAGGAGGATCAGCTCGTGCCTTGGGCAAGGCAGACAGTGGGGTCGGAGAGCATATCTCTGTTTTGGGAATAGGACCATCTGGGGTCTGAGACGGGTTGGGCTTGTATAGCTCTTGCTGGGTGAGACCGGTGGACAAGGCCCATTTGATTAGGGCAATGTAGATGAGACCTGGTAGAGACCGGTTAGGTCAAAGAATTGGATTATGGTTTTAGTAGGATGATTATGTAGCTAGGGAGTGGCATAGAGTGGTGCATAGGCTAGAATAGCCATATTTGTTGGACTCTCAGGAACCTGGTGGCTGGACCAGGTGCGAGACTGGCAGTCTCAGCGGTGGTTTTGGGATTTTATATCCTGTGTTAGGGAATGGTTGCCGTGAATCAGAAGAGTTCGGGTGAAACGCAAGTGTAAATCCTTGGATCTCAGGTTATGGGTTATGTACCGAGTTGGCTCTTGGTTGAATTTCGCATCGGGAATCGCTAGTGTATAAGTGAAAATATGTATCTCAACAAGTTATGGATTTAGGAATCTGTATGTCGGGTTATCAGTTGGAAGGTTCAGGGTCAAAAGGATGTTTTAGTTTTGATGGTAGGAGGAGACCCTTGTGATTCTGTTTCGGAATGGTTCTATCTGTGCGAAGATCATGCAAGTTATGGGGCTTCAAAATTATAGAAGTAGCATTTTGGATCAAAAATTATGGGTTCAGTGATTTGTTCAACACTAGAAGGTTTTTTTTCGGAATGTTTGTTCTCAGTAGGGTGGCAAGGAGTGATTTCGAGGACAAAATCTAATTTAAGTGGGGGAGAGTTGTAATGCCCTGTTCTGAATCGTTTCCTATGTGGGGGTGGTGACCCGAAGACCGAGTATCATCAGGATTAGGGCCTTTGAGAAAAGAGATTTAGACCCATTTGAGTGTGGGTAATGTAATTTCGATGTCCCGGGAGTTTGGTATGTGTTTTGGCACCAAGGGGTATTTCAGTGAAGTGTTAGTTCGGGCTTTTATGAATTTTGGATTTTGTTCGGAAAGTTTTAAGGCAAGGATGAGTTGATAGAAGTGTAGAGCTTCTCGTTACCTTTCCGTGGATATAAAGAACATCAAAATCGGAGTTAGAACGAAGAAGTTGTTCCCGTTTGAAGTTTGGTCAGTTTTGGGTTATGCCAAGTATGCTGGGGGTACAGAGGGGCATACGTCGTATGTACTGAGGCACCCTGAGTATGCTAGGTGTAACAGAAGTGTAACACCCCATTTATTAAATTAATAAATAGACAAATTAATGAATGAATATTAGCCCTAAAATCAATAATAATATAGCAAGGTGTTGGTCTCGAGGATTTAATTGTCTCAATTTTAGAAGTTGGAGGTTAAAAGTGTAAGTTTCGGGATTTATTTTGTAAAGAGTTTCAGAACTCAGGGGGTGTTTGGTATCATTTGGACTTATTATGAAAGGATTTATGGAAGCAGGGGCTAAAGAGTAAATTATCAACCTAAGTTGAAAATGTTTTGTAGAGGAGGGGCCATTTGGTAACATAAGGACTTCAGTTGAAAATAATTTGTAGAGGGAGGGGTTGCTTGGTAAAATATTGGACTTAAGTTGAAGGGATTTTGGATGGCCGGGGCTAGGGTGAGCATGGTGCGGTTCGGTGCGGTTTGTGCCCAAAACTGAACCGAAAACCGCAACTTCGATTTTTTGAAGTTTAGAAACCGCACCGTTCGGTTTTTATGCGGCCCGGTTTTGCGGTTTTTTGTGGATCGGTTTTTTTTTTTGCTGTTTTTTGTAAGTTTATTATTATTATTATTATTATTATTATTATTATTATTATTATTATTACTTTGTTTTGCCTTTTGCTTTTTTGCGATTCAGTTTTTATGATACCACCACCTCTTGGTTTGAAATCAAATGACATAACCATTCATCCAACACCCTTCTAATACTTAAATATATAATACGAATTAAATATAATATTTGTTTCATATTTACATGAGATAATATCAATTAATGTTTTCATAAAAATGATATTCATAAAAATGATATTATCATCGATAGTACTCTTCATATTTAAATGTTAAAAAATGTCATAAACATTATTTGTTCTCATAAATATCACTAAATGTATGCTTAAAAATATACAATCATCCTCTGCTAAGATAAATATTTATATTTATAGAAATTTTAATTGTCACAAGTTCTTCATTCTTACAAATATCAACACTTAATATATATATATATATATATATATATATATATATATATATATATATATGCGCGGTGCGGTTCGGTTTTTTGCATTTTTTGCAAGACTAGAAAGCGCACCGCACCGAACATTTGCGGTTTATGCAAAACTAAAAACCGCACCATCGGTTTTATTTCGTTTTCGGTTTTTCGGTTTCGGTTTTTTCGGTTTGCGGTTCGGTTTTTGCTCTCCCTAGTTGGGGCTAAAAGGATAAAAGGATAAATTACGTATTCGTTTCCGACCCATTCGTTTTCTCCACCTTCTTCTGCTTTTGCGTCGCCACTGTGTCCCCAGCGGCGGAGCCTTTTCCGATGACGTTACCGTTGTTAGCCACCATCGATGCCGTTAGCTGCCGCTGCTGCCCGCCATCTCGCGTCATCACCGTCATCGTATGCTTCAAGGTTTTCAACTACACTAAAAGGTATGTCATCTAAGTAGAATTTTGTAGTTCCATTTAAGGTGCTAGGCTCTTAAAGCTTTAAGATTTTCAACTACACTAAAAGGTATGTCATCTAACTAGAATTTTGGTGGTGATTTGTGGTTCTATTTAAGGCATTCACATTATTGGTGCTAGGCTCTTAAAGCTTCAAGGTTTTCAACTACACTAAAAGGTATGTCATCTAACAAGAATTTTGTAGTATAGATACTCCATTGTATGCCAGTTAGGATGATGCTTTGGAATTTTTGAAAATTTGCATGTATATTAGAGAAAACATATATCCAAAGCATCTAGGGTTGCATATACACCATAGGAATGTTAGAATGATGAAAACCCATCAGTGGTATAAGAGCCTAGGATTGTTTTCCAATATACTTGATGTTGCTTGCTTTCAAATGCTTGAAAAATCGATTTTTTGCTGTCTGGAAAGTGGACTCGCCGAGTCCACTTGGGAACTCGCTGAGTCCCCTCATAAATCTGACCAACTCGCCGAGTTAGTTCATGCACTCGACAAGTTGGTGCTCTAGAGTGCAGATTTTCGAGTTTTAAGGGTTGAATTAGACTAGGATCATTACCCTAAACTGTTTTTGAACTTATAAACCTGTTTTTGATGTGGTAATGATCATGCTAATCCAATTTAAAAGATAATTGTCAAAGTTTCATGTTTTGTATTACTTTATATGGTTAGGCTAATTACATGAAATTTGTTTGATTTGAATGTCTTGTTCATATGATTTTAATTGTATCTTCTATGAATTATTTGATTATTGTATTCGTTAAATAATGTTTTAAATGATTTTAATGAACTCCATAACTTGTCCTCAAGTGATGGATGTTATGGAACATGAAAGGTTTTTCTATTAAAGATGTCATTTAACTCATATGTTATGGACTTGAAGAGTTTTAACAAGTTTCAAAACTTGTCCTCAAGTTTTGGAATTTGTAAAGTCTCACTAAATGAAACTTTAATTCCAAACCTTAGAATTTTAAAAGTTAAAATTCAACCCTTATACTATTGTAATATTATAGGTTTAATATTTATATATATGTATAAGACAAGTCGGTTTTACCGTTAGTAGGCCTCATTCACGAAACCGGTCTATAAGGGGGTATAAGGTTACTGCCTATAAAATGGTGGTTTAATGGGTGTCCACTCTCACCCACCGCTTCCTTGACTGGTGGATGGTCATTAGCCGAACGGGTAGGAAAAAGACTATAATTCTCACTAAAAGTATAATGATAAATATAAAGTATCTAAACCTTTTATAAATCCCCAATCTTAGTTACTTTAGGGAAATGTGAAATTGATGCTAATTCATGAATTACACCAGTCGTTGATGGATAGTGTGTGGTTAACCGACACATTAACTTGGACTAGTAAGGGTGGAAAAGGGTGGCTTAATGTTTATCATAAGGTCAATGGAGCGTGTGTGGTTAATCGGCACATTGATTAAGGTGATAATTGACATTGAGAGTACCAAGTACATTTGCATTGTTATTCACACTTTGTTTGTGATCTTCGATATCCTAGTCACAAACCTGAAGGGCATAATTGATATTTAAACATGCCATTGAATTGTTCAATGAATCTCAAATGATCTAGTAATTTCAATCCAATTAAAAACTTAATAACAATTTCATTTTTCATGGTGGAAATTGGTAAATCGTCATTTACCTACCTTCAAGTATTTTGCAAGTTGGATTATGGCATCCCTCTTCCAAATTGTAAAGTATTGTGTTGGATCCTAGCCTTAATATTTCATTTGGGTGTTTTATTAAGGACTCTTAATCTAATCTAAACTTTGTCTTTCTTTCTTTTCAAATGTCTTCCACACTGCTTCTGGCTCAAACCCTACCGACTCCTTCTCTCTCTTGAACCTTTTGATGGGACTAATTTCAATGATTGGATTAGGAACATCAGGATGGTCACTCACTACGAGGACAAAGAATATGTCCTCAACAAGGAGCTTAAGGAAATCGATGAGTCTGCTGCTACTCCTCAAATTATTGTTAATTTCAGGGCACATGAGAAAGATGCCACCAAGGTAGCTTGTATCATACTTGCCACCATGTCTCCTGAACTCCCAAAGTCCTATGAGGACTTCTACCCTTTTGATATGCACTAGGACCTGATGGAAAGATACCATCAGAGTGCTTGTCAAGAGCGGTATGAAATCACATGCCCCATGATTACAACAAAGATGAAGGATGGTGAACCCATCACGGGCCACTTGCAGAAAATGCAATGGTTTGTGGACCGTCTGCTTAAATTGAATGTGAACTTTGATGAGGAGCTGGCTATATATATTATTATACACTCCTTACCTCCATTATATGATTAGTTCTGCATGACTTATCATATGAACAAGGAGGATGTTGCTCTGAGCAAGCTTCAGGGCCTTTTGAGGACTGCCGAAAGTGATCTCAAAGGTAAATCTGTTGTAACCACTCCTACTGCTAATGCCCCTATTCTGGCAATTGGGCAAGGTAAGGGGAAGAAAAGGAAGGCTCTTTCCAAGAGCCGCAAGGGAAAGTCTCTTGATGGATCCTCTTCAAGTGGAACCAAAGGAGGTTCTGATACTCCTTCGACCATCCCAAAAGAAGCAAAGTATTTCTATTGCCATGATAAAGGGAACTGAAAGCGAAGCTGCCCCAAATACTTGCAAGATGTCAAATATGGGAAGGGTAAACCCACCCATGTAGGTATTTATACTATTCTATATAAAAACTCGTCACATACTAACTCTTGGGGTGCTTGACACAAGTTGTGGATTTGACATTTGTTCTGATGTGCAGGGCCTAAAAAGAAGTATGGATGTGGAGCACGGGAAGATAAACTTGATCATGGGGAATATGAAGGTTTCACCTGTCACCGAGATTGGAGTTTACTCTTTATTGCTTAGTAGTGGGTTAGAAATAGATTTTAATAATTGTTGCTACTCATCTTATATGGCGAGAAATATTATTTCCTTTCATGGTTTGTACAAACAAGGTTTCACTTTTTCGTTTGATAATGAAATTGGTGCAATAAATGCTTATTATAATGGTGTTTTTTTATTTTAGTGCATTACCTTGTAATGGTATATATGAAATTGTGATGGTTGTAGACAACTTAGGAAATAATATGTTGCATATCAATTCTTCTAATGATTTGGATAAGGCATCCTCGTGGCATTGTCATCTTGGATATGTCAATAAGAAGCGCATAGGCCAACTCCAAAAGGCTGGAGTGTTGGAGTCATTCGACTTAAGGTCGAATGACACTTGCGAGTCTTGTTTGCTTGGAAAAATGACTAATTCACCCTTCACTGGTTCCTATGAAAGGGGTGAGGGTTTGTTGGATCTCATACACACCGATGTGTGTGGGCCCTTCAGAACCGCCACAAGGGATGCTAACCACTTCTATGTGACTTTTACTGATGATTACAACAAATATGGCTATATCTACTTAATCCAGCATAAGTCGGAAACCTTTGAGAAATTTAAAGAGTTTAAACATGAAGTGGAGAATCAGTTGGGCAGGAATATAAAGATGATCTGATCCGATCGGGGTGGTAAGTATCTTAGTATCGAGTTCCTATACTATCTTAATGAGTGTGGAATTGTTTCACAATTGACGCCACCTAGGACACCACATCTTAATGGTGTGGCTAAGAGGTGCAACCGAACCTTGTTAAACATTGTTCGTTTCATGATGATTCGAGCTTCATTACCAATCTCATTCTGGGGGTATGCCTGGAGACTGTCGGCCATATCCTTAATCGGGTCCTAACTAAAAAGGTTGCCAAAACACCTCACGAGATGTGGACAGGAAAGGTTCCTTCGTCAGCACACATCAAGGTTTGGGGTTGAGAGGCTTTCGTGAGGCGTGAGACTCATGATAAGCTCGAACCTTGAAGTGAGTGGTGTATTTTCATCGGCTACCCGTAGAAGTCCTTTGGATATCGCTTCTATAAACCGAGTGACAATGTTCTCTTCATTGTGAGGAGAGCAGTCTTTCATGAGAGAGAGCTCGTATTCCAATGGGAGGAAAATTGACCTTGAAGAACTTCAAGAGTCAAGCGGTGAAGGAACCTCAAACACTAGCGATCAACCTGAGGATGAAACTCTTGTTGAGTCGGTTGATGAGTCTGTACCTCTGAGGCGTTCCGGCAAACTTAGAGTTCCAGCTGAGTTTTATGGTTTCCATATTACTGTAGAAGGTGATGCATTTATTGGTGATAGCACACTGGTAAATTTGGATGAACCAAAAAATACAAGGAAGCCATGGCAGGCCCCGAGTCTGCTAAATGGAAAGAGGCTATGGACAGCGCGATTCAGTCCATGTATGACAATCAAGTTTGGAACTTGGTTGACAATGTACTGGGTCGTAAGACAGTTGGGTGCAAATGGATCTTCAAGAAGAAGACCAACATGGATCGAAAAGTACACACTTATAAGGCGCGACTGGTCATGAAGGGCTTTACTCAAACTCCGGGAGTTGACTATGATGAGACCTTCTCGCCAGTAGCGAAGATTAAATCTATTAGGGTTATGCTAGCCATAGCTGCATTTCATGATTATGAAATATGGCAAATGGATGTCAAAACTGTTTTCCATAATGGAAAGTTGGCTGAGGATGTTTACATGAGTCAGCCAGTGGGTTTTTTCGATACAAAGTACCCTAATAGAGTGTGTAAGCTTAAGAAATCCATTTACGGATTGAAACAAGCATCTCGTATATGGAACCTTTATTTCGATGAATAAGTCAAAGAGTTTGGCTTTTCGAGAAGCGAGGATGAGTCTTGTGTATATTTTAGAACTAGTGGGAGTATAGTGAGCTTTTAGGTACTGTATGTGGATGACATACTACTCATAGGAAATGACATCCCAACCTTGCAGGAGGTGAAGTCCTAGCTTGGGAAGTGTTTCGCTATGAAGGACCTTGGGGAAGCTGCCTATATCCGAGGGATAAGGATATTAAGAGATAGGAGTAAGAGACTAATTTGACTTAGTCAAAGTACCTACTTGGACAAAGTGTTGAAGAGGTTTAACATGCATAATTCCAAGAAAGGTGACTTACCGATCCAGCACAATGCCAGACTGGTCAAGGCTCAGTGTCTGAGTACAAAGGCTGATATAGCTGAGACGAGTCGATTACCTTATGCTTCCCTTGTTGGCTCGATCATGTATGCTATGACTTGTACTCTCCCTGATGTGGCCTTTGCTTTGAGCATGGTCAACAAATATCAAGGGAATCCTTGCAAGGCTCACTGGACTGTGGTGAAAAACATTATCAAGTACTGCGGAGGACTAAGGACTGGGTCCTTACACTTGGTGTGTAACGCCCCGATTCTTAGGTATTGATTTAATGTGTGAGTTTCTTGATTTCAAGGGCTACTCGACGAGTTGAGTGCCCTACTCGTCGAGTAGTAGCGGGTTGATCCACGTATTTTAATGACATACTCGCCGAGTCCAAGAAGGGACTTGACGAGTAGGAACTGGCAGATGAAACCCTAAACCTCGGGGTTTTGCACCCTATTTAAAGGATCATTGGTCTCCCCTAGCCTCCCCTTTACTGCCCCTTGTCCCTCTCAAACCCTAAATCGTGTGTGTGTGTGTGTGTGTTCTTTTGGTGAGTGTAAGCTTGGAGGAGGAACTTTGGAGAAGGAAGCACTTGGGGAAGCAAGGAAGTCAATGCTAGGAACTCGTGGGGAGCTAAGAGATTCATCAGTTGTCACTCTCTGGAAGGAATTAAGCTGTTCCTTTAGCTCATCTCTCTTTTAACCTCCTTTGGATGGATTTTGTGAAAGGCTTCCCCATGGTTAAGCTAAGATATGAAGTTGTAACTTCAGATCTGGACTCCCTTTGACCTCTAGATCCATAAAGTCATCAGCCTTGCCTAGTAGGAGCCTTCCCTCAAGTGTGGGACCTCATTGCAAGTTTAGGTTTGCCATTTAAGGGTCTTAAAGTTTTGCATGCACGCAAAGTTTGCAACTTTACGTGATAAACATGCCCTAGAATCTTGGATCTGTAATCTGGAACCTTGCCATGGCTTAAAAAGCGTCTGCATGGATGAAGGTCTGCAAGGACTCGGTGAGTTGGAGGAACAAATCGGTGAGCCCGTTGATGATGGCCATGAACTCGACGAGTTGGATGAACAACTCGGCGAGTCCATTAAAGATTGCCTTGAACTCGGGGAGTCGTGCGAAGACTCGGCGAGTCGACTAGGGTTTCTCCCAATTATTAGACATGTATGAACTCGGCGAGTTAAAAGGGAACTCGATGAGCTAATCAAGGATTTCATGACTTTTCGAGTTCAGGAAGGACTCGACGAGTTAGTGAACTGCACTTGACGAGTCGAGTCAACATGGACTGTTGACTTTGACTGTGGACTTTGACTTGGACCAATGGTTGACCAGTTGACTTTATGAGGGTATTATGGTAATTTGGAGATTTATGAAAAAGGACTTTATGGTAACTATAGGTGGTGGAGTTCGTCTTGGTGATCTGGGAGTTGAGCTTTCTAGTTTCAGACGACAGTTGCGAGGTGAGTTATCATCACTATACTAAGGGGTCTAAGGTACCAAGGCCGGGGCATTGGATATGTTATCCTAGCAGTGTTAGATTTTGAGTATGAGTTAGTGTTGCATGCTAGTGGTTATGCCAGTTAGGTAGACCTGTAGGACTACCTATGATGTTATATGATTATTGCATGCTCAGTGGTTATGTTATGTGTATGTTATATGGGATGAGTTAAGGTTGTACTGCTTCGTACGGTAGCCAACAAACCCTAGGAGCATTCCAATTATGCAATAAGGGAGACTCGTACTGTGGGCTCGGGAGCATTCCAGTTACGGGCTGAGGGAGACTCGTACTGTGGGCTCGTGGGTATTACAATTTGTAGGGTTGTGGACCTGTTATGTGTTGTTCTATTCAGTTTGTTATGATATGTTGTTGCTGACATGGTTATGTAGACTGTATGTGTATCGGTATTTTGGGGGTAACTCACTAAGCTTTCGGGCTTACAGTTTCAGTGTATTGTTTCAGGTACATCAGGGGACCGCGGCAAGGCGAAGGCATGATTATACAGGTCAGCATATTATGTTAATGTTTCTGGGAATACTCTGATAAATAATATTTTGAAAACAAAGTTGTAATGTTTTGATGAACTTGACATGTTTTAAAAGTTTAAATTGGTTTGAAATTTTTAGGTGTTACATGGTGGGAGTGATGACTTGAGAGTGTTGGGGTATAGTGACGCCAACTTTCAAACTGACATAGATAATTTCCACTCCCATTCGGGCTGGGTGTTTTCCCTGAATGGAGGAGCGATTACTTGGAAAAGTTCCAAGCAGGAGACTGTAGCTGATTCAACATGCGAATCAGAGTACATAGCAACAAGCGAAGCGACAAAGGAGCTTCATCGGAGATCTTGGAGTTGTACCAGCTATAAAGGAGCCTGTGGAGATTTTTTGTGACAACGATAATGCGGTTGCCTTAGCCAAGGAACCAATGGATCATGACAGATCCAGACACATTGACAGGAAATATCACTTCATAAGACACAAGATAAAAGAAGGACTCCTCGTGGCAAAGAGCGTATCATTAGATGAAAACCCGACAGATCCCCTCACGGAGGGACTGAGTAGGGTTAAGAATTTACACCATGCAAGGCGCATTGGGCTAAGGGGTGATATTAGTTTTAATGATTAGATAGCTTTCACAACGTGTAATAGTTGAAATGTAATTGACATTTGATGCTTGAATAAAAGCTGCTTTTTATTTACTAGTATGGTACTGTCTTGTGTCAGTCATTTACTATTGTTTCATTTTTTATGTTTTGACTTCCATAATAATTATATTATTCAAACTATCCATAGTCGATCATACGTTGAAAGTAGGTATTGAAGCGAGACTGTCATGATTTTGGCTTGTAGATTGTCACAAATGGTTAGACATTGCTATGACATTCATGAGTACTAATAAGGTCTAAGTATTGGATTTAACCCACACTCACGTGTATCACTTCATGGAATTTATCTCGAGTGATCGTGAGATGATAATATCATATAATCTTCAAATATAGATATATGAGTTGTTGACTATGAGTTGGTCCTGCATGATGAGGTTGCTGCTGCATTTCGGGCTCAGTTACCGGAGATGTTCGGGTCGATTAAGACCGACATAGTGGAGTATTTTGATGAGCGCTATGCAGCCCTTGCAAAGACAGCCGCCGCAACAACTGCATTAGCTGTATTAGCGGCAGGGGGAGGAGTTGGTAGAGGTTTTCAGTATAGGGACTTCGATAACATGAAGCCCCTTACTTTTGATGGGACGTAGGATCCCATCAAGGCTATGAGATGGATTTCAGATGTGGAGGGGTGTTTCTTCACCTGCTCATGTCCTGTTGACCAGAAGGTTGGGTGTGCTCCGAACCTTCTTAGGTCTGGGGCCAAGGACTGGTGGAGACTTGTGACTAGGTCGTACGCTGATGATCAGAGAGCTGCTGTTACTTGTGAGCAGTTCAGGGACATGTTCCGCGCCCGTTACATTCCGCGGGTTGAGTAGGAGCGATTGCCACAGGAGTTTCCAAGTTTGAGACAGGATGGGGAGTCGGTGATGGAGATCACCCGTATGTTCACTGAGCGGGCGATGTTCTGCCCAGAGTTTGCTTCCGAGCAGTCTCAGATGACCCGTTATCTGAGTATGCTCAAGACTGATATCCGACAGTTTGTATCTACCCAGTAATGTGATACTCTTCTTGATTTACAGGAGGCCACCAGACGACGTGAGTTAGAGATTGAGCTGCAGCTGAGGGAGTAGTTGTCGGCCTCGACACAGTCGCAGTCGGCGCCGAAGCGGTCTAAGACCGCTGATTTGAGGTCTGGGAGTCAGCAGAGCCGCTCTTGTGGAAAGTGCGGCAGGGTTCATTCTGGGATTTGCCGAGCCAGTAGTGGGTGCCACAGGTGTAGCAAGGAGGGGCACTATGCGAAGGATTGTTGCCAGGCCGCTTCGATACCGAGTATGAAGTTATGTTACCATTGAGATCAAGTTGGCCATTTGAAGGCCAACTGCCCGTTACTCGCCGCCAAACTGGCGCAGGCTCCAACGTCGGCTACTTTGAGGATCACGGATGGGAGACCAGTCAGGGCAGAGCCTCCGAAGGCTCAGGGCCGTGCTTTCCAGCTTACAGCAGAGGAGGCCAGAGCAACACCAGATATGATCGATGGTATGTTTCTGTCCTTTATCTCGTATTCTATATCTGTTGTATGCTTATCTGTTGTACCTGTGATTAGGTACGTTTTTAGTGAACTCTTTGCCTGCTTTGGTATTATTTGACTCGGGGGCGAGTCGGTCCTTCGTATCCCAGTCATTTAGTAGGTAGTTCAGTGCGCCAGTGGGCGAGTTAGAGTGTCCGTTGCGAGTGTCTATCGTCAACGAACACGGGGTTTATGCTTCTTCAGTTTATCAAGGGTGTGACTTGGAGATTTTCGGGGTGTCCTTTCCGATAGATTTGATTCCGATCCCCATGGGGGAGGTGTACGTGATTGCGGGCATGGATTGGCAAGTGGGGGAGAACTGGTTGTATATGGCGAGGGCACCAGAGTAAGATCAGGGTTTTGTTCAGCTGTCAGGGCTCGGCAGTACATTCAGCACAGGTGTGCGGGTTATCTAGCGTATGTGGTAGATACGCGATTCAGGGATCAAATTTCGGTTTCCTATGTATCGGTGGTCATGGAGTTTGCGGACGTGTTTCCGGAGGAGTTGCCAGGGATACCTCCGGAGAGGCAGGTCGAGTTCAGGATCGACCTGGTTCCAGGTGCGGCCCCTATCGCTAAGGCGTCGTACCGATTGACACCACCAGAGATGCAAGAGCTGTCGTCGCAGCTACAGGAATTGTTGGGCAAGCAGTTCATCCGACCTAGCAGTTCTCCATGGGGAGCACCGATTCTTTTTGCCCGGAAGGACGGTTCACACCGGATGTGTATTGATTACTGGGAATTGAATAAATTAATGGTGAAGAACTATTACCCACTCCCGAGGATAGACGATCTCTTCAATCAGTTGCAGGGCGCATCTTGGTTTTCCAAGATATACTTGAGGTCTGGGTATCATCAGGTCAAGGTCAGAGAGGAAGACATGGAGAAGACCATATTCCAAACTCATTATGGACATTACGAGTTCGTGGTGATGCCGTTTGGGCTCACCAATGTGCCTACAGTGTTCATGGACCTGATGAATCGGTACTGCAGACCGATGCTTGATCGCTCGTTCATAGTGTTTATAGATGATATCTTGGTGTATTCCAAGACCCGAGAGCAGCATGAGGAGCATTTGCGAGAGCTGTTCGGAGTTCTGAGACGAGAACGGCTGTACGCCAAGTTCTTGAAGTGTGAGTTTTGGTTGTGAGAGGTCCAGTTCCTCGGACATCTCGTTAACCAGGAGGGGATTTTGGTCGATCCGGCCAAAATTGAGGCGGTTATGCAGTGGGAGATTCTGAAATCTCCCTCAGATATTAGGAGTTTTCTGGGACTGGCAGGATACTACCGGAGGTTCATACAGGATTTCTCCAAGATTGCAGTACCCCTCACTCGCCTGACGAGGAAGGGGGTGGATTTCCGGTGGGGCCCCAAACAGCAGAGGGCGTTTGAGACCCTCCGTCAGCGTTTGTGTGAGGCACCAGTCTTGACACTCCCGGAGGGAGTTGAGGATTTTGTGGTGTTCTGTGATGCATCCATCACAGGTTTAGGGGCAGTCCTCATGCAGAGAGGACGAGTGATAGCCTACGCATCGCGGCAGCTGAAGCCGCATGAGACGAGATACCCTACGCATGACTTAGAGCTGGGGGCGGTGGTGTTCACCCTCAAGATATGGAGACATTACCTCTTTAGGGTCCGCTGTACCATTTACACGGATCACAAGAGCTTGAGGCACATCATGGATTAGCTGAACCTGAACATGAGACAGCACATGTGGATGGATGTAGTCAAGGACTACGATTGCGAGATCCTTTACCATCCTGGTAAAGCGAATGTGGTTGTGGATGCCTTGAGCCGCAAGTCAGCTGGCTCTTCCACCCCCGCGGTATGTATGAGGATAGCGGTGGATTCTCCGCTTGTGAGTTTGATCAGAGATGCCTAGGTAGAGGGAATACGATCGGAGAATTGGAAGTTGGAGAGGATCAAGGGGGAGAATACCCGGTTCGTACAGGATAGTCGAGGACTTTTGACCCGATGTGGTCGGGTTTGGGTTCCGATGTCTAGTGGGGTTAGGCAGACGGTTATGGAGGAGGCTCATAAGTCTCATTTCTCTATTCACCCAGGGGCCACCAAGATGTACCGGGATTTGAGTTTGAGCTATTGGTGGTCGTGCATGAAGCGAGAAATTGCTTGGTACGTCGAGAGGTGCTTGACCTGCAGGATGGTCAAGGATGAGCATCAAAGGCCGCATGGAAAGCTGCAGCCTCTAGAGATTCCCATGTGGAAATGGGAACAGATAACGATGGATTTTATTACCAAGTTGCCGAAGACGGCGAAGGGGTTTGATGCTATATGAGTCATCGTGGATCGATTGACCAAGAGAGCCCATTTCTTGGCTATACGGGAGAGCTCATCAGCCGAGAAATTGGCCGAAGTGTACGTTAGCGAGATCGTGTCTCGCCATGGGGGTCCCGTTTCCATTGTCTCTGACCGGGATTTCAGGTTTACCTCCTGTTTCTGGCAAAGTTTCACGAGGAGTTGGGCATGCGGTTGCACTTCAGCACAACATTCCACCCGCAGACAGACAGCCAGAGTGAGCGGACTATTCAGACCCTTGAGGACATGTTGAGGGCGTGTGTCATTGATTTCGGTGGGAGTTGGGATTCTCACCTACCGCTTGCGGAGTTCGCCTACAACAACAACTATCATTCTAGCCTTGGCGCCCCGCCATTAGAGCTGTTGTACGGGCGGAGATGTCACACCCTTGTTTGTTGGGGGGAGGTTGGCCACTGGGTGATGGTTAGGACGGAGGTGATCTTGTAGACTACCGAGAAGATTCAGCAGATTAGGCAGCGGCTGTAAACCGCTCAGAGTCGGCAGAAGAGTTACGCCGACCGGCGCCGCTCCGAGATAGAGTTTTAGGTCGGTGACATGGTACTCCTGAAGGTCTCTCCCTGGAAATGCGTGATCCGCTTCAGGAAGAAGGGAAAATTGGGTCCCCGATATATTAGGTTGTTCAGGATCATTGCCAGGGTTGGCAAGGTAGCTTACAGGCTAGAGCTGCCGGAGGAGCTTGGTCGGATACACAACACTTTCCATGTTTCGCAGCTGGGAAAGTGCAATACGGATCAAGAGGAGGTGGTATCGCTGGATGATATTCAGGTTGATGAACGTCTGAATTACGTAGAGAGGCATGTGGCCATACTGGAGAAGAAAATGAAGATTATGAGGAATAAGGAGATACCCTTGGTGAAAGTACAGTGGGAGCATCGGAGGGGGTCTGAGTGGACGTGGGAGACGAAGGATGAAATGCAGGAGCACTACCCGGAGTTATTCGTTGTATCAGACTCGAGGACGAAGTCTAGTTCAAGTAGGGGAGAATTGTAACGCCCCAATTTTCAGGTATTGATTTAATTTGTGAGTTTCTTGATTTCAAGGGCTACTCGACGAGTTGAGTGCCCTACTCGTCGAGTAGCAGCGAGTTGGTCCACGTATTTTAATGACCTACTTGCCGAGTCCAAGAAGGGACTCGACGAGTAGGAGCTGGTAGATGAAACCCTATTTAAAGGATCATTGGTCTCCCCTAGCCTCCCCTTTACTGCCCCTTGTCCCTCTCAAACCCTAAATCGTGTGTGTGTGTGTGTGTTCTTTTGGTGAGTGTAAGCTTGGAGGAGGAACTTTGGAGAAGGAAGCACTTGGGGAAGCAAGGAAGTCAATGCTAGGAACTCGTGGGGAGCTAAGAGATTCATCAGTTGTCACTCTCTGGAAGGTATTAAGTTGTTCCTTTAGCTCATCTCTCTTTTAACCTCCTTTGGATGGATTTTATGAAAGGCTTCCCCATGGTTAAGCTATGATCTGGAGTTGTAATTTCAGATCTAGACTCCCTTTGACCTCTAGATCCATAAAGTCATCAGCCTTGCCTAGTAGGATCCTTCCCTCAAGTGTGGGACTTCATTGTAAGCTTAGTTTTGCCATTTAAGGGTCTTAAAGCTTTACATGCACGCAAAGTTTACAACTTTACGTGATAAACATGCCCTAGAAGCTTGGATCTGTAATCTGGAACCTTGCCATGGCTTAAAAAGCGTCTGCATGGATGAAGGTCTGCAAGGACTCAGCGAGTTGGAGGAACAACTCGGCGAGCCCATTGATGATGGCCATGAACTGGACGAGTTGGATGAACAACTCGACGATTCCATTGAAGATTGCCTTCAACTCGGCGAGTCGGCTAGGGTTTCTCCCAATTATTGGACACGTATGAACTCGGCGAGTTAAAAGGGAACTCGACGAGCCAATCAAGGATTTCACGACTTTTCGAGTTCAGGAAGGACTCGACGAGTCAATGAACTGCACTCGACGAGTCGAGTCAACATGGATTGTTGACTTTGACTGTGGACTTTGACTTGGACCAAGGGTTGACCAGTTGACTTTATGAGGGTATTATGGTAATTTGTAGATTTATGAAAAAGGATTTTATGGTAACTATAGGTGGTGGAGTTCGTCTTGGAGATCTGGGAGTTAAGCTTTCTAGTTTCAGACGACAGTTGCGAGGTGAGTTATCATCACTATACTAAGGGGTCTAAGGCACCAAGCCCGGCCCAATGGATATCTTATCCTAGCAGTGTTAGATGTTGAGTATGAGTTAGTGTTTCATGTTAGTGGTTATGCCAGTTAGGTAGACCTGTAGGACTACCTGTGATATTATATGATTATTGCATGCTCAATGGTTATGTTATGTGTATGTTATATGGGATGGGTTGAGGTTGTACTGCTTCGTACGGTAGCCAAAAAACCCTAGGAGCATTCCAATTATGCAATAAGGGAGACTCGTACTGTGGGCTCGGGAGCATTCCAGTTACGGGCTGAGGGAGACTCGTACTGTGGGCTCGTGGGTATTACAATTTGTAGGGTTGTGGACCTATTATGTGTTGTTCTGTTCAGTTTGTTATGATATGTTGTTGTTGACATGGTTATGTAGACTGTATGTGTATCGGTATTTTGGGGGTAACTCACTAAGCTTTCGGGCTTACAGTTTCAGTGTATTGTTTCAGGTACATCAGGGGACCACGGCAAGGCGAAGGCATGATTGTACAACTCAGCATATTATGTTAATGTTTCTGGGAATACTCTGATAAATAATATTTTGAAAACAAAGTTGTAATGTTTTGATGAACTTGACATGTTTTAAAAGTTTAAATTGGTTTGAAATTTTTAGGTGTTACATGGTGGGAGTGATGACTTGAGAGTGTTGGGGTATAGTGATGCCAACTTTCAAACCGACATAGATAATTTCTGCTCCCAATCGGTCTGGGTGTTTTCCCTGAATGGTGGAGCGATTACTTGGAAAAGTTCCAAGTAGGAGACTGTAGTTGATTCAACATGCGAATCAGAGTACATAGCAGCAAGCGAAGCGACAAAAGAGACGATATGGCTGAAGAACTTCATCAGAGATCTTGGAGTTGTACCAGCTATAAAGGAGCCTGTGGAGATTTTTTGTGACAACGATAGTGTGGTTGCCTTAGCCAAGGAACCAATGGATCATGACAGGTCTAGACACATTGACAGGAAATATCACTTCATAAGACACAAGATAGAAGAAGGACTCCTCGTGGAAAAGAGGGTATTATTAGATGAAAACCCGACAGATCCCCTCACGAAGGGACTGAGTAGGGTTAAGCATTTACAACATGCGAGGCACATTGGGCTGAGGGATGATATTAGTTTTAATGATTAGATAGCTTTCACAACGTGTAATAGTTGAAATGTAATTGACACTTGATGCTTAAATAAAAGCTGCTTTTTATTTACTAGTATGGTACTGTCTTGTGTCAATCATTTACTATTGTTTCATTTTTCGTGTTTTGACTTCCAGAATAATTATATTATTCAAACTGTCCATAGTCTATCATACATTGAAGCGAGACTGTCATGATTTTGGCTTGTAGATTGTCAGAAATGGTTAGACATTGCTATGACATTCATGAGTATTAATAAGGTCTGAGTATTGGATTTAACCCACGCTCACGTGTATCACTTCATGGAATTTATCTCGAGTGATCGTGAGATGATAATATCATATAATCTTCAAACCTAGATATATGAGTTGTTAACTATGTGTTGGTCGTACATTGATAGTACGAAAATGCATCGGTAACTCGATGTTATAAAACGTGTTGTTGTGTATGGTTCAGTAAATAGTTAGTACAAGCATATATTGTCAAAGTTTATCTGTTACTTTTATTCCTTGGTGGATTAAAAGTGAAATCTTGGGCCCCCGATGATTTTTTTTGACTTATGTGTCGGGCCCGGTCAGAACTAAATTGATGTGTTCGATTAAGTTCTATGTCAAACGAATCATAAATCGGGAACAAAAAATTGCTGGACAATAAGATTGACTGTGTTCCATGTGTTTGTATGGCCGATATCTTGAGAACAGATGATTCTCTAATCACTTATCTAAAATGGTACGTCTAAGTTCGACAAAGGCATTTAAGAGCCACGATTTCTAGTCGGATCCTGAAGTTATACTTACAACTATAGTTATTAGACTTATCCAAGTAGGAGACTGTTGGATAAGGTGTCTAAATGCATAACTATATTTGGTATGTACTTGACCCGAGAGTAGCATGGTCCATTTGGGTTGCACTTCGCCAGGACAATTTGAAGGATGGACTTTTGAGAAGAGGATAATTATGATTTATTAATATATTATAAGTTCTAATATATTAATATGAAATCATATTATTTAATTAGTATTGATCAATAATTAATTTGGAATTAGTTTTGTGATCAAAAGAGACTATTTAAATATAAGGGGTTAATTTGGTAAATCGTTCATTCTTATAAAGTGGGCTAATCATCCATAGTTCTTTTTGTTGGGCTAAACCCATGTGGTGACCCATGGATACTCCATGGAGGTTTTAACCCATGGAGCATGAGGGATATGGAAGGTCATTAGGGTTTACATGGTGTAACCTTAGTTTGCCATACTATATAAGAGACCCTAAGGCTACCAAAATTGGCACCTAAGTGATCTTAGAAGAGTGCTATCCGGTTTTGTGAAGCAAGGAATTCTCTCTCTCTATTTCTTCCATTTGTTGGTGTTGATTTGTGGTTCCATTTAAGGCATTCACATTATTAGTGCTAGGCTCTTAAATCCTCAAGGTTTTCAACTACACTAAAAGGTATGTCATTTAACTAGAATTTTGTAGTATAGATACTACATTGTATGCTAGTTAGGATGATGCTTTGGAATTTTAAAAGTTTGCATGTATATTAGAGAAAACATAGATCCAAAGCATCTAGGGTTGCATGTACACCATAGGAGTGTTAGAATCCTGAAAACCCATCAACGGTTTGGCCCCAATTTGGAAAGTTGGGCCATATGTTGGGCTTTGGTTCATAGTTTGAATTTTGGGCCTTTGGATTGGGCCTTGATTTTGAATCAAGCTAAGATGGGGTAAAGTAGTCTTTTACCCCACGCATGGACTTATTGTATGTGTTGGAACCCAATTATTAATTGGGTGTTGTTTTGTTGTTGATAGTTCGAGAACCTGTCATCTAGCAGCTATGTTTTTGTCTGCAGGATTTCAGCAGTGTGAGGTGAGTTACCTTCCAGTAGAAGTGGGTCGAAGGCACCAATGTCGGCCCACAAGTAATTGATTATAGTAGAGATGATTGTCTTTGTGATAATTGTCTGGTATGCCACTATCTGTTATGCTATTTGTGCTAATATGCTATGACATAATGTGACGGTGGTAGGAAGGGGACTACTCCCCGGATCCAGTTGAGATAAACTAGCAGGGTAGGTCGGGCACCCAGATATGCCTGACTGTATGCTGTGATATGTTATTATGTGGTAGTGGTAAGGGGTGAAATAGTCCCTGTAACTGGCTGAATTAAACTGAAGGGTAGGTCGGGTACCCAAATATGCCTGACAGGGTAGGTCGAGCACCCAAATATGCTTAATAGGGGTAGGTCGGGCACCCCGGTATGCCTGAAAAGGGTAGGTTGAGCACCCAGATATGCTCAGCTAGGTAGGCCGGGCACCTAGATATGCTTGGAAGTATGTTTATTGTATTGTATGTGGTATGATGGTGGAACTCACTAAGCTTCGTGCTTACGGTTTTCAGTTTTGGTTACAGGTACTTCGTTTTAAAAGGAAAGGAGTCGGCGATTGCAGTGCATCACACTATGTTTTTCGCACATGAGATATTTAGGATTACACTATGATATTGTTTTATGATAACATGTTTTGATTATTTCTTTGGTTTTGACATGGGATATTATTATTGATGTTTTCTTATACTGTTGGTTTTATAATAACTTAATTCAAAATGAAAATTTTGGTCTTGAATTTTAGGATGTTACAATAAGTACGTTGGGCGTATGCAATCAGTGCCAAAACCCTATTTTCGTGGGCGAGCCATATTTAAGCTCCTTAACAACCTCCCCCCCCCCAACTCACTCCATTCTCAGCCTTCACCCCTCCAACAACCCTACCATGAAACCCTAAACCTAGTTGAGCCTTGTGTGCTAAAAGAAGGTATTTTTGAGTGCTTTGGAGTATGCATGGTGCACCTTGGAGAAGAAGGAAGTTCTTGAAGAAGTTTGGTTGCATTGGATCTTGTAGATCTAGAATTTGTTCACCTTGATCTCTTCTAAAGGTATAAAGTTTGAATCTTGATGATGCATTTGTTAGATCAAACTAGTTTTGGATGTTATGAGATTTTGGTCATTTTAGTGCATAAAGTTTAGTTCTTTAAAGTTGTGACCTTGTTATGGATAAAGTTGGAAACTTTATCCATCTAAACATCATTTTGATTCAGATCTGAAAGCTGGAGACTTGTACTTAATGGATTAAGTTGAAAAAGATGAACTTTTAGGTCCTTTTGAGACTTAATGACTAGATCTTGTTTGTTTGGACCATTCTAATGGATAAAGTTAGAAACATTATCCATTTTAAAGTTATTATGAACTATAAAAATGTGATCTTGGCCCTTCTATCCCTTTCATGCAAGAGTTGTGATGTCTTCTTCAGTTAAGAACTTAGGGTTTTGGACATTAAGCACTTTATAGCCATGCAAAGCCATAGAGTTAGAAACTTTATGACTTAGGACATCATTTTGGGCTTGGATCTACGTTTTGGATGTAAGAACTTAATGGAATAAGCTCTTAATGGTGTTTTGGGACTGGGCTGCATACGTTGGGTGTACCTGGTGGTACGTTGTGCGCACGCGATTAGCACCATGATTTTGGTCAACATCAGAGTATGTTGGGCGTAATCTCTTGGCACGTAGCGCGTACTCCACTGGGAAGAGATATTGATTTTTAGAACTTGACCAATTGAATTTGACTTTGACCAAGTTTCACCAAGTTGGACCTTGAGGGTATTTAGGGGAGTTTGATTATGTTTGGTCTTTTGGTTGGAGTAGGTGTTGGTTTGAGAGCTGGGATTCGGAGTCGGGACCTCATCAACTTTTGTCCGGTTTTCGAGGTGAGTCTTCCTCACTATACTTTTGGGTCGAAGGCACCAAGGCTGGCCCACTGGGTTGTATCCTGATTTATCGCATGTTGGTATTCTGTAGTGATTTTTTAGATCTTTATCCTGGTATATAAGATTAGGCTATGCTTAGTGATCTGCAAGATCTGTCTAATTGTCTGTTGACTGGTTATATGTTTAGTTGTGTATATGTCGTTGTGATGTGAGTGGGTTGAGATTGTACTGCTTTGTGCTGTAAGTCAACAAACCCGATAATGTTTATATTGATATGTTGTTATGGTTTATTGGGCTTATATATGTTTTGGATATGTTGACATGTTGTGTGTGGTTGGGTTGAGGCGGTCCTGCTATGTGCTGAAGGCCAAGAGACCCAGGGTGTTCCAGATAGATTGCATTCCTGAGGGGCATACCAGTCAGGCCGAAGGCCCGGATAACATTCCAGACAGGCCGAAGGCCTAATGAGGCGTACCAGTTATGCTGAAGGTTCTGTGAGCGTACCAGATAGACTGTAGTCCAGTGGGGCCTTCCAGTCAGGCTGAAGGCTCTATGAGTGTACCAGGTGGACTGTAGGTCGGTGGGGAGTTCCAGTCAGGCTGAAGGTTGTGTATACATGTTGTTGTTTGCTAGGTTATTTGTTTGTGTGGTGGTATTTAGGGAGAACTTTCGAAGCTTCGTGCTTATATTTTGGTTTATGGTTTTAGGTACGTCAGTGGACAGTGGCAGGGCGAAGGCATGACCGTACACATCCTTGGTTTTACAACTGATTCGATCTTGGGAGACTATGATTTTAAATAACGTTTTGGAAATAATAGTTTGTAAACACTTTTATTAATAAATGGGTCACTTTTAAAAGGTTTAAATTTGTTGAAATTTTTGGGTTGTTACAATGACTTAATGAGTTAAGTCGAATCCTCCATTACCAAAGGTTCCAAAGTCCAGATCTGATCATATCTAATGCCCAAATGGATAATGTTTCCACCTTTATCCCTTGAGACCTACCAAGAGGTATAGATCTCAAGTATTATATCTAAGAAGGCTAAAATGGCAATGACTTAATCAAGAAGCACTTAATCCCTTAAGTCTCAAGCCCAACTGCTTCAGAAGAGCTTATAACACTAAAACAATCCTAAAGTTTGATGCTTTTTAGACTTTCCTGTCCAATGCAAGTCTTGGACTCAAGTTAGGTCAAAAATGAGGTTTTATAACCAAGATCTTATGCATGGCTCAAACAAACCACCAAAATTCAAATCCAAACCATAAACTGCTTCAAATGATCCAGAGAATCATATAGTTGCAACCTTTAAGAAGCCTCACCATCCCAACCAACAAGACACAAGAAGAAAGTGGGACAAAATGAAATCTAGCACTCTATAATAAAAAAAGGTGGAGCCTTGAACACTTACAAGGGTCCAGAACCGAGCTAGGAAGAGCGATAGGGGCTCTCTTGTCGATCCTTCGCTTACTCCTTCTTGCTTCTTCCTTCACGACCTCTCAAAACCCTCAAGCAAACTTCAACAATGGAGGAAAAGAGTTAGGGTTTCCTTCTTAATAAAAGAAGGCGGTGGAGGCTGAGGGTGAGCAAACCCTAGCCTCCTCATTCCTTTAAATAAGGTGCAAACCCAAAAACTTTGGGTTTAAAACATCAGCATCGCCACATCGTGACCTTCCTTGCCATGTCGTGGCAAGTCAAAAGACTCGCGACTAGAAATTGCTTCGCCACACTGTGGCCATCTCTCGCACGTTGCGGCGACTTACCAAAATTTATACTTTAAGTTAAAATAAAGCATATCTTAAAATCGGATGTTACACATATCTACACCCGCAATCTATATGATTGTTGATTCATATATATATATATATATATATATATATATATATATATATATATATATATATATATATTATACATACTTATAAAGCTAGCATTTGTTTCTTGAATCTCATGCATTTGAAACCCCCATAAAAATTTGCCAACACCTCATACATTTAAAACCCCCACACCCTTTCACCTTCAAAGTAATGAATCTCATTCTTTTGAAACTTCCAAGACTATTCAACTTATAGGATTTAATTTGACTTTTGAAATTCCCTTCACACAAATGTAGTTAGCCTATAAATACTTACTTCTATAGAAACAAATATCCTAAACGAAAACAAAATACCTCTTTTGTCTAATCAGTGATATTTTGTTCTCTGTGTTTGGTGTAAATGAAAGTCTTATGTTGTCAATATAATATTGAAGTTCAATAATCTATAATAAGCAAGATATGCATTTTGTGTTTTTAATCAAAACAATTGGTTTTTTTGTTGGTTTACTCACATATTGCATTTTTAATCGTGAACAAAAGTAGCTCTTGGGTTTGAGAACTTTCTTACATCTATTTTAAAAATTGACACATGCAATATTTTATTGATCATATAGGTACGCGCAATTATTTTTTGAAAGGCAAAGCTCTATATCATCCATTTCTTATAAGTTTATATTATTGGGGGTAAAATTGAATTGGTGAATGGAGCAATCAAGACTGAGGATTTAACTTCAAGTTTTATGATTCTAACTCTGCTTGAAGTGTGATATGCCTAATTTGTTGAACTTATTTATAAACACTATGAGATTTAATGGATATTTAAGTTGAAGATTACCTCACATTTTGAACATATGCAAGTTTTTGTGTTGAAGTTCATATTGAGATGTAGAAATTGACTTTAATGAGCTGATGAGTTTATTGCTTTATGAGGAAATTTATAGTTTTAATGAGATGATGCATTGATGTTTTTAAAGATGATACCATAAACTTTACCATTTACCCTTGTTAATTGTTGTAGGTTTGTTGTACAAGTTGTATCTCTTGGTTTTTAATTCTATTATTGTTATCCATTCACATGTTTCATATTCTTGAAAATGATCAATGCAATGATTTTCTTAAATCAACATTAACAGAATAAGGAGTCAAACACATTAACTTACAAAAAATTCTTAATAGTTAATAATAGAAATGATATAAATATAAAACAAACACCTAATAAGAAATATCAATGCCAAGATTGTTAAAATGTGTGTTTTTTTAGTTATTCACTAATCTTAGTTTTTATTTTATAATAAATGTCATATTAATGCAAAATATTCATTTGAAAGTTACACAAACTCTTGATCTTTCAAGTAATTAACCAAACATACTTGGTTTTTTTAACTTAATTAAATCATTCTGTAACACCCAAAGTCTTGAAAGTCCAGAAAGTAAAGGAAACCCTAGATTTAAGTGGGACTCGGCGAGTCCAAGGAGGAACTCGGCGAGTCGGAGCGGGATCCGGGTCGAGGAGTAAGTGACCAACTCGGCGAGTCGGCCAAGTGGACTCGGCGAGTCTGGTCTGTGCGAGGAAAACCCTAAATCCGGGACTTGGAGCCTATTTAAACGTCTCAATCTTCTTCCTAGGGCTCCTTTACTGTCTCTCACTCCCAGAACGCCGCACCCTAAGCCTCCATTGTGTTCATTCAAGCTTTTAGCCATTTTTGAGTGGTTTTAAGGAAGAAGGAGGAGTGGGAATCTTTGAAGCATCAAGGAGTGGCCTTGGATCCGAAGTTTGGGGAGCATTTCAGAGCATTTGAAGGTATTAAGTCGTTTCTCTCCTCCAGATTTTCCTTGGTTATGAGTTTTGGGGCTTTTAGGCCAGTTTTAAGATCAATCTTGAGCTTGAGGTCCAGATCTGAGGTTGCTACCTCAGATCCATGCTTGTTGTGGTTTAGAATCCCATAAAGTATCAGCCATTGAGTGGATTATGGAGCCTCTTGGTCTTAAACCCTAGTTTTTGGTGCTTTTTGCCTAGATCTCCCTCTCTACACGTAAAGTTTGCAACTTTACATAGGGGATGGGCTTGGGAAGGGTAGATCTACAGTTTGGAGTCCATGCATGACTCGAAAGTCCTCTGCATGTATGTAGATCTGAATAGACTCGGCGAGTCCTTCGAGTGGACTCGGCGAGTAGCTTGAAGATGAGGAGGAACTCGACGAGTGGGATGAACAGCTCGTCGAGTCGGATGAAGATAGGCATGAACTCGGCGAGTTGGATGAAGATTGTCGTGTGCTCGGCGAGTCTGTTCGTAGACTCGACGAGTCAGGTCGCGTGGTCCCAAACCCTTCGAGTTAAGTCTCGAGTCAGCGAGTCGAGCCAGGACTCAGTGAGTTGATCAGATCAGGATTCGGGAATCAGTAGACTCGGCGAGTCAGGGGCTGACTCGGCGAGTCAAGTCGCGATTAGAAGGACTTTGAGCATAAGAACTCGGCGAGTCAGTAGGTGGACTCGGCGAGTAGGGTTGACCTGGAAGGTTGACTTTAACCAGGACTTTGACTTGACCAGAGTTGAATTGGTTGTCTGTCAGGGGTCAGTTTGACTCAGTGTTGTACTGATATTGGTAGCTCGGGGAGCTAGTGGAGCAGCAGTTCGGAGTCAGTGGTCAGGTAGCGGCCAAAAGGGATTAGCAGCAGCAGTTCAGCAGTATCAGGTGAGTTTCCCTTTGTATGAATGGGTCTACGGCCACAATGTCGGCCCATGTAGTTATGAGTAGAAGACCCGGGGGTTAGCCCTAGGCACAGTATGCTAGTATGATATTCGGACGAGGTCCAATGATAGAGGGCGGGTACCCAAGGAATGGTTTATGCGATAGTTTATACTTGTTGTCTGTGTGATACTTGTATATGCCTGGTAGGGAGGTGAGGGTGGGCGAGGTCCCGTATCTCACCAATAGCAGAGTGTGGATGGTGTTCCACATCTCAGTAGTAGCAGCCCAGGGGCGAGGCCCAAGTTAGGAAAGGAGTAAGGGTGGGTTGGGCCCGTATCTCACTATCAGTAGGAGTATGGACGAGGTTCCATGACTCATCAGTAGCAGGACACGGGCGGGGCCCAGAGATAGGCGAGGCCTTAGAGCAAGAGCTGTTAGTATATGTTTAGCTTATGTGATGATATGTGATATATGCTATTATATGTTAGTGGGCGAGGCCCTGTGACAGGCGAGGCCTAAGTGAAACATATCTGTATCCGAGCGGGGCTTGAAGCCAGGCGGGGCCTGGAGCGGCGGGGCCGTTGTAGCGGGCGAGGCCCGAGGTAGAGGGCGGGGCCCAGGATAGCAGGCGTGGCCCAGTATTTGCAGTATGTGTTAGCTGCAGCTAGTTAGAGGGCGTGGCCTAGTATGCGCAGTGCGCAGTTATGCGCAATGCGCAGTTATGTGCATGGTATGTGGTAGGGTGGGGAACTCACTAAGCTTCGTGCTTACGATTTTCAGTTTTGTTTTCAGGTACTTCCGGTAGCAGAGGGAGGAGCTCGGGGTGATCGCATGACACACACCATAGATTTGTCAGCCTGGGAATGTTTACTCTGATAATAAACATGTGTTTTGAAAACTTATACTCAGATTATGTTTTGGAATGATGTCTTTGCTTAAAGTAATGTTTTATTAAAAAGAAATTTTTGGTCTTAAATTTTGGGATGTTACACATTCACTTTAACCTCCTTAATTTGATTTATTTAATACATTAAAATCAATTATTAGTCTAAGTTCAAACCAACTCTTCATTTTTCAACCTAATATATAGACAAAACTACAAATTTGGTCCTTGTGGTTTGTAAAAATCTTTGGATGGGGTCCAAAAAGTTTTCAGCTTGCACTGAAGGTCCAAAATCAAGGTTTTTCTGGGTTTTTGGTCCAAAAAGATTTGAAATTACTGATTTACCCTTTTAATTTCAATTTTATATTTTCTTTTCGTATTTATTAGAATACTTTATGAAATAAAAATAAAAAACAAAAAAGATAGACCCCACTCCATCTCTCTCTCTCTCTCTCTCTCTCTCATGACCAAAAACCCAATTACTCCATCGATTCTTCCCATAGTTCCATCATCTTCTCACCATATTCTCTCAATGGACACGCCGCCTGTAACCTCATATTGTTACAATTCACGATAAGCAAACACTCTTCACATCACAATTCCCACCATCGACCACCACAATCATAAACAGGACCTGCAAATCAGAAAGAATTCACACACAAGTTAATTTTTCTTCAATCGAGTTTACACCATTTTTTCTTTCTCGAGTGTGTGTGTGTGTTTCAGTTTTTCACTATGTGTATTGAACCCAGATGTCAGATCTTCGATTATTTGTGGAAATATGCTTCAATTTATGTGTGTTTATCAATCCTTACTTCTTAAGAGCCCTAATTTCTTTGATGGTGGTTGTCTGATGATGAACAACATATATGGAATCCCTTACACAGGTCGGTGTTGAACCAAAGGTTAGGGTTCTGATTCAAAGAAGTAGCAATGATGATGACGACACTAATGGAGCAAATGAAAACTTTGACAGCTGGAACTCAACAACGGTGTGTGCAGGTGAGAAGAAGAAGAAGAAGAAGAAGAAGAAGAAGAAGGGATGGGGGAATTAGTGTGCATTCCTCATATTCTAGTTCATCATCTCACCATCGACGCCTGCGTTACCAGTTCATCATCTCATCATCGACTCATCAATTGGGGGAATCTGGTGTTGTTAATGATTGTGTTTATTTGGAATTTTTCACAACCTCAAAACAAAACCCAGATGGAACACAAGCTCTCTTTTTCTTCCACATATCTGGGTTTTTTAATAGGATCTTTTAGACAGAAACGATTGATAATCTAGAATGTATGTGTATGTGTTTGGTTTATGTGGATTTGTTTTTATTTTCAAGCAAGAAAGAAGCACACAAGTCCAACCATGGCGTTTTATTTTAAGAGAGAGAGAAAGAGAGAGAGAGAGAGAGAGAGAGAGAGAGAGAGAGAGAGATGAGGAGGAGGAAGAAGAAGAGAGAGAATGGGGGAGGGCTCTGATGGGGTGGGGGGAGAGAGAGATATGCGGTGAACCAACCTAATTCATTTTTTGCATTAATATTTATAAAATAAAATATAAAAAATACAAAAAAGAAATTTAAAGGGCAAAATAGTCAATTCAAGTGCTGCATGGACCAAAACTACAAGAATTTCTTAAGTTTAGGACCAAAAACCCAGAAAAACCTTAATTTTGGACCTTCTGTGCAAGTTGGAAACTTTTTGGATCCCATCCAAAGATTTTTACAAACCACAAGGACCAAATTTGCAGTTTTGTCTAATATATACATATAACTTATTGGTTAAAATAAAAATGGTTTTAAATCACAACCAAAAATCAAAATATCATAAGACTATTTTTCTAATAGTTAAAAATTATGTATATTTTTAAATATAAAACATAAACTGAAATGTATATTTAATTAAACGTCAATGTGAGACTAGCCCACTTAGTAGAGGTTTTTCTTTTAGATTGAAGGTCTTGCGTTTTAATCCGGACGTTGATGAATTTTATTAACTTGGTCATAGTAACATCTAACAACTAAACACCCATTATAAAAATCAAGATTTTAAACAATATAATTACACATTGCGCAACGCGCAACGAGCGGGAATTCGCCAATTCAATTTTACCCCGGACGTTGATGTTAAATCATAAATTGGTCATAGTAATTTCTAACAACTAATTCGGACATTGATGGAGCAATCAAGGCTGAGGATTTAACTTCAAGTTTTAATCCGGACATTGATGAATTTTATTAACTTGGTCATAGTAAAAATCAAGATTTTAAACAATATGATTCTAACTCTAATCACTTTTCAAGATTTTAAACAATATGATTCTAACTCTGCTTGAAACTCTAATCACTTTTCAATTTCTTCTAATAATGATTATAAGTTGGTTAATAAGGTTAAATAAATATCAAACCTAAAGTATAATCATATATAAACTAAATTTCAATATTAAAAGAATATATTTACTTCTACTTACAAAGTTATATTTTTAACTTTTAAGATATTATTCTTAGCTTATTAGTTTTAATATGATGTTGTATGTAAACTTTTATCATTTTAAAGCTACAACTTTTGAACAATTTATATAAAATACTTATATTGTTAATTTAAATATAACATTATAAGTCAAATTAAATAACCCAAAGAATATTTTGCAAATAGTTAAAAATGATAAGTTGTAACGTCTTTCTAATAATAATTATAAGTTTGTTAATAAGGTTAAATAAATATTAAACATAAAGTATAATCATAAATATGTTGTTATACGTAAACCATTATCAGTTTAAAGCTACAACTTTTGAACAATTTTGACAAAATACTTAAATTGTTAATTTAAATACTACTATAACATTACAGTATCAACTTAAATATAAATTTCAGTTTCACTTAAAACCACAAAGAATATTTTGTGAATAGTTAAAAGTGAATAATTGTAGTACTAAATGCAAAAACTAAATTGTAAACTTATTTTAACTAAAATATTTCCTAAATATATTTTTATAATCTATATCATACTATACTTATAAATGATGCATTTTTCCTATCACCTCATGCATTTGAAACCCCCACACAAATTTCCAAGCACCTCATGCGTTTGAAACCCTCACACATTTTCACCTTCAAAGTAATTAACCACATATCATGAAAAGTTTTATAACTTATATAATATGTTTAATTAGCAATTTATGGATAGTCTACTATAAAAATGTCATTCTCTTTGAGTAGACACACAAATACAAATCACATACAAAATTTACAAAGAAAACAAGTTTAAATCTTTTGAGTTGGTTTGAGGGCTTTGGGCAATTTTTCGAGTCATGTTATTATGTTAAAGTTTTAAATTTGTATGTTTGTTATATGCTAATTCTTTATATATATATATATATATATATATATATATATATATATATATATATATATATATATATATATATATATATATATATTCTTGGTTTAATTATTCTTTTAAAACAATCATTGTATGTTGTGTTTGAAACTTAAAAGTAAATTAGATTAGATTCATATTATGGATCATATGTTATGGAAAGTGATATAGATAATATTTAATTAAATATTGTATATATGTTTTTATGTTTGTGTTGCTTCAAAGTAATAACTAATAAAAAACCATCGATATGCAATATTATACATAATATCCATGTAAGTATCTCTAAAATGTAAATTGTCTATCTTATCACTTTATATTTTAGTATATGTTTAACATTTTAATTAAATAAAAAGTGTCTTTTAAAAGTTTTCTTACGTTTATTAATAATAATAAGTCGTTTTAAAACTAATGAACCATAATTATAAATAATAAAATCAAATTATAAAAATCATGGATATGTCATATTATCCATGCAAATTTTTTTTGAAATTCAAATTGTCTATCTTATCAGTTTATTATTTAGTGTATGTTTCATATTTTAATAGTAATATTAAGAGTTTCTTAAAAGTCTTCTTTAACTTAATAATAATAATAATAAGTGGTTTAAAACTAAAGAACAATAACTTTAAATAATAATAACATCAATTTATAAATTACATAACGTTAACAACAAATAAATTGTATTTTAAATGAACATCATTATTCAAATTAGAAAATAATAGCATAAATAAAAATTTAAATCAATCAATCATAAAAATTGTTAAAAATAATATTAAATAGATAATTATATTAAATTTTATTAATACGGAATGTGGATTGATTTCAATCAATAATATTGTTTAAAATATTATGTCAAAGCTAATGTCTGTAATATAACCATTTTAAACATATATTTTTCAACATTTTAACAATATATTTTTAACCTACGCTGTGCAACGCGTAAAAATTCGTCTATTATATATATATATATATATATATATATATATATATATATATATATATATATATATATATATATATAAAAGGTAGAAAGTGAAAATAAAGAAAAGTCTTGTATTTAGAATCACAATGTCCGCAAAATGGCACCTTGATTGGTTTAAAGTTGAAAAATATCTATGGCCGCCTTTTGTTTTTGAAACTTCCATTTGTACCTATTTTCATTATTTAAAAAAAAAATGATGTTCCTCTTGTTTCGATTCAAGTTTGAATTTTGAAATGATCCTTACAACCAAAATCAGCTATTCATATTTGGAGAAACGCTGAGCAAAATAATAGTATTTTATTTTTCCAATATAACAATAATATATATATATATATATATATATATATATATATATATATATATATATATATATATATATATATTCGTATTCTGTAAGAATTAAAATAAATAAAAAACAATGAATGAGAACAAAAATGAATTAGAATTGGTTAGAATCCATTAAAACAACAATAGTTCCGTGAGATTGAACGTATTCACATTACTACACAACATATTCTCTTAGTAATTTTCATAAAATAGCATTATCCACATGTCCACACAATAGTTGTCCATCCACATTATAACCTAGCCCTATATATATATATATATATATATATATATATATATATATATATATATATATATATATATATATATGTGTGTGTGTGTGTGTGTGTGTATGTGTGTATATATATGAGTTTGTTAATTCAATCTTCCTTAAGAACTATTGCTTACCTAAAGCTTTCCAAATAATTAACTAGGTTTGGACGGAATGTTACTTTTATGTTTTACTCCTGTCAGATAATTTAAAATAGCAACTTACTTTCAATGATTTATTACATAATCAATTTTTAATTCTATTTAAAATTAATATCTGTGGGTTCCACGGGTTTTAACCTAATATAAATAATTAAATGCACCAATAAGAATTCAAGAAATAATAAATAATTAAATAAATCATTAAAATGTATTTTGGACCTTTTGTACTTATAATTAAGAAAATCATTTAATTGAAATCGTTCAATTAAGGAAATAAACTAATCATTCAGTTAAGGAAATAAACTAAATATATTTGACCTAGTTATGTTTGTGGCCGAACACTTCATCATCAGCATCAACACATCACCATCACCGATTCTGCTTCTTCTTCTACAATCGAAAGATCCAAAAGAGAGCACATACTCTCGTCTCGTAATCGATGACGGACTCGGGGGTCGATGAGGCTGAAGAAGGGGATGCGGAGGAGCAGTGGCGCTGCTGTGGGGTCCGTGAACGCGAATGAGAAGCGAGGAGTGAACGGTAAGGAAATCCTGGCTATTGCAAGTACTTGGACGGAGGTATGCTCCGGAAGCCTCCTGTTCTTCTTTCTCTGGTCCAGTAATCCAACAACTAGGGGATATAACTGGAAATTATTTACCTCAATCGAGATTGATTTTATCTCGATTTTGATTCAAGATCGAGATTGTGTTCATCATCTTATTAAATTCGATTTCTTCAATGGTTTATTTCTGTTCGATTGAAGAAATATTCTGATACAACTTGCGCTTCACAGTCATAAGTTGGATTTTGTTTCGAAAAAGTCAAAATTGGTGTTCAAATTTATAAATCGATAATGTAAATGTGTTTTTGTTTCTTGAATTCATGACTGAATGAATGCAGATGTGTGTTGATGATTCAATCACAGCTCTTGAATTATGTATTCAATCACAACTCTTGAATTATGTAATGTATTCTATTAGAATTTATTTTATATAAATGTATTTTGTTAGAATGTTTGAGAATAATTGTCAACAACAAGTATATTTTGTGTAACTGGTAATGAATTTGTGATGCTTTATGGTTGACTTTATAGTCTCTACTACATTCTGTCAGAATTTATAGTTTTTATTTTCTACTATATTTTGTCAAACTTTATAGTCTTTAATACATTATGTCAGAATTTATAGTTTTTATTCTCTTAGAATGCATTGAATTTTTTAATTTTTGAAACTTGATTATTTTTTCTTTGTGGATTTAGGTTTTGAAGGGGCTAACATTGATGTGGAGAAGGAAGAAAACATAGAGAACGAGAGTGTATTATACCAGAATGTGTTATGCTACAATGTATAAAGTGTTGCTAAAAAAATAATATTCTCTCAGAATAGATTAGTGTTTTTCTTAGATTTTGATGTTTTTTTTTTACTTTTTTCTTTCAGAATGTTGTTATTATTCAATGAATCACAATCATACAATGTAATTATTTTGTATATTATTAGTTCAAAAATTGATTTTGTGTATTGTTTTCAGAATGTATTTACTAGTTTATGGTTAGCATTCTGTCATTCTGACAGAATAAAATCGAAAAATATATTTACTAGTTTATGGTTAACATTCTATCATTCTGACAGAATAGAATCGGATTTTTAATTTTGAATTAATTTAAAATATTCATATTTTTAAAAATAAAGGAATTAATTATCCCTAAAAATCCAAAAATTTCCTTTTTTTAATATAGGTTAATTGACTAAAATGCCCTTATGCTGAAATTTATGTGATTATATGGTATATGTTATCATATTCTACTATCATAGACCCTCAGATCATGACTTTTGATTATATTTCATCCGATGGTCCAGATCTGTGCATTCTAGCACACACACACACACACACACACACACACATATATATATATATATATATATATATGTTATTATGTAGATTGCATCTATTGTGTGGACGCATGAATAATTTTAGACCAATTGATGAAAAAAATAAAGGGCTATGATTCTAGAGCGTATGATATTAAAATGGAATAGCATGTACCATAAAATTATACAAATATCATTATAAGGGTATTTTAGTCAATTAAGCTATATTAAAAAAAGAAAATCCTAGATTTTAGGGATAACTAATTCTCCTATTTTTTTAAAATATATTATTAAAAATTAATTCAATTTTAATTTTAATATAATTTTTAATCAATTTTGATTTTATTAATTTATTCTTTAAGAATAATACCTTTATATATTTTTTAAGAATATGATTAGTCTAATTTTTAAGCATGAGCAAGAAGTGTAGGTAATTGATAAAAAAAAAGGCAATGACATCCATTTTCGGAAACAATAATACACGTTCTTGAATTAATTACAACAACAACAACAAAAGAAAAATATGAATTCAACTGTACACATTCGTGAAAGATGTATATTCTTAAAGAATAACTAAATTTCATTCATTCTATAACTAATGTCAACCATTCTTAAAAAAAATATCTATATAATTATCGATGATGTCGGGCGGTTCCCGAGGAATGCTTGTATGCTTCCGGATTTCGGTCTGATGTCGGGCGGGGCCCAAGGAATGTTTATATGTCTATGATTAGGTCGTCGTGCTCATGTTATGTGTATTAGTAGTTATGCTCATATATATGTCGAGTTTTGCTTGATGTCGGGCAGAGCCCGATGTCGGATACGGTCTGATGCCGACAGGGGCCCGATGCCAGACAAGGCCGATGTCGAGCAGTGCCCGATGTAGCAGGGCGGGGCCCAATGTATGTTATATGTGATTATGTGATTATGTGTATGGTATGTGGTAGTTTGGGGAGACTCACTAAGCTTCATGCTTACATATTTCAGTTTTGGTTTCTGGTACTTCCGGTAGTAAGGGGAAGAGCTCAGGATGATTGTAGTGCACACACCATTTGTTCAGCCTGGGATGTTTAGACTTTGATATTTAGACATGTGACTTTGATACAATATTTTGATATGATGATTTGAGATACATGACTTATGATTTTTATATGATGTTTGATGACTTATGGTTTTTCTTAAATGGTTTTAAAACGAAAATTTTGGACCGTATTTTTGGGATGTTACATTGTGAGTCATTGTGTGATTTTGTAGTGGTTTTGGGGTCCCTTAAAGGAAATGAAGATTGGTAGTGAAGCTTTGGTGGACTTGGAGCTTGAAGATCCAGGATCTTCATCAACTTTACAAGCTATTTGAGGTATAAAGCTCCTAACTTGATGGTTTCTTATGATAAATCTAGTTTAGGGCTTTATTTGTGCATTTTTGGGTCCTTTAAGACTTGCTTGGGAGTATGGGCTACTCCAACAGCTTGGGGTGATAGATCTAGGCTTTTCTGAGGTCCCTTGTACATAAAAATGATAGCTTAATGGGTTTAGCTCAACCATGCAAGGTTGATGTTCTTCTTAATGGAGTTTATATTCTAGATTTGGACTTTGGGGTGTTTTTAGTTGTGAAAAGGCTTAAAGTCTTCGAGTTTATGGTTTAAGCCTTAATATGATGTTAATTTGAGGATTAGATGTTAAGTTATTAAGTGGTTAAGACTTTTGACCAAAACTTGGAGTCAAGCCAATACGATAGGCGTACTCCTTAGTACGTTGGCCGTACTGGGTGCGAGCCTCGTTTCTGGATCAATCGCGTACGCAGGGCGTACAAGCTAGGTACACCGAGCGTATGCTAACCAGTGGGGCAATGAAGTGGTGGGCTTGGATTATTTGGGCATTGTATTGATTGGGCTTGGATCTTAAACTTCTATGTCATTAGATCATTTTTGGACTTTAGGCTATTGTTTGGCATTGGGCCTCCTCGGATTGGGACCATAATGGGTTTTAGGTATCTTTTAGAGCTTTGGGCTATATTGGGCTTTTTGGTGCTATTGGATTGGGCCTTGGATTTTAGGCCAAGTGGGGAAAGGGTAATATGGACTTTTACCCTAAGTGTTGGACAAATGGACTAGGATTCCAACTATGGGTTGTGGACCAATTTTTAATTGAGTATTATTTGATGGTGTTGGCGTGGGGATTTTCCGGATCAACAATCCAAACTTTTATCTGAGATATTCAGCAGTTAGAGGTGAGTTTCCTCACTATGCTTGGCGGGTCGAAGGCACCAATGCCGGCCCATGGTTATTATGATTAGGATATCAGTTGTCTGTGTGACTCCTGCATGTTTGTTATGTGATATGTATACTGGACAGGGCCTGATGAATGTAATGTGGCGGGGCCTACCTCATGTTATTTACATATCTGTTCCGAGCGGGGCTCAATGTCGGGTGGGGTCCGATGGGTGTGGGACATGACCCATTGTATGCTTGATATGTATGGTATGCGGTGTTTTGGGAAAACTCACTAAGCTTCATGCTTACAAATTTCAGTTTATGTTTCAAGTACTTCTGGATAAAAAAGGAAAAGCTTGCACACACATCATGATTTCCGCTTTATATAACTCTGATGTATTGGATTTGTTGATTGACATACTCTGGTTTTCTTGTATGATTTATAAACACGTGTGGGTTGATGGTTTTTATTATAATTAAAATGAAATTTTTTTAGTCTTAATTTTGGGACGTTACAGGTTATTTTTTGATAAATTTTTGTTTTTGTTATTTTTCTTCAAATACACATTAAAAAATAGTTAGATTGTTTAATTTCTGAAAAAAAAATCTAGGCTAATACAATTAGCCTCATTTACCGATTCCTCATCAACCACTTCTTCTATTTTGTTTAACTAACATTGGATCTTTTCCTAAAATAAAGAAAACAATAAACATATATTAAATGTAACAAAACCTAAGTTAAACATTAAAATAATAATAATATACATTAAGCTAAAACTATAATAATAACAACATATTTAAACAACATATTCATTTCGTTTATTACTTATGCAATCCCTTTGTGCTCGATGATTACACCAACTCGAGCCTTTTTTGAAGCGTATTTGTCTCCAACCAACCATAAATATGTTGTGGATCTTTTCTGTCTTCTCTTTATAATCCAAAAACAATTAATATCTTTATATAAACGTTTATACAAATTTTACACAATACAAATAAAATTTATTACCTCCTTATAGCGTATTTGAGCTTAAGAACAACTTCCATGAGCAATTATATGGTAAGTAGCGCCATATTACCTTTATCTTTTGCCGACTTGTTCCTATATGTTATGGTAAAAATAACTCATCAATCATTTTGATAGATGGACTTTGTACCAACGACATGTCATTGGGATAGAGTACATATGGATTGTCTGTCTTCTATACCGACAACATGTCGTCGAGATAGCTTTCATCCAACGACATCGTTTTTCTTTTTCTACAATATTTATTTAAATAAATTGAAAATATATTTTCACAACCTATACCGACGTCATGTTGTCGGGATAGATTTCCAGAAAACCACATAAAAACATTTCATTTCTCGTCTAAGCTATGGCGACGACAAATCGTCGGGATAGATCCTCTGGTCAAATAATTATGGTCAACTTTATACTGACGACACGTCGTCAATATAACTTCATTTTTAGTCACGACATGTCTCGTCGGTATAGCGGTGCCTATACTCTTGGAATGCATTAATTGAAAATAATAATAACAATAACAATTTGGTCAAGCTTATAACCCTTATTAGTTACATATTTCTCATTCCTCTTCAAAACCATGTTACGTAAGCGGTTACCACAACGATAGGCATGATAGCCTTGTCGATACCCTCTCATTTGACTAACGTCATCCTCTGTTATATCTTTTACGCGTAGTTCATATTTGATTTCTTCAATGTCTAATTCTAAGAACACAAGCTTACATGCCCTTTAAAGTAGCCTCTCGATCTCCATACCTCACCTCTTGATCTCAATATATCGTCTCTCAATCTTGAAATCACATGAATGTTTAGTTATTGTAATTGGACTCTAATACCAAATGATATGAAAATTATGGAATGTAATAACATGATACAAGAAAAAAAAATCACTCTTGAGAAGCTTTGTGCTTTAAGAGTTATCAAAATTCCATTTTTTTTTTCATAATCAAACTTTATTTAACCTAACGATACGAAGAGGATCCGCAAAGTCGTAAGACCATGTATGGGGGCTGACGCCTGCCCAGTGCCGGAAGGTCAAGGAAGTTAGTGACCTGATGACAAAGGAGCCGGCGACCGAAGCCCCGGTGAATGGCGGCCTTAGTCTAAACCCCTAAAATTTTCAAAACCATAAAGAATATATAAAAATCAAAAAATAATTAAATTTATTAAAAAGTAATTAAAACCTCAATATTAGAGTTTCTAAATAAACGAATGCTCAAAAAGTAAAATGGCATATTTTTGTTGTCTCAAATGTATCAAAAGAAGAGTTATAGTACAGTTTGGTTTATCTGTCCGTCTGGTATGATGCTTTTCGAATTTTTTTGATCAAATTTGTTAGGATTTTGAGTATTTCATTCGCATTTAATTTCTTTTTAAGACAATGACACTATTATTTAAGGATTTATAGGTTTTTCATAAATTGTAGAATTAGATAGAACAAGAGAACGTGAACAATTAATAAAAACAAAATAAATACGTATTTTGAAATTGGAAATGCACTTTTTCATAATACTTATCTTATACATTTTTTAAAAATTGTCAATCGAGCTTAACTCAAATAGTTAAAGTTCTTTTCTCTACATTCCCGCTGTTAAAAAAGGCTTTTTCTCTACACGTTAGGCAAACAAGTAAGGTAAATTATTTACATCAAAAAGTAAATAAAAAATATTACAAGTGAAAGATATGGAAAGTGTGAAACATATTCCAGTCCCGTTACTACTTTCCTTTTTAACTTTTAGTTTTGGCCCCTAAAGGAGCAATAACGCTTTTTACGGTGACCGATCCATGAAGTCTAAAACGAAAATACGTTATAATAAATACTAGTTGTGAAACTGTATATTATACGGGTTAATTAAAACATAATGTTAAACAGAAGCGATTAAATGAAGAGTTTATTTGAATTTGAAATGTGAAATTAAGTGAAAATTATGAAAAAAAAAACATGCAAAAAATAAATTAATTAAAATTATGTGTTTAATTGTTAGAACCGTGTACTAAACGATTTATTATAATAAAATGTTAAATACAAATGTTTAAAGTGTAAATTTATTTGAAATTGAAATTGAAATTTCAAATTTGAAATTAATAGTTTTATAGTAGGTTTAATTTATAGAAACTAAATTAATGATATAGTGGAAATGAATAATGAAGTAATTGACAAGTGGAAAATAAATATATTTCAAAATTATGATAAAATGATATGTGGCCAAATAAATGAGAGAATAACAAGTGGCAATAACATTTTCATTTATTAGGGTAGATAATAATATTTTAATCATATGTAATAAAAAGATAAATCGAATAAATTTATGGTAAAATACTGCTTATTTATGCTTTTGATAGAAAATACTACTGCAAGTTTGTTTTGACGTATTTTAAAAATGATTGATTATTTTCAGTTTAAAACACAGGTAATAAGTCATTTTGACTAATATGTTTGGTCATTTTAAGATTTAAAAACAGATAATGGGTCATTTTGATTGGTTGAAAATAACTAATTGTATTCGTTTTAAATCTGAAAATAACCAATTAATTCTAAAAATTTCTCTTACAAAGTCTGTTTTTGACAACTACAAGCATCATTTGAGTAATTTTATCTAAAAATAATAACATAGGATTGCTATTAACTGTACGATTTAAATTAAAAAGGACATCAATCATCAATGAAAAATCAAACTCCATTGATTGCTGCGATAATATTTTATAGATGTTATATAGTCAGAATTACTATAAAGTTATTTTATTTTTAATATCAATGTTTTTCTTTAATTTACAGAATATTTGCACGAATATTTGTTTGCTATATGTCGTGGTCACGCCCCCCGGTTTTCGTTCAAGCCACAAAATATTCTGGAAAAATGCAATTGGGCCACTCAAAAATCAAAATATTTGACTACACAAGTATACGATTAAAATGACCCTTTGGTTTGTCCTTATTTACAGAAATACATAATATTACCGCGTTAATTGCGCCGCCTTCCTGGCTTCCTTCTATTCGAAGTCACGCGCTGACGCCAAAAGCGCGTGGGTCCACCATTCTTGACGACTTTTCCTTGTGCGAACAAGTTACTTAAGTAGACATTTCCCATGTTAACCTTTCAAATAGACAAAACTCCAAAAATGGTCCCTATGGGTTTCGAAAATCTGAAGTTTAGTTCTTAATCTTTAAAAACCTTACAGATGGTCCCTGGGTTTCAAAACTTTTAATATTTAGTCCTTCTGACTCACTTCGTTACCATTTCGCCGTTAAGTGAATGACATTTTCGTCATTTTGACTACCCAATGACTATTTATGAGGTTTTCTATTATTTTTTTGTTTGAAAAAAAGAAAAATAAAATTTAATATTCTCTCTCTCTCTCTCTCTCTCTCTCTCTCTCTCGTACGAAGCACCACCCAGTTCATCTTCTCCAACATATTTTTCTTCATCGGAAGTCCCACCTTCAAACTCAACGCCTATGAAACAACAGCTCTCCTAGCAGAGAGGAAGAAGGATGTGATATAGTTAGATCAATCTCTACAGCACTATCATTTGATAGATTATCCAAATGCACAACAGTAGTAGCAATCGCTCTTTGAGAAGAACTAGAAGAAACAGGGACAACAAGATTTAGATTCATCTCTGCATTCTGAGGCTCCAGTTGAACTTGAATATCACCACCATTTGGAAGAAAAGTGTCGCGTTCTTAATTTACCTGGTAGAATTTGTGAAGCATCTGTTCTTCTCAAAATTTGACCATTGATGTATGTTTCAAGATCTTCAATCAATCTTTCTGCGTTGTTTAGGGCAGATGAAATGGAGGAAAGAGAGTCGCACTTTTCGATATTAACCTTGAGAATAAGCTTGAACGGTGTCTTCGACTACCCCATGTTGCTACAGAAGAATGTAACAATGATGGGTTTGTTTCAGAAGTAGGGCCTCCTCCTACACTATTGAGACATTGAAGAAGAGGGTTTTCCCCAATTGAACTGATTCTAATTCAGATTCTTCTTAGTGCTTCTGCTACATAAATAGGGATGAGATTAGAACCGGAAAACCGGACCGAAACCGGAACCGTTAGAACCGGAATATAATCAATATATAGAACCGGTTCCAGTCCCGGGTTTGAAAATTGGTTTCCGGGTTCCGGGTAATCCCGGTTTGGGTCCATTGGTTCCGGGTAAACCGGGTGTAAAAACCGGAACCGAAACCACTTTTAGGGTCGGAACTGGTTTTTGTGAAACGTTTAAAAGATACACATATCACATTCGTTTCAACCCCGATTGACATGCGGTTTTTTCCAACATGTAGTTTAGAGCTTGTACATGATTTTATACTATAAATTTGCTATTTTTAGTTTTATATTCATTGACTTATAGTCCCCCAAAGTTGAGATATCAAAGCTGAAAGTTTTTAGTTTTTCAGTTTTTTTCATTTTGTGAAAGATTTAAAACATACATATCTAATTCGTTTGAAGTCGGATTGACATTTAGTTTTTTTCCAACTTGTAGTTTAGAGTTTGGACTTGAGTTTAGACTATAATTTGTCATTTTTGGTTTAATATTCAATGATTTACAGTCTCCCAAAGTCGGGATATCAAAACTGAAAATTTTCAACTTTTCAGCTATTTGTTTTTGTACTTTGTATTTTGTGAAAAATGTTAACACATACATATCTCATTCGTTTAAAGTCGGATTGACATGCGTTTTTTTTTCAGAGTGTAGTTTAGAGTTTATACATGATTTTAGATTATAATTTTGTTAATTTTTGCTTCATATTCAATGAGTTACAGTCCCCCAATGTCGGGATATCAATATGAAAATTTTCAAAGTTCAACCCACTAAGTAGTAAGTAATTACCAAAAAATTCTGATTTTTTCGGTTCTAAACCCACTTTATCCGGTTCCAACCTACCCTTTGATGTTTCCGAGTTTTCCGCTTCTAGACCCACTTTACCTGGTACCGTACCCGAAACCGAACTGGAACCGGTTCTATATACCGGTCCGGTTTCTGGTTCTATAAAATCTCATTAACCGGTTCCGGGTTTTCTGGGTTCAGGTTTGGACCCACTTTCATCCCTATATAGGAATATGAGAGATTCCCCTAATTACCCTTTGTTTAATTAACCTTTGCTGACGTATACTCTCTACTCTGCGTGCTCGAGATCTTGGAGGGATTTTCACCCCGGATTACATGGATGGGTGAATGAAGAATAAAGAAAAAGAAGTAGTAAAAGAAGAAACTCTAGCCATGTTTTTTTACATGAGAATTTAGAACACTGCAGAGAGAAAAACGAAAGGGAAAATGGAGAGAAGAATTACACACACTAGAGCTTATAGAGAGAGAGAGAGAGGAATAGAGAGAGAGAGAGAGAGAGAGAGAGAGAAATGTTTCAAAAAACCGGTTTTTTAGTTGAACCAGTAAGATGACCGGTTTCCGGTTCAACCGCCGAGTGAATCGGTTTCAATAGTTTTCATGTTTTTTTTTCTATTTTCCTACACATACATACAATCATAAATATATAAATTATTAGTTTGATGTTTACAAGTTAAAACATTAAAAATACACATAAAAATAAGTTGTATATGAATCAAAATACATTAAAATAACACATAACCATAATTTTTAGTATTTTACATCAATCCATATATGTCAAAAAGAAAATAAAGTATAATACTGAAATGAAATATAGTTTTAGATGAATACAAACACATCAAAAAAATTTATAACAGTTACGATATGTTTTTTATTTAGATAAAACTAAATAGATTTGAAAAAAATCACCAAAGTTTATTATGTAAATAGATTTTTTTCATGTGTTTTTATTCGCTTTAACCGGTTCAACCGAGTTTTTATAAAAACCGGCCGATTCAATTCGGTTCAGAAATCAATGTAAAACCAGTGATAGTTGAACCGATCCGTCTCCCGGTTCCCGGTCCGACCGGTTCAAGCCGGTTTTTAAAACATTGAGAGAGAGACCATTTGTATATTAAATAATTATTTTTATCTTTATTATTATTTTTTTCAATAGGGAAAAACTTCTAAATGGTTCCTGTGATAGTGAAATGATAGAAACGCCGTTCACTTAACGGTTAAAGTTAACGAAGTTAGCGAAAATGATCATTTGTTAAAAGTTTTGAAACCACAAGGACCATCTGTGTGGTTTTTAAAAATTAGGGCCTAAACTTCAGATTTTCGAAAACTACAATGACCATTTTTGAAGTTTTGTCTTTCTAATATTTTATCTTTCTCTCTTTCTATTTAATATGGTTAATGCTATAACTACTCTCATTCTTTTTCAATTCTATCCTTCTGATGTGACTTATTTGTCTTTTGTTGTTTTTTTCCTATTTTGTTTTTTTTGTTGTTTTTTTCCTATTTTGTTTTTTGTTGTTTTTAATTTTTTTAATTTTTTTATTTTATTATTATTATTATTATTATTATTATTATTATTATTGATAACCGTATAAAATTCGGACAAAGTTTAAAAATTCGGATGACATTATAAATTTGGACGACATAATAAATTTCGAACGACTATATAAAACGGAACAAAAACAAAATTTGTCTTTATTTATCATGGATATATTAATTAGTTCGGTATTACATTTGCGTGGTGCATTATGCTAATTGAAAGCAAACTTACTTTTGTTCCATTTAAAATAGTCGTTCGAATTTTATAATGTTGTCCGAATTTTATATGGTTATCGAAATTTATAATAATAATAATAATTAAATATAAAATAAAAGAAAAAACAAAAAGGGAAAAAACAAAAAAGAAAAAAAATGATGTCAAATCAAAAGTAAAAGATTGATTAGATTGATGTTTGGGGGGGGGGGGGGTAAAATTAGTTAAGAGGGTACTTATCGCACAACCCTTTTGGTTTTTTTTGTTTTATTATTATTATTATTATTATAAATTTCGATAACCATATAAAATTTGGACAACATTTTAAAATTCGGATGACATTATAGATTTGGACGACATAATAAATTTCGAACGACTATATAAAACGGAGCAAAAACAAAATAGGGAAAAAACAACAAAAGACAAAAAAAAATCACATAAGAGAGGTGAAATTGAAAAAGAATGGGGTAGTTATAACATTAACCATATTAAATAGAATGAGGGAGGAGGGGGGGCTGAATACCTTTACCCATTCCATAATCCTTCAAACAAAATTATATTTTTTTTTAGAAATGGCAAAATATATTAATAGAACCCGAAACCTAACAAGAAACTAGGCAAGGACAAAACAAGAAAACAAAAGAAATAGTTTTTAAAGTTATTATATATGGGAAAGAAGGGAGGAATTCCAATCTTTCCAATCACCATTAATACAATTACCTCTATACTTGAACCATAAATATGTTAATGATTTGATGTTATCAATCCCCCTGATGATTGGTATGTTAGACTGCTAGAAGATATTTTACTGGTGGCACGTGAACAAGAGTGAGAAGCTGAAAATGTATGTTGGGAGTTCCATGTGGCGGACAAATTAATGCACTGTTTCGTTGCTCTTTAGACTTATAGCTGGTATAATGGTAGAGTTATATACTTACTCATGTCTTTTTTTCAATTCTTTTAAAAAAAATCCAACCAAAATATGGAAACCATCGTGTAATTTGTATTTATTGCTTTATGTTATTATTGGTTTTAAGAGACTAAAACTCATATATTATATAGGTTAATATAAAATAAATTAAATATAAAGATCTAAATATTTAAGAATTTTAAATTTATAAGAAAAAGAATAATAAATTGTTAAAATTAAAATATTTTTTATCTTTTAGATTTAAACAAATAAACAAAAGAAGCTAATGAGCTTTAATTGAAGAATTTTGAAATTAAAATGTAAGTTTATTAATAAAATTGATATCTATTTATTAGTATATTTATTGTAATTGTTACAATTAAATATTATGTGAATTTAATAAAATAGGAAAACTCATAAAATGACATGTGGAAAAAATTTTCAAAATAACTACAAAATACTATTTGAAAAATTGAATGAGTGTCACTTGTGACAAAAAAAACTTCATTTATTAGAGTAGATATCATATATTAAATACAAAGTTTTTGATGAACAATAATGTTTTTTTTGGAGTTTTGCTACAAAAGATTTAGATTTTGGCTGATTTAGTCCTAACAATTTTTTAATTTATTGAAAAGGGCTTTGTAAAGTTTCTTTTTTTTTACAAAAATAGCCCAATGTGTAAGATTTTTTTTATGTTGGCATGTTTAGCCCCTTATCTAGAAAATAAATTATAAAGATTGTCCCCATAATTTGTAACAACTCAAAATTTGGAAGGATTTGACTTTTAGTCAAATATTGATTAAAAGGGCAATTTAGTCATTTATGATAAAATACGAGATTATGAAGTTGCGACTTCATGAAAATGTCCGAGAAGATTTAAGTCACTAAGAAGAGGTTTGATGAGTAAGTTCAAGAGAAATAATGTATAAGAAGATGTATTTTTGGTCAAAAGGGTAAAAGGAGAACTTTATGATTTTTAGGTCTACTTAGTGACTTAATAGATTAAGACTTGTATTAATTCAATGAGAATGAATTAATAGAGTTGTAGAATATGTTCCCACATTCGTTTGGATATAAAGATCACTGAAAATGGCTAAGAAACGAAGAAGATATGTGCGTTTGAAGTTGGAAGAAAAATTGTCTCGAGCTAGAATGGAATCAACAATGCACTTTGTTGATGTGCAACCCCCACATCGTGGGGGAGAGCTACCATGATGTGGTTATGTGCATAAAACAAATTATAATCTATTTAAAGAGCTCATTTCAATCATTCTCTATGGGGGATCGATTGGGAGCTGAGATGGGGCGATTATGATGCAAAAATGGTGCCAAGAGAAGCTAGAGATAGTGGATTGCAAGGATTAACACCCTTTCCCTCTTGAGGTAATGATTTCTTCCTTTTATGAAGTTTTGAGCTTCAATGGTGGAATCTTTAATTTAGTTAGATTGCTTATGTAACACCTAGTTTTGAAATGTTTCTAATTTTGGGATACCATCCGAAATAAAGTTCAAAGGTTTTGGGCTTCAAAGAAATAAAGTTTAGACCCTATCGGATATTGATAATCTTGGTTAAATGACTAAACCTGTCACACCCACCAGTTGACGACGGAACATTGGGGTGAGCGACGTCAATAAATTTTGGGATAACAGTCAAAACATACATAAACAATACATAATAACATAAAGTACCAATATTACACATTACTAAATATCTTACATCAACACATGCATCATTACAAATCTTCATTAATGTGAATAGTAGCAATAAAACATAATTTATACAAACTAAAAGATCCACATAATCCAGGCATGAACTCATGCGTCTTAATTTCCTGAGAATACATGTATTAAGATACGTCAACAAAAGATTGTTGGTGAGTTCTACAAATTTTGACCAGGTACTATTATGGCCAAAAACGTTATTTCATATAAACTTGGTGATTATAAAATAAATCACATTTATCAAAACCAAATCTATAAAAAAAATATCCCTTTGTAATCCTATGCAAACCAAAACGTTTGTTTACGTGAATAACTTCTTTAATAAGTTTATAAACAATGAGAATGTTGTGTCGCAATGTTTATTAAGTATTAATTTACTTAACTCATTAGTTGACACTTAGTTGTGTGAGCGAAACATTTCTACTATGTACGTTCCTATTTCAACTCGTATGGATGAACTAACTCCATGTTTAGCCATCATTCTAATTCAATGCGTGTATTTTAATGAACTTTAGGGGGGCCTATAATGAGCCGATAACCGAACTATAGATGCGAACACCTATGAGGTAGCAATGAACCGCGCCGAGATCATCGCACTGCAAGTGTTGCATGCTGAGAACATCACTGACACTTCATCGATGTCACGGGATAATAAGGGTGTTGGTGATTTTATATCACTATTGTTATTTAAGTGTAATGGGGTTAATTTGATGATCAATGTCACTTTGACAATTATTGAACAAATTGGTATGGTACGGAGTGCACATTTGTTTAATTTTGTCTTTGTTGAAAGTATACTGCTATTTTGCGGTGAAGCCCCTAAACCGACGGGGGTCCGGGGGCAGCGCCCCTGGGAGCGGGGTCCAAGGGGCAGAGCCCCTGGCTGGGGTTGAGTAGCCAAGTCAGGGCGAAATTTTTTTATATATGTTATGTTACTATATTAAAAATGCATCAGAAATCTGGATTTTTGGTAAATGTACCCGGTTTTGTGATCCATATTCTAGACCCGAATTTAAGTTAGTTTATGACGTTTTGGCAGTTTTAGGACATAAAACTGTCATGTGGCAGTTTTAAGACTAGAAGTTTTTCTAGTTATATATGATGATATCCGAAATTGGTTGTTGGTACTCTTCTTCTTCATAACATCTTGAACATTCTCTCTTCTGTTTTTCTCAATTATGAGTCTTATCCGATTAAAGATTGGGAGTACCACCCAAATACTTTAATCTGAAAGTGAAAACCACAATTCTCATAATTTCCAAGCCTTTTCTATACCCCAATTCTTACAAAGATTAAAGTATTTCTGTGATCATGGCAAGTGGTGATTCTGTGATGGAAATGACAAGTAAGTTTGAAAAATTGAACAAGTTTTGAAGGGCAAGATTTTCGTAGATGGCAGAAGAAGATGAAGTTTCTCCTTACCACTCTGAAAGTGGTGTATGTTCTGAGTACACCCATGCCAGTCTTACCAGAATCTATTGAAGATGAACCTTTAGAGGCAACTAAAAGAAGATCAAAGTGGGAAAATGATGATTACATATGTCGTGGTCATATTCTCAATGGAATATCTGACTCTCTTTTTGATATCTATCAAAATTTCGAATCTGCAAAAGAACTTTGGGATTCTCTTGAATCCAAGTACAAGACTGAAGATGCTTCTAGTAAGAAGTTTCTTGTTAGTAACTTTATGGGTTACAAGATGATTGACTCTAGGCCTGTTATGGAACAATTCCATGAAATGTTAAGGATTTTGGGATAGTTTGCTCAACACAATCTGAAAATGGATGAAGCCATTTCTATGGCTGTGATCATTGACAAACAGCCCCCCTTCCTGGAAGGATTTTAAACACAATCTGAAACATAACAAAGAGGAATTGACTTTGACTCAACTTGGAAGCCATTTAAGGATTGAAGAGTCCATAAGGACTCAAGAACTTGATAACAATCCTAAAGGAAAGAACCAAGTTAGTTCCTCTTCTGTGAACATGGTGGAAGGAGAAAGTTCAAAGAATCCCAAAAAGTCTAATAGAAATAGGAAGTTTAAAGGAAAGGATGACAAGTCTTCAAACAAGAAGGCTAAGTTGGTTTGTTGGAATTGTAACAAATCGGGTCACTTCAAGAAAGATTGTCGTCTTCGCAAAGTGAACAAGGATGGTGTTGGACCAAGTGGATCCAAGGATCTAGAAAAGCAACAAGGTCAAATTTCTGTTTTCATGAAGAATTCTAAATATATTCCTTTCTGTGATTTCTGAAGCATTTTGTGTGCGAGATGATAATATTGCATGGTTGGTTGATTCGGGAGCAACAAGTCATGTTTGCAAAGATCTATATTGGTTCAAGGACTTTCAACCAATTAAAGATGGATCTGTTGTGAAGATGGGAAATGTTGCAATTGAACCAATCAAGGGCATAAGATCTGTTTTACTTACTTTTACTTCTGGGAAATGTTTGTTTTTGAACAATGTTTTATATGTTCCAGGGATTCGTAAGAATCTTGTATCTGAAATTGTATTAAATATTTGTGGTTACAAACAAGTGTTAGAAAGTGACAATTATATCTTGTCAAGACATGGTTCTTTTATGGGATGTGGCTATATATGTAATGGAATGATTAAGCTTAATATTAATTATCATTCTAGTGATAATTATGTTTGCATACTAGCAATAATTTTCATAAATTTGAATTATGGCATGCAAGACTAGGACACATTCATTACAAGAGATTAAACGACATGTCTAAAATGAGTTTAATTCCTTTTTTTGATATGTAAACTAATGAAAAATGTAAAACAGGCATGCTAACTAAAATCACTAGAAAACCTTTCAAAGATGTTGTTAGGGAAAGCACGGTGTTGGATCTTATACATAGTGACTTATGTGATTTCCATGCAACACCTTCCCTTGGAAACAAGAAGTATGTTGTTACTTTTATTGATGATGCATCTAGATATTGTTATATCTATTTTTTTACATTCTAAGGATGAAGCACTTGATAAATTTAAAATTTATAAACAACAAGTTGAGCTTCATAAAAATGAATTAAAAAAAGTATTGCGTACTAATAGAGGTGGTGAGTATTATGATTCAGTTTATTTGAAATCAACTGGAATAATACATCAAACCACAACTCCATATACACCATAACAAAATGGTGTAGCTAAAAGGAAGAATAGGACTTCAAAAGAAATTAATTCCTTGTTGTCTTATTCTGGATTAAGTGAAGGATTTTGGTGTGATGCAATGTTAACTGCATGTTACATCTTGAATAGAACTCCAAATAAGAGGAGTAAGAATACTCCTTATGAACTTTGGTATAAAAAGGTACCAAATTTGAGTTATCTCAAAGTTTAGGGTTGTAGAGCAGTTATAAGGCTTACTGAACCCAAAAGGAAAACATTGGGTGAAAGAGGTATAGATTGTATCTTTATTGGATATGCTGAGCATTCCAAAGCTTATAGATTCTATGTTTTAGAATCTAACGACTCTGTTTCTATAAACACTGTTATAGAGTCAAGAGATGCTATCTTTGATGAAGAAAGATTTACATCTATACTAAGACCAAGGGACATAATTCAACAATCTTTCAGCAAGAACACAACTCAAGCTGGAGATGATTCTGGTGGTACAAGTTATGTGCCTGAACTTAGAAAGAGTATTAGAGCTAGAAAAGCTAAATCTTTTGGATATGATTTTCAACTATATTTAGTTGAATGAACAAGGAATAAGACTATTTCTCAACATCAATATTGTTTTAATATTGAAGAGGATACAAAGACTTTCAGTGAAGCTATGGCTTCTAGGGATGTTTATTTATGGAAAGAGGCAATTCATGATGAGATTGACTCTATCATGCATAACAATACTAGGATATTGGCTGATTTACCTCCTGGTTGCAAGGCATTAGCATGTAAATGGATCCTCAAAAGAAAAATGAAGGTGGATGGCACTATTGATAAGTATAAAGCCAGATTGGTTATCCAAGGCTTTAGATAAAAGGAAGGCATTGATTTCTTTGATACTTATGCTCCTGTTGCCAGAATTTCTACTATTAGATTATTATTATTATTAGCTCTTGCAGCTATACGTAATCTTGTGATTCACCAAATGGATGTGAAAACTGCATTCTTGAATAGTGACTTGGATGAGGAAATATACATGAAACAACATGAAGGGTTTGTGATGCCTGGAAATGAACACAAAGTGTGAAAGTTGAAGAAATCATTATATGGTTTGAAACAAACACCAAAACAATGGCATCAAAAGTTTGATGATGTTATTTTGTCTAATGGTTTTGCATTAAACCAGTCTGACAAGTGTGTATATAGCAAATTTGATACTTCTAGTAAAGGAGTCATGATTAGCTTATATGTAGATGATATGTTGATTTTTGGTACTGATTTAGAAGAAGTTGATAAAACCAAGAAATTCTTATCATCTAGTTTTGATATGAAAGACATGGGGGAGGCTGAGGTAATTCTTGGTATAAGAATTAGAAAAGGAAACAATGGGATTTCAATTTCTCAATCTCATTATATTGAGAAGATATTGAAAAAGCTTAACTTTGAGAATTGTTCTCATGTTAACACTCCTATAGATCCTATTCTTAAGCTTCTACCTAATAAAGGATCTCTAGTGTCTCAACTTGAATACTCAAGGGCTATTGGTTGTCTAATGTATGTCATGATTAGTACTAGGCCTGATATAGCATATGTTGTGGGAAGGCTTAGTAGATATACTAGTAATCCAAGTTCACATCATTAGCAGGCTGTGAGTAAAGTATTCAAGTACTTGAAAGGGACCATGAATTCATTGGATTAGTGTCTAAGTCCATAACTATTTTGGTATGTACTTGACCCGATGGTGCATGGTCCTTTTGGGTTGCCTTCACCAAAGCAACTTAATAGGATGAATTATGGAGAGAAAGGATTAAATATGATTTATTAATATATTATGAGAATAATATATTAAAGGAGAAATCATATTGTTTAATTAATATTAGTCAATAATTAATTAGTAATTAGTTTTGTGTCTAAAAGAGATTAATTAAACTTAAGGGACTGGAATTGTAATTATAAGATAATTGCAATTTGGGCTATGGATTGTCTTATATTAAGGAGTGGACGAATTCTATGGGGAAACCCATGAGGAAATCGTCCAAGGCCTTAAGGAAAGGAGTCCATAGGTTGCTTAGGGCTTAAGCATCCAAATTAGGGTTTCCTTGTTAAGATAACCCTAATAGCCTCCTATATATAGATCCCTTATGACCCAAAAAACGTGGACAAGACTCCTCTAGGGTTTGTAGACGTTTTTGGGAAGCCTCCATCCTCTCTCCTCTTAATCCTCTTGCTTATGGTGTTTGTGAACCATTAGAGGAGTGACAATTGTGACTCTATGCTTTCTAAAGTCAATACAAGGAGATTTGGGATTGTTATTGCTACATAACAATCAAGGTAACATCTTAAACCTATTCTCATGTTAATATGATTACTTGAATGCTAGAATTAGGGTTTATAGTCTTGGATAACTTGCATGTACAATAGAGAAACCTAGATCCAAGCATTAGGGTTTGTATGAGCACATAGGATGTTCTTAGGACCAAAACCCTTCAGTGGTATCAAAGCCTAGACTGGTTTCTATTGTATTGATGCTTGATATGTTTGAAAAATTCGATTTTTTGGTTTCTGGAGGCTGGACTCGCCGAGTCCATAGCTAAACTCGCCGAGTCCATGCAGACTCGACGAGTCCAAGATTGACTCGACGAGTCAACTCGTCAGATGGAGCATATCTCGGGATTTCTTGCTGTTTTTGCTTTGGGATAGTTACCTTATCACATTAGATCAATATAAATCCGATTTTATGATATATTTGACTATATTCTTGATCTAATTGAAGATATTTATCAATTAATAAAATATTTGTTTCCTTATGTGATAATTGATTAATTATTTTGATTAAATTGGTAAATTGTTTTGCAAGAAATCATTAAATAAATCAAATATGGATAATTATGTAATTAAATGTTAATTTAGATTATTTGTTATTTGATACTTATTGTTATGAAAAGTTTCATTTTTCCCCTTTAGGTTTTATAGTTTAAATTTGAACCCAAAAGTTTTGTTGTTTTGAAATTTAAATAGTTAAAACCCTAATGTTTTGAAAAAGGTTTCAAAACTTGCCCTCAAGTTTTGGAATTTAAATTTTGATTAATTGTTTAATTTTGATGTATATTTAAATTCTAAACCCTAATGTTTTGAAATGTTTCAAAACTTGCCCTCAAGTTTTGGAATTTAAAAGTTGATTAAAAGTTGATTAAAAGTTTAATTTAGGAATGTTAAATTCTAAAACCCTAGTATTGATTGAAAAGTTCAAATCACACCCTTATGGTTTTATTAATTAATTAAGGTGTATAATTAAAGGGGTTTAATAAATCCATAAAGTCTTTGGTTTAAAATTTAATTGAATTAAAAGTATAATTGTTAAATTTGACCACCTAATATTTTAAAAGTGTAAAATACACCCTATACTATGTATAACATTAAAAGTCTAACATTATATATATGTATGAGTAAAAGTCAGTCTTACCGTTAGTAGGCCTCATTCACGAAGCTAGTCTATAAGGGGTGTTTAAGGAAATTTCCTATAAAATGGCGATTGAATTGGTATCCACTCTTACCCACCGCACTCTTGACTAGTGGAGGGTCGTTAGCCGAACGGGTAGGATAGGACAAAACCTTCCATTATAAGTATAATGAAGTATAAAAGTAACCAAATGTTTTCATAAAATTCCCAATCTTAGTTACTTAGGCAAAAGTGAATTGATGCAATCCCATGAAATTACACTTTGTGCCCTTGCGAAGACGTTAGTGGAGCGTGTGTGGTTTACCGACACACTAAATGGTTCTAAGCAAAGGTAGCAAAGGGTGACTCAATGTTTGTCATAGTTCGGTGGAGCGTGTGTGGTTTACCGGCACATCGAATAGGTGACTATAACATGTGAGGGCACCATGTAAGTTTGCATAGTTATTCACACCCGTTTTGTGATCCTCGGCATCCCAGTCACAAACAAGAGGGGCATATCGATATTTAAACATGCCATTGAAATGTTCAATGAATCTCAAAGGATCTAGGAGTTTTCATAGATTTAAAACTTAAATTTCTTTTTCGTTTTTCATGGTGGAAATTAGTGAATCGTCATTCACTTACCTTCAAATACTCTGCAATTAGGGTTACGGCATCCCTCTCCCGAGTTATAGAATATTGTGTTGGGTCCTAGCCTTAGTATTTCATTTGGGTGATTTACTAAGGACTCGATCTATCAACTAACTTGAATTCGTTTTCTCCCGTTTTGTAGATGTCAAAGTTCGACAACTATGGTCTTCCCAAATCCCGTGGAACAAGCATTCCACATGAAGATGATATTCCACGATTCGATCGAGGAACAAGAGATCATACTTCACTTCCTCCTCCTCCTCCAATTATTCTCCCTAACCCACAAGTTCTAAGGCTTGAAAGTTCAAGATCACTCAAGCCCTTTTGGCAAGTGAACATAAAGAAGGAAAGTCGGTATGTGCACACTTCCTAGGGATGAAGTCACACTTTGATAGGTTAAGAATGCTAGGATCCGTTGTCTGTGAGGAAATGGCTATTGATTGGGTTCTTCAGTCACTTCCTAATTCATATAGTGAGTTCGTAAGAGAGTACTATATGATGAACCGCGACGTGACCCTTATAGATCTCACCTATATGCTTATTGCTGCTGAATCAGCAATGGTTTGGTGCAATAGAAAAGCAAAGTTGATTGGTGAATCTGCCTTCAAGACCTCTATGGATATAGACAATGGCAACGAAAGACATGCTATGATCGAAAGGTTTGATCATAAGAGAAAGGCAATGTCTAAAGTAGTTCCATGTCATGTTCCAAAAGAGTCAATTTGCGTTTATTGCCAAAAGAAAGGGCATTGGAGACGAAGCTACCCCATTTACCTAAGAGATCTAAGAGATGGGAGAGTCGAAGCGTGTGGCTCTAATATAGGTAAAATCCATTAACTAACTCTTTTAAGCTTCTATTCTAGATTCTTAATACATAATGTGATAAGATTACAATTGATGTTTTGTAAGATCGAAGAAAAGAAAGGAAGCTTAAGGGAAGAAGTGAGCAGAATCTAACCGTGAAAGAATGGATTTCGATCGCATTTCTAGAAGATTAGATTCTTGAGCTACTAATTAGAGTTAGAATTAGATTGCTAAGAAAGATGTATTAGCATAGTTTTTCAATGAATTGCATTGTAAGGACAAATTTTTCCGCAATAAAATAAATTTTGATTTTATAATATTTATTTATCCTTGCAATGGAGTATATGAAAAATTGATGTTTGAATATTAGCAATAATGGATTTGGTTCTTATTATGTTATTTATGGAAAGTCGAGAATTTACCAAATAGGGAGAGTTTCTCATTGCCCAAAGTTTCAATTGGACAGAAATTTGGAATCACGCAACTTGGTTGCACGATGAATGAGAAATCTCATATTGGATAATTAGACTGATTCATTGACAAAGTGTCAAGTGAAGGACTAGGAGATCGAGTACGCAAAGTTATGTGTTGATCAAGTCCACCATAATAGTAACAAAGATATTCGTCATGATTTACTAAAGGTTTAGTAAATGTGATTATACTTACAAGATTAAGTGTAATTCTGAATTGATTGAAAAAGTTTAAATCAATAGCAGAACGAATAAGAAGAATCAAGTAGGCAGAAAGATAAAAGTTTCTCCATTCTAAGAAAAAGGGAGAGTACCTTTTATGCTTTATGATAGGTCTTAATGATTAAGAACCATATCTCAATTGATCCTCTAAGTGAGTCTTAGTACAATTGTATGTCTAAGAAGAGGAATCAAGAATTGAAGAAATGGTTAAATCAAGAAGTCAATCATACTTCGTTCCAAAAACAAGTCTTAGAGTTAAGATTGTGAAATTGAGTGATAAGTATTAAGAAGGTTTATAACATTCATCAAATGTGGAAAGTTTTGATGTCTTGGATAAGACAAAGACCAACTAGGACCAATTTATGAAGTGTTTTGATAAAAGCTACACTAACTCTTGAATATTTGTTTGTCAAGAAATGTTTATTGACAAAAGGATCTTATATGTCAAGGAGTCAGTGGGAGTCTTAATGGTCTTGAAAAGTTTCAAGAACAAATCAAATAGACCTTATCGATCATCACTAGCACACGAGTTGAGGTTTACAACCTATCGTGTTGACATAGTTTTGTTTCTGTGCCAATCCAATCGAGTTAATTATGCATGTGAGCCCTATGAGTTCTCATTTGAATGCATAAAAGGCAAGGACCTTGATCAATGGAAAGTACATTGATAAGAAAAGGTGAGCTGCTTAACTACTTGGAAGACATGGTGGGCAGCTGTGCTACCATAAGGCAAGAAATCAAGATTAAGAAAGTTCGATCCATATGAGTTTGAATTTGTCGTAAACTTTGGTTTTAAAAAATTCACATGGATAGGAACACATACACCGTTTAAATCTAAGTGTCATAAGATTTCCTCCTTCATGAAAATGATTGTGAGGAAATACTATCACTAAGAAAGATTTTAAGAAGATAGTGATTGTAAAATTGCATTCTCGAATTCGATTATGGTTACGGTATCCCTTTCCATAATTTGAATCGTGAGGTTTGGCAATTGTTTAGACACACATATGAACTATCTAAGGCAAGGGTGTATAAGTTCAAGAAGCCTTGAACTTAAGAAATTCAATAAGTATTGATTTTCTAGAAGTTAAGCTGGTTTCTGAATACATGTCAAAGCTAGTGGGAGCATAAGTGTTATGTTTATAATAATCATCATGATAGTGGGAGCATAAAAGTTATGATTGTATGATTATTAAGGCAAGTATTGCAAGGTTAGCAATATTAATTATAGAAAACAAGAGTCATACTTTGCAAAGTTGTAAGAGTTGAAAGGTTGTTTTGCTATAATTAAGGGAGAGAATATTATACTTCATTTCAAATCTAAAGAATTAGGTTGAGAAATGTTAATAAATTTAGTCAAGGGTACATAGTGTGTTCTTAAAATTTCAATTATGATTATGGCATTCCTCTTCACAATTCGAATTTTGAGAACATAGCAAATAAAACATTATGCGTCGTGTCCCATACGCTTCGGGTATAGGATCGATTGCAAATGATTTAATGTTTGACCATTCTAAAATTTTCCAAATGTCAAGCACATTTAGAGGGAAAAGGGACTAGAATCGGTTTTGACTAAAATAATTAAACAACTATCAAAGGACAATCCAAAGTTCGACGAGGATTGGTCGCTTGCGAGTAGTTGGAAGCATGGTATTGGATGGACCATATCGACATTATTATGAATAGAAAAGATTCTCTTAAGAATAAGTTGTCATATGGAAAATATGGAAGCATATCCATATTGGGAATTGAATATTGAAAATCTATGTCTAGATTAGAAACTTTTATGCAAAAGGATGTTCAAAGGAAAGTACTTTGAGTGAGAGACATCATATCTAAGGAATTGTCTTGTAACAATCTCCGATAGAGGACTTTGTAATATCATTGGCAATAGTCTTTGTGACTTTGGTGCAGTGACATTATGAAAGGATCATTGCATCAAATGTTAGAATCTAGCATATTTTATAAGTAACAAGAATTTGATATTCTCACACTTATGAAAAAGGATTTGGAGTTGCGAAATGAGAATGATTGAAAATGTGTTCAATTGGATCTATTTCATAAAAGTAAGAACCATAGGTAAACATTGTGTGCATGCTAAAAGCATGGGACAAGTGTAATAATTCAAGTAAGAAGTTGATTACCCGAAACGACAAATAATGAGTAATCGATATGGTGATAAATAAAAGGAGTTTTATTTATACTCAAAGGTTTGAGGCCATATGGGATTAGCATTATTCTTGTGTTTCACATTTGCATGTTTTGACTTCCAGAATAATTGAATTTATTAAGAATAATCGAATTATTCGAACGGGCCACAGTCGTTCATATGTTGGAAGTAGATATGAATGAAGACTGTCGTGAATTGGTGTGTGGATTGTCTAAAGAGCATTAGACATAAGCAAATGTTTGCTGCAACGTTCATGAGTGCTTATGAATATGAATTTGAGCATTGGATTAGACCCATGCTCACTTGGATCACTCCATGGATTGTGTCACGAGTGATTGGTGAGACGATAAAATCTTATATTCTTGAAACCGAGATGTGTGAGTTGTATCTTGCAAATCGGTTGCACATTGATAATATGTAAACGCACTAGTAACTTGGTGTTATAAAACATATTGTTGTGTGTGATTCGGTCAGTAAGTTCAAGCAAGCATTGTATCAAAGTTTATCCGTTCCTTTTATCCAAAGTAGGATAAAAGCGATATCTTTGGGCTCCTCGATGATTTTGTGATGACAAACGTAAATGCTCGGCCGGGCTAGGGCTAATTTGATTTGTTCAATTAGTCAGTCGTCATGAATCGGAAATCGAGAAATAGTACAAAGAGAATGATTAGAAATCATGTCTCATACGATATCTAGAATGGAGGAATATATGATCCCTTATCTAAGGACATGCGTATCTAATAGGATCAGAGTTGACAGCGACTTTGGAAAGCTACGATTGCAGATCAGGATCTGAAGTCATACGCATAATAGTTATTAGACTTATCCAAGTGGGAGACTGTTGGATTAGTGTCTAAGTCCATAACTATTTTGGTATGTACTTGACCCAATGGTGCATGGTCCTTTTGGGTTGCCTTCACCAAAGCAACTTAATAGGATGAATTATGGAGAGAAAGGATTAAATATGATTTATTAATATATTATGAGAATAATATATTAAAGGAGAAATCATATTGTTTAATTAATATTAGTCAATAATTAATTAGTAATTAGTTTTGTGACTAAAAGAGATTAATTAAACTTAAGGGACTGGAATTGTAATTATAAGATAATTGCAATTTGGGCTATGGATTGTCTTATATTAAGGAGTGGACGAATTCTATGGGGAAAACCATGAGGAAATCGTCCAAGGCCTTAAGGAAAGGAGTCAATGGGTTGCTTAGGGCTTAAGCATCCAAATTAGGGTTTCCTTGTTAAGATAACCCTAATAGCCTCCTATATATAGATCCCTTATGACCCAAAAAACGTGGACAAGACTCCTCTAGGGTTTGTAGACGTTTTTGGGCAGCCTCCATCCTCTCTCCTCTTCATCCTCTTGCTTATGGTGTTTGTGAACCATTAGAGGAGTGATAATTGTGACTCTATGCTTTCTAAAGTCAATACAAGGAGATTTGGGATTGTTATTGCTACATAACAATCAAGGTAACATCTTAAACCTATTCTCATGTTAATATGATTACTTGAATGCTAGAATTAGGGTTTATAGTCTTGGATAACTTGCATGTACAATAGAGAAACCTAGATCCAAGCATTAGGGTTTGTATGAGCACATAGGATGTTCTTAGGACCAAAACCCTTCAGAATTATGGTTTAACTTATAATGGACATCCTTCTATTTTGGAAGGTTATTCAGATGCCAGCTGGATTAACAACTTTGAGGATCACTCCTCCACAAGTGGTTGGGTGTTTCTTCTTGGAGGAGGTGCCATTTCTTGGGAATCTAAGAAACAGACTTGTATTACTAACTCAACCATGGAGTTTGAGTTTGTTGCATTTTCTGCTGCTGGTAAAGAAGTTGAGTGGCTAAGGAATTTGATTTATGAAATTTCATTATGGCCCAAACCGATATCTACTATTTCTATCAGATGTGATAGTGCTGCAACCTTGGCTAATGCTTATAGTCAAGTGTACAATGGAAAGTCTAGACATTTAGGTGTTAGACATAGCATGATTCGTGAGCTCATCATGACTGGTGTGATATCTATGGAGTTTATAAGAACTTAGTTGAACTTAGCCGATCATCTAAACAAAGGGTTAGCAAGAGATCTTGTGCACAAGGCAGCTGTAGGGATGGGTTTAAAGTCCACTTAAAATCTTTTATATTGAGATACCCAATTCCCATATAATGTAATATTAGATGTTGAATTCAATGTGGAAAGCTTGATATTTGAAGATTGGAACACATTTTTATTATCATCCCAAGGTATGTGTTCAGTACTGGACGTTAAGGAGGTTGAATTTATATTCTTAATAGTTCTTTTGAAAATTTTCATTTACAAGTGCAAGAATAAAAGGACTACCTATATAAGCATGAATTTTAGCTGCTTCAAGAAGTTAGGACTTGGCTTTGATATGCTTATTGAAGGATGGGACACAAGCTAGTAAAATATAATGTCAAGTTAGAGCTTTGAGAATGTAAACTGTTGTGTATATTATTTTCATGTATTCAGTTAGAATAGAAAGGGTTCAATCCTTAGTGACACCCTGATATTCGAATATTTGGAATGAGTAATATACTAATGTGAAATTCAATCGTCACGATATTTCATTTATGCATCAGTTTGTTGTTATTATGATTTTAATGTTAAGTTAATCAAGATTACACTTAAATGGGGGAGGTTTGTTGGTGATTTTATATCACTAATGTTATTTAAGTGTAATCGGGTTAATTTGTTGATCAATATCACTTTGACAATTATTGAACAAATCGATATGGTGCAGAGTGCACATTTGTTTAATTTTGTCTTTGTTGAAAGTATACTGCTATTTAGGGGCGAAGCCCCTAAACCGACGGGGGTCCGGGGGTAGCGCCCCTAGCTAGGTATTAAAAATGCATCAGAAATCCAGATTTTTGGTAAATGTACTGGGTTTTGTGATCCATATTCTAGACCCGAATTTAAGTTAGTTTATGACGTTTTGACAGTTTTAAGACATAAAACTGTCATGTGGCAGTTTTAAGACTGGAAGTTTTTATGGTTATATGATCATATCTGAAATTGGCTGTTGGTACTCTTCTTCTTCATAACATCTTGAACATTATCTCTTCTGTTTTTCTCAATTACGAGTCTTATTCGATTAAAGATTGGGAGTACCACCCAAATACTTTAATTTGAAAGTGAAAACCACAATTCTCAGAATTTCCAAGCCTTTTCTATACCCAAATCTTACAAAGGGACTGGAATTTTGTGCTCGTTGACTTGTCAAACGTAGGTTGTAGCTAGTAACCACAGACGGGGAAGTCAACTTGTATAGATCTATACCAAACAGTTTATCGTTCCTTGTTGATTAACGGTTATAATATATAAAGGAGTTTCACTAATTTATGAGGTCTTAGTTGATGAATGAGAAACAACTCATACAGGGAGTCCTGAGTTTAAGTGATCGATCCTTTTCGACATGTGAGATGGTCTAGTCCTAAAGTTTTTGTTAAAACGTTATTAAACCATTATTAGTACCTATTGTTTTGAGAGTCGAAATGCATGAGTTAGTTTAATTTCCAAACTTTTGATTTAGAAGTTTATTAAACTAATCTTTGTTTAAATCGTTCCAACTAAAATTTTGTGTCTTAAAACTTAGATTATAATGTTTGTTAGACTTAGCATTTCTAAGTGTTTTAAATAAGAATTCTGAAGAAAATCGGGCAACACGATGGTTGTGTTTTAACTAAAAAAATCAGGTTTTTAACCAATGTGAAACCAACAATTTCTACAAAAATCAACGGTTTACAAAATCAACAAAATGTTCAAATCGGCATAATACCAACTTTGAACCTGAAAATCCAAAACATACTAAAATATGTAACAAAGTTCATAATTGAGTATAAAAAGACTTATATTTCTATAGTAGTATAAAAATATAACACATCGTTTTTATAGTTATTTTTACATATTTGTGTGTATGTGTGTGTGTGTGTGTGTATATATATATATATATATATATATATATATATATAAATAGGTTTAGGTTCTATGGAAAACAAAAAAACCCTAAAAGTCATAAAAATGCATAAAAAAATACTTAGAGATCACAAAACTTTTTTTTGAATTTTTTTTATAAAAAATCGCAGCTTTTTATAAAAATTCGCTAAAAAAAAATCATCTTTTTTTATAAAAAAAAGAAGTTTTTTTTTTTCAAAATTTTTTTCAGCGATTTTCTTTAAAAACCTGCGATTTTTTCTTAAAAAATGTCAAAAAAAAAAAGTTTTGTGATCTCTAGGTATTTTTTATGCATTTTTGTGATTTTTAGGGTTTTTTTGTTTTCCAAATAACCTTTCCCTATATATATATATATATATATATATATATATATATATATATATATATATATATATATATATATATATATATATATATATATATATAACTAGTTGATTTGGAGTATTTAAACAAATGTGCATGTAAGTAATCTAAAATTTGATTTCAACCCTTTTTAACATTGTACTTTTATTATTGTTTATCATTTTGATAATTATGTTTCTGGATTTTATACTTATACACTTTATACATTCCATATCATGCTTATATGTATTTGAAAGACAAAACACGAAAATTAATCTAGAATGTCGATTCTAACCCTATTATAGAAAATTACTGAAAAATCATCGAGAGTCGAAATTAGGATCTGCAAACTCTCAAGGCTTAGAAATTGTCTCACTTAAAAAGTATTAATGTTTCAATTTTTGAATTTCTGGTGGCCACGACATAGTGAATGAGTCCTACGACGTGGTCATGTCTAGTGATTTCATGGAGATTAAGTATCACGGCGTGGCAATCTATTAGCCACGGCGTGGCCGCTATTTAGTGGCAAACCCTAATTCTGGGGGTTTTGCCCGCATTTAAGGGATGTGATGGCTAGGGTAGCCCACCCTCAACCTCTAACACTCATCCTCTGTCTCCATAAACAAACCCTAGTCTCCATTGCTAACTCTTAAGCTTTTATGGTGTTTGGTGGTGTTTTGAAGAAGTGTAATACCCGTGTTCCCATGTATTTTCATTTTTGGCTTCGTGCATTAATTCTTTTACAATTTCGGTCCTTATATGGAGCGTATATGCGTAGCTAAGAGGCTTGGGTGCGGGCATTCCATACAGTATGCAAGGCATACCTTGCATACGCAGGGCCTAGAGCCGCTGATCGCAAACCCTATTTTTTAGGCTTAAGACCCTATTTAAAGGCCTTATGACCCTTGATGCCTCCCTTATCAGGAGCCTTCATTCCCTTTTTTTGTCATTTCGAAACCCTAACCCTGGAGAGCGTTTTTGGGACCTTTAGAGTGTTCTTGGAGCATTGTGGAAGAATGAGAAGTACATCATTGAGGATTGTTGGGCTTAGAGCTTCAAGATACAAAACTTTCATCACCTTTTCAAGCTTGTGGAGATAAAAGCTCATATTTATGATTCTTTTGCTTAGATGTACGTTAGCTTAGAGATTTGCATGCTTTTGGTCCCAAGGTTTAGGTTCTTGTGAGCATAAGCTACTCCAGAGCTTAGAATTAGCATTTCTTGGTGTTTTTGAGGTTTTTATGACATAAATATCGGATCTTGATGGTTATATTCCATCCATGCATGAATTGTTGGTCATTTTGTGAAGTTATGAAACTAGGGTTTTGTTTTAGGATCTCTCTAGCCATGCAAAGTCATAAAGTCAAGAACTTTATAACTTTAGATGTACCTTAGATTCAGATCTGTGAGTTGGACATTTAGTCTTTATGTATTAAGAACTTAAAAATCGATTTTGGCATCAGAGGGATTACACAGGCCCTTGGAGTACGCAGCCCGTAATGGGTTTTCCCCCGTTTTCTTTCTGTGGAAACTTGGTACGCAGGGTGTAATTAAGGTGTACGCATGACATACTTTCAAAATTAGAAATAAGTCATTTTGGGCTTTGGGCCAAGTTAGGAGGGTTTAGCCTTGGAAGGGTAAAATGGTCTTTTACCCTTAGTGAAAGAGAATATGAAATGGACCTTGATGATGGGTTATTGCCCTAATTATTAATTAGGGTTAGTTTTGATATGTTCAGTGTAAGGAGCTTTTGTAGCAGCAACGTTGTGAGTTATATGTGTGACTCTTGCATGTTTTTGTATATATATATCGGGTGGGGACCGATGTCGGGTAGGGCCTGATGAATATGTTGGGTGGGGCTCACCACATGTTACTAACAGATCTGTATCAGGCGGGGCTCGATGGCTGGTGGGGAACGATGGACGATGGGTTGGGCCCGATGTATGTATGGTGTGTGATATTTTGGGGGAAACTTTCTAAGATTTGTGCTTACAGTTTATGTTTATGGTTTCAAGTACCTCTAGTTCGAAGGGGAATGGTTTGGCATGATCGCACCGCATCCACTGGTGATTTGCATTCGATGTTTTGGTTTGTACTCTAATAACTATTTTCTATGTTGTCACATCTTTATCGATTTATGAAATGAATGATTTATGATTTGTTTCATTCAAAAACAAAATTTTAAAAATTACTTAGTATTTTTGGGACGTTACAAGAAGAAGGTTCCCTTGAGCTTTGTTTTAGCAAACAACTCTTCCCATCCTCCTTGTGCACGTTTCTGGACTTTTGTAAGTCCTCAAGATCCGATTTTTATGATACATGCTTCTAGATCTAGCCCTTTTACCCCTTAATCTTCATGGTGTGAGAATTTGAAAGGTTGGATATCATAAAGTTGACAACTTTATGGATCCTTTTGGTCAGCTTAGTGTTATATGTTCCAGATCTGAAGATCCTTGGAGTTTTAGTCCCATGCTCAAGCTTTAAGTTCATAATTGTCATGTTTTTTTTTCCTAAAATGGTAAGGAAATGCAGTGAACATGCATGTCCATAAAGCTACGATTTTTATGGTCTAGTAGGTGCCGGAAACCCTTCTGGAAACCTTGTATGAGTAACTCTAAGTGATTAAGTGCTTAAAGGGTGTTTGCATGCCTTGAGTTGCCTTTAAAGACTTAGGGTTTGAGATCTTGACTTATTGAGATGTCTTAATGGATAAATTTGGAAACTTTATCCATCAAGACCATGATAAGAACCGAATGTGAGCCTTGGCGCTCTTGGAATCGTTGGAAAATGGCTTAATATGTTAAGTTGTTCACACTAGTCCCCACGACGTGGCCTTAGGTTGCCACAACATGGCGACTGGGTAAGGGCTCGTCTGTTTTGTCTTTACGCTACCATAACATGGCTGATGGATGGCTACGACGTGGCAATTTGCTGATTTGACTTTTGGCTTTTTAATTGTTAACCGTTGACTTTGACTAAGTTTGAATTTAGGTCAAATGGATCAATTTGAGTTGTAGATTAAGACTTAGTCCTTGTTTGTTGTATAGGTGACCTGTAGAGCCGATATTTGGATTAGTGATCAGTTCAACTATATTCTAGACTTTGAGGTAATTTATCCTCATTGTATTCATGGGTCGAAGCCACCAATGTCGGCCCATTAGTGTGTGCCATGTATCCTTGTGTATAGGATATTGATATGCTTTAATGATTTGTTAGACTTGTGAAATTATATGATTACTTGTGCTTGCTGGTTATTATTTATCTGTTGCATATGTCGACATAGTGTGGTTGGGTTGAGGCGGTACTGATTTGTATTGTGGACCAACAAACCTGAGGCAATCCAGTCGGGAGACTATGGGCCTAGGCAATCCCGTCGGGAGACTGTGGGTCAGGGGTAATCCAGTCGAGAGACTGTGTGTCCAGGGGAAATCCAATTTTATATTATAGGCCCTTTGAGCATGTATTGCTTATGTTCTTTGATGTGGGGTATTTCAGGGAAACTCACTAAGCTTTGGCTTACAGTTGTTGGTTTCATGGTTTCAGGTACATCAGATGATCGGGGCAAGATGAAGGTGTGATCGTACATATCCTCCTGTTGATATATGTTTTGAGAGATTTTTGAGACTCTGATGTATTGACTATGTTTTGGGAAACGATGTTTTGTATGACTTATGGTTTATGAAAATGGGTTTCGAAATACAAAAGTTTTATCATGATTTTTAGGATGTTACAAATATGTATCTTAAATAGGGTGAAAATGACCGTTTTTACAGACTGGTCCGAAAATATACTGCAATGATATGCAATTTTGTAAAAATCTTAATAAATTTTAGAAAAATCATATGAATGTGTGCGAGTAGTCCTTGAAAAGGTATTGATCTCAACTACTTGCATACGTTACATTTTTTACAACCTTAGGGTTTAAGAGGAGCAAAACAGGTCTGGAACAGACCGTAATTTATCTGAAAAAAGCTGAAAAATAAGCCTAGAATTGTTAGTGAAATTACATGTACTTTTACTTAAATAAGCTTTTATATCATCCAACTAGAAATCATTTAGCACATATTCTCCACCAAACTCAAAAATCATAAAAGAGGGGTCGTAGAAACTCACTTTCGTCGTGTGATTTCATGATTAGGCTCGAGTGTTGCTTGTTTTTCGTGAAGATTTTCGTTTTTAAATCCTCAATCCAACACCAACGAAGATCTGGAACTGTTTTCATCCTTGAAACCCACGAAAATGAGGAGAAAATAAGGTTGATCAGATTCAAAGGAGGGAGAAAAGGAGCACCTAAACAACCTAGGTGGTTGTTCGACGACAGTGGGGTTAGAGTTGCAAACGGGGGCAGATATTAGCGGAGGTTGTAATCCTCGTCCATGCACCCTATCTTTGATCCCGATACCCATCCCCACCCCGACCTATCTAATCCCTGATAGGTTCATGTAACAAAATCTCCGTCGTGTATGGGGAACCCGATGGATATCCGTTTAGCAAAAAAAGTCAAGTTGTTTTTTTTGTTTGTAAATCTGGAAAATTCATAAACACATAAACAATAATCATGAAAATTAAAATGCTCTTTTGGTTTGCCAGAAAACGCAAAAACAACACCTCCGATGGAGGTGTTTTGGCTTGAAATCAAAAATAGAAAAGGAAGTGTTTTGAGTGGAATTGTTTAAGGGTCCAGCAAAATGAGAGAAGTCTAGGGTTTTAATAGCTCTTGTAAGTAATCATTTTGATTTGTTGTTTGTGTAAGAGGGATTTCTTGCAAGAGATAAGGGTAGTACATGCATGATAGGAAGAAAGAGTGTTTGAAACTCTTTTGCATGATGGTTGTAAACTTTGCAAACAATATCAAGTACTTTAATTGAAATTTGGAAGCAAGATTAGCTTTTCAATCAAGTTTTTATACCAGAGTATGTATTTATGTTTGTGCAAGAATTTAATTAAAAGTGAGCGAGTAGAGATCGTGTGAGGGGATGAGTAGTACATAGTTGTTGACTTTTGTCTAGTAGACATATTTCTTTGATAAACTGAAAATATTGTAGGTGTACTTGGTGAGGTATGTGAGAGAAAGGTATAAAATGTTTGGGAAAGGTAATAATGAGTGCATGGAAGAAGTATACCTGTCATTTAATTCTTTCATGTATGTATTAAAGTACAAAAAATAAGTAATGTCACACTTCAGACATTAAAACATGTATGAAAATAGCTTTCTTGATTCATGAAATCAAATCCCGACATCCAATAATTTTTATGAATTTGGAGAATGATAGCCTTGGGTTCAAGGATTCCAAAAATTAAGACGAATCCATCCAATAATTTTTATGAATTTGGAGAATGATAGCCTTGGGTTCAAGGATTCCAAAAAGTAAGACGAATCCTAAATCCGATATGTAAAACTCTGGGAAAAGACAATTGAAGTTTCACGTCTAATTTGTCCCGTTTCGACGGTTTTTGCGACATTGAGAAATTTGTGTTTTAAAAATATTGCGATTATGAAATCAAATATTTGACTTATATTTGAGTTCAAAAAGGCTCTCGAAACTTCCATGCGAGGTGTGCAAGTACCTCAACGGTTCCATTCGCTATTAGATTATTAAGAAAATCAATATTATACTGATTTATATTCTTATAATGTACGTAACTTTTACACAGGGCCTCCGTTTTTGACGTTCTTTATATCTACGGAGTCCCGAGAGCATAATCTATCTAATTTAATCATAAATTAGTCCTAAGTATACTCGATGCAAAAATATATTTTTAACGTTGCTATTAGTGTCCATTGTTGTTGTAACGCCCGCATATTCGGGCTAGTCAATTTAGAGACGATAAATGTCAAAAATAGCTTTTTTGATAGATGATTATTTAGAATAAATAATCTTAACTAAGTTTTAGTATATGTCACAAGTTTTAGTATGTGTCACAAGGTTTCCGTACAAAAATGACTTGCTATCTATGATGGATGAACCATATTATACATGTTTTAATTGATTTAAATTGTATACGTATTTTATATCTACAAATATGTGAGGTAAAACATGGGTAGATGAATTAGATGATGTGTAATGAAATAAAAATTGATGAGAGGTCTCAATGTTTAAGATGATCTAGTCATCTAGTAGAGTATAGACATAGTTATTAGTTATTGATCCGGGTGTATGGATCATACATACCAGATCCGGGAGTAAGGATCAGGTAGAGAGGTTAGTTTTAGATCCGAGAGTATGGATTAGGTATTTTTGAACTATGTGTTCACCAGTTGTAATTTAAGAACCCTGGCAGCTATAGACTTAGTGCCTATTAGATAAATGTTGGCGACGATGTGACTTCGTGCCTATTCCTTAAGTTGTATAAACCTTGGTGACGATGTGACTTCGTGCCTATTCCTTAAGTTGTATAAACCCTGGCGACGATGTGACTTCGTGCCTATTCCTTAAGTTGTATAAACCTTGGTGACGATGTGACTTCGTGCCTATTCCTTAAGTTGTATAAACCCTGGCGACGATGTGACTTCGTGCCTATTCCATAAGTTGTATAAACCCTGGCAACGATGTGACTTCGTGCCTATTCCTTAAGTTGTATAAAACCTGGCGACGATGTGACTTCGTGCCTATTCCTTTAGTTACCTTGGCAGCTATGGACTTAGTGCCTATTGTGTAAACCCGAGCGACGATGTGACTTTGTGCATATTCCTCTAGTTACCTTGGCAGCTATGGACTTAGTGGTTGTTGTATAAACCCTGACGATGATGTGACTTCGTGCCTATTCCTTAGGAATGAGTGATAGATGATTCTTAGGGTAGATCCTTAAGATTAAAGAGGATAATGGGGATGGCTAATTGGGTTGATTGTTTGATGTTTAAACATAATAATTATATTATTGTGAGTTGAAAACCTTATGTACTCATCAGGTTTCCCAACCTGACCCACTCAGATTATTTGCATCACATGTATCAATACGAAGCTACTTTATTCTAAGAGATTAAAGGAGATGTAGATCACTGGTGTAAATAAATGTAAGGTCTGTTTATGCTTATGTTTCATTATTGACGATGACATCCCAAAGTTTTAATATGAATAAAATACATTACTTCGGAAATGCTTTGATAACGTATTTATCATGTTTTTTTGGGAACAAATTCCGCAACATTTTTATTAAATGAAGTACTCTGATTTTTATAAAGCATAAACAAAATCGGTCTTTTCTGGTCATGAAATTTGGGGATGTCACAGTTGGTATCAGAGTATTATTTTAAGTGAATTAGGAATTTGTAGGATTTCTAGACTTAAACTTAGAATCCTAAGCGATGATTGTGAGATGAGTGTCTAATATATTTTAGGTAGTACACCTGAATTGACACAAGCACTAGATTACTTTAGGATTAGAGCCTAAATTGCTTTTATGTGCTAAATGTTATATGTTTTCCGTATATGCTATTATTTGTTCGGATCTATGGTCTGTTGCCGACCGGATCTGGAAATTTTATGTGTTCAGATTTCTAAACGTTTGACTACGGTATTAGAACTGACATGTAACTTTTCGGAGTAATAAGGAGGAATATGAATCAAAACCTTCCTCTATCTATATTCTCGTTCCGATATGTTGAACGCCTGTTTTTATGAACATAACGTCATGGTGAAGACTCATGGTGAACTGAGTAAATGGAGAAAATGAGAAGGCTTACGATAGTGAATGGTACCTATCGGAAGATATCGTAATAATGATATCTTGCCTTTAGAAATACGTGTAATAAAATAATAGTACGTATAGATGAGTATGGCACATCCGAATGTACACATTTGATTGGCGGGATGATATAATGGTTGGTGTAATTTATGAAGTTGTCTTATCGTCTGGCTTTTCCATCACCAACCGACCTGAAGCACAATTAAGTTGAAGATATGCATGGAAGAAGTCCTAGTAGAGTCTAGGGAAAATTTAATATTATTTGGACATATTCATATGTGTTAAATCGTTTTGTGATTTTAGGAGATAAGAACTTGGGGATTGTGAGATAATACTTGGGACGAGTATGAGTAGGTGTGAAAGGTAGTAGACGCCTATACTACCAGAAGCACAAGAATCGCACTTGGATCAGGGAACCTCTTGCTAAGGGCAAGAGAGACAAATGATCGTGTGGCCCCGGAATCGAACAACATCTGAACTGGGATACTATTCACATGGAACGATCCTAAACAACACATAAAACATATACATAAATATCATAAGCAACATAAAATAAGAGCTACAGAGAAGAAATCATATCCGTCACCACATCGGGTGCGGCGCGTGCCTCCTCGGTAGTCAGCTGGAAGACTCAGCTCCTCACCACTAGAGCCTTTGTCTTGCCATGTCGGCCATCTGTAATTCGCAGGGTCGCTAGAGCTGGCGCCGCCACTGGTGTTGGTGCTGTTGCTGTCAATCTCGGGCAATTGGCCTTTTTATGGCCTCGATGGTTGCTGTGGAAACACAACAACTCTGATTTCTGAATAGTGGGGGTAGGGGCTGTACAATCACTACTAAAATTCCCAGACTTGTCACATTTGTATCATCCCGATCCCCCTGCCTTGCAGGGCCTCTCATGCGACTTGTTGCATTTCCCACAACGACCCCGAACCTACTGGCCCTTCAACCTAGCGTCGAATCCCTTGGGTTTCTTCTCCGAAACCCCAATACCTGCTCAGTGTCTGCCTTCCTCTTTCGGAGATGCTAAATGTCAATCTCCCTCTCCCTCGCCCTCGCAATCATATCATCGAATGTCCGGCATGCCGAGTAGCTGACATGTTTCCGAATGTCAGCTCTCAACATGTCATGATAGTGGGCCTTCCGCATCTCCTCGTCACCTGCATGTTGAGGCACCGGCAAGGCCCTCTCCCTGAACTTGGCGGTAATCTATGCCACCGACTTAGTCGTCTGCCTCATATCCAAGAACTCTCTGGCCAACTATTGAAGCTCCACAGCCGGCGCAAACTCAGCCCTAAACTTGGTCACAAAGTCAGACCAGGTCATAGCCTCAATAACGGAGGCTCCTAAAGAATCACCAACTGACTCCCACCAATTTGTAGCCCCGTCCCTCAAACATCCTGCAGTGTACCAGACCTTTGACCCCTCAGGGCAGAAGCTCGTCAACTGGGCAAACTCCATGTCTACAATCCATCTCTTGGCAGCAATGGGGTCCTTCACCCCGTGGAAGTCTGGCGCACCACAACCCCTATAGTCCTCAAAGGACAGTATACGCGCCCCTGACTGGCTAGATGCCATGTCACTCCGGAATGCTCTGAGGTGATTCTCCATCAACTCAATGATCCCCTCCTTAATCGACCAAAAAATCACCAGGGTCGCCTCAAGGATGCCTCTCGTGATCTCGAAAACAATGAACTCACGCAGTCCCTCATCGACTGGATCGGAACCTGATCCCGAACCTGATCCTGATCCTCAACCTCCCCTTCTGTGATGCGTAATCATCACCATTCTGAAACAAAATAGTGAAACACATAATCATTAGGGTCATAAATAACCTCGGAAGGTCTCACATACTACAAGTTCCCTGTTTCTATCTCGACCCTCCTTGACTCGAGTACAGATCCTCTGCTTTTAGTAGTACGGGCCACATCTATCCGTACTTTCCTCAAGGATTGCCTTGACTTTAGCAAGTTACTTCTATTACCACTACTCGTTGCATTACTCTCATCATAGGCTTACCCTAGGGTAATCTTCTGACCTACTCTCCGCCATCAGTTGCATAAGAAGTCCATGTTATCTCACCCTAACTAGATCACGAATACCATTACATATTACTAAGACCAGATAATTCTTCGAATGAGAGGTCCTGCCCTACAATGGTTGGACTCAGACAGAGCTACAAAATAGGGCTAGACCTAACCTTCTGAAATTATTTAGTCCTCATAATATGTAACTTAACGTATTCGTCTACTAGTTAATTCAAGATAACTAGAACTCCTAAAAGCACAAAGCAAGCAGCATTCGGGCATTGATTACCCAAACCAAGCATATCCTATTCAGGCCATCATATCGTTGTCTATATAGTTATAGCATGATATTCAATAAGCACATATAAAATTGTTTACTGAAAACATCATCATCAACATCATATCAACCCATAATCTCATAAGTCAAATATCATAAAACATGTCGTGGAATAATAATGTCAGAGTACAATCCCATGGATCTCAAAATGCAGAAATCATATGTGTGTGTGATGCGCTGCTACCGTGCCAGCTCCTTCCCCTTCGATGTAGAGGTACATGAAAACAAAACTGAAAACTATAAGCACGAGGCTTTGTGAGTTCCCCCATCATACCACATACCATACAATAACATATCTAGCCAGGCATATCTGGGTGTTGGCCTCCCCATCGGTCTATCTCAACCGGATAACTACCTAGCATATCTGGGTGCTGGCCTCCCCTTCGGTCTATTTCAACCGAATATTTGCCTAGCATATCTGGGTGCTGGCCTGCCCTTCGGTCTATTTCAACCGGATATCGGGGACTATTTCACCCCTACCACTACCACATAGAATCATAACATATTGGCACATAGAACATAACAGATAATGACATACCAGACAATTATCACACAGACAATCATCTAACTACAAGCTTCTACTAGTGGGCCGACATTGTGGCCATAGACCCACTTCTACTGGAAGGTAACTCACCTCGTAAAGCGGAGTGTCGAATCTCACAAGAAGTAATCTCTAACATCTGCTCCGATGACTCCCAGCTACCATAATCATAATAACACTCAATCAGAATCTATAACACTACTTAGGGTAAAATGACCATTTTACCCCCTTGGCATAACTTAAACCATTCCTAAGACCCAATTCTAACTTATTAAATCCAATGCACCATTGGCCCATCAAAGGCTCCATAAGGGCCCACTAATGGCCCAATTTTCTAAATTGGGCCCAACCCTTCAAATGGACCTTTTCACAATTCTAATAAGTCCTCAGCCCAAAATGAAATAATATCAAGTGGCCTAATATGGCCCAAAAGACCCAATACTTCTAATTCCGAATTCCTAGGCCCATAACTATACCCCACAGTGGCCCACAGGGCCCAATAGTCCAGGCCCAACCCTCTAAGGCCCAAAAAGCCCAAGGTAGCCACTCTGCATGCATACACGCGGCGTACCTGGCACGTACGCCCAACGTACGCTAGTCTTGACCGCAAAGTGGAAGTTGATCTTGTACGCTTAACGTACTGGCCAACTTTCTTGGTACATCATTTGTGACTTAATCCATTAAGTCTTCACGTCCAAAATGTAGATCCAGGACCTTTAAGACCTCCTAGTCCATAAAGTTACAAATTTTATGTGCTTGCATGCATGGTTGGGGTCAAAACATGATTATGGTCCTTTTAACAAGTTTTATGACCATCAAACACTTGCATGGTTGTGGCTTAACCATCAAGGTCCAATTTTAATGACTCTTGGTGCCTCTAAGAGCCTAAAAGGACAACTCTTATGGTGTGAAATCATTAAGATGCAAGAAGCCCTAACAATGGAGTCCAAAAATGACCTTAAACACTCCTATAAACAAATCTAAGCATGCAATGGTAAAGTTTGGAACTTGTTACCTCAGAAGATTCAGAAATGATGCCAATCTCCTGGATCTACAAGCTCTTTGTGAATCCTTGCTCATTCTTCAAGCTCTTTTCTCTTCCAAAGCACCAAAACTACATCAAGATACTCTCAAATGGCTTCCAAATCACAAGGACACACAAATAGGGGTTAGGGTTTTCGTGGTGGTTGCATAGTGGTGAGAGGGAGGCTGGACCAAAGGCATAAGATCCTTTATATAGGGATCAAACCTTAAAAGTTAGGGTTTTAGAACCTGCACGTGTACGTTGCGCGTACCCTTTAGTATGTTGGGCGTACGTGCATGGCCTCCCCGACCCATCCATTTGAGTACGTTGCGCGTACTTGGCATGGTACGCCCCACGTAATACCTTTCTCAGCCCAAAGCTTAAAGCCCAACTATCTTGGCCCAAACCAACAACAACCCATTATTCAATAAAATAAATAATATTACTACCTGCAAATCCCGGATGTTACACATATTTATCATGTTTTTCTAGGAACAAATTATGCAACACTTTTCTTTAAAAGGTTACTCTGATTTGAAAATAAAGCATAAAAAAATCATTATTTTTTGGCCATGAAAATGGGGATGTCACATCCACCACGACCCAAGTCGCTAATCCATGGAAGTGACCCAAATTGAGGCCTAAACAACGCAAAGACCAAATCAGTGAGTACGATGGGCATACTCATCCGTACGCTAAGCGTACAAGCTACATGGATTGTACGCTGCATGTATGAGCTTGTACGCTCAGTGTACTCTTCTGTTAAGCCATAATCCCAAAAAGAACTTAATCCCTTAAGATCTGAGGCTCCAAACACAGATACGAGTCTGATGAAGGGTCTTAACCCATAAAGTCGACCACTTGGTAGCTTGCATGCCTCCAAATGAACCCAAACTTGGAATATGACAACCTACTTCCTTAAAAACGAACAATACTCATGCATGCATACTTCAAGACCTCCAAGATGACAACTTTCTTACATAGGGACTCAAATAACACCAAGGGTGGCAACTCTAAGCTTAGGAAACGACCTTGATCAATAAAGCATCATCCATTGGACCAAAAAGGTCCAAAAACTCAAACACAAGAGATATAATCATTCATAAGGCAAGTTCTAAACTTTATACCTTAAATGAGTTCTAAATGATGATGATGTTTCGGATCTTCAAGCTCAAGCTTCACTAACTCTCCTTCACCAACTTCCTCTTCTTCTTTCCAAGGCTCCAAGCTACCAAAAATGATTTCCACAAGGTCAAGAACACACAAGGATGATAAGGGTTTGATTTTAGGGTTTCTGAGCAAAGGAGGCTGATAAGGAGGTTGGGGCATGGGACATAATGACATATTTATATGGCTTAAACCCTAAAAATTAGGGTTTTTAGTCAGCACATGTATGCTGTGCGTACCACCTTGTACGTTGCGTACATGCATGGCTCCACGTTTTCCTTGATCTTACTACTCCCCGCATACGCCAGACTTACGCCCAGTGTACGGCTTCAGCTAGCCCAAACACAAAAAGGCCCAACGTCTAAGCCCCAAACAACTTTATGGTCCAAAACAAATAAATGCAAGATTAAATAAATTAGCAATACCTTGGAATCATGGATGTTACAAGAGTATAAGAGATAGATTAGAGAAGAGATCAAGTCAGAGAGAAATTTAAGATATGTGCAGAGTATGACATGAGTTGGAGAAGTGATTATAAGGATGAGTATGAAATAAGAGAAGGAGAAAGATAAAAAAAAAAAAGATAAAAAGAATAACTCACCAGACATGTTGTGTCTGATACTGCAGATACGTTATTATTTTGTAGGTTCGGGTTCATGTGTCAGCATCCGTGGTACCAGAGGAGAAGATATGAGCACAAGAACAAGATTCAAATAGTAGGATGCATTTATTGTATTCTTCATTTTTATATAAATAGATAGATTTTTAATTGTATTCATTTGATTTAACCTGAGATGTAAAAAGTTTAAATTTTTTAGTAAAATTCCACATTTGTAAATAAAAACTATAATATTTTTATAAATAAGATGTTATGTGTTTGATGGTGTTACAAAATTTATAGAAAATGTCATTGTGTACTTTATTTACATAAATGATCCAAATGTTTAAAAAAAATACAAAATACTCTCCATAATTTATAGAAAATTTCATTGTGTATTTTTTTAAATAGAAACGATCCATATGTTTAAAAAAGTTTAAAAAATAGTCTCTACCTAATAGAAAATACATAGTTTTGGTCCCTACAATTTCCACAAAATTTGGAACATGCCACTTTTTTTGAATGCATATTTAAACATAAATATGTAATCTTATTATAATCAAATAAATACATTCAAAACTAGTCTAAAAACAATGAATATAATATTGAAGTCACATGTGTCAAACATAAGTAAGATGATAACTAAACATGTTAGAAAAAAATTGGATTATTAGATCAAGTTTTTAGAATACAAATCTAAGAAAAGTATAATATTAATTTTAATACAAAAGGTCAAATATAATTAAAATTTAACGAGTAAATATTTTATAATTGTTCACAACAAATTTGTATATTTTGAAAACAACCAGTAAATTATCATGTATTTTTTTATTGTTATTGTATATATAACTGTTACAAACTCATAATCATTAAACAATAAAATATGTATAATTAATAAGCACATAAAAAAAAATTATAACTCAGTCTAAACTAAATGTAACCGTAAATTAAATAAATTGCTAATCATAATAATATCTTGACAAAAGACAGAAAATAATTTATACATTTCTTTCTAAAGTATAGTGTTGGTATAAAAAAAAATCCAACTCAACCATGTATTTAAAAAAAATTGCTTTGTGTTGCTTTTTGATCATAAGTAACACATGTGCTTTGTATTTTCAAGTAGGTTTCCATCCTAATTTAATAAGATATTTAATGAAAAGTTCCAATATATAGGGGTGCCCATGGTCATCCTTAAGATCAAGGTGGAGTTACCTTTGCATTCTTATTATTTTTTGTACAGTTACTACCAATGATGCGATTTCCATATATGGTTGGTCATTATGATGTATCATGACAATGAACGATTTCTAGATAATCCTCATTGTGCACAAGTAGGCTAGCCACTCATTGTGTCGTATTTTATGTGATGATTCATGAATATCTAGCCTATGATGAGGACTTGATATATGTTTGTTTAGAATACGCTCATCCTTACATCCTCCCTAGTAGTTATGTTTGCAATATGCTCTTAACTACATGATGTAGGTTTGGAACACACTCCTTCATACTCAAGCCCTTAAGCTCCTAATCAATAAGATTATACTTCTTGAGAGGAACTTGGGCTTTGGGATAGTTGCATGTTGCATAATACTAATGTTGTTATTTACTTATCCCTTTTTAAACGAAAGTTGATCTTTGTTTTGTAATTAAATAACTAATGTTATCCTAAGGTTGTTGGTTGTCTTAAAATGTGGGTCATAAACCCTTAAACTTATTTGGGTCATTAAAATCCAACATATTTTGAAATGTTGTTATTAAATTTGGGTTATTAAATCGTAATATGTTTGAAACAATTTTGATAAGGTTGGGTCATAAAACACCTACATCTTTTGGAAACGATGTGTAAATGGTTTTTCGAAGGTCAGTTTAAGTAAGTTAGATTGTTATCTTCTTACTCTAAATGAATATGTATCAGATATTCTCACTAAGGTAAAAGGGCGCCTGAACAATTAGAAACAAAAATAAATAGAAAAATAGTTCCAATAAAAGGAACCCAAGGACCATATTCTTCTCCGATTTGAGTTTTACTCACATCTTGAATAAATTCAAGGACATATTCGAAGAAATTCTGACAGCTGGTCGGAATGGTTTGTGGGTTCCGAACGGCTAGAGTGGCTAAAGCTAATAAGATAGCAATTATAACCCAAGAAGTAATAAGTACTTGGTTGTGGACTTGGAAACCCCCGATTTTCCAATAAAAATGTTGGCCTACTTCCACACCGGATATATCGTATTAACCCATTCAGTGTGTTGATGGAACATGATAGAACATTCATATTGCTCTCTGACAAATATAGAATTTTAAACAAAATTATTTTGATTCAACCATGTCTTTCTTGACTTGACTACTTGAATCATATATTTTGAATACCAACTAATCAATTTCAATTCCTTGTTATTTTTATCTCTATTTTTGGATAAAAATCCCGAAATTTTATATTTTTCCTTGAATTTGTCATTGAAAGGTAAAGGAATGAATCCTTTTAATGAAATAAAGTTTTTGATCGGAATATGAATCAAACCGAAAGACCCTTTAACTATTAAGGGGGTTAATATAACGACTCACACTTTTACCACTAAACTATACCTGTTACAGTGCAAATTATTATATATAAATGGACCTTTTATCGAGGCGCTTCTGTCTATTTGTAGATGGACTTCTTATACTTATATAAGAAGTAGGTATATATCTTGTTATATAGATATATTTTACCTAGATAGTAAAGTGAACCATTTAGGAATTCCATGAACCAAGCCTTTTTCTTTTAACTCAGTGGTAGAGTGATGATATGGTAAGGCGTAAGCCCTCGGTTCAAATCTGATAAGGGGCATCGTATTTTTTTTTCTAGTCATAGTATTCATATTTGAAAGAAGAATAGTGATATTATTAATAGTAATAAAAAAGTAACCAACTGTATAATATTAATGAGTTATATAGTATATTAGTTATAGTTATCACGAATAATGATAAGTCATCTGTTGAAACATCAAATTTTCCTATTTTCAATTAGGCCAATGAAATCCATTGTAAAGATTATAGATCAATCAAAGAATTATTTAACTTATGTTGATATATACTTAGGTTGAAAATAAAGTCAAGGAGTAGAAGACCTTACCTTGGAATTTGAGAATACCACAACCTATGTGGTGATTTTGAACAAGTGTTTTTGATGTTTATTGTTAACAACCTCACTATCTTTAAACTTGATAAAATGTATATTATGTTGGGACCATTTTATTTCCGCAAGCTTTAATTTAGACTTTTTGAATTTTAAACAAAAATGTCTCTTAAAGATATGTTTAACTAGACCATGGTGAAGGGTATTACACTAAGTGATGAGAGATTTCTGGTCTAATACCAAGAAATCACTAAGAAAATGTTGGATTAAGGTGTTTAAGTTCATAACTAAATCAGTACATTCTTGTAATTATAAGCAAAGTCCTTTTTGGGTTATCCTGATAACTAAAATTTGATTATAATGACATTTGTAGAGAGATGATAATTTATTAAATTATTATATCATTAATAAAATAATTGGAACTTATGAGAAAATGATTTGTTAATATGTTATATGATTGATATATTAATTGGAAATAGATAGTTGGATTGTTAATTTATGTGACTAATAAATTAAAATGAGATCAATTGTTAAAATAATTGATTTGGTAATTTATATGATTAATATATTAATATAACATCAATTTGAATTGATTAATTATTAACCAAAATTAATCTGGAATTAATTTCAGATTAATTGGAATTAATTAAAGGGGCAATGGATGAATTGTAATTGTTCAATAGTTGAACAAAAGAGGTGTAACACCCATAGATTCGGGCTAATCAATTAAAATATAATAAGTGTTAAAAATGAATTTTTGATAGAAGGTTATTTATGATACATAATCTTAAACAAAGTTATAATATACGTGACAAGGATTCCGTACATATAAAGAACGCTGAAATCGGACTTCGTATGAAGAAGTCATGCTTCTTCGAAATTTCGCGATTACACTGGCACGACTCTACGTATCGAAGAAAGTGAATTTTTGATAAATTACTTTTTAGTCTAAATGATCTAAACAAAAGTTATAGTAGTCGTTAAACCAATAATGTGCATATAGAGAAAGTCCAAATCTGACTTCATGAGAGGAAATTATGATTTTTTAGAGTTTCAATGCAACACTGCGGGGACAAAAATTGAAATTCTAATCGGATGGTTTTTAGAAAAAACAATATATACGAGAGTTGAAGATCTTGTAAATATGAACCCGTCTATATAAAGACAGTCGAGAATGGACGTCCGATGAGAGAGTTATGAATTTTTAACGGACTTTAACAGTGTAAGTTTGTTAAAAATATAACTTTAAAAATAAATTCAAAATTTGCCGACGGAGTCTAAATGAAAAGTTGTAGACCTTGTCGGTAGCTACGTGTGGTCATAACATCCGTCAAAAACGAAGCTCGTACGGAAATGTTATGAATTATTTAAGAAAACAAAAATCTTCACACACAGCCGCACACCCAGACAGAGGGCACGACGTGCCCCGCCTTACCACCCAAATCGCGACACATAGCACCACATAGAGAACGAAACACCATCATCTACCGACCATCCCCCCCCCCCCGATTCAGCCTATATAAACCTTCGATTTCAGCACTTTTCTTCACACCCTTCGCTCCAATTCTCTTTGGAATACTTTCTAGCTTTTAGTCCCTCTAATCTCGAGTTCCTGGTTACTTTAGCGAGCCCATGCGGTGTTAGATAGCCGGCGAATAGAAGCTCATATATTAGCGTTTTGTCCCTGTATAATTTTCGATTTTCATCAGAAAGTTCTATAAGTTAAGCTACACTTAGTTTATTTAAGTGTAAGTTTTAATTATAGTCATAGTCGTTATTATGAACCTATAATTTCCAAGTCATTATACTAACTGATCTACTTATGGGGATGATGTCTAGGTTGGATTTATTGAGGTGTTTAAAGTGAAATTTCCAAACAGTATACTATGTATACCAAACGGACCCTACCCTACCGACGAATTCCAATTTCAGGCGATGTAAGAACTGTATATTAAATGTGATGATTAGTTGATGAAGATTAGGAAAAGTCCTTAGCGATGGAAATATAAACTGCGATGATAGGCGACGAATATTAGGAGAAGCCTTTAGCAATGAAAATATATAATACGATGATAGGTGATGATTACATAAGAAATGGTGATGTAGGTGATGATTCTTAGGAGAGGGTCTTAGAATAAATATAAAAGAAAGCAAGGATTGGTAATCGTGTTAATTGTTTGATAACTAAACGTATTAGCTATAATATTGTGGGTTGAAAACCCTATGTACTCACCAGATTTTCCAACCTGACCCACTCAGTTTATTTGCATCACAGGTAATTAAATAAAAATACTTGGATAATGATGTATGTATCTGCTGAGAGATTCAAGGAGATGTAGACAGTTAGTATATACAGACATTGTAAGTCTTCATTTATGCTTAGGTTTCTTTTATCAACTATGACATCCCAGACTTATAAAAAAATATAAAACCTTATAAAATGTCTTGATTTTGATATCATATCATGTCGATGATATTTTAGGACCAATTCCGCAATACAAATATGTTAAATAAGCATAAACAAAAAAAATTAAAAAGGTCGTGAAAATAAGGATGTCACAAAAGGCAATCTAGAACCATCCAAGGGTGGACGGTTTTGGGAGCTCTTCTAGGGTTTCCAAAATTCTTCTGGATGTTGACAAGGAAGGAATTTGAATTGGAATTAAATCTATTATTTAATTAATTCAAATCTGGCTTTGCTTGCAAGTTACCTAAGCTATAAATAGGACCCTGTGAGCATTAAATTTCATGGTTACCCTGTCCAAGGAGCATATGAATGAAATTTATACCTCTCATCCTCTCTATTCAATTGTCTTCTAGTCCTAGGATTTGGGTGTGAGCCATTAGAGACATCATCGTTTTGATGCTAGCTTTTTAAGCTCTTCAAATGAAGGATTGAAGTGATTTGTTTGCTACAACAAATCAAAGGTATGTAAACCCTTAACCTTGATTGATTAATTTTGAAATTTCTAGGGTTTGTATTAGTTTCGTTATTCAAAGTATGTTGCCTTCAAAGTGAAAGACATATATCATTTTAGGTTGCATCTGTCATTTTCTTAATTGTTAAGTGATTTTCCGCATTGAGCATTTTTTTGTAACCTAATAAACCCATCAGTGGTATTAAAACTAATTGGTATCTAACATTGAAAGCACATTAGTTAAATCAAACAAATTTTTTTCTGTTATACTGTGACCATGACGTGACATAGGCTCTGTCACGACATGAACTCAGTGCATATCCAAATTTTCAGGATGTTCAGTCTGATTTGATTTATGTGGTTGTTATTTGGTAATTATCTGTTTTTTATTTTTGCAAAATCCAATTTTTTCTTATCTTAGATGATTAAAAAAGGCCTAAATATTAGGAGGTGATCTTAGATAAGATAAGGATTAATTATGAGATTAATTAATATTATCCTTATTGATCTAATACTTCATTTATTTAAATGAATACTTAAAAGATAAATATTAAATCCATAAATGGTTTAAATAATTAATTAAATGATTGATTAAATAATTAGTTTTAAATGTTTAAATGTTTAATTAAATAATCGGTTAATTCAGATAATTAATTTTAAACTTTATATTTTGAAATGTTTTAAAATACACCCTTATATATGTATTATAAGTTTAATTGATATATGTATAATAGAAAGTCAGTCGAATCAATAGTATGCCTCATCCACAAAGTCATGCTATAAAGAGGGTATAAGGATACAACCTATAAACTGACCATTGAATAAGTGTCTTTTTCACCCACCACTCTCCTGTGTGGTGGATGTTCGTTAGCCGAATGGGTTCGATAGGACACATTCTCATTAAAATTATAATGATATAAAGTACAAGAACCTTCTTTAAAATCCCACCCGAGCAACTTTAAGAAAAATGTGAAAAGTATGCTAATCCATGAAAACACACATTATTTCTTTATGAGTCGTTATTGAAGCGTGCGTGGTTAACCGACACTCTAACGTGCGACTATAAAGTTGAAATGATGGAACAAATCAAAATTATTGTTGTTGATGGAGCATGTGTGGTTAATCGACACAACAATGTCAGATGATCAATGACCTCGAGGTTGTCATGCAAGTTTGCATTGTTATTCACATCTCATTTGTGATCCTTGACATCCCAATCACAAAAGTGAGAGCATACTCCGAGATTAAACATGTCATTCATAAGATTCAATCAATCTAAAAAGATCTAGGAGTTTCATAGATTAAAATTGGTAAAAGCCTTACCTACCTAAAATAGATTTGAATTTGATTATGACATCCCTCTTCAATATTCGAATTGTAAATATGGATCCTAGCCTTAGTATAACATTTGGGTAAAATTAAGGATTAAAATCAACTAACTTGAATTCTCTCTTTTCTCACTTTTATATATCTTATGAAGATAGATTTGGTCTTCCTCGCTCTTCTGAGATGGTCTTCCACTTTTAAGTCAAGGTGAAAAATGTCTTTCCTTCCTTAGGAAATTGTGGAACTAGACATCATCTATCTTCAACTTGTTGGATTTGGTGTCTAAGCTCATAACTATAATTAGGATGTACTTGACCCGATTGTAGCATGATCCTTTTGGGTTGCCTTTACCAGTGCAATTTGATAGGATGGACTTTTGAGAATAAGGTTATTTATGATTTATTAATATATTACAAGTATAATATATTAATATGAAATAATATTATTTAATTGATATTGATCAAGAATTAATTTGGAATTAATTTTGTGATCAAAAGAGATATATGGGGATTGATTATGTAAATCAATGATTCTTATAGTGGGCTAATGATCCATGGTTATTTAGGATGGGCTAAACCAATGTGATAGTCCATGGAGGTTTTAACCCATGGAGCCTAAGTAATATGAAAGTTCATTATAGTTTGCAAAGATGTAACCCTAGCACTATAAAAGGAACCCCTCATGGCCAAAATAGGTTACACACATACACACCATCATTCTAAGAAGTTTGATATTGATTTTGTGCTAAGTAACTTATTCTCTCAAGCCTCCTCTTAACATATATTAAATCCTTATATAAGATATAATGGGTCGAGTCCCATATGCTTTGGATATAGGGTCGATTACATATGCTATAACTTTCAGATATTCTAATTTTCAAATGCTCTTAGCATTGTGTGAAAGGATTAGAATTTCATGTGACTAAAATTGTTAAACAACTGTCAAAAATGTTTTGAGGTTTTACTAAAGATTGGTTTCATGTGAACAGTTGGAAGTATGATATTGTTGGGAAGGACCGTAGTGACACATTATGGATTGAGATGATTCTTGGTCATAATTAATGGTCATACGGAAATATGGAAATGTTTCCATTATAGGAGTTAATTATAAAGTATATATGTGAGTTGGAAACTTTAATGAAAGAGAAGTGTCCAAGGAGTGTGCCTTAAATTTGAAGCTTCATAACCATGGAATTGTTTCAAGAAACAAGTTCCAGTAGAACATTCTGTAATATAGGAGGCTCAGTCTCTGTGACTTTAGAACCTCAACATCATATAAGGTTAGTGCATGTAAAGATGAAATTCCACTACATCTTAGATAAGAACAAGAATTTGGAATTATGAAATTAACATCATTAGAGTCATGTCCAGGCGATCTGCTCACAAAGGAAAGACCATAGAGAGGCATATTACGTGGGGCGTACATAGGGAGTACGCAGGCCGTAATGGTGCAAAGCTCATTACGTGGGACGTACACTGGTGTACGCTTATCATACTAAGAAGGATTGATTGTGGGACAGAAGCCTCGTGTGCTGGGCGTATGAGGGTTTAATGAAACCCTAGTTTTTGAGATGTTGCACCCTATTTAAGCTCATTAAGTCCCTAGAGATGGCCTCTTTACCAACCTCCATACCTCCTAAACCCTAAATTTCGACCCTTAGACTCCATTGTTGTATCTTTGAGCTCTTGAGAAGAAGATGGTGCTTATTTTTCTCATTTTGAAGGGATTGAAGAAGATTGAAGGTGCATTGCTTAGTGTGAAGCTTAGAGATCCATAATCATCCTCATTTTGCAAGTCTTTTGAGGTATCAAGTTCATACCTTGTCTTCTCATTGATTAGATCTCTTCATGTCATGGTTTAATGTTTTTGGATCCTTTTTGGGCTAGTTTGATGAATAAAGTCGGTTGTGGGGTTTGTCCTTTAAGATCTAGGCCTATTATGAGTTTCTTAAGCTTAAAGGTGCAAGCTTTATGGTTCTTATGGTCTCATACATGCATTAAGTCCTTTTGAGCTTTAAGAGCTTCATTAAGCCATGCATGCACATAAAGTTGACAACTTTATGTGATTAACCACCAAAAGGATGTCAAATATGAGCTTGGGTCGTGGTCTTAATCGATTAAGAGTTTAAATGGGAAAGTTGGCCAAGTTGGTGAGTACGCGGGGTGTACAAGCATGTACAATGCATGTACAAGACCTATAAGTAGTACGCTACGCGTGCAGGCTGAGTACGCCCTACGTACTCAACAGGTTAGGTTTCTTTTGTTTTGGGCTTCAATTTTGGGCTAGGGTGGGCTTGGCTGTCTTGGGCCATGTTAGGGCATCGAAATTCAATTGTTTTGGGCTAAGAATATTTTTATACTTTGGTTTAAGGCCCATGAAATGGTTTGGGCCCAATTTGGAAAATTGGGCCATATTTGGGCCTTAGGTGTTTATTTGGATTTTGGGCCTTTGGATTGGTGCTTTGGGCCTAGGCTTTGGGCCAAGTTGGGGAAAGGGTAAAAAGATCTTTTACCCTAGTTTGGACACTTAGTGTGGGACGGGATTCGATTATTTATGGATGATTATTCTGGTGATTAATAGCGCGTGGATCTTAGCGGGGCAGCAACCATATATTCTTTCAGTGAGATTCGACAGTGTGAGGTGAGTTTCCTCACTTTGTTTAGCAGGTCCAAGGCACCAATGCTGGCCCACGGTTTTTTATGTAGAGTGCTAGATGTCTGCGTGACTCTTTCATGTGTATGTGCTTGTATGCTTACTGGGCGGGGCCTGATAGTTATTATGTATATTAGTATCTGGTTATGCGTATATGATTTGTATGTGCGTGGGGCCAGATGATTGTGCGGTATGCTATTATCTTTGTGATTTCTGCATGTATTTGTATGTTTATATGTATGCTGGGCAGGGCCCAATCTGTATACCGAGCGAGGCCCAATGACAGGGCGGGGTCCACTACGTATTTATCTATGTATGTATGGCATGTGGTATTTTAAGAGCTTACGGTTTTCAGTTTATGTTTCAGGTACTTTGGTTTTCAAATGGAAGAGCTCAGGATGATTGCAGAGCACACACCACCTCGTTCCGTGTTTTCATGATTTACTATGATAAGATGTGATGATTGATACATTTGTTCTATCTGGATTTTTATGATGATATTTCGGGAATACATGTTTATTAATATAAAAATAAAATTTTTAGGTCTTGTCATTGGGACGTTCGATATCTTTGAGTGCCTCGATGATTTGAGTTGCTTTATGAAAACCAGACGCCTGATCCGAACTAAATTGATGTGTTTGATTTTTTAGTCTAAATTGATCATAAATTGGGAAATCGGGAAACGAACAAATAAACATGAGGTTGATCGCTTAATCTATGACTTTGTTCATATGATTTCTTGTAGAACGAAGGAATAGTTGATCACTAATCTTAGATCCAACACTTTATATATGTACAAAAGAACAAGGACGCATAATGAAGGTCATAGAGAGATGAAAAATGGAGAACTCGATTGTGGAGGAAAGACATATATGGATTAGTAAGTAGAGGAAATGACGATGATGGTGGTTGTTTGGATGTAATTATTATAGTTCATAGTGGTGGGGATGGGAACCATTAAAGAAGGCATGGTTTCGAGAACCATAAATATATGAAATGGCCGATATAGTTCCATAATTATTAGAAGAGTTGATACAGTTTAGTGACACTTGTTTTATATAAAAAGGATTAATGACTTATAAGGATAGGGGATAATGGCATAAAAAGCCTTAAGTTTGGAAGAAAATGTCGGTTTTACCTTTCAATATATTTTTTGTTCGTTTATGCCGCAAACTTGCAATTTTTTTTGTCGGTTTTGCTCTTTTTACCTATAATAGCAGGTTTTCAGGTTACCATGAATTATTTTTTGCGAAAAAACCCTTAAGTTTACAGATATTTTGCAAAAAAACCTTTAACCTTATAAACATATAAAATATAAATATATATTCAAAATTTGATAAAATTAAATATTTTTTAAAAATTAAATGTCAAAAGTATATATCAAACTAATATAAGTTTTACTATACGTATATTATGAAACCAAAACCAAAATATATTTTTAGCTTTACGTACCGTAAATTTTATATTAGTTTGATTTAAACTTTTTATATTTAAATTTTAAAAAAGTTACCTAGTTTTATAAGAATTTGAATATATTCATTAATTAATACTTGAAATTTTCAAATCAAAATTAAAAAACATATGTTAGTTAATAATTAGTTATGCTAAAATAGTTAAACATATGAATAATATGACATTAATTAAATTCAAATATATTTGTTAAAAGAAAATATAAATATTTTGTATGTTTAAAAGGTTTGTATTTCAGAAATAATGGTGTATCATATTTTTTTCATGTTTAAATAAATAATAATATTATCATATTTTTTATAAAATATCATAAACATTTTAAACATATAAAATATAAATATATTTGTCTAATTTATTTTATAAATATATTTATTTTTAGAAAAAAATATATGATATGTTTTTATTTTTGAAATACAAACCTTTTAAACATATAAGATATTTTTATTTTCCTTTTAAAAAAAATTAATTGAATGTAATTAATGTTATACTATTCATATGTTTAACTATTTTAGCACAATTAATTATTAACTAACATATGTTTTTTATTTTGTTTTGAATAGTTTGAGTATTAATTAATGAATATATTCAAATTTTGATAAAACTAGGTAACTTTTTTTTAAAATTTAAATATAAGAAGTTTATATCGAACCAATATAAAATTTACCGTACGTAATGTTAAAAATATGTTTCAGTTTTTGTTTCATAATATAAGTACAAGAAAACTTGTATTAGTTTGATATAAACTTTTGATTAGGTGTACACCCGCGCAAAGCGGCGGCGACAATTATTATTGTTTCGACGAATGTTTTTTTTTAGAAAATGTTATTTGACTGTTTCAATGACTACAAATTTTTTGGCTGGTATGTTAGAAAAATTTCATGCCTAACCTTTGGAAAAACATCATCCCCAAGCTCAGATAATGTAAACCGCTTCTCCAAGTCGAGTCTTAAGAAGATGATGAAATTAATTATAAAATAAAAATCCAAAAGTGAAGCTTTTTCAGAGAATGTTTTGAAAGTTTCATCTTTGACAATTTATCTTTGACTATTTTAAATAGTAAGAATGAGGAGAGAACTCATATCCCTTTGAATGATGAGAGATTGAAAGAAAATGACAGAAAAAAAATGCATCTTTGTCCAATTACCATTAATCGAATACAGTAAGCATAGTGCATCTTGTTTTATTGTGTACTACTTAACAAATCGGTCATAGGTAAAATTTGTTATCTAGAGGAAAAAGCCACTCGAGATGGTTGGAAAACTGATTTTCATCAAGTCTGAAGAACCACCTTAAATTGGGGCACAAAATTTCTTTTCCATATATTCTTTATTTTCTACGTTGTGAATTTTATTGTGAAATATGTAGTTCGTTATAACACTTTCAACAACAAAACCAACACAGATAAAAATTCTTTAAAAAAAACATATTTATCTATTTTATGTTTTTAACTGGGATATGGAAAATACTTTATGTAATGTTATGTGGCAAAGATGATCAATGTAAGCTAATAATAAACCATACTTGGAAATGCTATAGGATTTAGTAGTTGAAACAACTTAATCTTGCACCATGCACGGTCTATATGGGATTTTCAAATTAACATTCAATCAAATACAAATTTTATAAATTAGGTGGTGAAATTTTATAGCTAAGTTGGACATCGAGGTTGTTGTGCACAAATGGTTAAATTATTTGACATTAATACAATATGAGAGCCGTAAATAGAACCAACAAAGAAGATAAAAAATTAGGGTTGGAAATAGACCATAGTTTATTACCTCTCGATCGGTGGTGAAATCACAAGCAACTCTTCTAGTCTTGACCAAAAATACCAAAACAAAGAAATCAAAACTCAAAACATGTCATTTTCTTCATTCATCATATACATAAAAAGGAACCGTAAGAACCTGAAACGAACCAAGCTATGAAAAAGTTATGTGGAATTACAGTGATAACGAAAAGTAATTTTTCTTATTAATAAAAATAGATAAACTGAAATAAGTTTCATGGGACACATAGTCTTGATATTGAGCAACCTGAAAAAAATAAGCTTTCAAAAAAAATACATAGACTTAAATGTAACAACCAAGAATAATTCTATTTTACGAAGAAAAAGAGATCAAAGCGAGAAAAAGAGATCCTTATTCTTAAGGAACTTGAACCGACCAACCTATCAAAAAGTTGGATGGATGAACGACACTTAATAGGTCCCTAATAATACTTTGAAGAAGATAATAGATAATATCCATTGCTTTAATCCCAATGTAGTTTATTAAAAATTCATTTCAAGTTTTCTATAAAATTCACTCAAAAGAAGAGAATATGTCCACCATATACAAATTTAATATATACACATCTATATAGAAATTGAAGAATACAAATACATAATTTTTCATGTCAAAACCTTAAAATATATATAGATATATGGAAAATCATGAATAAAAATAATGCTTAGTCATGATAGAAACAATTAATAGAAAATCAAGGATATAGAGACCCACCATTATATGATAACCTCACCATTTAAACCAAAAACACCCTTCGAAATCTACAAGAAACCCTTCCTATGATTTTTCGATTTCAAAGATGAATAAAGAAAAAATATAAATTAAAAGATTAAAACCGAAGCTGAAATATGTTAAAAAGAACAAATATAAATTAAAAGATTAAATCCGAAGCTGGAATATGTTAAAAGAACGTGGAATTGTGAAGTGTGGTGAATCAAGTGACAAAAATGTGAAATGATAACATATCTCAATTTTTTTTACTTTTTAGTCCACTTTTATAATTTTGACGGTTGACCTTTTAATATAATTTTATATCCATGTTAAAAAGAAACAAAATTTGATCGATGTTTCTTTTTTAAATATTTTCGTTGATTATTCTTTACCATAATTTTTGTTCATAAAAAGATGAGTGATTTGTGCATAACAAATTTATACATTAAGTTATCAAACATGTACCTCTTAAATTTCAAGAAAAGTTCAATATGCTTTATAATATAATTAAGATATATAAATTTTAAAAAACTATTTAGTTTTATCAAAATTTGAATATATATTTATATTTTATATGTTTATAATCTTAAGGGTTTTTTTTGCAAAATATTTGTAAACTTAGGGGTTTTCCGCAAAAAAAAATAAAATAAAAATAAAAAATAAAAAAATTGGTAACCTGGAATTATCCCTAAGGATAGTAAACTTAAGAGGTAAAAAAAGGCAAAACCGACAAAAAAAAAACAAGTTTGTTGCATAAACGAACAAAAAATCTGTTGAAGAGTAAAATCGACATTTTCTGTCAAACTTAAAGTTTTTTATGACATTATCCCTAAGGAGATAGTAAACTTTATATCATATTTATGACAAAATTGCAAAAATGGTCCCTGTGGTATGTATTTTTTTGGGGTTTTAGTCCAAACCTTGACTTTTTAGGATTGGAGGTCCTTTTGAGCTAGTTTACTTGTAGTTTTGGTCCCTGTCCAAACTAAAAAGACTATTATACCCGTAATGAATTTAGTTTTCATTTTTCTTTCATTTTTTAAAAATAGTTATTATTATTAATTATAAAACTGGGCCCACATCTCTCTCTTTCTCTCCCTCTCTCTCTCTAAGTTGAATCATAGAGTCACCATCGCCCCAACTTTCATCTAAATCTAACAACCCTCTTACACCTCAAAACACATACACACATAAACATACAATGAAGAACATCATTAATAATGGTAAAGAGATGGTGGCAGGCCTCATCGTCTTTCCTCGACCCAACTTGCCCTATTTTTGGGTTGTTTTCTCCGGCATAAGAATATAGGAGGTTTCAGTATTGGGTGATTTTAGGGGATGAACAAAACTACATGAAATCAAAGAAGATTACCAAATATTAATTTGCATAAGTGAGATTAACTACCTTGAAATCAAACCTACTTGGTATTGGGTTTACCTTAATTGTTGGGAAAGAAGAGGAACAAATGAAGGGCTCTGGTGGTTTCAGATGATGCGAAATGTAACGCCCGTAGATCCAGGCTAGTCAATTTAGAGACGATAGGCGTCAAAAATGACTTTTTGATGGAAGATTATTTAGAATGATTAATCTTAACCAAGTTGTAGTATATGTCACAAGGTTTACGTACATATAAAGAACGCCAAAATCCGAGTTATAACGAAGAAGTTATGACCTGTCGAAGTTTCGCGACAAAACCGACACGACACAACGTGACGTAAATAGTGAATTTACGTTAGAGCGATATTTATCCAAAACAATCTAAATGAGAATTGAAGATCTCATCGATAGTAGTCCATCGATAAAAAGACAGACGAAAACGGGGTTCAGATGAAGGAGTTATGAGTTTATAACGGAGTTTTCCTGTCCCGACCTACTAAAAATAATATATAAGTAATATAATTATAATATATTAAAAATAAAGTCAAAAATAGCCAATGGAGTCTAAACGAAAGTTGTAGAGCATAATCTCACCTTCGCGTCGATATAAAGAACGGCGAAAACGAAGTTCGTATGCGAAAGTTATGAATTTCTGAAGTTCAGGGCGCGAAACCCCAAAACTGTCAGAGACCACGACGTGGCAAGTCTCCTGACACCTCCGGGAGTCCCCCAGATGCAACTTGGGATGACGCATGCAGTGACGACCAAGCCCACGACGTGGCAAAAGGTTCCACAACATGGAAAAGGCCAGTTTTGCCCTATAAATAGATTTGAAGGGCCAACCGAGTTTGGTTGCTCATTCTCTCATCTCTCTCCCATATTACATCGATTTACGTGCAAAGAAGTACCCCCAAAGCCTCGGTATCAACCCCGAGACCCGAAGCAAGTCCCGAAGCCCGAAGATCCCGAGAAGAAAAGAGTTTCCGAGCCGAAGCTCTGCCCGCGAGAAACCCGGTGTGTGAAGTGATCCCGGTTTCACCAAAGAATACTACTTCTACAAGCCGTAGTGCTGTCCGATCATCTTCTGATCAAGTGAGTGTGTAGTTACTTTCTTCTAACACATAAATATTAAGTATTTGCCATGAAATACGTGTTATGTGTTTATATATTGTTGTTTATATGTGTGAGTGTGTGGTCACTTTCTTCTAACACATAAATATTAAGTATTTGCTATGAAATACGTGCTATGTGTATAATATAAAGTTGTTTATATGTGTGGGTGTATAGTCCCTTTCATAAACACGATTTTAATACAAGTATTGTTTGAATGTATTAAGTATATGTTTGGTGTGAGTGTGTGGTTACTTTCTTCTAACACATAAGTATTAAGTATTTGCTACGATATACATGTTATGTGTTTATATACTGTCGTTTATTTGAGATAAGCGTGGAATGGATGTTTTATATAGGTTTTAAATGAGTTAAACTGTATATGTATGTTATATCTACAAATATGTTGGGTAGAACATGGGTAGACGAATTAGTTGGTGTGTGATGATGGATGAGTTTGAGTATGAGACGAAGGATGAACCTTGGTAGCTATGGATTTAGTACTGTATAGATGAACCTTGGTAGCTATGGATTTAGTACTGTATAGATGAACCTTGGTAGCTATGGATTTAGTACCGTATAGACAAACGTTGGTAGCTATGGATTTAGTATTGTTAGATAGACGATGGTAGCTATGGATTTAGTACTGTTAGATAAATGTTGGTAGCTATGGACTTAGTACCTACACCAGTAGCTATGGATTTAGTACTGTTAGATAAACGTTGGTAGCTATGGACTTAGTACCTACACTGGTAGCTATGGATTTAGTACCCGATGAATGAACCATAGCAGCTATGAAATTAGTGCTTTACGAAGGAACCTTGGCAGCTATTGTCTTAGTGCCTAATAAAGAATCCTGACAGCTATTGTCTTAGTGCCTAATACGGAGTAAACGAATAGATAACTCTTAGGGTAAACCCTTAAGAGTAAGGAAGATAATGGGGATGGGAAATTGGGTTGATCGTTTGATAATTAATTATAATAATTATATTATTGTGGGTTGAAAACCCTATATGCTCACCAGGCTCCCAAGCCTGACCCACTCAGTTTAATTGTATCACAGGTATCGATACGAAGCTGCTTTGCACTGAGAGATTAAAAGAGATGTAAATCACTAGAGTAAATGAATGTATGTTCTGTTTATGCTTATGTGTCTGTATCGGAACATGACATCCCGAGGTTTTATTATTTAATGAAAATACATTCTCTTTGAGAAATGTTTTGATAAGTTTTTATCATATCTTGTTTTGGGAACAAATTCCGCAACCATTTTCTTTAAACGATTACTCTGATTTATAAAACAAAGCATAAACAAATCGGTCTTTTCTGGCCGTGAAATTGGGGATGTCACACGAAAAGGGTTTTCTCTGATCATCGTCATTTCCTTGCGTCACCAGGTTGATCAAGAGCGAATTCAAGATATCTACGGAGAACGATTGTCTGGAGGTCCACCCCGTGAATATCCGAGGGGATTGGCTGGCTTCTTCAATGTTACATGTACGATGGAAGATTGAGGATGAGAGAAAGACAATATTGAAAATAGGTGTGTCTGTGATCCCCCGCTAAAATCTCTCCAATTGACGATGGACTCTCACTGGAAAATTGATTCCATGAGAGACCAAGTTCCAAAAGTGATCTATGAGATCAGCAAATCTCTGGTGGGATCCTCCCTGCTGAAACGATTATCACTAAGGCGTAACTTTTTTCAGCCGGAACAGGAGTTAAAAATTAGGAACTGAACCAGAAAGCTTATTAGCATCAAGAAACGGATGGGTTAGACGTGAAAGTTTTTCGAACTCCGGTGGGATCCGACCCGTTAAATCTTTGAGTTTGCTAAGGTCATAGAAAGAGAAGGAGAGAGGGTAGCGGCCATGGATGTGTAGAGAGAGAGAGAGGCCTTATATTTTAATTCAATAAAACATTAAATTAAATAGAAAAAATATATAAAAAATATTAGGAGGGCATATTGGTCATTTCAGTTTTGCGAGGGACCAAAAGCACAACCAAAGTAGCTCAAAAAGACCATTAATCCAAAAAAATCGAGGTTTGTACTAAAACCTCAAAAAAAATACATACCACAAGAACCATTTTTGCAGTTTTGTCACTTATATTTCTTTTACACATATATCATTAAACTTATTTATATGTACATAAAATATTGATAATGGTATTTTGTGATGGTTTACATGTTCACAAAATACTATTATCATTATTGGTATAGATTATAATGATATTTTTTTGAACATATAAATAAATTTAATGATTATATATATATATATATATATATATATATATATATATATATATTAAACATACATACCGAATAAAATTCTTATAAGTTATTAACCAATTTTTTTAAAGAAAAAAATTGACTAGTGTTTGTAATTTTTTTTTAATTTAAAAACAAAGCTACAAATCTTATAACCATAAACTTCTCATCCATTCGGTACAGAAACGGAAAAACCTTAGGGGCAAAATAGTATTTTAGAGCCTTCGATCGGGGAGGTGGTATTTCATTTGAAAGCATAACGAGAAGAAAGTCGATTCAAAATCGTAAGACGAAAGAAACAATTCGTATATGAAATTTGATTTATAAATATCTATATTCGATCAAAGGAATAAATCTCCGGCGATAATCCGTCAAATTACTTCCACATCCATTGATTTCTTCCTTTATTGGCCAATTCGTGAATGGAAGCGATCAGGAAACAAGCAACGAAGCTCCGGGAACAGGTTGCCAGACAACAACAGGTACAATCAAAGAAATTCGTTGCTTTCAATTTGAATCTGATTCGGTTTTGCCCCCGAAGTCCGTTCATATCAATAATAATTCACAACTGTTTACTGTCGAGGATATTTCGATGAATCTGATAAAGTGATTACTCTTCCAGTTCATATAATTAGCTACTCGTTATATATGACAAGTAACCAACCTAACCTAATAGTGCATCTGCATAACTAGCATTAGGATGAATACTTGTTAGAAGTTTTGATGAAGTTAGCATATTTTTTTGCCTAAAAGATTTATCATATTGGATTTGGTTAATTTGGATGAAACGGTGTCGATCTCTCTTATACGCTGGTAATGTACTTTAATCCCTAACTTTGTAGCTTAACCTTGAAGTTTTGATCGAGGTAGTGAAATTTCCCTTACACATAGGGTGAAATGCGTGATTCAACAACCATGAACTTTGTGCTAAAACCTGGTGTTTACTAAGAAAGTAGACACTCTCATGCTTATAGGACCTGGGTATTTTAAAAATTATAAGTGATAAAGTTATTTGCATAAACCGAACTACAGGTGTCCAAATTCATAAAAGCTGTAGATTCAAAAAACAGTGAGCTTGATCACAAACATTGATGTAGTTCTTTTTTGTTACTTGTCTGAAAAAGGATGTGGTTCTATAAACTATAAAGTTTGTTGTGAATATATTATGGTTGGAGGTAGAGAGACAATGTTGCTAATTTTTGAAGGAGAATTGGTGAATAATAATTTATGTGGGTGATTCAAAGCTTCTGTTGAATCAATGTAATTCGTTTGAGCATATGATTGTAACTGTAAGCACAACTAAAGCACCTGCAGAATGGGCGGAACATATAGTGTGGTGTGTATTTTGCAACCAAATGACAAAAAGTGGCACATTTTGTTTGTCCTTTAGAGAATTGAAAGTTTTATGATGTAGAGTTTTTCATATCTTTATTCTTTTAGAGACCACATATGACTTGATAGAATCTTTTTTGCTTCCAAGATGAATATGATCACTTAAACACAATAAAGGCAACACTTGGGATTTAGTCATTATATAGGCTGCATTTTGAGCTAAAGTGCTGTTACATTTTGACTTAATGTGGACAAAACTTATTTATAAAAAAATGCGTACATGTTAAATGTGCATATATCTGCAATTGATTTGAGATACTTTATTTATTCTCTGTTACTCATTTGATATTATACCACCTTATCACAATACATAATTATATAATAACTGGTTTAAAATGTAGGCGGTTTTCAAGCAGTTTGGTGGTGGAGGTTATGGTGGTTCAGATAATGTTGTAACAGATGAAGCAGAACTCATGCTTCACCAGAAACTTGAAAGACTATACATATCCACACGTGCTGCTAAGGTTGCTCTCTCCACATATTGGTTAATAAATTATAAGATTTTATTCTGTAGATGAAATTAACTTGCTTTTGCATTTCAGCATTTTCAAAGAGACATTGTTCGTGGTGTTGAAGGATACATAGTTACGGGTTCCAAACAAGTTGAAATAGGCAAGTTTGTTATGCCTTTAAATTTCATGATGTAATCAAGCTTTTACATGAACTGAATCTTTTCACAGGAAGTAAATTATCAGAAGATAGCAGAAAATATGGTATTGAGAATACATGCACTAGTGGTAATACACTATCAAGAGCTGCAGTCAATTTTTCACGAGCCCGTGCACAAATGGAAAAGGAAAGAGGAAATCTACTCAAATCTTTCGGGACCCAGGTTTAAAATACATCATATAATATTTTTATATATATATATTTTTTAATTTTTTTTTTGGGGGTGTAAATAACATGTCTGTTGTTTGCAGGTTGCAGAGCCATTAAGAGCAATGGTAATGGGAGCTCCTCTTGAAGATGCTCGACATCTTGCTCAACGTTATGACAGAATGAGACAAGAGGCTGAAGCACAGGTGTTTCATTATTGTCTTGAGTAAATTACATATTTGGTCCCTGAGTATAGCTGGTTTTTGCAATTGTGGTCCTAAAAAGTTTTCTTTTGCAGTTTTGGTCCTTATTTGAGGTTCTTAACTTCTTATGATACTTCTTTATACTTGTATTAAGTAAACTGACTATTTTTGGTCCCGAAAAGTTTTCTCTTGCAGTTTTTTTTGTCCTTATTTGAGGTTCTTGTAACATTTTTGGTCCTCGAATGTGGCTGATCTTTGCAATTTCAGTCCCCAAAAGTTTTCTTTTGCAGTTTTTGTCTTTATTTGAGGTTCTTGTAACATTTTTGGTCCCCAAAAGTCCTTATCTTGTAGTTTTTGTTCTTATGACATTTTTGGTCCTTGTATTATGTAAAGTGACTATTTTGTGGTCCCTGAGTATAGCTGATAAAATTATAGTCATTTTACTTGGATGAGAGACCAAAATGGTTACAAAAACCTCAAATAAGGAACAAAACTGGAAGAACTAAACTTTTAGGAACTAAAATTTGAAAAATGAGTATAGTTCATAGTTTTTTATATTTTGAAACTAATTATTTAACTTAAAATTTGGAAAGTAGGTGATTGAAGTTTCAAAACGACAAACAAAAGTGATGGAAGGAACTGGGAATCCAGAAGTATTTGCAAGACTTGAAGCAGCCGAATCAAAATTACAAGATTTGAAGTCCAACATGTCAATATTGGGAAAGGAAGCTGCATCAGCAATGGCTGCAGTTGAAGCTCAGCAGCAAAATATGACACTACAGAGACTTATTTCCATGGTAAAACTCTTCTTCTCTGTTTATTTAATGTTTTAGGATCAATTTTATTTCATATCTTTTGATATAATTTGTTTAAAACATGTGTTTTTTTGATAGATTGAATCGGAGCGTGCTTATCATGAGAAGGTTATTCAGATTCTTGATCATCTTGAAGGAGAGGTATTCATTATGCAATAAGATTAATAATTTTCTTTTTAGTATTTTTATTTTATATTTGCCAAATGGGAAATTTGTAGATGGTATCAGAGCGCCAACGAATTGAAGCAGCTCCTACTCCAACAATGGAAACACCTCCTCCTCCATTTTCACCTCCACCTCCATCATATGAAGAAGTCAATAACAACACATCTCCCTCTCCAATGCAAAATGGTTCAAATGATGGGGGGAATTACTTTTTAGGAGAGGTATGCATTCATACATACAAACTGACTGTTTCTTGATATGTCTATTATAACTAATAAACTAACTTAATTGTCCATATCATGATGTTCTTCCTTCTAGGCAATGTTCTCGTATGATGCAGAGTCTGATGTGGAGCTCAATTTATCATCGGGTGACTATGTCGTTATCAGAAAGGTCTATACCTCTTGAATTTTCTTTATTGTTATTGTTTCCTTAAATACTATTTTGGTTACAAAACTTGTATTTGGTAAAAAAAAATGTACAGGTGTCAAACAATGGTTGGGCTGAAGGTGAATGCAAAGGGAAAGCAGGTTGGTTTCCTGTTGAATATGTAGAAAGACGAGAGCGTGTTCTTGCAAGCAAGGTTACCCAAGTCTACTAGAGTATGTACCTACCTACCTTCGTCTTAATGTATGTATTTTTGGCCTTTGTTTTTCTAGTTTATACATTTTTGCACGTATTCTTTCTTCGCTCTTATGTTTTTCATCATATACGTGTGCCTCATTTTGTATTGATACGGTTTACTTTGAATTGTGTTTTGGTTGTTGATGATCTCTTGTATGTTTTTGGTTATGAGTTTTGTCACTCTTGTTATGTTTACAAAATGAACACGTAATAGTATCATCCCTTTTATGTTCTTAGCACATGTATGGAATGTAAGTCCTTTCTACCCATTAAACAACTCAACATATCAATCACAAAGGACTATAACATAAAACTACAAACCGAAGACAAAGAGAACATTGATGCCAAACCTACATAAAGTTAGTTATAAGTTTGATTTGATTAATCTTATATCACATGACCACTTGGTATCAAAGAATTCTTACATTGTAAGGAGAAACTATTAATACACACAATTCTTACTGTATATGTGTATTAGTTTAACATATCTACTTTCCTTGTATTTCACACTTTATTAGTTGTACTTTGTTTATTAGTTCTACTCTATATCTATATATTAGGGGATGTGAATAATGAAGGGCAAGCAATTCAATTACACGATAATTGACATGGTATAAGATGTATCTCCTTCTCTCCTCTCATCACGATGAGTGACAAAGAAAACGCCAATAAGGCAAACCCCCTTCATCATGTGTATACAGTCACCAACATCCAAAACAAGGTCAGAATCCTTGATGGTACAAAAGTCACTTACTCGACATCGGTAAAACTTTTCCAACTTCATGCACGTGGTTATAAAGTTCTTGGCCACATCGATGGTACGAAACCTCTAGAGAAAACCGACCCAAAGTATGAGGCATGGGTTGAAATCGATTCGATAGTCCACCGGTGGATATACAACACTCTCTCTGAAGATCTCATGTCTAAAGTACTTGAGGAGGAATGCACATCCCTAGAAGCATGGAACCGAATCAAATCTATCTTCTTGAACAACAAAGGCTCACACGCGGCTGCTTCTAAGCATGATTTCACAAACCTAACCCTAAAATACATGCATTCTCTTGAAGCTTATTGTCAACGCCTCAAGGAACTTTCTGTTAAATTGAGTGATGTTGAAAGCCCGGTTAGCCAAAATCGACTTGTGTTGCAATTGGTACGAGGCCTACCAAGTGAACTTGAGACCACCACCTCTTACATTAATCAAACCCTTCCCTCTTGGGAGGCTGCTTGTAACATGTTGGAACTTGAACTTCATCATCAAACCACCTGGGTTACACTTACATCTCCACCTATTGTTGTTGCTATCTCTCATGATTCACCCTTACCACCTGCTCAAAACCGTCGATACAACAATTCTCGAGGCCCCCCTCACAACTCTAATAAATGTCGGCCAAATAACCTTGGGCTCGAAACACACGTGATCCATCAAACAACAACAACCAATGTCGGTCCACCTGGCAAATGCATCAGTCCAATATGCCACCTTGGGCTCCCCGGTGGATGGGGGCTACCCATATCCTAGCACATAGTTCTCGAGTTTAATGAAAGAAACGAAATAATAAAGAAAAGAAAGTCAGGAGAGAAAAGAAGAGAAAGGAAAGGAAAACAAAATTTTCTTTTGTGTTCCTGAGTTGGAGAGATGTGGAAGGAAAATTAATCATTTTGTTCTTTCTTTCCAAATCCTCCCAAATCGGAAGGAAAGTTAGGAGGGAAAGTGATCCTTCCACTTCCTTCCTTTAATGAAACTTGGTAACACCAATTTCTTTTATTTTCTTCTCATTTCCACCTATTTCCTTTCTTTTCTCTCGTTAAGTTGAACTCGGGAACAGGATGTAATAATGTCGGTTAGACCACTCCGTGGATCGCTCATTCTCGTCCACCACAGCAACAACAATTGGGACGAAATCAACAACATTAGCACAATGGAACGACAAATCAAAACCACCATGCACATCTCAATGATTACAATGCTTTGGAGACTACTGGTCTTGGTGAAGCATTTCGCGCCATGACGAGGACCCCTGTGAAGCTCAATAGTACATGGATACAACTGCTTCTTCACACATCACCGCTGACCAGGGTAAGCTCACCGACTTCTCTAAGAATATCCTCTATACCCCTCATATCATTAAAAAATTTACTATTTGTTTTGTTAATGGTAATTGGGTATCTGTTGAGTTTGACCCTTTTGGATTTCATGTGAAGGATTTTCCGAGTTGGATGCTCCTGGCTCGACACAATAGCACCAACAACCTCTATCCTCTTACCAACTCTACCAACGACTCATCCTCATTGGCACTCACAACTTCATCACCCACCGATTTTTGGCATGACAGACTCGGTCACCCGGGACTTCCAATCATGGATTTTTTTATTTTCACATTCTATTATTTCATGTAATAAGTGAAATCGCTCTTTAGTTTGCAATTCTTGTCAATTTTCAAAACATAAAAGATTGCCTTTTTATACATCTACATCCAACACTGTGTTGCCTTTTGTGACAACCCGAAATATTTGGATCAAGCAAGGTCTAAATTGTAACCCTATTACAAGGGGAACCTTGAAAACCATTAGAGTTTAAGTGCATGTTTATGGAAGTATGCACTTTGGAAGTCACATATAAGTTAACCTCTTGAAAGTAAACAAAATTTAGTGAGGTAAAGCTAGATAAATGCATTGATTAAGGATCACAAGGTTTAGACACAAGAACTTATGATTATGCCACAATCTTAAGCAATTGAACCATAAGGACAACATAATTGAGTTTGCTATTAATTAAGACCATAAACATTTCCCTAGGCCCCATCCAAGACCGTGAACTACCTTAGGATGCCTTAGCTAGGCCATGAACACCATTCTAGGGAGCTTTTGGCCGTGAACCACCTTGGTGGACCTTCATTTGGTTGTAAACACTAAAGGGAAAATTCATTTGGGGGTAAACACTTCCCTAGGAAGCATCTTGAGAGTAAACACTTCCCTAGAAAGTATCTAGACCATAAACACACTTCTAGAAGACATCTTGAGCGTAAACACCTTAAGGATGTGATGTATGATTGTGAACCTCGTCCTAGGAAGGATCCTAGGGCGTAAACACCATATAGATTCCAAAATTTGACCATGAACACAACCCTAGGCTAGATATGAAGTGTAAACCCCTCCACATGATTACCATTAGGCCGTAAACTCAAAAGAGAAAAGGAATATGGACCGTGAACCCCTTTGATGGACCATCCATGAGCGTAAACACCTAGATATTTCAAGGTGTTTACGGATTTGAGAGTTGTCTTTTGCTAATTCCCAATGCATTCACGGATCTTCACAAATTATCCAGCAAGCAAACATGATTTAGCTAGCAGTACTCCAAGCACACTTCAAATCAACTTCACTTCCCTTATTTAAAACAAGAACTCCTTTTGCTAATCCTCTCTCTTACCTCATTTCACTCTCTGGATATTTCACACTTCCTCAAAAAAATCCCTTACTCACTCCATTTAACAACTAAACTAAACTCCTCTCAAGAACAAGTGGATTCTTCCAAAAATCTTTATCATCAAGGTGGTTCTTGGAAATTTGGCGACTTATCTCAAAATCTCCTAGTATTCCTACATGTTATTTTGTTAAAATCATCTCATTTACACACAAGGTTCTATCTTAATCTCCTTAGGATAATCTAGGCTTCAAGGAGTTTATTAAGGGCATTCTAGTGCTTAGGCTCAAGATCTCTTCGCTACACTTCAAAAACCCCCACAAAACTAAACCAAGGTGAGCTTCATACCCCACACTCTTTTCAAGTTTTCATTCTTTTGGGTGGAATACAAGTCAAATCTTGTTTAAATCCTTGAATAATTGCTTGTATGTGTATGTTTAGGTGTTTATGTGTATTATTTCATGTTAATACTTCATAAACTTGAAATTTCACAAACCCCATAATGTTAAAACTAAGTTATATTTGTATAGATCTACATATTTTGTATTATAAACATGAAACTAAGCTACTAGATAAATATATGATGAGTTACACCAAAAGGGTAATTTTTGGTTAAAAATACTTTTACCACTAGAACTTGTGCAAACTTTAAGACATAATAAAATTCATGGATTTATATGAGATTTTGGTGGAACTAGTGAAAATATTTTAGTCACAACAAGAAGAGAATATTTTGTTTGTAAAAATCTCCATAAAATTTTAGGTATGTCAAAACAACCTACAAGACATGGCTATTTATCTAAAAATAAATGTTGCTAGTAAAACAACCATGTTATGCTTATACCATTTCAAGGGTTTAAACTTGGATCATTATGTCCTATTTATAACCTTTTGCAAGTTGACAAACTATTAATGATTATTTATAAATTTCAAGATAAATGATTTTATCAAGACGATTTACAAAATAGAGTTTTTATGACGGAAATAATTGTGTGTCATAAAGATACAGTCATAATTTTACACAAGGAAAACATTATTTGCATTATTTAACAAAGGGAGAAAAACTCACGTACATTCCATTAAGGCTCATGTGAGACTAGTTTTTATTTTCGTCGTACCTATCTAGGTACATTGTAAGTCCTATGTTTATAACCAGAGTCCCCTGGAGGGGGAGGGGGAGATAATTGTGTATAGATCTATACGGGGTTAACACCTCACATCTGTGTTGTTCGCTACAGCTAGACCGGCCAGTCTAAGGTGACAAATATCTGGACCGTATCTCGACGCCTGAAAAACGGCAGGGCGGGCGTTCTCGTCATATCTGTATAGTTATAACAACTCACATAGAGTAGGGTCCTAGTGACATTGGAATTACATGGAATATACACCCCATTAGTTTTTATAAAATACCAAACTATGTTTTGTATATTTTGCAAACTAATTACACAACTTCGGTCTTAGGGTTTTAAGACCACGACATCCTTTATATACAGAAAATATAGGATTTTCTGGGAACACTTATTTTCGAAAACAAATAAGGGAAAACCAAGGAACATGCACGCAACTATACACTATTTTACAAAGAGTACTCACTCTGCTAGTTTTACAAAAATCTAGAACTATGTTCATATATTTTGTAAATTTGATTTCACAACTTTGGTTTTAGGGTTTGAGAACCACAACATCTTTTACGTACAGAAAATATAGGATTTTCTGGGAACACCCTCTTTTCAGTAAAAAATAAAGGAAAACTAAAGAACATGCATGCAATTATACACGATTTGGAATGAGACTCATAAACTACTTTTTATATAATATTTTGGATATTTTATTTGAGTTTTACAACAAACTATGAACAAAGTTATTACAACGGTTTACCTACAAAAATGCTTATGAACTCACCAACTTTTTAGTTGACGTTTTTCAAAACGACTTGTATTCTCAGGGATCTAGTAGACAGGTATTCACCACGAGTGAGGCCTAGCGTCGCTGCATTATGTTATTTCTACTTGTGTTATTCGTGTTTAACTTTCGAACAATTGTTTTGTAAACAATGTAATACTCTAAATCTAAATGTATGAATGTTTGTGTTGCTATGTTTCATTTATATACAATTGTTATGATACTGTACAATGACGTCTTCCGCCCCCGGACGTTTTCGCCGTTCCGGTTCGGGGGTGTGACCCCTTTCGATATTATTCAAAGGGAAAGCAGGTTGGTTTCCTGTTGAATATGTAGAAAGACGAGAGCGTGTTCTTGCAAGCAAGGTTACCCAAGTCTACTAGAGTATGTACCTACCTACCTTCATCTTAATGTATGTATTTTTGGCCTTTGTTTTTCTAGTTTATACATTTATGCATGTATTCTTTCATCGTTCTTATGTTTTTCATCATATACGGTCAATTATGATACGTGTGACTCATTTTGTATTGATATGGTTTACTTTGAATTGTGTTTTGGTTGTGGATGATCTCTTGTATGTTTTTAGTTAAGAGTTTTGTCACTCTTTTTATGTTTACAAAATGAACACATAATAGTATCACCCCTTTTATGTTCTTACCACGTGTATGGAATGTAAGTTCTTTTTACCCATTTAACAACTCAACATATCAATCACAAAGGACTATAACATAAAACTACAAATCGAAGACAAAGACAACATTGATGCCACACCTACATAAAGTTAGTTATAAGTTTGATTTGATTAATCTTATATCACATGGCCACTTGGTATCAAAGAATTCTTACATTGTAAGGAGAAACTGTTAACACACACAATTCTTACTGTATATGTGTATTAGTTTAGCATTATATGTGTATTAGTTTAACATATCTACTTTCCTTGTATTTCACACTTTATTAGTTGTACTGTGTTTATTAGTTGTACTATGTATCTATATATTGGGGGATGTTTTGTTGATGATTTTGCGACGTAATCATCCTAAGGGGGAGATAATTGTAACGTCCGCAGATTCGGGCTAGTCAATTTAGAGATAATAAACGTTAAAAATGAATTTTTGATAGTAGATTATTTAAGATAAATAATCTTAATCGAAGTTATAGTATATGTTACAAGGATTTCGTACATATAAAGAACGTCGAAATCCAACTTATAACGAAGAAGTTATGACCCGTCGAAGTTTCGCGATTAAATCGACACGGCTCTACGTATCGTAAAAAGTAAATTTTTGATAAAATACTTTTTAGCCTTAGTAATCTAAATAAAATTCATAGTAGTCGTTAAACCGAGAGTATGTATATAGAGAACGGTCAAATCTGACTTCATAAGAAGAAGTTATGATTTTTCGAAGTTTCAGCATAGCAGTATACAACTCAAAAATCGAATTTTAGATTGATCGATTTTTTATCCAAAATTATCTAAATGAGAATTGAATATCTCATCAATAGGAGTTCAACGATAAAAAGACAATCAAAAACAAAGTTTGTATGTAGAAGTTATGAATTTTACACGGTCATTAACAGTGTAATCTTCTCAGACTGTTAAATTTAAGATTGGTCGAGAATTAGCCAATGGGGTCAAAAGGAAAGTCGTAGATCTTATTAATACCTACGCGTGGATATAAAGAACGTCAAAAATGGAGCTCGTATGCGAAAGTTATGAATTTTTTAATATCGGTTGCTTTACCTGCATCATGTGCCACGTGTCAGCACCATGCGAAGCCTTGGTGCCTACGCAAGCTCACGACGTGAGAGGCCACTGGATAGCCTATAAATAGAGCCGAAATTCACTAATTTTGTCACAACTTTCCATCCTATTCTCTCCCAAACCCCCCAAGGTCCCAAGACCTTTCTCTAACACTTCTTAGGTGTTAGTAGCGAAGCTCTGGAGCATCAAAAAGCTCCGAGAAGTAGAGATTTTGGCTTAGAAGTTTTGCACGTGCAAAGTCCGATTTCTCGCTAAACCACCTGTAAGTTGAGTTAAGCTTACCGTACTTTAAGTATAACTTATGTTTAAGTCGTTATATATCAGTGATTCCAAGCCATTATATTGATTGATCTACTTACGAGGATGATGTCTAGGTTGGATTTAGTGATGTTTAAAGTGGGATTTCCAAACAGTATACTTTGTATACCAAACGGACCCTACCTCTGATATGATCCTACCTAGTTTTTCCTTACTTGATAGATCTTGAAGTAGACTTTGAATTAATGATGAATCTAGACTAATAATTAGTCGTAATAAATATCAGACTAAGACTTAATGATAATGATACTATGTTACGTCGAAGGAAAAGACAGTTCCTAGGAGCGAAGTGTTGTCCGAGTTTCGAGTCATCACTCTAACAAGTGAGTGCATAGTCTCTTTCATGAACATGATTTTAATACAAGTATTAATTAAATTATTAAATATATGTTTATGTGTGAGATATATTTGATATTGCCTGAAATACGTGTAAAAACCATATCTGATAATGTATGATGATTTAGGACTTACAGAATAACCTAAATTAATTAAGATGAATATCGGGTAGTATCTCCTTATGAGTACGGGTGAGATATACACCGGGGGGTAGAACTTTAAAATTTGTCATTGATTCGAGAGCATGGATTAAACATAGTCATTCGTCCTTAGTCCGAGAGTATGAAGATGGCATAGTTATTTGTCATTAATCTAAGATCATGGATTAGACGTAGTTATTCGTCCCTAGTCCGAGAGTATGGAGTGGGCATAGTCATTTGTCATTGATCCGAGAGCATGGATTAGATGTAATTGTTCATACCTGATCCGGGAGTATGGATTAGGTAAAGCCATTCATTTTAGATCCGAGAGTATGAATCATGTCGTTGTGAGGATCGACGGGGTGGGGTAAATTGCTTGTATGAGGTGAAATTGTATCTTGTGAGTTCTAATATATATATATATATATATATATGTGTGTGTGTGTGTGTGTGTGTGTGTGCGCGCGCGCGTATGTGTGTGTAATAACGTTGTGGGATTGAAATCCCTATATACTCACCAGGTTTTCCAACCTGACGCACTCAGTTTATTGTATCACATGTAGCGATATTAAAGATACATTTTGTTGAGAGATTCAAAGAGTATTAGGCCACTAGTTTAATTACTGTAAGGCTTGTAATATTTCGTTATGCTTATGTTTCTGTATTGATGATGACATCCCGATGTTTTAATATAAATAAAATACATTTCCTCAGAAATGATAATATCATTATCATGGTTTCTGGGACCAAATTCCGCAATATTATTCTTCAAAATGATACTCTGATTTTTAAATAAGCATAAACAAATTGGTCTTTTCTAGCAGTGAAATCGGGGATGTCACAATAATTAAACACATGCATAAACCAACTTCATAAAATCCAAGTATAAAAAACTAGTACATAGTATTAGGGTTCATCTATACTAAACGAAAGCTTAATATTTAGCTACTCATGGCATAAAATAAGCACAAGAAATGATAGGTCTTCAACATGATTGAATCAATGCAGACCGAATGTAATGTGTAATCTTCAAATCTTCAATCTCAAACGATCTCTCCTTCAAATAGTTGAATCCCGCAGGTTTCTGGCCTCTAAAATCGACTATCTTTCCAGAATATCTCCAATCCAACTCCTAAAATCGAATGAACAAAGGAGTATATATAGTTTCCAAAAAACCTTCCTCATGTCGTGAGAATAGGAGTTTCACATTGTGAGCTCAGCAGAATTCTTGTTCGGCAAGGAAACTGCATTTCGCGTATATATCTTCTAGAATGTCACTCCTCACATTGTGAGAGTGTAATTCTCACGTCGTGAGTTTGGTATTTTGCTAGAATCTTATTCTTTTAAACTCCGTTAAGATCCTGTTTTAACTCCAGTCCTTCCAAGCTCCAACATTTGTCACTTCTGGTCCTTATTCTTCAAGAATGTCATATTTAGCTGCAAAATGTAATTTAATTCAATAAGTATCAAATATATTTACAATTAACCAAAATATTACTAAAATGTATTAAAATAATGCCTAAATATATGTATAGATATGGCAATATAAAGCGTGCCAATGATCCGATCCACGATATCCGACAATTCTTCCTGCAATATCTGTGAAATCTCAATGGTAATCATTTCCCGCATCTGATCAACAATCAACCCCAGCCTATCCTGGCCATTAGCTCTAGATTCTGAATCAGATCGCCTTGTGAGCTCCATACTTAATTGAATCAAAATGCATCATAATGTCATAATACACATTGCTACAACCATATGACGAGACTACCCCTCGAGTTTTGTGACTTCCTTGCTATGCGTACGGGTCCTATGCTTTCAATAGTACGAGCCCATACTACCTTCCACACCCACCTGTATTTGTCTCAAGGATCATCACAACCACCCAAAACCAACATAACAACTAGGATACGCATACATCCTATCCTCACTCCCTAGAGAGTGGCTAATCACGCCTCATCTGGCCGGTTGCTCACACACCTACTTACCCACAATGACACTCCCAACAGTTGCTAAAAAGTGTATCATGAGTGCTACATACTCCTTAGGGTATCCTAGGATCCACACCTCACCCTGACATCAACTGTCGAACGACCCCCATTGGTGTCATTTAACTACTTCATGAATACAATCACATGCAACATAGCTTAAATAATCTTAGATTAAAAGATTCCACCCTACAACGCTTGGACTCAAACAAGAGTTGTGCAATATGACCAAATCTTTCACTCTAAAATTATTTAACCCATGCAGCATGTGACTTAACGTGTTCAGTTAAGAGTTAATTCACACATGAAAGAGTCCTACAAATAAATAAGTAAGAAAACTCTATAGGAATAAGGCATCATACATCAGACAATTCTGTCATGCAATTCTTGAAGATCCTTACCCTACAACTAGCATACGGTTCTAACATAAACATCAAATCGAATAACAATGTGGGTAGCTTGGGGTATACTTTCTTGCTAGTTACTCCGGCTGATCGTACACATCGCATCCATTCGTGGTTACTTTTGAAAACCATTTTAAAATTTTTGCAGTTCCTTAGTTTGAGTTTGGATTCACATGATTGCTCATCAAATTCTTTCAAACCAAGGCTTTGATACCAACTTGTAACCTCCCAAAAATCACAATAAATTTAACTTTTAAAAAACAATCCATTTCATCGATAAAGTGTTTACAAAACCATTGTTTCAAAAGTATTATTCGAAATCAGAGTATCACAAGATCCAATGTCATAAAAACAGGGAGATGTGCACGATCACGCCTTTGCTTTCCCACGATCCTCTGAAATACCTGGAACAATAAACTGAACCAGTAAGCCAAAGCTTAGTGAGTTCCCTCAAAGTACCATCACACAACCTAACAAACAAACAACATACAAACATGAGCCTTCAGCCTGACTGGACCGCCTCAAAGGGCCTACAGCCTATCTAGACCCTCTACGGGCCTTTGGCCTAACTGGCCTGCTTTGTATGGTCTACAGTTTATCCGGACTGCCATAGGTGTCTCGGACTTCAGCACAAAGCAGGACCGCCTCAACCAAAACCAATGTTTTAAAACCCGGGTTTTTAGTTGACCCGGTGTGGTGACCGGTTCACGGGTCAACCAATTCAACCGGTTGAACCGCCGGGTCAACCCGGTTAATGGTCTTTTTCTATTTTTATATATATTTTACTTTCTTGCATAATGCATAACCATATAAAACCAATAATTTGATGCCTAAAAATTTTAAACATTGAAGAAACTGCAAATGACTCATTGTTTTGGCGTTCGCTACTTGTATCCAACTATCCAAGCCTTATTAAAATGGGTCAATCCGGTTTTAACCGGTTCGACATAAGCGGTCGAACAGCGGTTTAGGGGAAACCCGACCGGTTTGATCTGGTCCGTATTTTTACAAAAAAAAACGCTCTCAATTGATCTACCTTCTACCCCGGGTCACGGTCCAACCGGTTGAACCGGCCAGGTCGACCCGGGTTTTAAAACATTGACCAAAACACAATATGTCGACATATGTAACAGAAAAAAACAAACACATGTCCAACAAATACATGTAATCATACATATCTACTAATCTATCATATAATTACCATAACATCATCCTATATACTAAGATACATAACCTAGCGGGACGACATTGGTGTCTTCGACCCACAAGTACAGTGAGGAAAACTCACCTTTTAGTTCGAAAGATAGCCGAATAAATCTCTGCTCCGAATACCGACTTTACTCGTCACCTATTCATCAAATAGTGACCAATCTCAAATATAACTCAAAATACCTAAAATATCCTTAGGTCAAACTTGGTCAAATCTAGTCAAAGTTCCAAAAAGTAGAAAGTCAAACTTGGTTAACAGTGTTGAGTACGCCCAACATACTCAGCTTATACAATAAGCGTACACGGCTTGACCAAAAGAAACGGGCTGGTTGACCATAAACGCCCAATGTTCGCAAGGGCTTCGTTCATTTCTTATTAAGAGCTTAATCTTTAAGCTCTTTTGTCCATAATCCAAATCCAACCCTAAAATAACGTCCTTAACCACAAATTTTCTAACTTTATGGTCTTGCATGGCCATTAAATGCTCAATACCAAAAAACCCTAACTTCTTAACTCTTTAAGACGTCCTAGCTCATGCATGGAAGGAAACTAAGATCCAAGATTGCATTTTTATGGTTCCTAATAACTCCATAATGGATAAAGTTTCCAAATTTATCCATTAGAATGGTCCAAGCAACCAAGATCTAGTCTTTAAGTCTCAAAGGGACCAAAAGTGCATCTTTTCGAACTTAATCCATTAAGTCCAAGTCTCAAGCCTTTAGATCTGAATCAATATGATGTTTAGATGGATAAAATTTTCAACTTTATCCATAACAAGGTCACAAACTTTAAAGATCTAAAATTTATGCACTAAAATGACCAAAAGTTCATAGCATCCAAAACTCATCAAGATTCAAACTTTATACCTCTAGAAGATAGATCAAGGTGAACAAAATCCAGATTTACAAGCTCCAATGCAACCAACACTTCTCCAATGAGTTCTTTCTTCTCCAAGATGCATCAAGAACACTCCAAAGCACTCAAGCAAACCTTCTTTTTCTCAAAAGGCTCAAACTAGGGTTAGGATTTTCAAGGGAGTGTGTTAGAGAGATAGAGCCTAAGAATGGAATGGGTTTGGGGAAGTTAAGGAGCTTAAATAGGGATCAAACCACGAAAATATGGTTTGGGCACTGATCATGTACGCCCAACGTACTCCTAGTATGCCTAGCGTACTCAGGGATGCCCTAGTACGCCCGATGTATACGCGACTTAACCCAAAACCATCGTAACTTTAAATGGTCATAACTTCTACGTTTCAACTCCGATTTCGACGATCTTTATATCCATGGAAAGGTGTTGAGGAGCCCCACAATATTATCTAAATATCTTGGACTAAAAACTTCTCGAATAAAAAAACCATATTTCATGTAAGAATTTGGCTAATGACTTTTCCCTTTTTACCCTTCAGCCCAAAACACAATTCAAGGGTTAAATATCTTAACTATCGTTACCTTCTTCCACAAGGACTAAATTTAGCCTCTTTAAGGCCCAAAGACCTACACAATCGACTTCCGACCCACGACCCAAAAATGGTAGGAAACAGGATATTACAAATTTATATCTTAATAAAACAATTCTAGCATATCACTAACCTTTTCTTCATCATTATCAACGGACACTTGCTTATCTAATCCGTCTTAAAAAAAAAGATTTGTTTGAAAGGTTACCGGTTCATCAAAATTTATATGCTACCATAAGTCATCATCATTCACTTCTTCACGTTCACCTCGGTGTGTTGTTGGTTCACCTCAGTGTGTTGGTGTCAAGTGCAATTACCTGATTCGTCAGATCTTCTATACTTGGTTTGCCACTTTGTCTTGCTCTTGCTTCAGATCATCCACTAGAAGATAGACTATATGATGATTCTTCTTGCCTCCTAAAATGCTTTTGCATCAAGGATGGAACTAAAGTTGGTTCACCAAACACATACTCTAGACAAGACAAATAATATGATTTTCTTGTCTCCTCTTCACTTGGTGTCATCTTATGTCCAGGTCTACGTCTCTCCTAAAAAAATTATATATATGTAACTAGGTGTAAGATCCATGCATTACATGGGTTAATTAAAAAAATTAAATATAAAAGTCTAAATATTTAAGAACTTTGGAATTATAAGAAAATAAGAAAAATAATTAATTATTTAAATTGATTTTTTTCTTATATTTTAAATTTAAACAAATAAACAAAATAAATTAATGAGCTTTAATTTGGTTATTTTGAAATAAGAAGGTAAGTTCATTAATGAAATAAATATTCATTTATTACTACATTTATTGTAATTATTACATTAAAGTATTATGTGAAATTTATTAAAATAGAAAAACCATAAAATGACATGTAGAAAAGAAATTAATTCAAAATAACCACAAAATGACATTTGACAAATTGAATGATAATGTGACATGTGACAAAAAAAATCTTTATTTATTAGAGTAGATGTTAGTATAAACTCCAACAATATATTTTACTAAATAAATAAATATACAAACGTTTGTAACATCGAAAATCTTGTTCACGTCGACCTATTTCAATTTTTTTATCGCACTCCAACGCTTAATCTGAGGTGTATCTTTGTTACACGACACATAAGACCTCTCACATATGGAAACATCTCGTAAATCCATATCTACAAGTCTCCTGGCGATCATCGAAGGTGAACTCCCATAAGTAACTACCTTATGGAAACCTATAGTATAAAACTTTTAATTAGAACAAAATTTACTATACAAGATATTAATAGTTATAATTTCACAATTTATACATGTTCCAATCATCCAAGTTCTTAGCAAAAAAAAAAAAAGTCATCGTGTACACGGTCATTAGTTTCTTTCGCCAAAAACCATTGACACAAAATGTATATCAGGCACACAACATCATCGTCGTTAGCAACTAATAAGTTATTGTTTAATATGATACTTTTGAAATACGATATTGTCACCAAACTAATTGTTTTGTTCGGAAAAAGACGTTCCCGCAATAACCACATTTTTTTTACATAAAGTTTGCTTCTTTTTTTTTTCGGACACCTTTTTTCCTATTTGTTTTCGATACACGCCAAAAATAAATATGGTGAAAAGAAAAAACTCTTCACGTTCATAAACCATTTTCATATCTTCCACTTTAAAATACAACCAGTTTATGCTATATGAAGATGATATTGCATCTGGCCGTATCTAATAAATGAACATTTTATAGAATAACAAGTTGTCCCCTTGTAATGAAGGGATGTCCATCAAAAAACCAAAAACGGTCCTACTAGATGATTCACGTCGGGTAGTGTTCAAATACTTCTCGTATATTACATCCCGGTCCTTTCAGATTAACCATAACTTTAACATCGGCACACTTGTGCTGAAATATAAAAAAAAAATTAGAAGGGTATAATTTTTATTTTCCGTAACACATTAATGATATTTCTAACTATACAAAAAATTCACAAAACTATCAAAAAACATATAAATATGACAATTCACTTGCAATAACATACTAAGAAATGCAAAGGCAAAGGTACGACATGAAGATGCATCAGAAATCAATTTTATAACATAAATCATATTTATATCACAATTGTCTAGCATATTGATATAATACTTGCACGTGCATCAAAAATCATTTGACTACAAAATATAAAGTATGAAATCCGGATGTACAACCTCAAAAATGACAAAAATACAACTTGAAGATGTACTACAAATATAATGTATGAAAACCAAATATACAACCTCACAATGCACGATTTACAAATCACATACTTGTACAATCAAATATCTGCAATAAAAAAACAATACCAAAACTACCTACGCATCAAAGCCACAAGGTTACTTATGAAATGCTCTAAATATCGAATATAACTTATAAATCTACAAAAATCAGAAGGGCAACACTTCGATTTATGTTTTTTCGTACTTTTTTCGGATAAGTCGTAAGCAAACATAACCTAAACATGATAAATGACGATTATAACTAGGGATGAGCAACGGGTCAGACCCGAATCGAACCGGTCCAAAGACCAAAAATCATGAATTACCTAACCTAAAAATTGGACCGGTTTAGGGTGTATCGGGTCCGGTTCCAAGTACCAAACCGGGTTTCGGGTTTTGGAGTGAATTGAACTTTAGGAGTGTTGGGGGGATGAATCAAAGTGTGATGATCATGATCCAGGTGTGGGTTCATCTAAATAAGGTTTATAATAATTCTTTTTACAAACTTTTGCTTGTAGATAATGATTTCTTACCTCAAGAGATTCAATGGTGGGCGAAGAAAATACGTACACAAATTTGTTTGTAATTGAATAAAACTTCTGGAGTATACATAGGGGTGAGCAAAGACGGGTACCCGCCTAATTTTTTAGGAACCGGAATCGGTGGTTCCTGTAATTTTGGAACCGGAACCGGTTGCATCGGTTCCTAAAGATTTGGAACTGCTCCCGGAACCACCGGAACCGGTTCCGGTTCCGGGTAGCCGGCGTCTTATTTTTAAGAAATAAAAAAAGATTCCGGTTCCGGGTAGCCGGCGTCTTATTTTTAAGAAATAAAAAAAGAATTACATTATGAAAAACTTATAGCTTCATGGCTTACCTTTTAAATTATAAATATTATAAAATGATGTTTAAAAGTAAAATATATATATATATATATATATATATATATATATATATATATATATATATATATATATATATATATATCTTTGTTGTATATATCCTAAACTAGTTTATAATCCGTGGGAACCACGGTTATAAAATTAATCAAACTTTTATAGTAAAAACTCAAAATGTTAATCAGTTATTTTAAATAAATTATTAATCTAAAAATATTTTTATTAGTTATATGAAATTATAATCGTTGATTTAAATAAATATGTAAAATTGATTTTTAATATATATTAGATATTTTTTATTTGTGAATTAATGAAAACAATAATATAAATTTTAAAATTTAAAGTAGATAATAAATACATTGACAAATAACATCACATTAATGAGGAGGTCTAATAAATTTAAAATGGAGAACTAATAGATTGACAAGTGGCAACACATTAATTAAAAGATCTAATATGATGACACATAGCAAAAACACTACTCTTTTATTAGTATAAGGATTACGTTTGGTTTTTAATTTATAAGTATATAACTGGTATCATTCAATCCAATGTCATGTACCTAAACAACGTAAATAACATAAATGAATTCCAAAAAAAAATCGTTAACTGTGAACAAAACATAGTCGTGTAGAATATTAAAAGTTATTAACTAAGTTTTTAATTTTATATATTAAAATTTAAATAATTACTTCTAGTGCCTTACAGTAATGACTATTAGACTATTAGTAATCAACATTAAAGGTAGAACATAACATACAATACTATATATATATATATATATATATATATATATATATATATATATATATATATACACTAGCAGTCCGCGCAAAGCAGCGGGGCATGTAAATTCTTTCGGTGATATGTTTCCTCTACAAAAATATTATGTTACAAAAGAAAGTACATGTCGAAGACAAAATGATCAAACTATGGTGTTATTTGTTACATGATACATCAAATAACCGATAAAAACAAACTGGTCAAGACTACATAAAATATAAAATGTTTAAGCCATTCAAACAAAAATAAAGAATTATAAGAATACACAAAATATGAAAATTTGTAATAACACATGACTAATTATATATTATTAATCGTGTAACACTTCTTTATACACCACATTTGATGTATAAAATTCATCACCTTTTAAATTTTCGTTAGGATTCACAAAAGTAGTTTTGTATCCCTAGCAAAAACAATATTATGTAAAAAAAACTTAAAGTTTGTCTTCTTTATGATTTTATTACTAACTTTGAACTTTTATACTATAAATTTGGATATGGACTTTTATACTATAAATTTGGATATGACGGCTAGTTTTTTTTCACTATCATCGATTAGTTTCAATAGATGTGTAAGGTCAAACCTTGAAATATGATGATGTTTGAAATAAATCTTTCAGCATCAGCGCATATCTCAGCATCAGCATCAGCGCATATCTCAGCATCAGCATCAGCATTTCAGCAGCTCAGTGTATTTAGATTCATTCAGTGCATTGTAACAGATTTTGTATTTATCTTGTTTCCATAGTTAGCGTAAATTAGTTAGCTGGCATATCCTTGATTTATAGGGATTGTCTAGAATAGTAGTATATAATTTTTGTATCAGTTTGTGAAAGTTACATCTTTCACAAACCCTAATAGCCGCTTTGTGCATACGATAATCTCTTTGTGAGATTATCTTTCTTAGTGAAAGTTTTTCTTTGTGAATCCTTATTTGTTCTTGTTCACTGTCATTGTTTGATAAATTGATTGATCTAAGGTCTTTTCAATTGGTATCAGAGCAGGTTTCTTTTATCAAACAAATGGCTTCATCTTCTTCTTCGTCAAACTCATCAAATCATCCTTCCGCTAAAATTCCTCATTTTGATGAAACAAATTTTGCCATGTGGAAAATAAAGGCTCTATATGCTTTGGAGTCAGTAGATGAAGACATGTTGGACATCGTCGAAAAGGGTCCATTCGTCCCGATGTATCAGCCTCTGAAAAACAACGTTACTGATGGTGCTATGAAGAAAACGCCTAGAGAAAACTGGACGGCAGATGACAAAAGAAAAAATGGTCTAGATGTTCGTGCTCGTGCTGCAATCAGCTACGCTTTGCCATACAATATTTTCGGGCTGGTTCAAAATTGCATCTCAGCAAAAGAGATGATGGATACTCTGACTGTATCTTTTGAAGGCACTGAAGAAGTCAAGGCTACTCAAATAAATGATCTTAACAGAAGGTATGAACATTTTTTTGCAAAGAAAGGTGAAACTTTGACTCAAACCTTTAACATGTTCAATACTCTTGTTAATGATCTGCGGAGATTAGATCAGTTGAAGCATAGAACTGTTCTAGTGCAGAAGTTTTTGGATTCTCTGGGTGCAGGTTGGGAGAACCATGTTGATGTGCTAAAAAATAGTGAGAAGATCAACATTATGGACTTACAAAGTCTCTATGGAAACCTTCGATACTATGAGGAATCCAAGCTTTAGAGAAAGGAGCTGATGAAGGATTCTCAGCGTGAATCATCTGTAGCTTTGTTCTCAAACAAAAAGCGGGTGTCAGATTCAGACACTAAAAGCCATTCAGACACTGATTCCTCTAAAACTGACACTGATGTTCTTGAAAAGGTTGTGGCTAGTGCAGCTTTGATTGTAAAGACTTTTGAGAAATCCGGCCGAAACTTCTCAAAGTTTCAGAAGAAGATGGGTGGAAAGTTTTCAAAAAGATCAAAAGCTGATAAAAAGCATGGTACTGATAAGAAAGGGAAAGCTCAGTGCTTTAACTGTGGAAGCACTAATCATTTTGCAAAAGAATGTAAACAAAGAACCCAAAGCTTGGATGAATACTAGAAGCAGAAGTACAACAAGCTGATTGAGAAACTGAAAGCAGAGAACTTGGAACATAAAGTTCTTGTTGCTGAAGAAGAAAAATGGAAGACTGATGAGGAGTCATCAGATGATGAAGTCAAGTGTCTGATGGTAAAGATAGAAGACACTGATGTTTCTGAAAAAGGCACAAGTACATTTGATGTTGATATGTTTGATGCAGTTGAAAACTCCAGGAAGTACAACTCTGACTCTCCTTCAATGTATCAGGTCAAAAACTTTGTTTCCTATTCTATGAATGAAAAAATCAGAATGTTTGAGTATTTGGGTGTTATTAATACTAAGAAGAATCAAACAATAAGGGATTTGCAAAATCAACTTGATCTTCTTAAAACTGAAATATCCATAAAAAATAACATTATTGACTCCACTCAAGAAAATATTAGAATCACTAGTTTGTCAAACTCATCTTTGTCTGCTGAAATTGATAATGTTAAAAATCTTTTGGTCAAAGAACAAACTGTGCTTCAAACTTGGGCAAAATCTCACAAAAATGCTAATTATATTATTTCTGCTCAAATTCCATATTCATGTGAGAAAATTCTTGGGGGTAATTTTGCAGAAGCTGAAAAGGTTTTTAAATCACAAGAAAAAGAATCTGAATTTTACTCCATGAATGAGATGAAAAACAGTTTCAAAAACAAGTTTGTCAGTAACTCCTTCATTAATCAGAGTCTAATTGATGAATATTGTGTTACTAACTCTAATGGTGTTACTAAGTGCAATGTTGAAATTACCGGAATTGATCCAACCTCTTACCCTGCACATCTTGTAAGACCAAATCCTCTCACTGAGAATATTATTGCCTTCCTTATCTCTAATGGAGTGTTTCACGCTGTTCATGAACAACTTAAGAATTTTCCTGATTGCAATGCATTCGTGAATAAGTCCAAATCAGACACTGATGATAGCTCATCATCCATCAGTGATCATAATTTGTCTGACACTGAATTCGGTTGTGATTCAATGATAAACAAAAGGACACAAAGCTCTCTTGGTGAATCTTACAAGTCAAAATGTGTAAAGTTCAAAAAATCGCTCACCAAGAAGAACTTTGGTACTAGAGTTTGTTACAGATGTGGTGATACCTCTCATAAGATCAGTGAATGTTCATTTGATAAATTATCTTTAAGAGCTGATAATATTAAAGTTAGAAATGAAAAATGGACTCTTAAGTCAAATTCTTTAAACTGTCTTCCTAAGGAGTGTTATAACTTATTATCAAATAACTTTGTGATTGACCCATCCTCAAATGGGTCAGTATGTTCTAACTAGTTTCTCAGCACTGCAGGGTCAGGAGCATCTTTGGTACTTAGATAGTGGTTGCTCAAGACATATGATAGGATCCAAGTCTCTCCTGGAAGATTATGTCAAGAAAACTGGTCCTGCAGTTACATACGGAGACAATGGAAAGGGGTTCACTAAAGGATATGGAAATATCAAGTGCAATAACGTAGTTTTTCAAAACGTTTCATATGTAAAGGGTCTCAAACACAATCTAATCTCAATCAGTCAATTGTGTGATGCTGACTATGAAGTTCACTTTACAAAGAAGGAAGGAAAAGTTGTCAACACTGACAAGAACATCGTACTTTCAGCAAGTAGAAAAGATGATATATATGTTCTTGATATGTTCTCTTGTGACAAGGCGCTGATGCAATGCTTCTTTACAAAGTCTCAAACCAATCTCAGCTGGATTTGGCACAAAAGGTTTTCTCATCTGAACTTCAAGAATCTATCCAAAATATCCAATCAAGATCTAGTTAGAGGTCTACCAAAATTCAGCGTTGTTAAAGACAAGATGTGCTCAGCTTGTGAACAAGGAAAACAAACCAAGTCATCTTTCAAACCCAAGTCATGTTCCAGTATATCTGTTCCTCTTCATTTACTCCACATGGACTTGTTCGGACCTATTCCTGTCCGTTCTCTAGGTGGAAACAAGTATACTCTAGTGGTTGTGGATGAGTTCACTCGATTTACATGGGTGGTTTTCCTAAAGAAGAAGAGTCATGCTGCACAAGAAATTATCTCACTGGTTCTCCAAATGAGACACTGAGCAAGGAATTTGCAGAGATCATGTCTCAAAGGTTCGAAATGAGCATGATGGGGAAGATGACCTTTTTCTTAGGTCTTGAAGTTCAACAACAAAGATCAGGTATTTCTATCTGCCAAAGTAAATATATTTCTGACCTGCTAGTTAAGTATTCTCTCAGTGACTGCAAACCAGCCTCTACTCCAGTGTCCAAGACTGATAAGATGCACGCTGATCCAACTGGCACTGATGTCAATCACTCTCTGTATCGAGGAATGATTGGATCTCTTTTGTATCTCACGGCAAGTCGTCCTGATATCATGTTTGGAACCATTCTCTGTGCTCGATTCCAAGCTAATCCCAAGGAATCTCATCTCATGGCCGTCAAACGTATTTTTCAATACTTGAAAGGGACTCAGAACTTAGCACTGTGGTATCCTCGCGACTCAGCATTTGAACTTTTTGGATACACTGATTCAGACTATGCAGGATGCAACTTAGACAAAAAGAGTACGTCAGGTGGATGTCATTTCCTTGGAAATCGTCTCATCAGCTGGTCTAGCAAGAAGCAAACATCAGTAGCCATCTCGACTGCAGAAGCTGAATATGTTGCAGCTGGGAGATGTTGTGCTCAGCTCTTATGGATTCAAAATCAGCTTTTAGACTATGGGATCAAGTTCTCAAAGACTCCCATATTTTGTGATAACACTAGTGCCATTCAAATCACACAAAACCCTGTTCAGCACTCAAAGACGAAGCATATCGAAATCAGACATCACTTCATCAAAGATAATGTTGAGAAGGGCAAGGTTGTTCTTGAACATGTCAAGACTTCAGAACAATTAGCTGATATATTCACCAAGGCACTGGATTCTCAAACAACTACTTACATTATTGGAGAAATTGGAATGATTACTTTGTAATTAATTTTGCTGATTAGTTTTTGCTAATGTTTGGTATTGTCTTATAAGCTGATGTACATTGTGCTGATGATGACATGCTGGTGATATTTGCATGCTGAGTACTTGGTTTGATTTCCTATCTTTCTCTCTTCTTCAACTCTTCTAAACTAAAGTTGAATGATTCACTGTATTAAACCATACACTGATAACAACTTGAAACTCTTTGCCGATGGTTAGATCAAAAACACCAAGATCTATCACACGTAACTATCTCTTCTTACCAATCTTACACTGATTCCGTGATTCAGTGTGAAAAAACACACGCTGATGAGAATCTAACAATCTTTGCCGATGGTTAGATCAAAACACCAAGATCTATCACACGCAACTATCTCTTCTTATCAATCTTACACTGATTCTGTGATTCAGTGTGACAAAAAACACACTGATGAGAATTTAACAATCTTTGCCGATGGTTAGACCAAAACACCAAGGTTTATCACACGCAACAATCCTCTCTTTACCTTCTTCTCATTCAGTATCTAATGATTCAGTAAGATAAACCACTCACTGATAAAGACACAACACTCTGTGCCGATGGTTAGATAATACAACTAGTATCTATCACACGCACCAACCTACTTGCTAGCCTTAATCAAGCAAGTTGTACTTTGAATTGACGGAGACCCATCCTCAGCATGTAACTTTTGAGACACTGATATCAGCGCTTCCGCAGACACTGATTGTCGTTTCATCTTCTGTCCAACGACTCTTTTTCTTTACCCAACGGCTATTTTTTAATTTGACAGGTTGTTACCATACGCAATTATTTTTGAAGAAGATAATCATTGCCTTTTAGAAACCCGTTTAGTTCCATATTTAAACCTCTTTCCACCCATATTTCAAACTTTCCTTCCACAATTTAAAGTTCCTTCGCTTATATTCAAAACCCTAGAATCCTAAAACTCCTTCATGGCGGCATCTCTATTCACTTTCTCCTCTACCTCACGAAGGGTAATCCCTGCCCCAAACTCTCCTCCTCTTCCAATATACATCAAAGCCACCAACGTTGTTTTCAACCCTGATATTTCAGATGTTCATCGAGGTCTTGGACTCGATGATTTCGTTAATTTCTTAGCCTCCTGCCGCCTCCGATACGCCATCAGTAACATTCCATCAGAGTTCTTCCCTGAACAAGTTTGTGAGTTCTACTACACCGCAACTGTCAATGATGAAAACAATGTCATCACCGGGACCATTGGTCGTGGAAGACACTCTGTCTTTATTACAGCTGAACTCCTCAGTGCTGCACTCAGGCTACCAATCTTTGAACCCTTCTCTGAACTTCCTCCTATTAAACGTTGTCGACGTCTATTCGATCAACTGGGATATGATCACTCAAAGGTTGGTGCTCGATCAGCTCTTATTCTGCATCAATGTATGACCCCAGGATGGAAATTCTTCACTGGTGCTCTGTGCAAATGTGTGGGTCATAAGTCTCGAAGTGGTGATCAACTGAGCACTTATGAGCAACAAGTCGTCTGCTCACTTCTTCTCAATAAAAGACTTGATTATGGGGGTTTATTCTTTGATCAACTTATTCAACTTCTTCGTGCAAATGTACGTGCTGATCACGTTCCCTTTCCACGTTGGATTGCTCTTGTACTCGATAAATTCTTTGCTGCAGATTACTTCTCAAACCCTAGAAATCCCATCCAATGCCCTCGCATGTCAATTCGAATGTATCAAGATGATCCGTTGGATACTGACATCGGCATCTCTGATAGGATGAGAGAATGGATTGCAAATCCATACATTGTTCCTTCACTCACCGCTGATACTGATGAAGGAGCTGATGGTAACCATGCAGATCATGCCAGTCAAGAGGCTGAACCGCATGATGGTGGTATTTTCTCCCCTCAACTTTCTCATCATACAGTCTCTGCCACTAAGAAAGTTCTCTCCGCTCAAGAGGAACCACTGATTCAGGGGGAGCAACCATTTCAGGGGGAGCACCCATCTCAGGGGGAGCATCCCTCCCAGGGGGAGAATCTACCCAAGGGGGACCAACCTTCTCAGGGGATGCAACCACACTCACAAGCAGCTCCAGGTACTTCATTCCTTCAAATTCCGGCCTCAGCATTTAATGAACTTCTGACACTGACTCGGGACATGAGTCAAGGTCTTCTACGCATTGAGGCTGATGTTCATCAGCTAAAGGAAGTTCTCTTGCATACTCCTTCCTCTAGCCCCAAAACTGATGATGCTCAAAAAGGGGGAGATACTGATACTAATGATAATGTTGATGATGATGATAATGCTGATGATGATCCAAAAGAGAGAGACACCGAACATGTTGACAACACCTTTGTTCAGACTGAATACTCTGCGGAGCCTAATAGTCCAGCAGCTACTGAAAAGCTTGGTGAAGATAGTGAGTATGATGATGAACAAGATGATGAATGTCAAATACTAGATATGAACTTCATTGATCCCTTTATTCCAGTCCAAGAAGAAGATTCAGATGATCTTGATGATGAATCTCAAAGGCCAGATATGAAATTCGTTGATCCCATTGTTGATTCCATTATTCCGGTCCAAGGAGAAGATTCAGACGTTGCTAGTGAAGATTCTCATCCACTATCTCGCAAGCGCAAGGCAGCAGATACTGACTTGGCCTCTTTACACACTGATACTTTTTTGTCTTGCAAGAAACCCAAGTCCATTGTCAGTATATCAAACTTGGCGGCTGAATGGAACATGTCTCCTGATCAAGTTAAACAAATTCTTGATGAAGCCAATCAAGCTCAGCTTCTAAAGAACATTGCTCAAGCTGATGAATCACTCATTCAGCATAAACTTCAGGCCAGAGGATCTTTTGAAGCTCAGATGCAGAAATTCTTGGAATTTCAGTCCAAATCTCAATCCTCTCAGCCTCCTCCTAGCAGCAGTAAGCCTAAGACTGATAGTGTTCTAGACAGGATTGATCGAAAGAGGTTTGAAGATGTTCTTAGACGACGAGTGTGTAGTGATAAAATCATCAAAGTTAAAGCTTCCAAACCACACAATGAGAAAATTCTTACGTTGCTGATTACTCATCAGGGTCCACAACATTCATACACTGAAGTTGTCAAGAGGGATGAGCTGATCAAATATGGATATTCTGAATGGATGGAATTACTTGAATTAGCATCCAAGCAAACCTCAACTCACTCCTCTGAACTGACATGTGCTCTTCATCTGCTGATCAAGAAAGTTCAGCGTTTGGATCTTGTTCCTAAAGAACGACCACAACATCAAGGACAAAGTTCATATGTTCCTAGAATTCGAAGAACCAGATTCAAGTTGACAGTGAAGATGTGTTGGTTCTGAACTTTGGTGTTGGTGGAATAAACAACTCTCTTCCTATCGGTGTTGATCCAGTTCAACATAAATTTATCTCAGTTCCTGAACACGGGATGTTCTATCTCGACAAAAACAGAAAAATGTGTTTTCAGCGAACTGCTGAGATTCCAAGGGCTCCAACCACTCATCTCGTTGGATTAAGGCAAATGTGCATGAGTCATCAAGATCTCTCCGGAGAGTTTCACATCCTTATTGCTATGGAGCTGTTGAATAGAAGACAGGAGTTGCTGGATAGTCCTTACTGGCCAGTAAAAATAGAAGCTGAAGCTGAGTATGAAGAGTTCTTGTCCAGATGTATTCTAATTTAATTGGTTTTGAACATCATCATATTGGGGGAGATTGTAAGGTCAAACCTTGAAATATGATGATGTTTGAAATAAATCTTTCAGCATCAGCGCATATCTCAGCATTTCAGCAACTCAGTGTATTTAGATTCATTCAGTGCATTGTAACAAATTTTGTATTTATCTTGTTTCCATAGTTACCGTAAATTAGTTAGCTGGCATATCCCTGATTTATAGGGATTGTCTAGAATAGTAGTATATAATTTTTTATATCAGTTTGTGAAAATTACATCTTTCACAAACCCTAATAGCCGCTTTGTGCATACGATAATCTCTTTGTGAGATTATCTTTCTTAGTGAAAGTTTTTCTTTGTGAATCCTTATTTGTGCTTGTTCACTGTCATTGTTTGATAAATTGTCTTTTCAAGATGATTAGCTTTTTTTCCGCAGACGTCAAATATATTTATTTTAGTGAACACTTTCCTTTTGGCAATGATTGTCTCACTTATTTTTAATATAAACTAGAGACATTTGTATCCATTTGAAAAAGCTATACCTACCAATATCAAAAATTACAGATAGTGAATCCTAAAGGAAATTGGATAACTAAGTTTCCATAACTAAAAACTTACATACATGAAATCCTAGAGATAACTTATTTCAGAAATGAATTTGTTCCCGTGTAAGGTCCAAGATTGAAATTCCATAAAAGACACCTCCGATTTCTCTTGACATCTACCCTCTTGCACCAATTATTAATTTCGCAAAATTACCTCCATGTGTCATTACAAAAATATCGGATTTCAAGCACATGAAGAAGTCTAATGCAGCCTAACTTGTCACGTGCTTCTGGAATCGGTCTACTTCGTCTTTTGTTGTCGGTTCCTCTTTCGTTACCTATCATAGTTATAATTTATAAATAAACCACAAAAGCAATCCTTATCAATGAAAGATTACATGTGTAACTGCTCTCCAAAATCATTGATGATTCAATGATTTTAAAAAAAGTCGATCTGTGACTTGTAATAGAATCAAATAAGATGATTAAAAAAATCAAAAAACAATCTTGATACAAAACAATTAAAAATGTAAAAGTATTTCTTAAGACCACAGATTCGTAAAAATTGCAGCAAAAAAAATCCAAATTAATAAAACTATACCCAATGAATCAACAATAAAAATTTTACTTCAGAATATAAATGATTTTGTGCTTACCTTCAACTTCCTAATTATGCCCCTACCTCTAAAACTCTTTAACCATCTACCGACCTTCAACTTTCCAGTTATACCCCTGCCTCTCAAGCATATTTAAACTTCTGTCAATCCATTTTCACTATTCTCTTTTCCTACTCAAAAGTTTGAGCTTAATCTTCAAATTTTCAGCTATGACCCTGCCCCAACTCAAATTATAAGTCACACCTGTATAAAAGTCATAATATTATGTTTAGGAAGCAAAGTTAATACCAATAATAGCACTTTACTTATGTTTCTTTATAAACATCAAATATGATACAGAGAAAGTAAAAACTAAAAAAATAATCTGGTCAAAAAAGTTAAAAAGAAGAAATTAACAAAAAAAAATTACAAAAAAACAACATATAAATGTTAAACAGAAGTGTATAGTCAGATAAAATTAAAAATTTTACCAAAAAAAAAGTCTGGTTAAGAGGGAACATTTCGCCCAATCTTTCTAAATGGAAATCACTTGTTTCCCACAGAGTAGCAAAGATGGTTAAACAGAAGTGTACAACCAACAATTTTATGACAAAACAAAATATAAATGTTGATGATGAAAACTGATTACTAAATGTTATAATCAGATAAAATTAAAACCAAGTAAAAAATGTTTAACACATAATGAATACATGCCTTAAACTCATAAACAATTACCTTTTTTTTCATATTTCCGGAAGAAAAAAACTGATCTTTTCTAGGCATCTTGGTTCAAACATTTAATCGAGCAGTTGGGGTGCGTAGTGAGACTCTCTTTCAAATGGCAATATGAAGTGGTTGGGGTGTAACTGAATCTTGTTCTTCGGTTATGATGGAGGCAAGCGATCATATTCCCTATAGGAACAAAGATAAAAAAACAAAAAAAAAAAGTTACCAAGAGCAGGAATAACAAAAATTCGTTTGCAGATTGTAGGCAGGATACTGGAAACAATATAGTAAAAAATGGTACCCTCTCACTTGAGTCATTAAATCCCTAAAAATGAAGACAATCACAGCTATAGACAAAGCCGATGAAACTAATAAAAAAAACAATAAAAACATGATACCTTTTGAACTGGAAAGCTAAAAGATTTCAAGGATTCCGATTTTGGAAAAGGATCCATGGATACAGCTGAATTTCTTGCAGTAGAGTTCTATCCATTGGCATTATCGGCCTCCTTTGTCGCAACTGAACGAAAGATAAAAGAGCTCGAGGATTCCGATTTTGAAAAATGATCATTGAAGTTGGTTTTACCTGATTCGATGCTTTGTCTGCTTTTGCTATTAGAAAACCCTAGGCCATAGCCAGTGGATGGCGAGGGAGATAACCAGCGCTTTCGTTGTGGCGGGTTATGTTCTTGTGGCTGCGCAATGGGATGGGAGTTCGGCATTTTAAAATTAAATTGTTCTTTTTTAGCGCTGGACCGGGGAATCAGAGGTGGAGATTGGAAGAGAGAGGTCCAAGTGGAGTAGATTCAGAAAAGAAGACGATAGAAGAAGAGAACTTACAAATACCGGTGTTTGCAGAGGATGTGATTGAGTGGCATGCTGGGGAAGAAAGCGATGACTGGCTGGAGGTTATTCAAATTGGATAAAACCCATATGGTAGAGTACATAATTTGGTTAGGAAAAGTTGGTGGGCTGTTTAATCGGAGGCAGAGGCGGTGGTGCTTTTCTGGAAGAAGCCGATGCAAACACGTAACAATGGAGAACGGGAAAGTAACACGTGTGTGACAATAATCCAGACATTGACTATTTACCAAGCATGGTAAAAAGTAGGAAAAATATTAAATTAAAAGCAAATTAATGAAAAAGAAAAAAAAATCAAAAAAGGTTTGGTCCAATCAAGAACCGTTGAAAAATTGGGAACCATCTTTTAATATATCAATGAAATAAAATGACCCGATGCAGAGACCGAATTAAACCCACAACTATAAACAAAGGACCAGTTTTGTCATCTTCTAGCACATATCCCAAACTGCAAAAAAGAAATAATTAAAAGGACCATTTTTGTCATCCCTTAGCCACTTAGCAAAAGATCGACAATTTTAATATATAGTATAATGTCATCAAATCAAATGAAATTCTTAAACTCTTATATATTTAGCTTAGTTTTTTCATTAGTTTAACATCATAATATCAATGTTAAATGCTATATATATATATATATATATATATATATATATATATATATATATATATATGTAAATTCTCAGTTTCATTTCGGCAACTAAATTGTCTGTTTTATTTCAAAAAAATATTAGTTAGTTATAATTTCTTTTGCGGACGGTGAATAATTTTCTTTCGAGGAATCATCTATTTTTGTGAATTATTTGGTCATTCGTAAAAATATCATATCTCAAATGAATATACAATAAATAGTCAAACATGATTTATAATTAAGATTAATATTTATTAGCTACGTGTTGGTGTTAATTTTATTAGGTGGAGAAAAGAAGTGTAATAATAATAATATTAATAATAATAATAATAATAATAATAATAATAATAATAATATAAACTTGGTATTACTTTAACAAATAGTAAACTAATGGAAATAAATACAATTGGATTATATATTATAATTTAAAAGTATACAGTTATTTGACAAAGAAAACATTGTGAAGATTGCATCACTTGAATTTGAAACAATTATAATATTTATTTTTTTATAACTAATCTCATACGTAGTACTATAATCACAATGTGTCAAAATTAATTACACCATATTTGACATAATTAAAGTGGATTAGAGATGCAATTATACAATAAAAAAAAAAATTAATTCATACATTATTCTTTACATACCAACATGTTAATATTCATGCTATGGAAAGTACCACTTTTAATATATTTTGACAGCCTTTAAGTTATAGGCTTATCAAATGTCTTATATTTATGTAATAACTATACATTCACAAACCATATTTTTACAATTAATAATATGAAATTATTTTTGGTCCGTAGTTTGCAACTTCAACTCACAATGACCGGATGCTTTTGATACAAAATTCATATTTAAAAACCTCAATTAAACAATCTTGATCCTATAATCAAGAATTCATAATTTAAATTTTTCAATCTACACTCTAGTCTTGATCTCACAACACTAACAGTTTTAACATCATATATTGCTAACTGTACCAGTATTATGATGAAAATATTTGAATATCCTACAAACTAAATCATGATCTGCAGAGAGCGCTAACTCCCTTCCAGGGATGGTTCCACTATGGTGCCCATAGTGGCACCGGCAACCCCTTATTTTTCCGGATACAGTGTAAAAAATTTTGAATTTTTCGTTTTTTCTACATTTGTGCCACTACGTAAAAGGAAAAATGTGCTACCGGTAACACCTACTACGAAATCTTGGGTTCGTCCATGCTCCCTTCAACAATATAGGTGCAAGTTTCCCACTTTCTTCTTGGCTTATACATTCTTTCGACTTTGTCCTTCCTGCATTTCACCCATCTTATCTTTAAACACACACACATATGTACATCGACAAATACACACACAAGAGACACAACCACACTTGTATACTTAATACAGACACCACACACACACATCAAACTTCATAACACCAAAAAACAAAGATCATCAAAGACTTGTTAGTGGCATCAAAAAACAAAAGCAGCTGATATAAATACAAGTGGCAAATACAACATACTTCCTGCATAATTCCCCAATTAGCAGCGAGATTTATCTAAAAAGCTAGTGAAACAATTGATACATATGCTAAATGCAAGTCAAAGAGCACTACATTAGTTAATGGTGTTTAAATTATTGAAAAATGTGTAAGATGCATGAAAAATGACTATGCAAACTTACAGAAGGGTAACCATGCCAAATGTCCACTTATAAAGTTACATGACTATGCAACTTTATCCGATTGTCCAACATGCATAAAAAATGAGAGATAACATTCGAGTTCAAGTAACCCTTATTGCTTCCTAGAATTTTTCATGTCAGAATTCTTCGATGAATATTTGCAGATTTCTAACCTGGGAAATCAAACAAAACGTTACAAATCAGATTTTCTTCTTCAAATCGAAATTTAAAAAATAAAAATTGATGGTAAGGCAAAAAAAGGAATTAAAAGCTGAGATACTAAAGGGTAAAAGTGATGATAATCATAAATTAAATTGAAAAGAACATGCTTACAAGTTCAATGCTTGGTCTTCATTTCAAAATGAACCTGAACCCAAAATCCAAAGCATCTACAAACATGATGAAGATTTAAAAGCTGGAAAATCAAACAACATATTTACAGATCTTGATTGTTCTTCTTCACTTCAAGAATCAAAAAACGAAAATGATAGAAAAAAAAATGGAAATCTAAACCTGGAATATCAGAGAAAAAGTATATGACAAATCAGAAATAAATCGATAGGAATAAACTTACGGGTTAAAATCTTGTTTCGTTCATCATCCATGGGATGATACGTTCCAAATTTTTGGACCTAAAAAGAAACCTCCAAAATTAACACAGTAAGAAAAAAAAATGAACCCCTCAAAACATCGATCTTCTTCATAAAGTTTAGATCTATTTTTTTTATATAACTGTTAGTCTTCACACTAATCAATTCAATCAAAAATAAAATCTCAAATATATATATAATCATAAAATATGAAAATTAAAGATGTTGGAAAGAGCTTTAGATTAAGCAAAGAAAACAATAGAAAATTGGGCGTTTGCTTCTCTCTTTAATGTATTGGACACTCTTGTGTTTGCTTCTCTCTAGCCAATACATGTTGCAAAAGAAATTGAACCTGGATCACACTAAAAGAAACAAATTAGAGCTAAAAATAAAATAAAAACAACAACAAATTCGAAAATGGTTGAAGACTTATGAACCAAAAATAACTAAACTAAAAGGTAGTTCCAAAATCAAATTATTCGTGACAAGCATGGACTCCACCTAGAGTCATCTAGATTAAAAAGAAAAATATAGACAGGTAATTAGGGTCAAATGAAAGATTGTATTCTCACCAGTCACCTATTGCTCATTTTTTCTTCTAGATTTTGAGCTTCGTAATAACATCCTCAATTCGGAAAATGATACAATAAACATGAAAATGAAAAAGATCAAACATAGATCTTTCCACAAAATTGAACCTCGATGTTTAGAAAATCGAAGTCGGTCAAAAACTAAGTATTTATTTAAAATATTTCAAAATTGCAATAAAGATTGTACATAAATGTATAGTCTAGAAATATACCTGAATATGTTGGAAACCATGGTGTTGGGTGGTTGAAGGCATAACCATGAAAACGACAAAAGTGTGTATCGATCGGGCCGACATTTGGGAATGGTTGGGTTTGACTGGAAGCGACGGTGTAAAAACGATCAAAAAATGTCATGGCCGCGGTGGACGGCGTCACATATGACAAATCAAAACTCTAAATGCCAGTTGAGAGAAAAAGATAGAGAATGAGAAGAGGGAGAGCTTCCAAAAGTAATTTAGAGTTCCTGTGGTGAAGTCATTTTTGGAAGGAAAGACGTCAGAAAGCGGTGTCATAGAACCGATGGTTGGGGATAGTGGAAGACGGGAGATGAAGTCATTTTCTGTTCCTGGACGGTGGGCTTTATAGCAGGGAGGGAACAAAGAGGTATATGTGATGTGAGAGATATTTGAATCAACATGCTAAATTTAAGGATATCTAAAAGGGTTCAAAAGTTGAATGAATCCGGGATTTGAGGGAACCATATCAAATTGCTGAGAAATATAAGGAGATTTGATGAGAAATATTTGAATTCAAAACGTGGTTAAAATTTAATATTATTTTGTTAATGGTTACTTGTACTATCAGCTTCATCATTGGACGTCTTAAAAAAATATTATTATTATAATCAATCTATTTTTAGAAATAGTTAGATTTCTTTTATAAGATAGTATATATATATATATATATATATATATATATATATATATATATATATATATATATAACTGGTTCCGGTGGGTACCCAACGGGTAGCGGTTCCAAAAAAATGAGAACCGGAACCATAACCGCTTAAGGCGGTTCCTAAACTTTAAGAACCGGAACCGGAACCGCATAAGGCGGTTCCAGTTCCGGAACCGGCAGTTCCGAGGCGGTTCCGGTTCCAAAAACGGGTACCCGGTTATAATGCTCACCCCTAAGTATACACAGAACGTAGATGTATTGAAATGGAAACAATAATAAAGTAAATTGGAAATGACTATATGAAATGAATTGTATGCAGCCATAATAATAAAAACAAAGAAATTAAATTACTATATCTTGCATTTAACCTTTATTGTTGTTGTTGATGTCAATATTGTTATTTTTACTTTTCTTTTAGATATAAGGTTATTTTGGAATATGTTTTAATTAAAATTTGCCACATATATAATTCTAAATTCACAGATAAAGAAAATGAATTAAAAATTCATATTGAAGTAGTGTACCTAATCTTTTGTGTAATCTCGTTGATTGTACGTCGATAAAAAAAAGATATAACCTTTGGTTTTTCGGTTCAGTCCGGTCTAGGTTAAAAACTTTATTCTGGGTCCGGTCTGGTCCAAACTTGAAACTCATTTATTATGAATATTTGGTTGGGTGCAGGTCCAGTCCCGATTTTTTTTTCCTGGTTCGGTCCGATCTAACGGGTCGTATGCTCATCCCTAATTATAACACAAAAAAGTAAAAGTCTTACCATGTTTTGAGAGATTTCAAATACTTATCCATAACTTCTTTTGAAAGACTTGCGAGCTTTCCCAAAAAATAATAAAAAAATGAGGGTTCCAAAAAGAATTAAGAATTTATATTATGAATAAAGCGAAAATCACAGATGGTTGCAGATGGACAGGTTTGCAAACGTACAACTATTAATGCACGCTCATGCTTTAAGTACTTGTACATTCGTAGATGAGAAGGCAAAATCACAGATAACCCTAATCCATCTGCGATTTTTTTCATTTTAATGACTATTTTTGTAATTTTGAGTTATTTTGGCTATTTTAAAAAAAATATATTAAAAAATGGCTATATTTATCATTTTCTCTCGGGAAATTGTCAGAAAAGTCCCAATATTTACGGAAAAGTTACGTTTTAGTCCCAAGATTTTCTTTTGAATGAAAAAAGTCTTGAAAACCGGCAAAAATTTACAGTTTGACCATTTTTGACAAGTTGAAATCGGTACCAAATTAATTTGAAACTATTTCGTAAACTAACCCATAATATTGTGACTTTTCTGTAAACAAAAACATTATGACTTTTCTGTAAACAAAAAATATTATGATTTTTCTGCAAACAAAATCCTTATTATTATTATTATTATTATTATTATTATTATTATTATTATTATTGTTATTATTATTATTGTTAAAAATATAAATAAGAATACTATTTTTTGAACTTGTATTATTAATATTGTTAATAAAACATATATATGCATTTAAATGAAAAAATAATGACATTGTTTAAGGGTGGAGCAGGAGGAGATGGTAATGCTTTTAGCATTGAAATCATGAATTTCTGCTTCTATATTTTTACTTTGTATATGGTCATTTCACATTTGTTATTATTGTTTTCAGTTCAGAATATTAATACTTAACAGTTTAAAAGAAATTGCATATTTGTAAAATTGTTTATAAATAGTTTAAGGTAGAAGGATTTCTCACTTTGTATATAAAATTATTTAACATAGAAGGATTACTTTCCAAATCCAACAGATCCACTACAAACATCTACATAGATTGGTAGCCCATATCAAAATTCAAAAATATTAATTACAATATCATGTTTAATAAAATTAATAGGAATAATACAAAATTATTAATCAAAATTCAAAAGTATTAATCCAAAAAACATGTCCTATTTTTTATTAAACAATATATTGTAATTAATACTTTTGAATTTTAATATGGGATGCCTATCTATATAGATGTTTATAGTGGATCTGTTGGATTTGGAGAATAACATTCTACCTTAAACAATTTTATATACAAAGTGAGAAATCATTCTACCTTAAACTATTTATAAACAATTTTACAAATATGCAATTTCTTTTAAATTGCTAAGTATTAATATTCTGAATTGAAAACAATAATAACAAATATGATATGACCATATACAAAGTAAAAATATAGAAATAGAAATTGATGATTTCAATGATAAAAGCATAACAATCTCCTCCACCTTCACCCTTGAACAATGTCATTATTTTTTCATTTAAATGCATTTATATGTTTTATTAACAATATTAATAATACAAGTTCAAAAAATAATATTTTTAATAATAATAATAATAATAATAATAATAATAAGAGTTTTGTTTGCAGAAAAGATATAATATTTTTGTTTACGGAAAAGTCATAATATTTTTGTTCATAAAAGAATCATAATATTTTGGGTTAGTTTACGAAATAGTCCCAAATTAATTTGGTACCGGTTTTTAAGACTTTTTTGTTTAAAGAAAATCTTGAGACTAAAGTATAATTTTTCCGTAAATATATATATATATATATATATATATATATATATATATATATATATATATATATATATATATATATATATTTTTTTTTTTAAGATTTCCCTTTTATCTCATGATAACGATTTCGCTTTGTGCAACTTGAATTCGGGTAAACGAAAACCCGATTCGAACGTCAATCCAAAAGTTAAGGCCTTTAACTCGACCTTGGTCCAGTTCACATCACTTCGGGCTTCAAGCGTATCCGAGTGAATACATCTAAACCCTACCTGTTCTCTTACCTCCCTTTTTCTCTCCCCCGCCGAATCTTCCTTCAACATCTTCGGCTTCCATACCCTGAACTTTGAGGTGTGATTTCCATTATTTTCCTGCAACTTTTTCTGTAAATTCATCCAAGTTGGTAAATATTTAGGACTCTATGTTATCTTTTTATAGTTTTATTTCTGATGATTTTCTGGTACTAGTGATGTTGAAACGACTCGGTTTTTATGTGTTATCTGCTATATCTATGCGATGCTAGGGTAAATCCCGGTCTGGTTTTTTACCTTTTATCTGGCCTCCCTTTCATGATGATAAGCTATCTGCCTATGAGGCATAGCTGTAATCTGTTGGTAGTGATGCAGTGATGTTTCGACAATATCTTGTTATTTTAATGAGCACCAACCGTTTGTTAAAATTTCCTAATTGGCAACATGCTGGATCTATTGTTTGGTCATTTAACACGCATGCAATACATTCATAGAAAAGTTATTACATATTCATTTTGATAGACAAATATTATCTTTACTCAATTGGAAAATTACTACGTGGAAATGTGATCATAGTGTGGGGTAGTTTTGCTTATAATTTGTCAGACTTTAATGAGATAGATATACAAAGGTGTGAAAGCACCGATTACAAGTTACTGAATGCCTATTTTCTTGTTTGACCATGAAACGAATGTGAAATTTGATTCTAAAGTCCCTGTTGTCTCAAATTTCAGAGTTAGTGTTCTTCATCACCCAATACACAGCTTGCAAACATGGCAACTCAAATGAGCAAGAAACGAAAGGTTAGGCTCATAATCATTCATCAATCACTATCACAAGTTAATGTGAACCTTTTCTTCTTCTTCTTATAGCTTGTAATCTAAATTCTTTTTGGGCATCAGTTTGTAGCAGATGGTGTGTTCTTTGCTGAGCTGAATGAGGTCCTTACAAGGGAACTTGCAGAGGATGGTTACTCAGGTGTTGAAGTTAGGGTTACGCCAATGCGCACAGAGATCATCATCAGGGCCACCCGTACCCAAAATGTTCTTGGTAAAACCCTAAAATCACATTATAATTAATGTAATGACATTAGAAAAACAAATTGTTACTTCACATAATAATAATAATGTGTGATTATATGGTTATTGAATCAGGTGAGAAAGGAAGGAGAATAAGGGAGCTGACATCTCTTGTTCAGAAAAGATTCAAGTTTCCTGAAAACAGTGTTGAGCTTTATGCAGAAAGAGTCAACAACAGAGGACTCTGTGCCATTGCTCAGGCTGAATCTTTGCGTTACAAGCTTCTTGGAGGCCTTGCTGTTCGCAGGTTTTTTTTTTATTCTTTAACATATTTTTTTGTCATTCTAATTCAGCCAATTCCAATCTTTGTGTAATTGATGATAAAACTGTTTGTTATAGGGCTTGCTATGGTGTTCTAAGATTTGTAATGGAGAATGGAGCAAAAGGGTGTGAAGTGATTGTCAGTGGAAAGCTAAGGGCTCAACGTGCCAAATCCATGAAGTTCAAGGACGGGTACATGGTTTCATCCGGTCAACCGGTCAAGGAGTATATCGACTCTGCTGTGAGACACGTGCTTCTTAGACAGGTAATTAAATGATGCTTATATTTCTTTTCAAACATGTATATATTAAATGAGATGCACATGAAAAGTTTCTATAAATAATAAATTGTGTGTGTGTGTATGTGATGTGTACAGGGTGTTCTTGGGATTAAGGTAAAGATCATGCTTGACTGGGATCCTACAGGGAAGCTTGGGCCAAAAACTCCATTACCTGATAATGTTATAATTCATATGCCAAAAGATGATGTAATTGTTCATCCACCAAAAGAGGTTGAGGAATACAGGCCACCACTTGTCGTTGCTGATGAGCCATTGCCCATGCCCATCCCTGTACCTGTCTAAAACATGATTAGAATTCTATTTGATTCCAAGACTCTTAAGTTATAGAAGATAATTTTGTTTTTGTCTTTTGAGTTTTGCTTTGATGAAAGACCCTTTTTGCACTTATGCTCCCTTGATGTAAGTTTATTTCTACAAATAGTCTCGTTGAATTTTCTTGATTTGGATTGCTATATTCTAATGTAGGTTGGTTTTTGTATGATTTTGTATGACTTTTGTGCCATGTTTAATGCTTATATTTAGTTCATCTTACTACTTACAATATCTGTATAACTATTTTAAATATAGGAGTAAAATGGGTAGAAAGATTTATTGTACTTAATTGGTTAGTATTGTTTTCGTTGAACACGTTAGATGACCTGGAACCTTTTCTCACCGAGTACAAGAAAAAATGGTAAAAAAATGTATGTTTCAATCTGTAATTTTGATATTAAGGGTATATGGTGTACAGGAAAAGGTAATAATGACATTTTAATCTGTAGTATGGTCTTTTTAGGATATAAAACTATAACAAAGAGTGATTGATCGTGTGCTTAAGACGCAAGTAGTTACCCCATACATGAACTTAACCAGTTTCCTCTTTTCCAGAATAAGAGTAGTACTTTGGAAGTCGACTCATTTATTTATCAACTTCAAAACTATTCTCGATTTTTATTCTATTTTTCAAAATACAAGATTAAATGTTGCTCAAAAAGCTAAGTATCATGATTGTCATTAAAGATGAAGAAGGAGATCAAACCAATTACCAACTTTGTCTGAAACTTAAAAGGGAAATTATTTTTCAGCAAAGCGTATCATGAGAATTGACAAACACATCAACGATGAAGTTAACACATGTGATAGATCAATCATGCGTCAGGGTCTGAATTCAAACCCTCGACCTAATGATATGATATCTAATATTGCAAAAGGCAAAAAGCTTAAATAGCAACGTTGCTAGTAAAAACTGACATCCATGTGTATTAATTATATCCTCTCATTACCATCATAGATATTGCAAATACAATGTTGTTGACTAGTGTAATAGTAATTGGTATTAGATATGCAAATACAATATTGTTGACTAGTATAGTAGTAATTGGAAATGATCCTCTAAATGCAATGTTGTTGACTAGTGTAGTAGTAATTGGTACTCGATATTGCAAATACAATGTTGCTGACTAGTATAGTAGTAATTATGTATGTCTTTATGTGGTTTTCATCCATTTTTCTCCTTTAATTACCAAGTCTTTGTGTTCTCTTGTAAATACCATTTGAGGTATTTCATCCATTTTTCTCCTTCAATCACCAAGTCCTTGTGTTCTCTTGTAAATACCATTTGAGGTATTTCGTGTGTTATCTCTAGAGAACACACAAATCTTTCAACTTCCTACAAGATTAGGATATGTTAGCCATGTATCATAATCAGATGAAAACATTATGTAGGTTGAATAAAATTCAAACTTGGATTCATAAAGATTCATACCTTAAACCATTGTAGTTCACGTTGTATTTGTAAAGCTACCATGATATAAGATTCAATTTGTTGATAATTGGCAATTGTTGAATCAAATGCAATAGGTTATTTCCAAAAGAGTCTTTGATTGTTCTATAAGTACTCTTTTGACCAACAATTTGATATAGTAGGTTGTAAACATCATATTGAATAATGTTGTGACCATCTTCATTGGCACTCCAAATTGCATTTGGAAAGAAAGCCACATTGTTTGCATTTTGGCTAGTGGCTTCAATAATCGGATCCCTTAATGGCCCCCCTGCAAGATAACATAGACCCAAATAAGCATTCTCAAACAAAAGAAATAGACCTCCTTTTCTCTGCTATTTTTGGTTCATCGAGTAAAGCATAATAATCACATAAATTCGTACATCGGTACAATTACAAACAATAAATTAAAAGTTACTAAGACATAAATACATAATCTTTATGAGTTGCATTTACAATATACGTTGTTTTGAATGTTCTTTGTGTGAATAAAAGTAGGTAATTTTGGCAGTTTATGAAATAAAAAAGAAGAAAATTTACCTGTACGTTCAGAGAGAGAACCAAGAATCCAAACTTTGACAAGAGCATCTGATCTTTTGACTGTAAAACTGGTTTGAGGGGTTACTGGTTTTCCATTGATATGGTGACTATCTAGGAGACATACTAGCATCTGTATTTTCCACAGGCCATAGTTGTCCCTACCACTAAGCTTCGAGTTGAAGGTAATAAAATTTAGGGCACAAATAGGTGATGGATTTGGGTATTTCTCCCCAACTGAGCTTTCCATCTTTGTATTTTTTTTTTCTGTACATCGTTCTTCCATTTTGTGACGTATTTAAAGCTAAAAAGTTAGGAAATTTAATTGTGGTGCTGACAAAAGCCACGTTCATCAAGATGCCTTTTTTTTTTTCTTTCATGAGTCACTATCCATGATAGGTGGCAGATCGCATTCTGTATACTTTATTTATTATTAATTATTAATATTAGTATTAATGTTAAGATTAGATTAGATTAGATTTGGTGGTAGTCGGTGGATGATAGAATAGACCATCGACCTCTAAAGCATAAAAATAAAGGTTAAAGAACGTATTTTGTATTCAACTAATGAATGGTAAATCTTTATTAATTAATATTATATTTGATATGATAATATTCGGTGGATGATAAGACCATCGACCTTCAAAGCATAAAAATAAAGGTTAAAGAACGTATTTTATATTCAGTTAGTGAATCGTAAATCTTTATCTTTATTAATTAATATTATATTGGATTTGGTGGTAATCGGTGGATGATAGACCATCGACCTTCAAAACATAAAAATAAACGTTAAAAGAGCGTATTTTTATATTGGTAAATCATTATTGTTATAATCTTTATTTATATTTTAATAATATAATAATAATTATCATGATTTTATTATTATAATATTAAAATATGATTTTGTGGAAATGTTTTAGTATGTGATTAAAGTTGAAAAAAAAAATTAATGTATATCTTACACAATGATATAAGATAGAGGTTGGAGTTGGTTTTAGTATGTATGTGTTGTCAAAAAAAACCCTCTATTATTTAAAGTGTTTATTAGTTATGATCGTCTCAGTATCATTATTACCAGTTTAATGGTTTTAACAAAATATAATATATGACGTATTACTTAAATTACGAAAGAAGTTACAAAAAGATTATAATTCAGCCATGCAAGTTCAAATCATGTTAATTAAGTTATCCAACTTTCAATTTTGTTCTCATTTCCTCTTCATGACCTTCTACCCGGTTTTTCTTATTACCTCAGACTATTGAGGTGGATTACCATCGTTTCAAATAAGTCGAATATATCAGATTTTAAGGTTTTTAACATTATATTATAACAAAATAACAAAAATTGATAGCACTAGCTGTAAAAATAAGTAAACTTACACCAATGAAACAAGGAAAAACTCATCAAAAGACACCAAATCAAAACTTTATCATCCATAACTTTAAAATAGTTATACAGATATTGTAAGTAGTAAGATGAACTAAATATAAGCATTAAACATGGCACAAAAGTCATACAAAATCATACAAAAACCAACCTACATTAGAATATAGCAATCCAAATCAAGAAAATTCAACGAGACTATTTGTAGAAATAAACTTACATCAAGGGAGCATAAGTGCAAAAAGGGTCTTTCATCAAAGCAAAACTCAAAAGACAAAAACAAAATTATCTTCTATAACTTAAGAGTCTTGGAATCAAATAGAATTCTAATCATGTTTTAGACAGGTACAGGGATGGGCATGGGCAATGGCTCATCAGCAACGACAAGTGGTGGCCTGTATTCCTCAACCTCTTTTGGTGGATGAACAATTACATCATCTTTTGGCATATGAATTATAACATTATCAGGTAATGGAGTTTTTGGCCCAAGCTTCCCTGTAGGATCCCAGTCAAGCATGATCTTTACCTTAATCCCAAGAACACCCTGTACACATCACATACACACACACACAATTTATTATTTATAGAAACTTTTCATGTGCATCTCATTTAATATATACATGTTTGAAAAGAAATATAAGCATCATTTAATTACCTGTCTAAGAAGCACGTGTCTCACAGCAGAGTCGATATACTCCTTGACCGGTTGACCGGATGAAACCATGTACCCGTCCTTGAACTTCATGGATTTGGCACGTTGAGCCCTTAGCTTTCCACTGACAATCACTTCACACCCTTTTGCTCCATTCTCCATTACAAATCTTAGAACACCATAGCAAGCCCTATAACAAACAGTTTTATCATCAATTACACAAAGATTGGAATTGGCTGAATTAGAATGACAAAAAAATATGTTAAAGAATAAAAAAAAAACCTGCGAACAGCAAGGCCTCCAAGAAGCTTGTAACGCAAAGATTCAGCCTGAGCAATGGCACAGAGTCCTCTGTTGTTGACTCTTTCTGCATAAAGCTCAACACTGTTTTCAGGAAACTTGAATCTTTTCTGAACAAGAGATGTCAGCTCCCTTATTCTCCTTCCTTTCTCACCTGATTCAATAACCATATAATCACACATTATTATTATTATGTGAAGTAACAATTTGTTTTTCTAATGTCATTACATTAATTATAATGTGATTTTAGGGTTTTACCAAGAACATTTTGGGTACGGGTGGCCCTGATGATGATCTCTGTGCGCATTGGCGTAACCCTAACTTCAACACCTGAGTAACCATCCTCTGCAAGTTCCCTTGTAAGGACCTCATTCAGCTCAGCAAAGAACACACCATCTGCTACAAACTGATGCCCAAAAAGAATTTAGATTACAAGCTATAAGAAGAAGAAGAAAAGGTTCACATTAACTTGTGATAGTGATTGATGAATGATTATGAGCCTAACCTTTCGTTTCTTGCTCATTTGAGTTGCCATGTTTGCAAGCTGTGTATTGGGTGATGAAGAACACTAACTCTGAAATTTGAGACAACAGGGACTTTAGAATCAAATTTCACATTCGTTTCATGGTCAAACAAGAAAATAGGCATTCAGTAACTTGTAATCGGTGCTTTCACACCTTTGTATATCTATCTCATTAAAGTCTGACAAATTATAAGCAAAACTACCCCACACTATGATCACATTTCCACGTAGTAATTTTCCAATTGAGTAAAGATAATATTTGTCTATCAAAATGAATATGTAATAACTTTTCTATGAATGTATTGCATGCGTGTTAAATGACCAAACAATAGATCCAGCATGTTGCCAATTAGGAAATTTTAACAAACGGTTGGTGCTCATTAAAATAACAAGATATTGTCGAAACATCACTGCATCACTACCAACAGATTACAGCTATGCCTCATAGGCAGATAGCTTATCATCATGAAAGGGAGGCCAGATAAAAGGTAAAAAACCAGACCGGGATTTACCCTAGCATCGCATAGATATAGCAGATAACACATAAAAACCGAGTCGTTTCAACATCACTAGTACCAGAAAATCATCAGAAATAAAACTATAAAAAGATAACATAGAGTCCTAAATATTTACCAACTTGGATGAATTTACAGAAAAAGTTGCAGGAAAATAATGGAAATCACACCTCAAAGTTCAGGGTATGGAAGCCGAAGATGTTGAAGGAAGATTCGGCGGGGGAGAGAAAAAGGGAGGTAAGAGAACAGGTAGGGTTTAGATGTATTCACTCGGATACGCTTGAAGCCCGAAGTGATGTGAACTGGACCAAGGTCGAGTTAAAGGCCTTAACTTTTGGATTGACGTTCGAATCGGGTTTTCGTTTACCCGAATTCAAGTTGCACAAAGCGAAATCGTTATCATGAGATAAAAGGGAAATCTTAAAAAAAAAAATATATATATATATATATATATATATATATATATATATATATATATATATATATATATATATATATATATTTACGGAAAAATTATACTTTAGTCTCAAGATTTTCTTTAAACAAAAAAGTCTTAAAAACCGGTACCAAATTAATTTGGGACTATTTCGTAAACTAACCCAAAATATTATGATTCTTTTATGAACAAAAATATTATGACTTTTCCGTAAACAAAAATATTATATCTTTTCTGCAAACAAAACTCTTATTATTATTATTATTATTATTATTATTAAAAATATTATTTTTTGAACTTGTATTATTAATATTGTTAATAAAACATATAAATGCATTTAAATGAAAAAATAATGACATTGTTCAAGGGTGAAGGTGGAGGAGATTGTTATGCTTTTATCATTGAAATCATCAATTTCTATTTCTATATTTTTACTTTGTATATGGTCATATCATATTTGTTATTATTGTTTTCAATTCAGAATATTAATACTTAGCAATTTAAAAGAAATTGCATATTTGTAAAATTGTTTATAAATAGTTTAAGGTAGAATGATTTCTCACTTTGTATATAAAATTGTTTAAGGTAGAATGTTATTCTCCAAATCCAACAGATCCACTATAAACATCTATATAGATAGGCATCCCATATTAAAATTCAAAAGTATTAATTACAATATATTGTTTAATAAAAAATAGGACATGTTTTTTGGATTAATACTTTTGAATTTTGATTAATAATTTTGTATTATTCCTATTAATTTTATTAAACATGATATTGTAATTAATATTTTTGAATTTTGATATGGGCTACCAATCTATGTAGATGTTTGTAGTGGATCTGTTGGATTTGGAAAGTAATCCTTCTATGTTAAATAATTTTATATACAAAGTGAGAAATCCTTCTACCTTAAACTATTTATAAACAATTTTACAAATATGCAATTTCTTTTAAACTGTTAAGTATTAATATTCTGAACTGAAAACAATAATAACAAATGTGAAATGACCATATACAAAGTAAAAATATAGAAGCAGAAATTCATGATTTCAATGCTAAAAGCATTACCATCTCCTCCTGCTCCACCCTTAAACAATGTCATTATTTTTTCATTTAAATGCATATATATGTTTTATTAACAATATTAATAATACAAGTTCAAAAAATAGTATTCTTATTTATATTTTTAACAATAATAATAATAACAATAATAATAATAATAATAATAATAATAATAATAATAATAATAATAAGGATTTTGTTTGCAGAAAAATCATAATATTTTTTGTTTACAGAAAAGTCATAATGTTTTTGTTTACAGAAAAGTCACAATATTATGGGTTAGTTTACGAAATAGTTTCAAATTAATTTGGTACCGATTTCAACTTGTCAAAAATGGTCAAACTGTAAATTTTTGCCGGTTTTCAAGACTTTTTTCATTCAAAAGAAAATCTTGGGACTAAAACGTAACTTTTCCGTAAATATTGGGACTTTTCTGACAATTTCCCGAGAGAAAATGATAAATATAGCCATTTTTTAATATATTTTTTTTAAAATAGCCAAAATAACTCAAAATTACAAAAATAGTCATTAAAATGAAAAAAATCGCAGATGGATTAGGGTTATCTGTGATTTTGCCTTCTCATCTACGAATGTACAAGTACTTAAAGCATGAGCGTGCATTAATAGTTGTACGTTTGCAAACCTGTCCATCTGCAACCATCTGTGATTTTCGCTTTATTCATAATATAAATTCTTAATTCTTTTTGGAACCCTCATTTTTTTATTATTTTTTGGGAAAGCTCGCAAGTCTTTCAAAAGAAGTTATGGATAAGTATTTGAAATCTCTCAAAACATGGTAAGACTTTTACTTTTTTGTGTTATAATTAGGGATGAGCATACGACCCGTTAGATCGGACCGAACCAGGAAAAAAAAATCGGGACTGGACCTGCACCCAACCAAATATTCATAATAAATGAGTTTCAAGTTTGGACCAGACCGGACCCAGAATAAAGTTTTTAACCTAGACCGGACTGAACCGAAAAACCAAAGGTTATATCTTTTTTTTATCGACGTACAATCAACGAGATTACACAAAAGATTAGGTACACTACTTCAATATGAATTTTTAATTCATTTTCTTTATCTGTGAATTTAGAATTATATATGTGGCAAATTTTAATTAAAACATATTCCAAAATAACCTTATATCTAAAAGAAAAGTAAAAATAACAATATTGACATCAACAACAACAATAAAGGTTAAATGCAAGATATAGTAATTTAATTTCTTTGTTTTTATTATTATGGCTGCATACAATTCATTTCATATAGTCATTTCCAATTTACTTTATTATTGTTTCCATTTCAATACATCTACGTTCTGTGTATACTTAGGGGTGAGCATTATAACCGGGTACCCGTTTTTGGAACCGGAACCGCCTCGGAACTGCCGGTTCCGGAACTGGAACCGCCTTATGCGGTTCCGGTTCCGGTTCTTAAAGTTTAGGAACCGCCTTAAGCGGTTATGGTTCCGGTTCTCATTTTTTTGGAACCGCTACCCGTTGGGTACCCACCGGAACCAGTTATATATATATATATATATATATATATATATATATATATATATATATATATATACTATCTTATAAAAGAAATCTAACTATTTCTAAAAATAGATTGATTATAATAATAATATTTTTTTAAGACGTCCAATGATGAAGCTGATAGTACAAGTAACCATTAACAAAATAATATTAAATTTTAACCACGTTTTGAATTCAAATATTTCTCATCAAATCTCCTTATATTTCTCAGCAATTTGATATGGTTCCCTCAAATCCCGGATTCATTCAACTTTTGAACCCTTTTAGATATCCTTAAATTTAGCATGTTGATTCAAATATCTCTCACATCACATATACCTCTTTGTTCCCTCCCTGCAAAGTTCTTATGGAATCTGCTGTCATCACGTCTTTAAAACACATGGTAACAAGGAAGGTATCCACACCCTTTATAAGGAAATGTTTCACTCTCCTTCCAAGCTTATGTGGGATCAGGTGCAACCCACCTTCACCCTTCATTATAGGGTTCAACGTCCCCGTCGAACACATCGATTCGGTGCCCTAGCTCTGATACCATTTAAGTATAAGGTAAGTTTAAATGTCTAGCTCTCAATACATAAGTGGAACAAATCCCATCTTGATTACATAACTCTCAATAATTCTCCTTTGGCTATAAAAGCAGTGTCAACCTTGTACCAAATTACACCTCTTTTGTGCATCAAATAGAATCTTTCACTTCATTCTTATATTTCTGTCAATCATCTCTCATAAATTCTTATTATTCTTAATTACTTTACTTTCTTCATACTTTGTTTTATTTAATCTTCTTGAATACTTTATTGAGTTATTTACTTCAATTCTTGATTGGTTTGACCAGACTTAATTGGATCTTAATTACTAACAACCATCAATATTAAAGGTTAATTCAAGGTTTGTGTTTGCAAACCTTGTATACACATTTAATAGAGTTTAAGTACTCACAATTGGTATCAGAACCTAAGTGGTTGTCCTTTGAATCCATAAGATCAAATTATAGTTGATTTAAGATTACCTTGGTATCTTAATCATTTTTGTGTGCGGGATAAAAGTTCTTCAGTATACCACTTCAACTCTAATATCTTAATATCAATGGTTGCTTCTAATCCATCTCAGCAAGTGTATTTAACGCAAATCACAAATAGCGTGGGTTGCCCATCGCATGCCCCACTGCTAGTTGTTGAAGAGTATGATCATTGGAAAGTTAGAATGGAGAAAATTTTTGTTGGAAAAGAAAATGGTGAAGAGATAGAGGTCGGTGAAAAGGGTTCTCATTTTACTGTAAGACAAGTTATTAGTGATGCTATTTCCGTTATCATGGGTCAAGAAGAAACACGACATGCACCTCTCACTGCGAACGTCAAGCTTAAAGCAAATCAGATCTCTTTCTCTGAAATGGTGTTTGGTGGTCCACCATCTCTCTTTGAGCAAATTAAGTTGTGCAAGTCTGTGAAAGAGATATGAGACACACTTCAAGATTTATTTAAGGTTTCAGATAATATGAAGGACAAGAGATTGACATTTGTGGTGAATGACTTCGACACTTTCGCTACCACTCCATGTGAATCGGCCGCATATGCATCAAATCGGTATAGAATCATTGTGAACAACATGACTGCTCAGGTGAATTGGTTGTATCTGCATCAAAGCACTCCGCTTGAGTATAACCTGAAGTTCATCTACAGTATAGGAAAAGGATGGATAAAGAGTCTTACTGCTAACAGTTGTGATAAAGTTCTTGACAAGGCCCAACTTAAACATCCAGAGCTTACAAGAGATCAAGTGGAGTACACCATTATCTAAATGAGAACTAGAGCACTTCGTATCAAACTCACAACAAAACTACCAACTGACTCCAATTGATGAAGAACTTCATCGCAACAACTCTCCTCCTGCAAATGAAACTAATATCACCTTTTAAAGATAACAACGCCTTTGTTGTTGTTCTTCGCACTCAAACTGCGTTTCCCTCCCTGGTTCCTTCCACATCCAAATTCCTACATGACTTCGGATTGACGTCTTCCTTGGGAGATATGAATATTGAAGATCAGGTTGGTGATGAAGACAATCAAGCTTAAGGTGTTGATTCTTTTCAGGATTTTGAATATGTTAATGTCAATAGAAATTATGAGAACTCTTCCACAGATGAAAACGTTGTTGATCTGTTCACACTCTTGGAACTCTGTGACAATGTTGAAAAAGTCGATTCCAAAGTCGATGTTGTCTCTTCCAAAGTCGCATTGCTTGACTCTAAGCTCGATTGGTGATCAAATCTCTTTCTGAAATCAAAGTTTTTGCTCCCTTGGAAATCGATCGAGCCAATCAATTAGATCATCTCATTTCTCTTCGATTGAGTCGTACCTTGGAAGAAGGTGAAGAACGTTACAAAGATAATCTTGATCATCACATCTCCACCATCGATACGATGCTCAAAATTCATGATCATGATTTCTGCTACAAACAAACTCAGCAAGCAGACTAATGTTCGTCATGAAAAAAAATTCAAAGATTAGAGAAAGAAATCAAATAGAAGGATGGTTTCAACATGATCGTACAAGAAGTTCTCATCAAATTCATTCGTTCTGGTCAATATTTTTTAAACACTCTCAATCACAAATTTGATACAATTCTCTTGGTCATGGAAGAAACTCTTAACAACCTCAAATCCCAAGCTCCAACAGCTGATGCATGATTCGATCTAGCAAATCAATATGAGCTTCCAACGGGTGTTTGGAAATCTTGAGGATCGTAAGACCAACTTATTGCTTGCACCAGAAGCAAGGCCTTCTCATGCAAGAGGGGGAGAATTATGGAAACCTATCTCGAAATTCATACTCAGAGATGAAACATCTGATAATGATGACATTGAATTTGTCAAAGAAGTTGCAGCTGAAGATGTGTTTGTTGATGATGATGATGATGATGCTGATAATGAAAGTATAGAAGAAATTGATAAAAATAATCAAGTGGTTAATGCGATTCTTAGACATCAAGCAATCAATGAACAACTCCTCTCGGAAGATAAAACGAAAAAATGGTCCTCTTTATGTTGGTCATCAAACCTTGTTGATTTGTTCAATCGAAGTAGAGAAAAGGCTGAACTATAGGTGAAGATAGCTAATGATGCACTCCTAGCTTCTCAGCCAATTCCTCCTATTCCTACTCCAAAAATTACACATGTTGATGATGGTCCTCCAACCACAAACCAAACAACCTACATGTGGAGCCTTTGATATCTCCTCCCATGGAATTATTCATCACTCCAATCGGTCAACAAGTTTGCTGAGCTTTGGCTCTTCCAAAAAAAAAAAAAACAAGTCATCTCATCTACCATCACTCTAAATCCTCCTGCTAAAGACAAAGGCAAAGGAATCTCCTTGAATTAAAAGAATCGAAGTAAGATTGCTAAGGACAATTAGGGGGGATTGTTAATACATGAAAGTGCCCCTTAGACAATCTGAGATGTGAAGCCATTCCAAGATGGTCACGATTCCGAGATGAAGTGTTTAGAAGTGAAGACTCCGAGACGAAGAAGTGATTCCGAGATCACTCCTCAACCGAAATGAAGAGTCATAGATCATTCCTCATTTCGAGATAGAATATTGTTTCAAGTTGAAGTGAAGATTCAAAGATAAAGACTCCGAGATGACTAGTTCCAAGATGCGTTAGATTCGGAACTTAGTCAACTTTCCCTGACATGAAGAACGTTCTTTTGTTGTATTCCATTTTTAGTATATCGTCGATTCAGAGGAAATCTATTTTATCAGGATTTTGTTACTGTTGCAAGCACTCTCTATTCGATGTATTTGTCTTCTTCTGCCTCCCTTAGCTATAAAAGGAGTGTCAACCTTGTACCAAATCACACCTCTTTTGTGCATTAAATAGAATCCTTCACTTCACTTTCATATTTCTGTCAATTATCTCTCATAAATTCTTCTTGTTCTTAATTACATATACTTTGTTCATACTTTGCTTTATTTAATCTTCTTGAATACTTTGTTGAGTTATTTACTTCAAGTCTTGACTGGATCTTAATTACCGACAACCATCGATATTAAAGGTTAATTCGAGGTTTGTGTTTGCAAACCTTATCTGTGCATTTAATAGAGTTTAAGTACTCGCCGATTAGTGTTCTTTTGTGATTTAGAGTCTCTTAGCTTGATTAAGTATACCCTTAAATTCACAAAAGATTTCTAGGTTACCCTTGAATGGAATGATTCAACTAGTTTTTCAATGAACTCTTTTATTCACTCATGTTGACAACCTTTGTTTCAACCATTGACCCATTAACCAAGTTTTCCACCCCACCCGTTTTTATCACCTTTACCTCTTAGTATATGTGTCTTTTAACATTAGTTTAAATCCTTGTTCAAAATAGATTGCAATTTTGGAGACCCACATTCAAGAGAACCGAACTAAGGCCACTAACTATATATTTTTTTTTTGTTCAAGAAAAAGCTCGTAAGTTTGGTCATATTAATGAAAAAGTCATCCCAAATTTTTTATTTACAATTAAGCACAAAAGGCCGGTAAACGTTTGGAAAATGACTCTGGTACCCGCTTAATAGCTTAACAATTATGTTTACTAGTTTTTTGGGCTTAATCATAAATAAAAAATCAAAGATGGTTTTTCCGTTAATGAGGCCAAACTTTAGGAACTTTTCAAAAGATTTCAATATATATATTTTGAAAAATCCTTAAAGTTTGTTTACTTACAACCTTTTCTCTAAATTATAGAGGCAATTTTTGTAATTTTTCTCTAAATTATAGAGGCAACTTTTGTAATTTATTTTCCAGATAAGAACCAAACATGCTAATGTATAAAGTCTTAAACACGTGGTTCATTTTTATAAACAAATTCTGCATAAGGACATTTTCTATAAATTTCTATAAATTACAAAAACAGTTTTTGTGGCCAAAGTCTCAAACCTAAAAGTATACTATTCATTCCTCAATTAAAACTAATATATATAATAATTAGTGATGCAAATCTAGCAAAGCAGCCTTATTTCAAGTGTCAAAATACCTTTTACATAAGTATTTGCACCCGCAGTTTACACAATGTACCAAGAACAAGTTCACATCCACCTTTTTTAGTGGAAAACATCTTGTAATTTTTGTCACATTGACATTGACATTGTTCGATCTCAGTGAGATTCAAATGCAGCAGTAATACAACATGTTCTGTCCAAAAACAACAAAGACCTTACTCGTCTATGCCTACCCACATAGTCAAGAAATTATGTTATCAAAAGATATTTCCTTCCACATGACAAAAGTCTTCAAATGTGTCCCAATGATATCCTAACTTGGTTGGGGTTTCAAAGAATGACAACTACTTGATTGTTTGACTTTGATTTAAGCAGATGATGATGATGATGATGATGATGATGATATACTACTATAAACCATGTACATAAACTATTTCTATACCAATCATGCTTCAATCATATCCTATTCCTAGGTGGTGCTAACATTCCCAAGTTCATAACGACTCATGTCCTCAGAGTAAAGGATGCCATTTGGGGAGACAAGTCGTAGGAGAGCAATAGTGAATCGAGACTGTAAATCACAATGCATAAACAAAACATTATTTTTAAACAATTATGAAATTATATGTAGTTGCAAGTTAAAGTTTACCCATTGGAACAATGCTAATGTCCACCAGCATCCAGGCAAACCATATCCTGAATTGCTTAAAAACTGATACCAACAAAAAAGTAATAATTAAATAAATAATCAACATTTTTACTCAACTTCAAAACATCCAAACATTCCTTACCATGAGAAGAAGAGCACCCAGACAAAATATCGTGCTCATTGAAAAACTAATAAATCTCAAATCGCGTCCAGCCTGCATAACAAATATAAACAACACTAAATTTAACACATATTTTTTGTTGCTTTAAAATTCAGTAAACAAAAATAAAAAATTCAGGAGTTCAACTTTCAACTTATAAATAAGCATACCAACAATGTTCCTTCAAGGCTATGAGTACTTGTTGTCACAGACAAAGCAATGAAGTATGGAAGTAGAACTTTGTGCATCTGCATTCATTTCAAACAAGACAAACATTAAACTAAATAAAAAAAAAACAGATAAAGCAACATTTGACTTATCTTGTAATTTAATAAAATCTTTAATAAAACACAAGAAAACGAAAAAATGACCTCCTTTATGACATGAGGATCAGGTGAAAAAATCTGGGGGAATAACCAGGGAATAATTGTTCCAGCAGCACCTAATATTAATCCACATGATGCACCAATTATCACCAGTGACTTCAACAGCATTCGTGCCTGGGGCAAGGGCAAAATCGTAATATTACATCACCATTTGTAAAAAGCATAACAAACAAATCAAGTTAAAATGAGTAAAATATCATTAACCTTTGAGAGACTTCTTTTAGCGCCATAAATAAGCTCTGGCATAAACGATTGTGCAGTTTGTGAAAGAGGCTCACCCCCTACTGCAAACATGCAGTAAACTTGGACAAGGACCTAAAAGTAATTTGTCAGAATTGGACCTTACCAGAGTCAAAGTCAAAGTCAAAGTCAAACCAACCTGATGTGCAGCAACAGTTTGTGTTCCCATTGATGTAGCAAAGTAGACAAGTAGAGAATAAAATGCAACCTTTGACATCATCATTATAAAAACAGGAGCAGCAAGTTTGAATATTTGTAGAAGTTCAGTAGGTGAAGGGACAGCAATGGCATACCCATTATACCCTTTGTCTTTCAGAGCTTCAATCATCATAAATCCGGCAACAACCTGCAATATGTGTAAAGTAAAGTAAAGTGTGACACAACTAAAATAAACGTATAAAAATGGATGCATGTTGTTATATTTTTCATATATATATACCTGTGAGACCATTGTTGCCCATGCTGCTCCAGCAATACCATAGCCTAAGTATAAGCAGAGGATTACATCACCAACACCATTGATGACACTTGCAACTGCTAGAGCTTTTAAAGGTCCCCATGAATCTTTCATGCCAAGACTGATTAAGAAAAAAGGAGAACATGTTAGTTAACATGAGATGGTGTGCACTAGATTCTACCAGAAAAATCAACAATTAGTGGAACAAATAAAGATTATATGATCACCTTGCACTCTGAGCAACCCACCCAACAAGAACTGCAGGCCATGCTAAGCCTCGAATCTACTACCATAAAATAAAATAGAATGAACCGATTAGACAAAAATACAAGTATTGAATTGGTTTGTAGAATTTGATGAATAATAGTTGTGCAAAAGGGTTTGTAGAATCTAAAGAACCTGTACGTATGTGTTTGCTGCTGATAACATATGTGCATTCTTGGCTCCAGAAAAAGCTGAAAATGTTGCATTATGAATTTAATCAATTATTGATATGGTTTCATTGTGCTTCAAAGATCAAGAACCTTGTTGTGGCTTGTACTAGTATATATAGAACAAAATCAGGGAACAAGTTTTTATTACCACTAAGTGCCCATTCTCCACGGAACCTTGTAAAGAAAAGCATCATTATACCACATGTCAATCCAACAAAAAGCAAAGTTGATATCTGATGCTGCACTTCTGATTTATCCTGCATAACTTCACTAGTTAGATAAGTCAAGAGAAAAAGATAAGAGGTAGATGTTGCAGAAACATGAAATTAAGGATGAGGGGGGAATTATAGAGTTTGGAGAATATCAATGAATGTTCAATTTAAAGATATGAAAGAAACCTGTTTAGCAAGTGAAGTGGCCACCATATTTGAGGTGGCTACAGAAAGAAACATGAATCCGTAACTCATATAATCACAGAGCACTGTACCTGGCCCTGTGGAAATCAAATTAAGACTAATCAGCTCCAAATATCTACCACAATGTCCTTAAAGTCTAGATGTTCGCTTGCAGATCATGAAACAATGTCCCTAAACTATCTTTAACTTTCACACCAAGACTAGAAATAATACAATGATTCGCCACTGTCATTACACATTATCTACAGCGATATGTATAACATTTCCCATTACACTTGGAAAATGATAGCCAACAAGCAGTGAGTTCAATCCCCATATTTTTAAACTCGAGAACAGAGCGTAAGAAAAACGAAGAAATTAATGTACCTAAAGCAGCGAGTTCAACGGAACTCGACTGACCGATCACAGCAGTATCAATCAGACTCATCAACGGTCCACACAACCACAGCCCTGCAGCTGGCCCCGAAAACTTGAGAATCTCCACCAATTGATCCCAAATACTCTCATTCACCGCCAAATCCTTCTCTATCACCGACGTCTTACTCGAAATTTCTTCTTCATCTTCTCCACTATCACCAAAAGACGAAACCGCGGCAAAACTCCGGCCGTTCCTATACCCTGACTCCTCTCCTTCATCTGAAACGCGTCGGCTAACGTTAACATAAGTAAGAAACCGGTTCGCGTACCGAGTTTTTCCAAATAATGGATAATGAGACGATCTAAGACCCAACTGAATGCGCGAGCTGTAGCGGCATTGCGTAGGTGACAAAAATGTCGGTAATGGGTTGAATTTAGGGTTTATTGGGATTGTTTTGAGGTATTCGTTGTGCCGAATTAGGGTTTTGGGATCCATGAATCGGGTATTGATCTGGTTTGCTCTGGACGAAATGAAGAACTGAGAAGAAGATGAATTGGTGAAGGAGTTGTACGACATGGACGTAGTGGTGAAATATCTGGACGTGATTTCAGCACGTTGATGTTTTTGTTTTCTCCCGGTAAGAATGTTCAGACTCAAAAAAACCAATTCAAACTCGTTTTTTCTTCTTTCCCGATCAAACTTTCCCAAAAAAAATCCCACAGCATGTTTTTAATACTTTTATTATCGTTTTAATATATTGTGTTAACCTCATGTGTTATTTATTATATAATATTTACAGAAGAGCATAGTGTTTTTTTGTCAAAACCAAACCACAAACCCTAAATACGATTTTCTTAATTATAAAACTGAACGGTACGACTTTTTAGCATCTTGATGCGGTTTGGTTTCAACCCCTTACGGTTCGGTTTTTAACCATATGGTTTTGGTGCACTTCCGAGTTAAAACCTTGGATGCTATCGAAGAAAAAGTTGAGAAATCATTAATATAGAAAATGAAATTAATGGTCGTTTCTTGCAATAGACGATGTGGAACTCCTCGTAGAAGTTAAATGAAAATGACTTTGTCTAGTTATATATAAGATGATTTGTGCTGAAATTATGCGGAATCATATAATACGTGTATATTAAATATATTTATAACAAAAATTATACAAATCGTAGGTTTTGATTTTTTTGTGGCTTTTACAAAACTAAAAACCACACCGCACCAAAAACTTTAGGTTTTTGCAATACTAGAAACCGCATCGTTGGTTTTTGTTTCGATTTCGGTTTATATGGTTTTTTCGGTTTTGTTCACCCTAATAATATTGATACTTTAGTATTTATTAAATATATCAAAAAAATTAAAATTACTTTTTAGAATATTATCAACCTAAATAAAATCAGGTAAAAATCAAATATTATACAAATAAAAATAAATACTACCAAGATAATTATTAAAGGTGGTAGAAAAGAATCCTCCAAACTCATTTATTTAATTGGATGTCATATTATTTTTTATTTTTTATATTACTTGCATCTTTCCCAACTTACAACAAATAAAGATAATACATTATATAACCCACTTATTCAGTTACCAAATCATTGTTTTTAATTTAATTTATTCAAAAAACTCAAAATAAAATAAAACATAATTTTTTTAAATTTTAAAATAAGCTTGTACTAACTTTAAACCAAAAAAAAAATATTAAACAATATTAAAAGTAACATTTAACTAAAAGAAAAACAAACTACAATAACATAAATTAAAACCGCACTATAATAAACAAAAATTAAATTTTATAATGACAAACGAAATAACTAAAAAAACATACTACAAACGGCATACGAAAACTAAAAGAAATATTTATATTCTAAAAAAAGAAGAATATTTTTAAAATATTTCACGCCACCTCATAACGAAAATCTTTCATATTATGGTGTATGAGGTACTCATTTTGTGTTGTGTTTAAAATTTCTTTGTCGGTAACACCGGGTTCGTCAATATTTTTCTTTTGGGTGAAAATAACATTAAACTCTTTCAGTTTTTCCTACATATCTTTCCATTTTGAAGCAAATTGATATGTTGAACGATCTGAACCTTAAGCTCCCGTTTAAAATAATTTAGAGTTAATCGCCATAAATATGACGATCTATGTTGACTTACGTGACTATTTTCGAAAGTGTCAGTGTATGCTCGAGTCAATGTTACTTCTTTGATAAAAAACCATTCTGCAAATATAGTTGGCATAAAAATGACATCCATTTTCAATTTTTGAATTGAAATGTAAAGAAAGTAGAGTAATATGGAATGAAATTGAAAAAATAAAAGTAGAGGAAATATAGAAAATGGAATGGAATTAAAAGAAAGGAATGTGTAATTTTAAAATGGAAAAGAAAGAATTTATGATATAAAATTTAAAAAATCAAAATTTGAAGACATTGGAGGAATCACGAGTTCCTCAACCAACATTTAAGGCCAAAACATAAATCAGCTCCTTAGCGCATTAAGACTCTTAGCGGTACCGTCGTCTCATGTATCAGATATTGATGTTGCTTAGTGTACCCTTATATAAAAATTAATATTATAACTTTATAAAGTTCAACCATAATTAAAAATGAATGATATCAACTCTTAAATATATTTCTAAATTATAATTACATAATAATTCATTATATATAGCTTTTGGTGATTGCAATATATAAGAGATTGTGATATAAAAAGAGAAAGTTATAAATTTAGTCATTTTCCTTAATTATTTTGTAAAAAATAGTCAAAAAAACCCAAAATTACAAAATAGCCACAAAAATCACAGATGGATTAGAGCCATCTGTGATTTTGGTCATTGATCTGCAAATATACAAGTGCTTAAAAGGTGAGTGTAACGTCCGGTTCCCGGTATGTATTTTAATAAAGAAATATTCATTTTGCAAAGGGACTCGACGAGTTGGAGGCCCCAAACTCGTCGAGTAGGAATGAGACTTTTGGACACGGGACTTGAAGTCTACTCGACGAGTTGAGAAGCCTCAACTCAACGAGTAGGACTACTAGAGTGAAACCCTAATTTTCAGTGTTAGCACCCTATTTAAGCACCTTAACACTTCATTGTGGCCTCCTTCATCGCCTACCCCAATCCAGCAAACCCTAATTCGTGATCTTAAGCCTTATGAGTGTGTGTGAGTGAAAAAGAGTGATTCTTTGGTGTTTCCTTGAAGGAGTGGAAGCTAGACGTGCTTGGTTGAAGGAAGAAGCTTCGGATCTAGAAGTAGAACTTCATTTTCGGCTCATTTGAGGTATAAAGTTAATACATTGGCTTTCTATGGATTAGATCTCCATTTAGGGTTGTATTTTACCATTTTTGGAACCAATCATGGATGCAAGCATGTTTTGGGGTCAAGACTTCAGATCCAGAGCCTTTGAGGGACTCCGTGGCATAAAGGTGCCAACTTTATGGCCATAGGAGTCCCATGCTGATGGGTTTTGAGCATTCTAACACTCTTATGGTGTACATGCAACCCTAGATGCTTTCGATCTATGTTTTCTCTAACATACATGCAAACTTTCAAAATACCAAAGCATCATCCTAACTAGCATATAATGGAGTAACTATACTACAAAACTCTAGTTAGATGACATACATTTTAGTGTAGTTGAAAACCTTGAAGCTTTAAGAGCCTAGCACCAATAGTGTGAATGCCTCAAATGGAACCACAAATCACCACCAACAAATGGAATACTTGAGATAGAGTATCTTTGCACACAAATTCGGTTATGCTCTTCTAACATACACTAGTGCCGAATTTAGTAGCTAGAGGAGTCCTTATATAGTGTGGCATACTAGGGTTACACCATGTAAACCCTAATAACCTTCCATATCCCTCATACTCCATGGGTTAAAACCTCCATGGAGTATCCATGGGTCACCAAATGGGTTTAGCCCAACATAAAGAACTATGGATCATTAGCCCACTTTATAAGAATGAATGATTTGCCAAATCAACCCCTTATATTTAATTAGTCTCTTTTGATCACAAAATTAATTCCATATTAATTCTTGATCAATACTAATTAAATAATATGATTTCATATTAATATATTAGAACTTATACTATATTAATAAATCATAATTATCTTTTTCTCAAAAGTCCATCCTTCAAATTGTCCCGGTGAAGTGCAACCCAAATGGACTATGCTACTCTCGGGTCAAGTACATACCAAATATAGTTATGGACTTAGACACCTTATCCAACAGTCTCCCACTTGGATAAGTCTAATAACTATAGTTGTAAGTATAACTCCAAGATCCGACTAGCAATCATGGCTCTTAAATGCCTTTGTCGAACTTAGACGTACCGTTTTAGATAAGTGATCATAGAATCCTCTGTTCTCAAGATATCAGCCAGACAAACACATGGAACACAGTCAATCTTATTGTCCAGCAGTTTGTTTCCCGATTACTGATTCGTTTGACATGGAACTTAATCGAACACATCAATTTAGTTATCACCGGGCCCGACACATAAGTCAAAACAAAATCATCGAGGGGCCCAATATATCGTTTTTACTCTTCCAAGGACTAAAAGGAACAAATAGACATTGACAGTATATGCTTGTACTAACTATTCACTGAACCATACACAACAACACGTTTTATAACATCGAGTTACCGATGCGTTTTTGTACTATCAATGTACGACCAACCCATAATCAACAACTCATATATCTAGGTTTGAAGATTTTTATGATATTATCGTCTCACGATCATCCGAGATGAATTCCATGAAGTAATACAAGTGAGCGTAGTTTTAATCCAATACTCAAACCTTATGAGCACTCATGAATGTTGCAGCAAACTTTGCTATGTCTAATACCATTCAGACAAATCTACAAACCAAATTCATGACAGACTTGCTTCAATACCTACTTCCAAAGTATGATCGACTATGGATGGGTTGAATAATATAATTATTCTGGAAGTCAAAACATGCCAAATGAAACAATAGTAAATGATTGACACAATGCAGTACCATACTAGTAAATAAAAAGCACATTTTATTTAAGCATCAAATGTCAATTACATTTCAACTACTACAAGTTTCGAAAGCCATCTAATCATTAAAACTAATATCATCCCTCATCCCAATGCGTCTCGCATGATGTAAATGCTTAACCATACTCAGCCCCTTCGTGAGGGGATATGTCGGGTTCTCATCTGAGGAGTCCTTCTTCTATCTTGTGTAACGACCCAATTTTCATGACCAAAAATTTTGTTTTAAAAACATTACTTTAGAAAATATTAATAACTAAAAACATTGTCTGATCAAATCATAACACAAAGTGAACCATGTCTAAAAGCCAATTCATACATTCAATCAAAACATCAGAGTACAAATCCCAGTGAAGCTCGTAAATGCGGAAACCGGAGAGTGTGTGTGTGTGACATGCTGCTACCGCGCCGACTCCTTTCCCCTAGCTGAGGAGGTACCTGAAACCAAAACTGAAAACTGTAAGCACAAAGCTTAGTGAGTTCCCCCATCGTACCACATACCATACAAACACGTAACATACATACTACCAGGCTATTCTGGGGTGCCTGACTACCCGGTACGGCCGTTCTGGGGTGCCGTCCTACCCGTGTCAAGCCATTCGGGGGTGCTGACTACCCATGTCAAGCCATTCTGGGGTGCTGACTACCCATGTCAAGCCATTCTGGGGTGCTGACTACCCGTCGGTCCTAACAACCGACCACAGGGACTGGTCCCCTCATACTACCTCTATCGCATATAACATAACAAGCCAGCATGCAAACATATCATCATATACTGTCAGACGTATCTGGGGTGTCTGACTACCCTTCGGTCCTAACAACCGAACTCGACTACTATCACATACAACATATCATGCTAGCATATAACATATCAGGTAGTAGTAAACCTAGATGATATCACAAAGACAATCATCTATCATACGTCTCCTACTGGTGGGTCGGCGTTGTGGCCTTAGACCCACCGCTACTGGAAGGTAACTCACCTCGAAGTAGCTGCTGTTCTGATCGGGAACTGACTGCCTACTGCTGCTGCTGCTGCTCCGGAAATCCTCCGGGTACAATTCCCACAATATACCCAATCAAACACTGCTCACTGACCTTTGGGTAAAATGACCATTTTACCCCTGACCATGCCCTAAGTCAAAGTCAGAGTCAACTTTCAGTTGACCCGACTCGCCGAGTTGGCTTTCCAACTCGCCGAGTCCCTATCCAAATGACTGCCCTGAATCCCGATCCTACCCGTCGAGTTAGGCGACGACTCGACGGGTTCACCTTCTTAACCAATATTCAAGTCCTTCATCCTACTCGCCGAGTTGTATGAACAACTCGTCGAGTTCATCTTCATCCGATGAACACTTATGCTAAGACTCGCCGAGTTGTATGAACAACTCGTCGAGTATGTTCTTGATCTAAGGAGATTGCCTTGAACTCGTCGAGTCAGGGCATTGACTCGCCGAGTACCTCCATAGATGAGTTAAGCTTCCGACTCACTGAGTCACACCCCGTGACTCACTGCTCACTCGACACTACGAAAAGGGGACAAACTCGGAGACTCGCGAACAGACTCGCCGAGTCATATGAACGACTCGCCGAGTCGTTGCCATGCACCCACTAAATACACAGATTTGCTAGATTCCAGTCCATGCCACTCACAGATCTGGACTTCTAGGACATGAATCACACGTAAAGTTTCCAACTTTACGTGTGGATATTCACCAATATGGATTTTAGGGCTCAAAATGTCTCAAAAGGGTAGATCTAGGGTGAGCAAGCAACATGGGGCCATAAAGCTAACAGATCTGAGCTCTTGGAGCTCAATCTTGCCTAGATCTAAGGGCCAATCAGCCTATAACGAAATAATTTGCACATACAAACTTGGGGTTTGGCTCAAGAATGACTTACATGAAGTAATAAGCATAGAAACAGGGGAAAAATGGATTATACCTCAAAGGAACTGCTGAAAGAGTGCAAAGATGCCTGGATTCCTTTCCTTCCTCTTGATCTACTTCCCCTTTTTCCTCAAAACCTTCAAGAACACACACAATAGCCTCAAACTCTCAAGGAACAAGCTTAGAACGTGGGTTGGGAGCTCTGGGGAGAAAATGGGGGCTGGCCTAGGCGGATAAGTCCTTTAAATAGGGTGCAAACCCCTGAAACTTAGGGTTTAATCCAACAGTTGTGACTCGCCGAGTCCAGGATATGAACTCGCCGAGTCGCCAACTTAAACGTGTCCCGGGTCCCGCATCCACTCGGCGATTCGGACCTATGACTCGCCGAGTCCAAGGCTAAAAGAAAGGAAATACTCAAATAACATTTACGTACCAGGAATCGGGTGCTACATCTTGTGTCTTATGAAGTGATATTTCCTGTCGATGTGTCTAGACCTGTTATGATCCCTTGGTTCCTTGGCTAAGGCAACCACACTATCACTGTCACAGAAAATCTCCACAGGCTCCTTTATAGCTGGTACAACTCCAAGGTATCCGATGAAGTTCTTTAGCCATATCGTCTCCTTCGTCGCTTCGCTTGCAACTATGTACTCTGATTCGCATGTTGAAGCGGATACAGTCTCCTGCTTGGAACTTTTCCAAGTAATTGCTCCTCCATTCAGGGTAAACACCCAGCCCGACTAAGAGCGGAAATTATCTTTGTCGGTTTGAAAGCTAGCGTCACTATACCCTGTCACTCTCAAGTCATCACTCCCACCGAGTGTGTCACACCCCAAAACCAAGAACGGCGGAAACGTTCCGGGGTGGAGGACGTCATGTGAAGTATCATAACAATGTAAAGTAGTAAACAAGCAACAACATCATCCATTGCATTAAAAGTAAGGTTTTAATACATGTGTGTTCTTTCATTGCAATAAGACATCAAAATATGTAATCAAAATAAAATACGAGTCTTGTCTGTGCTCCGTCTTCTCAAAACCTGGCCATCATACTTGTCTAACTGGTGACCTGAGAATACAAGTTATTTTGAAAGAGAGTATCAACGTAAAGCTGGTGAATTCATAAGTATTAATGTGTCTTTGATTTGTAAAAACTGTAAGGTAATGACTTGGAAACCTTTGGAAAAAAAGACTGTATAAGTGTGAATTGTTTGAAAACAGTGGAAAATGTTTGAATACTCTAGCAAATCCCTATGATTTCTATTAGTATAACGAGTAGCCTTCGAAGAAAGAGATGTACGTATGAAGTTGGTATTGCGAGGATCGAATTTACTCGAGTCGTATGATAAAGTCAGAATCATATGGAAACTAAAGACATTAGATTTGAACATAAGGCGTTACAGACCAAAACACAAAAGTGTAACCTTTAACAGAGTTACTATACTTAAGATTTACTACAAGACTATTGTTGCGAACAAGGTATACTACAAAAGACAAGTATACGCAGCACGAGCATCCCTTAACGGACGGGATCTCGCAAAAGATTAGACTCTGGTTGCACTAGTTTTGGATGGTTCATAAGTCTGTTACAACAAAACGCCTAAATTACATTAACGTGGGTCCGGAGTAGTCTCTCTTGCGGCGGTGGTCGGTAGCATACTTCCGTCTGTGCCAACATTTGTTGCCTCTGGGCAGTTCCTTTTGTAGTGACCCACCTTGCCACAACCGTAGCAATTCTGGTTCACACCGGTGTTTGGCACTTGGTTGATCGGCCTTGTTAGGTTTTTGGAGTAACGTATGGTGTGCCCCTTTTTGTTGCAGTTCGAGCACTGCATCTCCCGACAAGGTCCATGGTGGTGATAACTGCATTTGATGCATTTTGGGAGGTTTCCAGCATATTGTCTGCCTGGGTTAGGGACAATTGGGATACCCGAAGGGATGGTAGTAGGAGGTACCGATGTCGTGGCTGTGAAGGTTGCTACTGGTGGTTGTTTCCTGTTCGCCCTTCGAAGCGATTTGTCCTTAGATTTAGCCCAAGACTTCCGTTTGTTACCCTTGGTCTCGGGACTCGGGGTGTCGTGGTAGTTTGCTACTCGTTGAGGTGCTTGATTGTTACCCGGATTGGAATTGTTGTTAACAATCCCGCTAACATTTGAATTGTTAGCATTAAGGTGGGTCAGAATAGCTGACACGGCAGCCGAGACTGCAGCTTGAAAGGTAGCTGCATCAATCTGAAGAGTTGGTGTTTGGTTGAGGGGTTGATTGTTTTTCTTCGGCGACATGATTCTGTTACACGGAAATAAAAATGAATTTGTGAGCGAGAATGGTTGAACCTAGACGTAGTTCGATCGCTCATGTAAAGTATAGAAGTGTGTTCTCTAAGGTTTGACCCACATCCCTATGATGCAGTACTAGTACAGAATGAAGTATGTTCACGAAGGTTTGACCTACATCCCTATGATGCAGTCCTAGCAAAGATTGGAAGTAAGTTCGTACGATGGTCTTAAGATGTTTGTCTTTCTAGCCGAGGTATCGTTGGTTGGTGAATAACATGATCCAACCATTTAAAAGAGACTTGGAGATGTCTCCGGAGTTAAATTGCTATAGTCTAATGACTTGACGAGAGCATGTTTCAGATAAACTCTAATGGAAGTATGATAATAGTACTTGAAGAAGGAAAATGACACAGAAGTTAGCCGACTGTCAATATCTTTGATATTCATGACGTACAACTTGGGGAAAATGACCTTGTAAAAGGTCTTACATCATATCCAGAGAAGATAGTTCTTGACAGCATAAAGACCTAAATAAAGTACTTACAGTACAAGATAGTTTCATAGAAAATGCCACATCGGGCATAGACAGAAAACAATTCCTTTCTAACAAGGAAAAATAAAGTAACGCATCTACTATTGGCGACGGTCATCCCTCTGGTGAACTCTCAGTTCAGCCAGTTGGCGTTCCACATCAAGTAGGTGTCTTTCATACACCCTCTGGCGTACTCGAAGTTCTATGACTTCGGCTCGTGATTCAGCCAGTGCTTGCAGCAGGGTTTCATGGTTCCTCTCAGATATCTCACGAGCATCTTCTAGACGAATGGTGCGGAGGGTATGCATTCTCGCATCGGCGACAACTTCAGTGATCTGATGTAGGGTTGTCCTGCCTTGAATCTCATTTCGGGCCACTCTGCAGACCAAGATTGGCAAGATTCTATCTTCTGAGCCCCCATTGCTTAGGTCATAAAAGCTTCGGTCACCATTAAACGGCATGGGCTGATCTTGTCCTTGGCTCCATGTTTCCAAACATTCCACCCACTCAGGAGTCGGGCCATGAAAAGTCGGACGAGGGTTAGGAATTGGAAAGGGAGCTGCTTGGGGTAGGTTCTCAACCTTGGGTTTGGAGTTAGCACCATCCGAGAGGTCTTCGTCATGGTGATCATTCAAAAGGATAGGATGATCATTCTTCGGTTCTTCTCCAAACCATCCAGCAATGACCTCGTTCGGAAGGTACGGGTTGCCGTGGGGATGGAGTCCAGCCATGTTATCTATGCGAGAATTTGGGGTAAGAAAATAATTATTAGACAAACTATCTAGATAATTATTTGAAAATCTTCATTAGTTACATCGCTATTTGTAAAGTGCATGCCAGTTATATGTAATCAACACATGATAGGCCTTTGAATAAGTGACCTTAACTCCATATTCACAAGGAATAGGGGTAAAGCAAAAATTTCACCGATTCTAAGTCTATAACATCCTAGTTACATATAGCCTTAGTGTATCCACTTAGCAACTATCAACTTAGTAATGAAGACCCTTTTTAGTTCTCAAGTAAGTAATTATGGTAACACAAAACACCCCTATGCTATTTTAGACTTTGGTTCTGTTATAATTGTAACATCCCAAAAATGCAGGCCAACAATTTCATTTTTAAATACGTCATTATAAAACCATCAGTGTGATAAAACATCTGTAATACCATGTCATGTCAAAACCGAGTAGGAATAATCAAACGTTTTATCATAAAACAATATCAGAGTGTAATCCCAAAGATCTCATGTGCGGAAAACCATAGTGTGATGCGCTGCGATCAAGCTGGCTCCTTTCCTTTAAACACGAAGTACCTGAAACCAAAACTGAAAACTGTAAGCACGAAGCTTAGTGAGTTCCCCCATCATACCACATACCATACAATCATATAATGAACAGCTAGGGGATACATGCCTCGCCCACACTCATGGAGGTACGGGCCTCGCCCACACTCCGCTAGCTAGGAGATACGGGCCTCGCCCACACTCCATTATCTCTGAGATACGGGCCTCGCCCACACTCAGCTACTAAACCATAACATACAAGTATATACAATCATATACTAAACAGCTAGGAGATACGGGCCTCGCCCACACTCATGGAGGTACGGGCCTCGCCCACACTCCACTATCTCTGAGATACGGGCCTTGCCCACACTCAGCTACTATCACAAATATCATAACACAAACATACTATCAGACATACCTGGGGTGTCCGAACTACCCTTCGGTCCTAACAACCGAACTTGGGGACTATTCCCCCCTACTACCACTATCACATATAACATATCATGCCAACGTATAAACATATCATCACATGCTGTCAGACATATCTGGGGTGTCTGACCTACCCTTCGGTCCTAACAACCGAACTCTACTACTATCACATATAACATATCATGTCAGCATATAACATATCAGGTAGTAGCAAACCTAGATGATATCACAAAGAAAATCATCTAACATACAACTCCTATTGGTGGGCCGGCATTGTGGCCGTAGACCCACCGCTACTGGAAGGTAACTCACCTCACACTGATGAAGTCCTGACAACACAATCCCACACTTGCTGAAGTCCCGCAGGCTCGATCCTAGCTGCTGGCTGACAGATTCCCGAACTGTCAACACCAAAATAACACCCAATTAATAATTGGGTCCCAATATATCACCATAAGTACATTCTTTGGGTAATTACTAAATTACCCCTAGCTTGGCTTATTCAAGCCCAAGGCCCAATCCATAGGCCCAAAGTCAATTAGGAATCAAAGCCCAACACATGGCCCAATTTTCTAAATTGGGCCTAGGCCTATACATGGTCTCATTCTAAGGCCCAACACATATAATCATTAAGGCCCAACTATATCCCATCTATGGCCCAATTTTCCAAATTGGGCCCAAGCCCCTTACATGGGCCTTACCCTAGGCCCATTAAATTACTCTAGACCATTTGCTTGATCTTGGATAGTCCATTTAATAACCCAATCATCAAAGCCCAATAGAAAGGCCCAACAATAAACCCAAGAAAAATTAGGGTTTCACATAAAATGATGATTAGGGTTAAGTTTCCTACTTAACCCATTAAGGACTTAATCCATTAAGGACTTAACCCATTAAGTCCAATATTGCTTAGATTAATCTTTGCCAATGATTATTATTTAATATCTCAAGTTATTAAATAATTCTCTTGTGTGACACGATTAATTCTTAAAGTTAGGTTTTCATTGGCATTAGGGTGTTCAAATCCAAATATTAGCCCATTTATCAATTTGTTGGCCTTTTATGACAATTAGGGCTTTATTGGGCCTAATAAGCCCACTAAAATCTTATTACGCCCATATGGGTTTTATTGGGTCCATTAGAGTCCATTAAGCTTCATTGGGCCCATTAGAGCTCCTTTGAGCCCATTAGGGTTTCTAGCACCCCAAACGAATCTATCACAAGAGGCAAAGCACACCGCCACCTGACACGGCGGCCGGTGGCGGCAGCCACCACCTAACGGTGGTGGTTTGATTTTTCCGTTCATTATTCCAGTTTTTTTACAATTACAATGAACTCACGAAATAACACACACACACACTATACTAAAATAAAAACACACACACACACACCCCAGCGGCACATGGCGGCAGCCACCACCTCACGGTGGTGGCTGTGGTGGCTTTTCTCATAAACTCCGGCCAAATAATGAGCAAACGACTTCAGAAACACCCTCATCTACGGATCCAATCCCACATCCACCACCTCACGATGACTTATGGTGACAAAACACGGTTTTAGGGCTACAACCACCATGGTCAGCCGCCATGGTGGGTTTTTCTCTCGATCTCCGTTTTCTTTTCAAGATTAGGCTACAATTTACCATTTAAACCCTGCCCCTTGAAATACTTTGCAAAATAAGTCCGGATTTTACTAAACAGCCCCCAACTTCTAAAATCTTTATATATTTAGCCTTTCTATCGCATTTCCTTTTAAATTAAATCCAAATAATTACCACGGAGCCCCTGTCTTCATGAATATTTATAAAATGAGTCCCGAACTCACACTTTTAACCCCAGACTTCTAAAATTATGATAATTAGCCCTTCGAGACCATCCTTTGATATATAATTATTTATTTTAGGGCTACTCATCGTTCATTAATTAATTTATTTAACTCAATAAATAAACGGGTGCTACAATAATGTTCTCATTGTGGTAATGTTGGTAAGTTTTTAGACTTGTTGCCATATCACAACCATTCTTGGGCATATGCTAATCACTCCTCGGAACAGCATAGTTGATCAGGCTATGCTACTCCCAAGACTGACCATACATCCCCAGGCTTACTTGTGATATTTAACAATCGTAATACTTTTGTTCTTGTCGTTGTGACACGGATTTTAGTATGAATGCAGGCACGTATACTTTGTAAAATATTTTATTTAAAAGTATAGACTCATAAACAGAGTGTTTTAATCCCAATGTATTTATAGTTAGTATATCTTTTATGGGTTGATATACTATATTCACTATAAACAATACTCTGATACCAATCTGTCACACCCCAAAACCAAGAACGGCGGAAACGTTCCGGGGTGGAGGACGTCATGTGAAGTATCATAGCAGTGTAAAGTAGTAAACAAGCAACAACATCATCCATTGCATTAAAATTAAGGTTTTAATACATGTGTGTTCTTTCATTGTAATAAGACATCAAAATATGTAATCAAAATAAAATACGAGTCTTGTCTGTGCTCCGTCTTCTCAAAACCTGACCATCGTACCTGTCTAACTGGTGACCTGAGAATACAAGTTATTTTGAAAGAGAGTATCAACGTAAAGCTAGTGAATTCATAAGTATTAATGTGTCTTTGATTTGTAAAAACTGTAAGGTAATGACTTGGAAACCTTTGGAAAAAAAGACTGTATAAGTGTGAATTGTTTGAAAACAGTGGAAAATGTTTGAATACTCTAGCAAATCCCTATGATTTCTATTAGTATAACGAGTAGCCTTCGACCAAGACTTAAATATTATGTAAGTAGTCTTCTACCAAGACTCGTGTGTTATGTAAGTAGTCTTCTACCAAGACTCGTGTGTTTTGTAAGTAGTCTTCTACCAAGACTCGTGTGTTTTGCTAAAACAAAGATGGTTTTCCTTCTTTTTGACTATTACTAACAGTACTTAGTCTAACTCATCGTTTATGTGAATGTATCACAAAATAAGGTAATAGGAAAAATATAACTATGTAAGTGCTATCCTTTTGTATTAGGATTAACACGACATCGCGAATAGCGACATGTATAACCTTTGAACATCCGTAGATTGTTCAATTTTCCTCTGTAGCTACAGCAGGGTTAAGGAAGGGTTTGTCCCGTAAAGGTACACCTAATATAAGTATTAACCGTAGGCATCCGTAGATGGTCATTTACCTCTGTAGCGAACAGTAGGCTAAAGGAATGGTTAGTCCCGTAAAGGTACCCCTAGTATAAGTAATAACCATAGGCATTCGTAGATATTCATCTACCACTGTTGCTAACAGGTGGGTTTCGGAATGGTTAGTCCCGTCTAGATATCCCGTTGAACTGGGATAGGCAGGACAATTTACACGGAAGGTACTAATGAATCATCCTAGTGAATTGAGATACAAGTATTCATGTAAGTGTATACAGGTAAATGTATCTATGTAAAGGTATTCATGTAAGGTATTCATGTAAGCGTATTCATGTAAGCGTATTCATGTAACATATAATGTATAGTATAGACTCATGAATGAACTGACTCTGGTGTAATTCCTTGAAATAAGAATAATGTTTTGTATCTTCTAACTATCCCTATAATAGTTAACTGGAAGGTAATTGGTTGTCCAAGCAGGTTTATACACCCTTGCTACACAAGAGTGTGGGAAACTGAATGAAGGATGAAAACTATAACATCAATACATATATAAGAACATAAGTGTATAGATATAGTTTTGTTCAAGAAGGTAAAAATGGTTCTGTAAGACATCTAAGAGTTTTGAAAAATAATTAACAATGACTTGATGTCATTTTAATAAACATTTCAAATGTAATACTTTTGTTATCAAGGTATTTTTAAGATATAAAACCATTTCATGCATCACATTTTGTAGTATGTGAAATATGTTGAATGAAAACACAATTATAAATACAAATGATTGATTTAATAACATGTTGTTTTCTACCTGTATTCCCCCCCCCCATTAAAGCATTTAAAATCATTTAAAAACATTGATTAAGGGGTATGAACTCACCTGTTGTGAGTGGTTCTAACGGGTATGCGTGTAGGGATGAGAAGTTCCACGAATGAAGTCCCGAGACACAATAAGTCCTAAATGACATATAAGGACACATATTGACATGAATATAGTGTTTATAACATCTATATAAAAGGAAACACCTTCCGGGACTAGGAAACACCTTGACCAAGTGTTGGAATCACATGTGATTCAACATAGGAAGGTATAAAGGCACTCACATGAGTTTACTACCATGAGTTCACGGCCCAAGGGAGTTTACGGCCGTAAACTCATGGCTACTCATGTGGGAATGCAAGTTTGAAGGCTAGGGAAGGATTTAGGGACATTAGCTCTAACCTAGGATGAAAAAGACCACCTTCCTTGGATTTTTTGAGGAGTTCATGGCCCTAATGAGTTTACTACCGTAAACTCATGGCCATTTATGTTTATGAGGGTCCTAAAGGTCATAAGGAAGCATTCTAACTTCAAGACTAAGCCTTAGGAAGTGTTTGTGGCATCAAAACACCCCTAACTTGAGTTTACGGCCCATGGACCATTTGGTCATGTGTTTGCGGCCGTAAACACTCATGGGTGTTGGTATTTTGATTGTTTTGGGTCCTAGACACATCAAGGTAAAGTGCTATGCTAGTCTCTTGGCTTAATGAAGGCATTTAGGGCATTTTGGCAACTTAAAATGGAGTTCACGGCCCAAGAACATCCTTGGCCGTGAACTCACTTTTAGCCCTTGATTCTTAATGTTTTTGATGTCTAAACAAGCCATGGTTAGTCTCTAGGTTTAGTTCCAAAGTTTGGAGGGACATTGGGAACTCTTTGGCCCTAGATTTAGTGTTCACGGTCCACGAAGATCTTGGGCCGTGAACACCATTTACTTGGTGTTTTGAGGTTGTTTTCTAGCCTTAAACTCATTAGTGTACAGGTCCAAACTAGTTTCATTGCTTAAGGAAGGGACTAGGCACCATTTGGCCTTTATAAAAGAGTTTACTCCCCAAGTGTTCTTGGGCGGTAAACTCTCAAATCTTGCTGTTTTGTTATGATTTTGATGTTATTAGGCACAATCTAAGCTATATAATACAACTAGATAGAAGTATTCACGATTTGGGATGAAAACCCGAAGATCCTTGAGAGAGAATTTGGCTTTTCTCTAGTTGGAAATGTAACTAATGAATAAACATGGTTCAGAATCCTATATATAGTCCTGGGATTTTTGGCAGAAAATATTTTATTCACGAAATGAACTCTAATATCATAGAGTTTTGGAATAACAGAGTTGCACAAAACCCTAGTGCATCCACTCTCCTGATCTCTCCTTAAGTGTAAATCCTGAAATACTCAAACTTATACCCAAAAGTCTGAAAATTCACTGTAACTGTTCTAACTTCTATTGACTTGATATGGTTTGTACAGAATGGAAATTTTGGGTTGCCACAGAGTGCCTAGTCCTTAGTCCTCCGCATGTACTTGAGAATGTTTTTCACCGCAGTCCAATGTGCCTTGCCAGGATTCCCTTGATATCTGTTGACCATGCTCAAAGCAAAGGCCACATCAGGGCGAGTACAAGTCATAACATACATGATCGAGCCAACAACGGAAGTATATGGCAATCGAATCATCTCAACTATCTCGGCCTCTGTACTCGGACACTGAGCCTTGCTCAGTCTGACATTATGTTGGATCGGTAAGTCACATTTCTTGGAATTATGCATGTTGAACCTCTTCAACACTTTATACAAGTAAATACTTTGACTAAATCCAATTAGTCTCTTACCCTTGTTTCTCAATATCCTTATCCCTCGGATATAGACAACTTCTCCAAGTTCCCTCATAGAGAAACATTTCCCAAGCTAGGATTTCACTTCCTGCAGGGTTGGGATGTCATTTCCTATGAGTAGTATGTCATCCACATACAATACCAAAAATCTAATTATACTCCCACTAGCTCTGACATATACATAGGACTCATCCTCACTTCTTGAAAAGCCAAACTCTTTGACTTTCTCAGGTTTGGGCGCGGTATTGATGCAGAAGGCGCACGCCATCGCTTATGCCTCAAGCCAGCTGAAGCCTCACGAGGAGAACTACCCGACACATGATATGGAGTTAGAGCGGTCATCTTCTCCCTCAAGATTTGGTGGCATTACCTCTATGGGGTTCGCTGTACCATATACACGAACCACAAGAGCTTGAGGTACTTAATGGATCAGTCGAATCTGAACATGAGGCAACGTCGGTGGTTAGATGTGGTGAGGGATTATGACTTTGAGATCCTTTACCACCCGAGAATGCCAAGGTTGTGGTTGATGCACTTTGCCGCAAGGCAACCCCGATCAGAGACATTTGCTTGAGGATGAAGGTAGTGACTCCATTTTTGGAGCAGATCCGAGAGGCGCATGTTGATATCATGAAGGAGGAGCACCGAAAGTGTGAGCGGATCATAGGCCAGATGGCCTCGTTTCACTATGACATCCGTGGGCTGCTGACCCTGCATGGGAGGGTCTGGGTTCCATACTAGGGCGGAATACGACAGATTATGATGGATGAGGCCCACAAGTCCAAATTTTCCATCCATCTCGGGGCGACGAATATGTACAGAGATCTTCGCCTTGATTACTGGTGGCCCTGCATGAAGCAGGATGTAGCCTGGTACGTCGAGAGATGCCTGACCTGCAGGAAGGTCAAGTCAGAGCACCACAGGCCTCACAGCAAGACACAACCATTGGATATACCTGTGTGGAAGTGATAGGATATTACTATGGATTTCATCATGAAGCTTCCCAAGACCGCACGTGGAGTGGATTCGATTTGGGTCACTGTGGATCAGTTTACCAGGAGTTCCCACTTCATTCCAATCCAGGAGAGTATTTCGGCCGAGAAGCTGGCCAACATGTACATCAGAGAGGTAGTAACTCGACACGGGGTGCCAGTTTCCATGATTTCAGACAGAGATGTACGGTTCACTTCCATATTCTGGAAGAATTTTCACGACGATTTGGGTACTCGTTTGCACTTTAGCACGACTTTTCACCCGCAGACGGATGGTCAGAGCGAGCGGACCATCCAGAATCTGGAGGATATGTTGCAGGCGTGCGTCCTAGACTTTGGTGGTATCTGGGATACCTACCTTCCCTTGGCAGAGTTTCCCTACAATAATAGCTACCACACGAGTATCCACCGTCCTCCCTTCGAGATGTTATATGGGAGGAACCGTATAACCCTAATATGTTGTGGTGAGGTTGGACAGAGGGTCATGGGAACTACCGAAGTGGTACTCAAGATGACACAGAGGATCCAACAGGTCCGGAGCATGCTTCAGACTGCTCAGAGTCGGTAGAAGAGCTACGCCGACAGACGCCAATTGGACCTGGAGTTCCAGGTCAGGTATATGGTTCTCCTGAAGGTGTTACCTTGGAAATGTGTCATTCGGTTTAGGAAGCGGGGCAAGTTGGGCCCCAAGTGATAGGTTTGAGCACTATAACATCCTTATGGTGCACATACAACCCCAATGCTTTGGATTTAAGTTTTCTCTAGTTATACATGTAATATTCTTTTTCTAAAGCATGAATCCTAACTAGCATACAACTTTGATGATTAAAACATAAAAACAAGTAAGATGATTACCTCTTTGTTGTATCTTGAAGAACTTAGTCTTACAAGAGCTTAGCACCTCAAATGCGATGCCTCAAATAAATCACAAAACACCAAGAAGAAATGGAGGATTATGAGAGAGAGCTTAGGAGGTACCAAAATCGGTTGTACTCTTCTTATAATACTTGTGTGTTGATTTTAGGTCTTTAGGGGTTACATATATAGTGTAGAATTCCAATGGTCACTTGTAAACCCTAATCCATTCACTTAGGCTTTTGATCCAATAACTCATGTAGACTAACACTTCATGGACTCTCACATAAGCTTAGTCCATCACTAATCAATCATGGATCATTAGCCCAAACTATATGTATCACTGATTTACATAATCAGCCCCTGTTAATTTAATCAGTCTCTTTTGATCACTAAATTAACTCCAAATTAATTCTTGATAAATACCAATTAAATAATATGATTTCTCAATTAATATATTATTCTTATAATATATTAATAAATCACAAATAACCTCTTTCTCAAATATCCTTCCTATCAAATTGCTCTGGTGAATGCAACCCAAATGGACCATGCTACTATCGGGTTAAGTAGATACCAATTATAGTTTTGGTCTTAGACACCTAATCCAACAGTCTCCCACTTGAATAAGCCTAATAACTATAACTGCAAGTACGACTACAAAAACTGACTAGCAATCATAGCTCTCAAAAGTCATTGTCAACTTTGATCAATAACACGTCCTTTAGGTAAGGGATCATATAATCCTCTGTTCTTCAAGATATCGTATGAACAAAGACATGAAATGAATTCATACTCATTGCCCAACAGTTTGCTTCCTGATTTCTGATTTGTTTGACATAGAACTTAATTGAACAAATCACTTGAGTCCTGATCGGGCCCGACACATAAGTCAAAACAAAATCATTGAGGGGACCAAGATATCACTTTTATTCCTCTTAGGATAAAAGGAATAGATAAACTTCGACTTATATGCTTGTACTAATTACTTGTTAAATTATACACAACAACACGTTTTATAACATCAAATTACTGATGCATTTACACACTATTAATATACAACCAACTCGTAATCAACAACTCATATATCTTGGTTTGAAGATTATATGATATTATCGTCTCACAATCACTCGTGATAGAATTCCATGAAGTAATCCATGTGAGCGTAGGTTTAATTCAATACTCAAATCTTATTTCAGGAGCACTCATGAACGTTATACTAAACTTTTGCTATGTTTAAACACCTTAGACAATCTATAAGACAATTCATGACAGTCTAACCTCATAGTCTACTTCCAAAGTATACTCGACTGTGGATGGTTTGAATAATCTTATTATTCTGGAAGTCAAAACATGCAAATTGAAACAATAGTAAACAATTGACACAAGATGGTAACGTTACTCATAAATTAAACTCCTTTTATTCTATCATCAAATGTCAATTACATTTTATCCATTACAAGTTTCTAAACAACTATGTAATCACTAAAATTAATATCTTCCTTCAGCCCAATACTCCTTGCATGTTGCAAGTGTTTAACCCTACTCAGTCCCTTTGTAAGGGGATCTGTTGGGTTCTCTTCTGACGATACCCTCTTTACTACGAGGAGTCATTCTTCCATCCGATGTCTTATGAAGTGATATTTTATGTCGATGTGTCTGGATCTGCCATGGCCCCTTGGTTCCTTGGTTAAGGCGATCGTACTCTCGCTATCACAGAAAATATCCATAGGCTCCTTTACAGTTGGTACAAATCCAAGGTCTCCGATGAAGTTCTTTAGCCATATCGCCTCCTTCGATGCTTCACTTGCTGCTATGTACTCTGATTCGCACGTTGAATCAGATACAGTCTCTTGTTTGGAACTTTTCCAAGTTACTGCTCCTCCATTTAGGGTAAATACCTAGCCCGACTGAGAGTGGAAATTATCTCTGTCGGTCTGAAAGCCGGCGTCACTATACCTTGTCGCTCTCAAGTCGTTACTCCCACCGAGGGTAAGGACCCAGTCCTTTGTCCTTCGGAGGTACTTGAGAATGTTCTTTACCGCAGTTAATGAGCTCTACCAGGATTCCCTTGATATCTGCTGACCATGCTCAAAGCAAAGGCCACATCAGGGTGAGTACATGTCGTAGCATACATGATCGAGCCAACTACAGAAGCATATGGTACTCGGCTCATCTCTGCTATCTCGACATCGGTACTCGGGCTTTGATTCTTACTCAATTTAGTATTGCTCTGGATCAGTAATTCTCCTTTCTTGGAGTTCTCCATGTTGAAACGTTTCAACACCTTGTCCAAGTAGGTACTTTGACTAAGTCCTATTAGTCTTTTACTCCTATTTCTCAATATCCTTATCCCCAAAATGTAAGCAGCTTCCCCGAGGTCCTTCATCACGAAACACTTTCCAAGCCAAGACATAACATCCCGCAAGGGTGGAATGTCGTTTCCTATGAGAAGTATGTCATCTACATACAACACCAAAAAGCTAACTATACTCCCACTAGCCTTGAAATACACATAAGACTCATCCTCGCTTCTCGAAAATCCAAACTCTTTGACTTTCTCATTGAAACAAAGATTCCATCTGCGAGATGCTTGTTTCAATCCATAAATGGATTTCTCAAGCTTGCACACTCTATTAGGGTACTTTGCATTGACGAAACCCTCTGGTTGTGTAACATACACGTTCAGTTATCGTGTTTTGTTAGTTTAAAAATGAATATTATTAAATATTATATGGTCTTGAGCATTGAGTTCTAACAAGATAATTTTATGAGATTTGAAGTAAAACTATCTTTAGAATGATTCGAAAAATGATGGGAAGTCTTATGAGATTCTGATCAAAAAGTCAATTATCGAAATTAATGAACATATAACATTTAAGTTGGAAATAAGTAAAACTAATGTTATTGAAAGTTGTAAATTATCTCGTTAGAAACATTTAGGCGAAAACCTCACTGAAATCCGAGTTATAACGAAGAAGTTATGACTTATTGAAGTTTCGCGACCAAACCGGCACGACGCCATATGACGTAAAAAGTGAGTTTATGATAAACTACTTTTTATCCTTAATGATCTAAATGAAAGTCATAGTATTCGTTAAACCGAGAACTTTCATAAAAAGAACGTTCAAAACTGGATTCGTATGAGGAAATTATGATTTTTCTAAGATTCGGCATAATAGTGTACAACTCGAAATTTGAATTATCGATCGAGCAATTTTTAGCCGACACAACCTAAACGAGAATTGAAGATCTCGTCAATAGTAGTTCAACGGTAAAAAGACAGACGAAAATGGAAGTCGGATGAATAAGTTATGAATTTTTAACGGACTTTTCCCGTCCTGGCCTGTTAAAAATATAATATTAAAAATAAAGTCAAAATTAGCCGACAGAGTCCAAATGAAAGTCGTAGAGCATAATTTCACCTACGCGTGGATATAAATAACGTCAAAAACGGAGCTCGTATGCGAAAGATATGAATTTTTGAAGTTTCAGGGATAAACTTCGAGACTGGAAGTACGCCCAACGTACTTTGGTGTACACGGTCCGAGATTGGCCACGTCGCCTACTCCTTCGCATGGCGCACACATGTTCGTACCCTTGACACTTTCGATATGATCCCTTCGTACGCCCAACGTACTCGATGTACGCCCAGCGTAGAGGTTCTCAAAGAAGTACGCCTCGCGTACCATAAAATTACGCCCAACGTAATTAGGTGCTTCGGATACTATAAATAGGGTGCGAGACTGCCCGATTTTGTTTAGAAAATTTTACATCTTTTTACCCTCTACTCTCTCTCAAGCTACCCTAACACCCCTGAAGCCTAGGGAACTACCCCAAAACCCGAAGCAAGCCCCAGAGCACTGAAGACCCCGAGAAAATAATATTTTCAGTCGAAACTCTGCCTGCACAAATCCCGATTCTCAACAAAAACTCCTGGTTTCGTCAAAGAAAATCATTTTTAGAAACGAAGTGCTGCCCAAATTATCATTTTATCATTCGGTTATTTCACGGTGAGTTCAATATAGGAGCAATTATATGTTTTGTGTTATATGTTCAATGTGCTTTCCTGTGTTATTCTGGTTTTATGCCGTTGATCGTGTAGAGCATGTCTCATATCACTTTTGGTATTGGCTTTGAGCCTTTGGCCATGTAGAGCATGTCTCGTATTATTTTGAAATCGGATTTATGCATTTGGTCATGTAGAGCATGTATTGTATCACTTCTGGTATTGGATTTGTGCCTTTGACCATGTAGAGCATGACTCGTATCACTTTTGGTATTGGCATAGGGGTATGTAGGGCTGAAAGCCTACATATTCTAGCAAAATGATAATCCGAAATTGTATTTTCTGTGCCACTTGGGCTGAAGTTTTATTGATGTATATCATGTTGAAATTATTGTATCTCATTGATTGTAAATCTTTGAATCAGATCATTTGTTGATATGGAAAGCCTGACATATGATACACATATGCCTTTGTTGCTCTTTGTCCCTCTTTGCTTCTGTCATATTGTGATATATATGGCATATCGTTATATTATATATGTTATTAAACTCACTAAGCGTCACCAGCTTATCCCTCTCAGTGTTTAAACTATTACAGGTGATAAGCATCCAATATAGTCATATAGTGTTGGAAGATGTAGAATAGTTAATATTATCACTTTTGTACTTAGTGTATAAATTCCTGGGAAGTTATGTAGTATATAAAACTTTGTAAAAATCTTAATAGTTGGTTTGTATCCAGACTTTTGTAAATTATATTAAGAATATGCATGTAACATGTTTGGAGTAATATTGTAAAGAATAGAGAAAGGGATTCTCACAGGCTGACTCATGTAATGTGACATCCCTAATTTCACGGCCTGAAAATACCGATTTGTTTATGCTTTGTTTTTAAAATTAGAGCAATCTTTTAAAGAAAACAGTTGCGGAATTTGTTCCCAAAACAAAATATGATAAAAATTATCAAAGCATTTCTTTAAAGAAATATATTTTCATTATATAACAAAATCTCGGGATGTCATGTTCAATACAGACCAAAAGCATAAACAGAACAAAATAGACCTTACGACAGTCATTTATAACTACTGATCTACAATCCAAAATCTCTCGTCAAGTCCACCAACTTATACTCTTGTGCCATTACTTGTAATGCAAAGAAAACTAAGTGGGTCAGGCTTGGGAGCCTGGTGAGCATATAGGGTTTTCAACCCACAATAATATAATTATTATATTCAACCATCAAACAATCAACCCAATTACCCATCCCCATTATCTTCTTTATTTCTTAGGATTTTACCCTAAGAATTCAACTACCCGCCATTCATTCATTCCTAAGGATTGACCTAAGGAATTGGCACAAAATCTATTGCTACATAAGGCGCATCTACCAACATCATCCTTTAAGCGCCTCTGCTAAGATTACGTCATACACCATGAGGCGCGACTGTCAGGTTTATGACATTCTCTTTTGGGCGCATCTGCCGACATTATCCTATAAGCGCATCTGCCAGGATTATCCAATAAGCGAATCTGCTAGTATTATGACATTCTCTATTTGGTGCATCTACCAATATTATTCTTAAGTGCATCTGCTAGTATTATGACATTCTCTATTTGGTGCATCTACCAATATTATTCTTAAGCGCATCTGCTAGTATTATGACATTCTCTATTTGGTGCATCTACCAATATTGTTCTTTAATCATCTTACATACCTCGTCATTTACCTCATCATTTTATCACATACCAACTATCTCATCTACCCATGGTCTACCCAACATATTAGTATATAATAAATACATATGCGGTTTAACTCATTTAAAAACCATATAAAACATCCATTCCATACTTATCTCAAATAAACAATAGTATATAAACACATAACACGCATTTCAAAGCAAATACTTCATATTTATGTGTTAGAAGAAAGTAACCACACACTCACACATATAAACAACAATATATATATACACATAGCACGTATTTTATAAAATACTTCATATCTATGTGTAAGAAGAAAGTGACTATACACTCACTTGATCAGAAGATGATCGGACGACACTACGACTTGTAGAAGTAGTATTCTTCGGTAGATTTGGAAGATCTTCACAAAAACGGGCTCCTTGCGGGCAGAGCTTCGACTCGAGAATTTTACTCCTCGGGATCTTCGGGGCTTCGGGACTTGCTTCGGGTCTCGGGAATGATACCGGGGCTTCGGGATATTTCTTGCACGAAAAACGAGGTAAAATGAGAGAGAGGAGAGAGAATTGAGCAAGGAACTCGGCTGCCCTCGCACCCTTTATATAGGGGCTGATTCTTCGAATTACGCTGGGCGTAATTTGGATAAGGCCGTTGACTCCCCCCCTTTGGATAATATCTGAATTTATATTTAAATTAAATACTTTAATTATTTAATAAACTTCAAAAATTCATATATTCCTCATACGAGCTCCGTTTTCGACGTTCTTTATATCCCCGCGTAGGTGAGACTACGCTCTACAACTTTCGTTTAGACTCCGTCGGCTAATCTTGAATTTATTTTTTATTATATTATTTTAGTAGGTTGGGACAGGAAAACTCCGTTATAAATTCATAACTTCTTCATCCAACGTCCGTTTTCGTCTGTCTTTTTACCGTTGCACTACAATCAACAAGATCTTCGATTCTCGTTAGATTGTTTCGGCTAAAAACCGCTCGATCTCAAATCGAGTATTCGGGTTGCATACCGCTAAAGTGACTATACACTCACTTGATCAGAAGATGATCGGACAACACTACGGCTTGTAGAAGTAGTATTCTTTGGTAGATCTAGAAGATCTTCACAAAAACCGGGCTCCTTGTGGGCAGAGCTTCGGCTCGGGAAATTTACTCATCGGGATCTTCGGGGCTTCGGGACTTGCTTCGGGTCTCGGGAATGATACCGGGGCTTCATGATATTTCTTGCATGAAAAACGAGGTAAAACGGGAGAGAGAGGAGAGAGGATTGAGCAAGGAACTCGACTGCCCTCGCACCCTTTATATAGGGGCTGATTTTTCGAATTACGCTGGGCGTAAATAGAGTTTCGCTGGGCGTAATTTGGATTAGGCCGCTGACTCCCCCCTTTGGATAATATCCGAATTTATATTTAAATTAAATACTTTAATTATTTAATAAACTTCAAAAATTCATATCTTCCTCATACGAGCTCCGTTTTCGACGTTCTTTAGATCCCCGCGTAGGTGAGACTATGTTCTGC